>NC_057836.1:73425000-74050000 GCF_910594005.1 Cervus elaphus
ATACTGTTGATCCTCCTCTGATTTTCGCCCCTTGTGTTCTCCTCGTTTTTGTATTTTGCTTTTTTTTTCTTGCTCCTCGTATTCTTCTCCCCTGTTTCTTTGGCTCGGTTTTTCACACGTCTCTTACTCCACGTAGTGCCACACTTTTGATCCTCCTCTGATTTTCGCCCCTTGTGTTCTCCTCGTTTTTGTATTTTGCTTTTTTTTCTTGCTCCTCGTATTCTTCTCCCCTGTTTCTTCGCCTCGGGTTTTTCACACTTCTCTTGCTCCTCGTAGTGGCATACCGTTGATCCTCCTCTGATTTTCGCCACTTGGGTTCTCCTCGTTTTTGTATTTTGCTTTTTTTTTCTTGCTCCTCGTATTCTTCTCCCCTGTTTCTTCGCCTCGAGTTTTTCACACTTTTCTTACTCCACGTATTGCCACACTTTTGATCCTCCTCTGATTTTCGCCCCTTGTGTTCTCCTCGTTTTTGTATTTTGCTTTTTTTTTCTTGCTCCTCTTATTCTTCTCCCCTGCTTCTTCGCCTCGGGTTTTTCACACTTCTCTTACTCCACGTAGTGGCATACGGTTGATCCTCCTCTGATTTTCGCCCCTTGTGTTCTCCTCGTTTTTGTATTTTGCTTTTTTTTCTTGCTCCTCGTACTCTTCTCCTCTGTTTCTTCACCTCGGGTTTTTCCTTCTTCTCTTGCTCCTCGTAGTGGCATACTGTTGATCCTCCTCTGATTTTCGCCCCTTGTGTTCTCCTCGTTTTTGTATTTTGCTTTTTTTTTCTTGGTCCTCGTATTCTTCTCCCCTGTTTCTTCACATCAGCTTTTTCACACTTCTCTTACTCCTCGTAGTGGCATACTGTTGATCCTCCTCTGATTTTCGCCCCTTGTGTTCTCCTCGTTTTTGTATTTTGCTTTTTTTTTCTTGCTCCTCGTATTCTTCTCCCCTGTTTCTTCGCCTCGGGTTTTTCACACTTCTCTTACTCCACGTAGTGCCACACTTTTGATCCTCCTCTGATTTTCTCCCCATGTGTTCTCCTCGTTTTTGTATTTTGCTTTTTTTTTCTTGCTCCTCGTATTCTTCTCCCCTGTTTCTTCATATCAGCTTTTTCACACTTCTCTTACTCCTCGTATTGGCATACTGTTGATCCTCCTCTGATTTTCGCCCCTTGTGTTCTCCTCGTTTTTGTATTTTGCTTTTTTTTTCTTGCTCCTCGTATTCTTCTCCCCTGTTTCTTCGCCTCGGGTTTTTCACACTTCTCTTACTCCACCTAGTGCCATAATTCAGATCCTCCTCTGATTTTCGCCCCTTGTGTTCTCCTCGTTTTTGTATTTTGCTTTTTTTTTCTTGCTCCTCTTATTCTTCTCCCCTGTTTCTTCGCCTCGGGTTTTTCACACTTCTCTTACTCCACGTAGTGGCATATGGTTGATCCTCCTCTGATTTTCGCCCCTTGTGTTCTCCTCGTTTTTGTATTTTGCTTTTTTTTCTTGCTCCTCGTATTCTTCTCCTCTATTTCTTCACCTCGTGTTTTTCACACTTCTCTTGCTCCTCGTAGTGGCATACTGTTGATCCTCCTCTGATTTTCGCCCCTTGTGTTCTCCTCGTTTTTGTATTTTGCTTTTTTTTTCTTGCTCCTCGTATTCTTCTCCCCTGTTTCTTCACATCAGCTTTTTCACACTTCTCTTACTCCTCGTAGTGGCATACTGTTGATCCTCCTCTGATTTTCGCCCCTTGTGTTCTCCTCGTTTTTGTATTTTGCTTTTTTTTTCTTGCTCCTCATATTTTTCTCCCCTGTTTCTTCGCCTGGGGTTTTTCACACATCTCTTACTCCACGTAGTGCCACACTTTTGATCCTCCTCTGATTTTCGCCCCTTGTGTTCTCCTCGTTTTTGTATTTTGCTTTTTTTTTCTTGCTCCTCGTATTCTTCTCCCCTGTTTCTTTGGCTCGGTTTTTCACACGTCTCTTACTCCACGTAGTGCCACACTTTTGATCCTCCTCTGATTTTCGCCCCTTGTGTTCTCCTCGTTTTTGTATTTTGCTTTTTTTTCTTGCTCCTCGTATTCTTCTCCCCTGTTTCTTCGCCTCGGGTTTTTCACACTTCTCTTGCTCCTCGTAGTGGCATACTGTTGATCCTCCTCTGATTTTCGCCCCTTGTGTTCTCCTCGTTTTTGTATTTTGCTTTTTTTTTCTTGCTCCTCGTATTCTTCTCCCCTGTTTCTTTGGCTCGGTTTTTCACACGTCTCTTACTCCACGTAGTGCCACACTTTTGATCCTCCTCTGATTTTCGCCCCTTGTGTTCTCCTCGTTTTTGTATTTTGCTTTTTTTTCTTGCTCCTCGTATTCTTCTCCCCTGTTTCTTCCCCTCGGGTTTTTCACACTTCTCTTGCTCCTCGTAGTGGCATACCGTTGATCCTCCTCTGATTTTCGCCACTTGTGTTCTCCTCGTTTTTGTATTTTGCTTTTTTTTTCTTGCTCCTCGTATTCTTCTCCCCTGTTTCTTCGCCTCGAGTTTTTCACACTTTTCTTACTCCACGTATTGCCACACTTTTGATCCTCCTCTGATTTTCGCCCCTTGTGTTCTCCTCGTTTTTGTATTTTGCTTTTTTTTTCTTGCTCCTCTTATTCTTCTCCCCTGCTTCTTCGCCACGAGTTTTTCACACTTCTCTTACTCCACGTAGTGGCATACGGTTGATCCTCCTCTGATTTTCGCCCCTTGTGTTCTCCTCGTTTTTGTATTTTGCTTTTTTTTCTTGCTCCTCGTACTCTTCTCCTCTGTTTCTTCACCTCGGGTTTTTCCTTCTTCTCTTGCTCCTCGTAGTGGCATACTGTTGATCCTCCTCTGATTTTCGCCCCTTGTGTTCTCCTCGTTTTTGTATTTTGCTTTTTTTTTCTTGGTCCTCGTATTCTTCTCCCCTGTTTCTTCACATCAGCTTTTTCACCCTTCTCTTACTCCTCGTAGTGGCATACTGTTGATCCTCCTCTGATTTTCGCCCCTTGTGTTCTCCTCGTTTTTGTATTTTGCTTTTTTTTTCTTGCTCCTCGTATTCTTCTCCCCTGTTTCTTCGCCTCGGGTTTTTCACACTTCTCTTACTCCACGTAGTGCCACCCTTTTGATCCTCCTCTGATTTTCGCCCCTTGTGTTCTCCTCGTTTTTGTATTTTGCTTTTTTTTTCTTGCTCCTCGTATTCTTCTCCCCTGTTTCTTCATATCAGCTTTTTCACACTTCTCTTACTCCTCGTAGTGGCATACTGTTGATCCTCCTCTGATTTTCGCCCCTTGTGTTCTCCTCGTTTTTGTATTTTGCTTTTTTTTTCTTGCTCCTCGTATTCTTCTCCCCTGTTTCTTCGCCTCGGGTTTTTCACACTTCTCTTACTCCACGTAGTGCCACACTTTTGATCCTCCTCTGATTTTCGCCCCTTTTGTTCTCCTCGTTTTTGTATTTTGCTTTTTTTTTTATGCTCCTCGTATTCTTCTCCCCTGTTTCTTTGCCTCGGGTTTTTCACACTTCTCTTACTCCACGTAGTGGCATACTGTTGATCCTCCTCTGATTTTCGCCCCTTGTGTTCTCCTCGTTTTTGTTTTTTGCTTTTTTTTCTTGCTCCTCGTATTCTTCTCCCCTGTTTCTTCGCCTCGGGTTTTCACACTTCTCTTGCTCCTCGTAGTGGCATACTGTTGATCCTCCTCTGATTTTCGCTCCTTGTGTTCTCCTCGTTTTTGTATTTTGCTTTTTTTTTCTTGGTCCTCGTATTCTTCTCCCCTGTTTCTTCACATCAGCTTTTTCACACTTCTCTTACTCCACCTAGTGGCATACTGTTGATCCTCCTCTGATTTTCGCCCCTTGTGTTCTCCTCGTTTTTGTATTTTGCTTTTTTTTTCTTGCTCCTCGTATTCTTTTCCCCTGTTTCTTCACATCAGCTTTTTCACACTTCTCTTACTCCTCGTAGTGGCATACTGGTGATCCTCCTCTGATTTTCGCCCCTTGTGTTCTCCTCGTTTTTGTATTTTGCTTTTTTTTTCTTGCTCCTCGTATTTTTCTCCCCTGTTTCTTCGCCTCGGGTTTTTCCCACTTCTCTTACTCCACGTAGTGCCACCCTTTTGATCCTCCTCTGATTTTCGCCCCTTGTGTTCTCCTCGTTTTTGTATTTTGCTTTTTTTTCTTGCTCCTCGTATTCTTCTCCCCTGTTTCTTCACATCAGCTTTTTCACACTTCTCTTACTCCTCGTAGTGGCATACTGGTGATCCTCCTCTGATTTTCGCCCCTTGTATTCTCCTCGTTTTTGTATTTTGCTTTTTTTTTCTTGCTCCTCGTATTTTTCTCCCCTGTTTCTTCGCCTCGGGTTTTTCACACTTCTCTTACTCCACGTAGTGCCACCCTTTTGATCCTCCTCTGATTTTCGCCCCTTGTGTTCTCCTCGTTTTTGTATTTTGCTTTTTTTTCTTGCTCCTCGTATTCTTCTCCCCTGTTTCTTCGCCTCGGGTTTTTTCACACTTCTCTTACTCCACGTAGTGCCACCCTTTTGATCCTCCTCTGATTTTCGCCCCTTGTGTTCTCCTCGTTTTTGTATTTTGCTTTTTTTTCTTGCTCCTCGTATTCTTCTCCCCTGTTTCTTCGCCTCGGGTTTTTCACACTTCTCTTACTCCACGTAGTGCCACACTTTTGATCCTCCTCTGATTTTCGCCCCTTGTGTTCTCCTCGTTTTTGTATTTTGCTTTTTTTTCTTGCTCCTCGTATTCTTCTCCCCTGTTTCTTCGCCTCGGGTTTTTCACACTTCTCTTGCTCCTCGTAGTGGCATACCGTTGATCCTTCTCTGATTTTCGCCACTTGTGTTCTCCTCGTTTTTGTTTTTTGCTTTTTTTTTCTTGCTCCTCGTATTCTTCTCCCCTGTTTCTTCACATCAGCTTTTTCACACTTCTCTTACTCCTCGTAGTGGCATACTGTTGATCCTACTCTGATTTTCGCCCCTTGTGTTCTCCTCGTTTTTGTATTTTGCTTTTTTTTTCTTGCTCCTCGTATTCTTCTCCCCTGTTTCTTCGCCTCGGGTTTTTCACACTTCTCTTGCTCCTCGTAGTGGCATACTGTTGATCCTCCTCTGATTTTCGCCACTTGTGTTCTCCTCGTTTTTGTATTTTGCTTTTTTTTTCTTGCTCCTCGTATTCTTCTCCCCTGTTTCTTCGCCTCGAGTTTTTCACACTTTTCTTACTCCACGTATTGCCACACTTTTGATCCTCCTCTGATTTTCGCCCCTTGTGTTCTCCTCGTTTTTGTATTTTGCTTTTTTTTTCTTGCTCCTCTTATTCTTCTCCCCTGCTTCTTCGCCTCGGGTTTTTCACACTTCTCTTACTCCACGTAGTGGCATACGGTTGATCCTCCTCTGATTTTCGCCCCTTGTGTTCTCCTCGTTTTTGTATTTTGCTTTTTTTTCTTACTCCTCGTACTCTTCTCCTCTGTTTCTTCACCTCGGGTTTTTCCTTCTTCTCTTGCTCCTCGTAGTGGCATACTGTTGATCCTCCTCTGATTTTCGCCCCTTGTGTTCTCCTCGTTTTTGTATTTTGCTTTTTTTTTCTTGGTCCTCGTATTCTTCTCCCCTGTTTCTTCACATCAGCTTTTTCACACTTCTCTTACTCCTCGTAGTGGCATACTGTTGATCCTCCTCTGATTTTCGCCCCTTGTGTTCTCCTCGTTTTTGTATTTTGCTTTTTTTTTCTTGCTCCTCGTATTCTTCTCCCCTGTTTCTTCGCCTCGGGTTTTTCACACTTCTCTTACTCCACGTAGTGCCACACTTTTGATCCTCCTCTGATTTTCTCCCCATGTGTTCTCCTCGTTTTTGTATTTTGCTTTTTTTTTCTTGCTCCTCGTATTCTTCTCCCCTGTTTCTTCATATCAGCTTTTTCACACTTCTCTTACTCCTCGTAGTGGCATACTGTTGATCCTCCTCTGATTTTCGCCCCTTGTGTTCTCCTCGTTTTTGTATTTTGCTTTTTTTTTCTTGCTCCTCGTATTCTTCTCCCCTGTTTCTTCGCCTCGGGTTTTTCACACTTCTCTTACTCCACCTAGTGCCATAATTCAGATCCTCCTCTGATTTTCGCCCCTTGTGTTCTCCTCGTTTTTGTATTTTGCTTTTTTTTTCTTGCTCCTCTTATTCTTCTCCCCTGTTTCTTCGCCTCGGGTTTTTCACACTTCTCTTACTCCACGTAGTGGCATATGGTTGATCCTCCTCTGATTTTCGCCCCTTGTGTTCTCCTCGTTTTTGTATTTTGCTTTTTTTTCTTGCTCCTCGTATTCTTCTCCTCTGTTTCTTCACCTCGTGTTTTTCACACTTCTCTTGCTCCTCGTAGTGGCATACTGTTGATCCTCCTCTGATTTTCGCCCCTTGTGTTCTCCTCGTTTTTGTATTTTGCTTTTTTTTTCTTGCTCCTCGTATTCTTCTCCCCTGTTTCTTCACATCAGCTTTTTCACACTTTTCTTACTCCTCGTAGTGGCATACTGGTGATCCTCCTCTGATTTTCGCCCCTTGTGTTCTCCTCGTTTTTGTATTTTGCTTTTTTTTTCTTGCTCCTCGTATTCTTCTCCCCTGTTTCTTCACCTCGGGTTTTTCACACTTCTCTTGCTCCTCGTAGTGGCATACCGTTGATCCTCCTCTGATTTTCGCCACTTGTGTTCTCCTCGTTTTTGTATTTTGCTTTTTTTTTCTTGCTCCTCGTATTCTTCTCCCCTGTTTCTTCACATCAGCTTTTTCACACTTCTCTTACTCCTCGTAGTGGCATACTGTTGATCCTACTCTGATTTTCGCCCCTTGTGTTCTCCTCGTTTTTGTATTTTGCTTTTTTTTTCTTGCTCCTCGTATTCTTCTCCCCTGTTTCTTCGCCTCGGGTTTTTCACACTTCTCTTGCTCCTCGTAGTGGCATACTGTTGATCCTCCTCTGATTTTCGCCACTTGTGTTCTCCTCGTTTTTGTATTTTGCTTTTTTTTTCTTGCTCCTCGTATTCTTCTCCCCTGTTTCTTCGCCTCGAGTTTTTCACACTTTTCTTACTCCACGTATTGCCACACTTTTGATCCTCCTCTGATTTTCGCCCCTTGTGTTCTCCTCGTTTTTGTATTTTGCTTTTTTTTTCTTGCTCCTCTTATTCTTCTCCCCTGCTTCTTCGCCTCGGGTTTTTCACACTTCTCTTACTCCACGTAGTGGCATACGGTTGATCCTCCTCTGATTTTCGCCCCTTGTGTTCTCCTCGTTTTTGTATTTTGCTTTTTTTTCTTGCTCCTCGTACTCTTCTCCTCTGTTTCTTCACCTCGGGTTTTTCCTTCTTCTCTTGCTCCTCGTAGTGGCATACTGTTGATCCTCCTCTGATTTTCGCCCCTTGTGTTCTCCTCGTTTTTGTATTTTGCTTTTTTTTTCTTGGTCCTCGTATTCTTCTCCCCTGTTTCTTCGCATCAGCTTTTTCACACTTCTCTTACTCCTCGTCGTGGCATACTGTTGATCCTCC
Source organism: Cervus elaphus (assembly GCF_910594005.1). NCBI lineage: Eukaryota > Metazoa > Chordata > Mammalia > Artiodactyla > Cervidae > Cervus > Cervus elaphus. The sequence goes on from NC_057836.1 coordinate 73,432,473, forward strand.
TCTGATTTTCGCCCCTTGTGTTCTCCTCGTTTTTGTATTTTGCTTTTTTTTTCTTGCTCCTCGTATTCTTCTCCCCTGTTTCTTCGCCTCGGGTTTTTCACACTTCTCTTACTCCACGTAGTGCCACACTTTTGATCCTCCTCTGATTTTCTCCCCATGTGTTCTCCTCGTTTTTGTATTTTGCTTTTTTTTTCTTGCTCCTCGTATTCTTCTCCCCTGTTTCTTCATATCAGCTTTTTCACACTTCTCTTACTCCTCGTAGTGGCATACTGTTGATCCTCCTCTGATTTTCGCCCCTTGTGTTCTCCTCGTTTTTGTGTTTTGCTTTTTTTTTCTTACTCCTCCTATTCTTCTCCCCTGTTTCTTCGCCTCGGGTTTTTCACACTTCTCTTACTCCACCTAGTGCCATAATTCAGATCCTCCTCTGATTTTCGCCCCTTGTGTTCTCCTCGTTTTTGTATTTTGCTTTTTTTTTCTTGCTCCTCTTATTCTTCTCCCCTGTTTCTTCGCCTCGGGTTTTTCACACTTCTCTTACTCCACGTAGTGGCATATGGTTGATCCTCCTCTGATTTTCGCCCCTTGTGTTCTCCTCGTTTTTGTATTTTGCTTTTTTTTCTTGCTCCTCGTATTCTTCTCCTCTGTTTCTTCACCTCGTGTTTTTCACACTTCTCTTGCTCCTCGTAGTGGCATACTGTTGACCCTCCTCTGATTTTCGCCCCTTGTGTTCTCCTCGTTTTTGTATTTTGCTTTTTTTTCTTGCTCCTCGTATTCTTCTCCCCTGTTTCTTCACATCAGCTTTTTCACACTTCTCTTACTCCTCGTAGTGGCATACTGGTGATCCTCCTCTGATTTTCGCCCCTTGTGTTCTCCTCGTTTTTGTATTTTGCTTTTTTTTTTTTGCTCCTCGTATTTTTCTCCCCTGTTTCTTCGCCTCGGGTTTTTCACACATCTCTTACTCCACGTAGTGCCACACTTTTGATCCTCCTCTGATTTTCGCCCCTTGTGTTCTCCTCGTTTTTGTATTTTGCTTTTTTTTTCTTGCTCCTCGTATTCTTCTCCCCTGTTTCTTTGGCTCGGTTTTTCACACGTCTCTAACTCCACGTAGTGCCACACTTTTGATCCTCCTCTGATTTTCGCCCCTTGTGTTCTCCTCGTTTTTGTATTTTGCTTTTTTTTCTTGCTCCTCGTATTCTTCTCCCCTGTTTCTTCGCCTCGGGTTTTTCACACTTCTCTTGCTCCTCGTAGTGGCATACTGTTGATCCTCCTCTGATTTTCGCCCCTTGTGTTCTCCTCGTTTTTGTATTTTGCTTTTTTTTTCTTGCTCCTCGTATTCTTCTCCCCTGTTTCTTTGGCTCGGTTTTTCACACGTCTCTTACTCCACGTAGTGCCACACTTTTGATCCTCCTCTGATTTTCGCCCCTTGTGTTCTCCTCGTTTTTGTATTTTGCTTTTTTTTCTTGCTCCTCGTATTCTTCTCCCCTGTTTCTTCGCCTCGGGTTTTTCACACTTCTCTTGCTCCTCGTAGTGGCATACCGTTGATCCTCCTCTGATTTTCGCCACTTGGGTTCTCCTCGTTTTTGTATTTTGCTTTTTTTTTCTTGCTCCTCGTATTCTTCTCCCCTGTTTCTTCGCCTCGAGTTTTTCACACTTTTCTTACTCCACGTATTGCCACACTTTTGATCCTCCTCTGATTTTCGCCCCTTGTGTTCTCCTCGTTTTTGTATTTTGCTTTTTTTTTCTTGCTCCTCTTATTCTTCTCCCCTGCTTCTTCGCCTCGGGTTTTTCACACTTCTCTTACTCCACGTAGTGGCATACGGTTGATCCTCCTCTGATTTTCGCCCCTTGTGTTCTCCTCGTTTTTGTATTTTGCTTTTTTTTCTTGCTCCTCGTACTCTTCTCCTCTGTTTCTTCACCTCGGGTTTTTCCTTCTTCTCTTGCTCCTCGTAGTGGCATACTGTTGATCCTCCTCTGATTTTCGCCCCTTGTGTTCTCCTCGTTTTTGTATTTTGCTTTTTTTTTCTTGGTCCTCGTATTCTTCTCCCCTGTTTCTTCACATCAGCTTTTTCACACTTCTCTTACTCCTCGTAGTGGCATACTGTTGATCCTCCTCTGATTTTCGCCCCTTGTGTTCTCCTCGTTTTTGTATTTTGCTTTTTTTTTCTTGCTCCTCGTATTCTTCTCCCCTGTTTCTTCGCCTCGGGTTTTTCACACTTCTCTTACTCCACGTAGTGCCACACTTTTGATCCTCCTCTGATTTTCTCCCCATGTGTTCTCCTCGTTTTTGTATTTTGCTTTTTTTTTCTTGCTCCTCGTATTCTTCTCCCCTGTTTCTTCATATCAGCTTTTTCACATTTCTCTTACTCCTCGTATTGGCATACTGTTGATCCTCCTCTGATTTTCGCCCCTTGTGTTCTCCTCGTTTTTGTATTTTGCTTTTTTTTTCTTGCTCCTCGTATTCTTCTCCCCTGTTTCTTCGCCTCGGGTTTTTCACACTTCTCTTACTCCACCTAGTGCCATAATTCAGATCCTCCTCTGATTTTCGCCCCTTGTGTTCTCCTCGTTTTTGTATTTTGCTTTTTTTTTCTTGCTCCTCTTATTCTTCTCCCCTGTTTCTTCGCCTCGGGTTTTTCACACTTCTCTTACTCCACGTAGTGGCATATGGTTGATCCTCCTCTGATTTTCGCCCCTTGTGTTCTCCTCGTTTTTGTATTTTGCTTTTTTTTCTTGCTCCTCGTATTCTTCTCCTCTATTTCTTCACCTCGTGTTTTTCACACTTCTCTTGCTCCTCGTAGTGGCATACTGTTGATCCTCCTCTGATTTTCGCCCCTTGTGTTCTCCTCGTTTTTGTATTTTGCTTTTTTTTTCTTGCTCCTCGTATTCTTCTCCCCTGTTTCTTCACATCAGCTTTTTCACACTTTTCTTACTCCTCGTAGTGGCATACTGTTGATCCTCCTCTGATTTTCGCCCCTTGTGTTCTCCTCGTTTTTGTATTTTGCTTTTTTTTTCTTGCTCCTCATATTTTTCTCCCCTGTTTCTTCGCCTGGGGTTTTTCACACATCTCTTACTCCACGTAGTGCCACACTTTTGATCCTCCTCTGATTTTCGCCCCTTGTGTTCTCCTCGTTTTTGTATTTTGCTTTTTTTTTCTTGCTCCTCGTATTCTTCTCCCCTGTTTCTTTGGCTCGGTTTTTCACACGTCTCTTACTCCACGTAGTGCCACACTTTTGATCCTCCTCTGATTTTCGCCCCTTGTGTTCTCCTCGTTTTTGTATTTTGCTTTTTTTTCTTGCTCCTCGTATTCTTCTCCCCTGTTTCTTCGCCTCGGGTTTTTCACACTTCTCTTGCTCCTCGTAGTGGCATACTGTTGATCCTCCTCTGATTTTCGCCCCTTGTGTTCTCCTCGTTTTTGTATTTTGCTTTTTTTTTCTTGCTCCTCGTATTCTTCTCCCCTGTTTCTTTGGCTCGGTTTTTCACACGTCTCTTACTCCACGTAGTGCCACACTTTTGATCCTCCTCTGATTTTCGCCCCTTGTGTTCTCCTCGTTTTTGTATTTTGCTTTTTTTTCTTGCTCCTCGTATTCTTCTCCCCTGTTTCTTCGCCTCGGGTTTTTCACACTTCTCTTGCTCCTCGTAGTGGCATACCGTTGATCCTCCTCTGATTTTCGCCACTTGTGTTCTCCTCGTTTTTGTATTTTGCTTTTTTTTTCTTGCTCCTCGTATTCTTCTCCCCTGTTTCTTCGCCTCGGGTTTTTCACACTTTTCTTACTCCACGTATTGCCACACTTTTGATCCTCCTCTGATTTTCGCCCCTTGTGTTCTCCTCGTTTTTGTATTTTGCTTTTTTTTTCTTGCTCCTCTTATTCTTCTCCCCTGCTTCTTCGCCACGAGTTTTTCACACTTCTCTTACTCCACGTAGTGGCATACGGTTGATCCTCCTCTGATTTTCGCCCCTTGTGTTCTCCTCGTTTTTGTATTTTGCTTTTTTTTCTTGCTCCTCGTACTCTTCTCCTCTGTTTCTTCACCTCGGGTTTTTCCTTCTTCTCTTGCTCCTCGTAGTGGCATACTGTTGATCCTCCTCTGATTTTCGCCCCTTGTGTTCTCCTCGTTTTTGTATTTTGCTTTTTTTTTCTTGGTCCTCGTATTCTTCTCCCCTGTTTCTTCACATCAGCTTTTTCACACTTCTCTTACTCCTCGTAGTGGCATACTGTTGATCCTCCTCTGATTTTCGCCCCTTGTGTTCTCCTCGTTTTTGTATTTTGCTTTTTTTTTCTTGCTCCTCGTATTCTTCTCCCCTGTTTCTTCGCCTCGGGTTTTTCACACTTCTCTTACTCCACGTAGTGCCACCCTTTTGATCCTCCTCTGATTTTCGCCCCTTGTGTTCTCCTCGTTTTTGTATTTTGCTTTTTTTTTCTTGCTCCTCGTATTCTTCTCCCCTGTTTCTTCATATCAGCTTTTTCACACTTCTCTTACTCCTCGTAGTGGCATACTGTTGATCCTCCTCTGATTTTCGCCCCTTGTGTTCTCCTCGTTTTTGTATTTTGCTTTTTTTTTCTTGCTCCTCGTATTCTTCTCCCCTGTTTCTTCGCCTCGGGTTTTTCACACTTCTCTTACTCCACCTAGTGCCATAATTCAGATCCTCCTCTGATTTTCGCCCCTTGTGTTCTCCTCGTTTTTGTATTTTGCTTTTTTTTTCTTGCTCCTCTTATTCTTCTCCCCTGTTTCTTCGCCTCGGGTTTTTCACACTTCTCTTACTCCACGTAGTGGCATATGGTTGATCCTCCTCTGATTTTCGCCCCTTGTGTTCTCCTCGTTTTTGTATTTTGCTTTTTTTTCTTGCTCCTCGTATTCTTCTCCTCTGTTTCTTCACCTCGTGTTTTTCACACTTCTCTTGATCCTCGTAGTGGCATACTGTTGATCCTCCTCTGATTTTCGCCCCTTGTGTTCTCCTCGTTTTTGTATTTTGCTTTTTTTTTCTTGCTCCTCGTATTCTTCTCCCCTGTTTCTTCACATCAGCTTTTTCACACTTTTCTTACTCCTCGTAGTGGCATACTGGTGATCCTCCTCTGATTTTCGCCCCTTGTGTTCTCCTCGTTTTTGTATTTTGCTTTTTTTTTCTTGCTCCTCGTATTTTTCTCCCCTGTTTCTTCGCCTCGGGTTTTTCACACATCTCTTACTCCACGTAGTGCCACACTTTTGATCCTCCTCTGATTTTCGCCCCTTGTGTTCTCCTCGTTTTTGTATTTTGCTTTTTTTTTCTTGCTCCTCGTATTCTTCTCCCCTGTTTCTTTGGCTCGGTTTTTCACACGTCTCTTACTCCACGTAGTGCCACACTTTTGATCCTCCTCTGATTTTCGCCCCTTGTGTTCTCCTCGTTTTTGTATTTTGCTTTTTTTTCTTGCTCCTCGTATTCTTCTCCCCTGTTTCTTCGCCTCGGGTTTTTCACACTTCTCTTGCTCCTCGTAGTGGCATACTGTTGATCCTCCTCTGATTTTCGCCACTTGTGTTCTCCTCGTTTTTGTATTTTGCTTTTTTTTTCTTGCTCCTCGTATTCTTCTCCCCTGTTTCTTCACATCAGCTTTTTCACACTTCTCTTACTTCTCGTAGTGGCATACTGTTGATCCTACTCTGATTTTCGCCCCTTGTGTTCTCGTCGTTTTTGTATTTTGCTTTTTTTTTCTTGCTCCTCGTATTCTTCTCCCCTGTTTCTTCGCCTCGGGTTTTTCACACTTCTCTTGCTCCTCGTAGTGGCATACTGTTGATCCTCCTCTGATTTTCGCCACTTGTGTTCTCCTCGTTTTTGTATTTTGCTTTTTTTTTCTTGCTCCTCGTATTCTTCTCCCCTGTTTCTTCGCTTCGAGTTTTTCACACTTCTCTTACTCCACGTATTGCCACACTTTTGATCCTCCTCTGATTTTCGCCCCTTGTGTTCTCCTCGTTTTTGTATTTTGCTTTTTTTTTCTTGCTCCTCTTATTCTTCTCCCCTGCTTCTTCGCCTCGGGTTTTTCACACTTCTCTTACTCCACGTAGTGGCATACGGTTGATCCTCCTCTGATTTTCGCCCCTTGTGTTCTCCTCGTTTATGTATTTTGCTTTTTTTTCTTGCTCCTCGTATTCTTCTCCTCTGTTTCTTCACCTCGGGGTTTTCCTTCTTCTCTTGCTCCTCGTAGTGGCATACTGTTGATCCTCCTCTGATTTTCGCCCCTTGTGTTCTCCTCGTTTTTGTATTTTGCTTTTTTTTTCTTGCTCCTCGTATTCTTCTCCCCTCTTTCTTCGCCTCGTGTGTTTCCCACTTCTCTTGCTCCTCGTAGTGGCATACTGTTGATCCTCCTCTGATTTTCGCCCCTTGTGTTCTCCTCGTTTTTGTATTTTGCTTTTTTTTTCTTGCTCCTCGTATTCTTCTCCCCTGTTTCTTCGCCTCGGGTTTTTCACACTTCTCTTACTCCACCTAGTGCCACACTTCTGATCCTCCTCTGATTTTCGCCACTTGTGTTCTCCTCGTTTTTGTATTTTGCTTTTTTTTTATTGCTCCTCGTATTCTTCTCCCCTGTTTCTTCGCCTTGGGTTTTTCACACTTCTCTTACTCCACGTAGTGGCATACTGTTGATCCTCCTCTGATTTTCGCCCCTTGTGTTCTCCTCGTTTTTGTATTTTGCTTTTTTTTCATGCTCCTCGTATTCTTCTCCCCTGTTTCTTCGCCTCGGGTTTTTCACACTTCTCTTGCTCCTCGTAGTGGCATACTGTTGATCCTCCTCTGATTTTCGCCCCTTGTGTTCTCCTCGTTTTTGTATTTTGCTTTTTTTTCCTTGCTCCTCTTATTCTTCTCCCCTGTTTCTTCGCCTCGGGTTTTTCACACTTCTCTTACTCCACGTAGTGGCATACGGTTGATCCTCCTCTGATTTTCGCCCCTTGTGTTCTCCTCGTTTTTGTATTTTGCTTTTTCTTCTTGCTCCTCGTATTCTTCTCCCCTGTTTCTTCGCCTCGGGTTTTTCACACTTCTCTTACTCCTCGTAGTGGCATACTGTTGATCCTCCTCTGATTTTCGCCCCTTGTGTTCTCCTCGTTTTTGTATTTTGCTTTTTTTTCTTGCTCCTCGTATTCTTCTCCCCTGTTTCTTCACATCAGCTTTTTCACACTTCTCTTCCTCCACGTAGTGCCACACTTTGGATCCTCCTCTGATTTTCGCCCCTTGTGTTCTCCTCGTTTTTGTATTTTGCTTTTTTTTTCTTGCTCCTCGTATTCTTCTCCCCTGTTTCTTCACATCAGCTTTTTCACACTTCTCTTACTCCACGTAGTGCCACACTTTGGATCCTCCTCTGATTTTCGCCCCTTGTGTTCTCCTCGTTTTTGTATTTTGCTTTTTTTTTCTTGCTCCTCGTATTCTTCTCCCCTGTTTCTTCACATCAGCTTTTTCACACTTCTGTTACTCCTCGTAGTGGCATACTGTTGATCCTCCTCTGATTTTCGCCCCTTGTGTTCTCCTCGTTTTTGTATTTTGCTTTTTTTTTCTTGCTCCTCGTATTCTTCTCCCCTGTTTCTTCACCTCGGGTTTTTCACACTTCTCTTACTCCACCTAATGCCACACTTCAGATCCTCCTCTGATTTTCGCCCCTTGTGTTCTCCTCGTTTTTGTATTTTGCTTTTTTTTCTTGCTCCTCGTATTCTTCTCCTCTGTTTCTTCACCTCTGTTTTTCACACTTCTCTTGCTCCTCGTAGTGGCATACTGTTGATCCTCCTCTGATTTTCGCCCCTTGTGTTCTCCTCGTTTTTGTATTTTGCTTTTTTTTTCTTGCTCCTCGTATTCTTCTCCCCTGTTTCTTCACATCAGCTTTTTCACACTTCTCTTACTCCTCGTAGTGGCATACTGGTGATCCTCCTCTGATTTTCGCCCCTTGTGTTCTCCTCGTTTTTGTATTTTGCTTTTTTTTTCTTGCTCCTCGTATTTTTCTCCCCTGTTTCTTCGCCTCGGGTTTTTCACACTTCTCTTACTCCACGTAGTTCCACACTTTTGATCCTCCTCTGATTTTCGCCCCTTGTGTTCTCCTCGTTTTTGTATTTTGCTTTTTTTTTCTTGCTCCTCGTATTCTTCTCCCCTGTTTCTTCGCCTCGAGTTTTTCACACTTCTCTTACTCCACGTAGTGCCACCGTTTTGATCCTCCTCGGATTTTCGCGCCTTGTGTTCTCCTCGTTTTTGTATTTTGCTTTTTTTTTCTTGCTCCTCGTATTCTACTCCCCTGTTTCTTCACATCAGCTTTTTCACACTTCTCTTACTCCTCGTAGTGGCATACTGTTGATCCTCCTCTGATTTTCGCCCCTTGTGTTCTCCTCGTTTTTGTATTTTGCTTTTTTTTTCTTGCTCCTCGTATTCTTCTCCCCTGTTTCTTCGCCTCGGGTTTTTCACATCTCTTACTCCACGTAGTGCCACACTTTGGATCCTCCTCTGATTTTCACCCCTTGTGTTCTCCTCGTTTTTGTATTTTGCTTTTTTTTCCTTGCTCTTCGTATTCTTCTCCCCTGTTTCTTCGCCTCGGGGTTTTCACACTTCTCTTACTCCACGTAGTGCCACACTTTTGATCCTCCTCTGATTTTCGCCCCTTGTGTTCTCCTCGTTTTTGTATTTTGCTTTTTTTTTCTTGCTCCTCATATTCTTCTCCCCTGTTTCTTTGGCTCGTTTTTTCACACGTCTCTTACTCCATGTAGTGCCACACTTTTGATCCTCCTCTGATTTTCGCCCCTTGTGTTCTCCTCGTTTTTGTATTTTGCTTTTTTTTCTTGCTCCTCGTATTCTTCTCCCCTGTTTCTTCGCCTCGGGTTTTTCACACTTCTCTTACTCCTCGTAGTGGCATACTGTTGATCCTCCTCTGATTTTCGCCACTTGTGTTCTCCTTGTTTTTGTATTTTGCTTTTTTTTTCTTGCTCCTCGTATTCTACTCCCCTGTTTCTTCACATCAGCTTTTTCACACTTCTCTTACTCCTCGTAGTGGCATACTGATGATCCTACTCTGATTTTCGCCCCTTGTGTTCTCCTCGTTTTTGTATTTTGCTTTTTTTTTCTTGCTCCTCGTATTCTTCTCCCCTGTTTCTTCGCCTCGGGTTTTTCACAGTTCTCTTGCTCCTCGTAGTGGCATACTGTTGATCCTCCTCTGATTTTCGCCACTTGTGTTCTCCTCGTTTTTGTATTTTGCTTTTTTTTTCTTGCTCCTCGTATTCTTCTCCCCTGTTTCTTCACATCAGCTTTTTCACACTTCTCTTACTCCTCGTAGTGCCACACTTTTGATCCTCCTCTGATTTTCGCCCCTTGTGTTCTCCTCGTTTTTGTATTTTGCTTTTTTTTTCATGCCCCTCTTATTCTTCTCCCCTGTTTCTTCGCCTCGGGTTTTTCACACTTCTCTTACTCCACGTAGTGCCACACTTTTGATCCTCCTCTGATTTTCGCCCCTTGTGTTCTCCTCGTTTTTGTATTTTGCTTTTTTTTTCTTGCTCCTCGTATTCTTCTCCCCTGTTTCTTCGCCTCGGGTTTTTCACACTTCTCTTACTCCACGTAGTGCCTCACCTTTGATCCTCCTCTGATTTTGCCCCTTGTGTTCTCCTCGTTTTTGTATTTTGCTTTTTTTTTCTTGCTCCTCGTATTCTTCTCCCCTGTTTCTTTGGCTCGGGTTTTTCACACTTCTCTTACTCCACGTAGTGCCACACTTTTGATCCTCCTCTGATTTTCGCCCCTTGTGTTCTCCTCGTTTTTGTATTTTGCTTTTTTTTCTTGCTCCTCGTATTCTTCTCCCCTGTTTCTTCGCCTCGGGTTTTTCACACTTCTCTTGCTCCTCGTAGTGGCATACTGTTGATCCTCCTCTGATTGTCGCCACTTGTGTTCTCCTCGTTTTTGTATTTTGCTTTTTTTTTTCTTGCTCCTCGTATTCTTCTCCCCTGTTTCTTCACATCAGCTTTTTCACACTTCTCTTACTCCTCGTAGTGGCATACTGTTGATCCTCCTCTGATTTTCGCCCCTTGTGTTCTCCTCGTTTTTGTATTTTCCTTTTTTTTCTTGCTCCTCGTATTCTTCTCCCCTGTTTCTTCGCCTCGGGTTTTTCACACTTCTCTTACTCCACGTAGTGCCACAATTTTGATCCTCCTCTGATTTTCGCCCCTTGTGTTCTCCTCGTTTTTGTATTTTGCTTTTTTTTTCTTGCTCCTCGTATTCTTCTCCCCTGCGTCTTCGCCTCGGGTTTTTCACACTTCTCTTACTCCACGTAGTGGCATACGGTTGATCCTCCTCTGATTTTCGCCCCTTGTGTTCTCCTCGTTTTTGTATTTTGCTTTTTTTTCTTGCTCCTCGTATTCTTCTCCTCTGTTTCTTCACCTCGGGTTTTTCATTCTTCTCTTGCTCCTCGTAGTAGCATACTGTTGATCCTCCTCTGATTTTCGCCCCTTGTGTTCTCCTCGTTTTTGTATTTTGCTTTTTTTTTCTTGGTCCTCGTATTCTTCTCCCCTGTTTCTTCACATCAGCTTTTTCACACTTCTCTTACTCCTCGTAGTGGCATACTGTTGATCCTTCTCTGATTTTCGCCCCTTGTGTTCTCCTCGTTTTTGTATTTTGCTTTTTTTTTCTTGCTCCTCGTATTCTTCTCCCCTGTTTCTTCGCGTCGTGTGTTTCCCACTTCTCTTGCTCCTCGTAGTGGCATACTGCTGATCCTCCTCTGATTTTCGCCCCTTGTGTTCTCCTCGTTTTTGTATTTTGCTTTTTTTTTCTTGCTCCTCGTATTCTTCTCCCCTGTTTCTTCGCCTCGGGTTTTTCACACTTCTCTTGCTCCACCTAGTGCCACACTTTTGATCCTCCTCTGATTTTCGCCCCTTGTGTTCTCCTCGTTTTTGTATTTTGCTTCTTTTTTCTTGCTCCTTGTATTCTTCTCCCCTGTTTCTTCGCCTTGGGTTTTTCACACTTCTCTTATTCCACGTAGTGCCACACCTTTGATCGTCCTCTGATTTTCGCCCCTTGTGTTCTCCTCGTTTTTGTATTTTGCTTTTTTTTTCTTGCTCCTTGTATTCTTCTCCCCTGTTTCTTCGCCTCGGGTTTTTCACACTTCTGTTACTCCACGTAGTGCCACACTTTTGATCCTCCTCTGATTTTCGGCCCTTGTGTTCTCCTCGTTTTTGTATTTTGCTTTTTTTTCTTGCTCCTCGTATTCTTCTCCCCTGTTTCTTCGCCTCGGGTTTTTCACACTTCTCTTACTCCACGTAGTGCCACACTTTTGATCCTCCTCTGATTTTCGCCCCTTGTGTTCTCCTCGTTTTTGTATTTTGCTTTTTTTTTCTTGCTCCTCGTATTCTTCTCCCCTGTTTCTTCACATCAGCTTTTTCACACTTCTCTTACTCCACGTAGTGGCATACTGTTGATCCTCCTCTGATTTTCGCCCCTTGTGTTCTCCTCGTTTTTGTATTTTGCTTTTTTTTCTTGCTCCTCGTATTCTTCTCCCCTGTTTCTTCGCCTCGTGTTTTTCACACTTCTCTTACTCCACGTAGTGGCATACTGTTGATCCTCCTCTGATTTTCGCCCCTTGTGTTCTCCTCGTTTTTGTATTTTGCTTTTTTTTTCTGGCTCCTCGTATTCTTCTCCCCTGTTTCTTCGCGTCGGGTTTTTCACACTTCTCTTACTCCACCTCGTGGCATACTGTTGATCCTCCTCTGATTTTCGCCCCTTGTGTTCTCCTCGTTTTTGTATTTTGCTTTTTTTTTCTTGCTCCTCGTATTCTTCTCCCCTGTTTCTTCACATCAGCTTTTTCACACTTCTCTTACTCCTCGTAGTGGCATACTGTTGATCCTACTCTGATTTTCGCCCCTTGTGTTCTCCTCGTTTTTGTATTTTGCTTTTTTTTTCTTGCTCCTCGTATTCTTCTCCCCTGTTTCTTCACCTCGGGTTTTTCACACTTCTCTTGCTCCTCGTAGTGGCATACTGTTGATCCTCCTCTGATTTTCGCCCCTTGTGTTCTCCTCGTTTTTGTATTTTGCTTCTTTTTTCTTGCTCCTCGTATTCTTCTCCCCTGTTTCTTCGGCTCGGGTATTTCACACTTCTCTTACTCCTCGTAGTGCCACACTTTTGATCCTCCTCTGATTTTCGCCCCTTGTGTTCTCCTCGTTTTTGTATTTTGCTTTTTTTTCTTGCTCCTCGTATTCTTCTCCTCTGTTTCTTCACCTCGTGTTTTTCACACTTCTCTTGCTCCTCGTAGTGGCATACTGTTGATCCTCCTCTGATTTTCGCCCCTTGTGTTCTCCTCGTTTTTGTATTTTGCTTTTTTTTTCTTGCTCCTCGTATTCTACTCCCCTGTTTCTTCACATCAGCTTTTTCACACTTCTCTTACTCCTCGTAGTGGCATACTGTTGATCCTCCTCTGATTTTCGCCCCTTGTGTTCTCCTCGTTTTTGTATTTTGCTTTTTTTTTCTTGCTCCTCGTATTCTTCTCCCCTGTTTCTTCGCCTCGGGTTTTTCACATCTCTTACTCCACGTAGTGCCACACTTTGGATCCTCCTCTGATTTTCACCCCTTGTGTTCTCCTCGTTTTTGTATTTTGCTTTTTTTTTCTTGCTCTTCGTATTCTTCTCCCCTGTTTCTTCGCCTCGGGGTTTTCACACTTCTCTTACTCCACGTAGTGCCACACTTTTGATCCTCCTCTGATTTTCGCCCCTTGTGTTCTCCTCGTTTTTGTATTTTGCTTTTTTTTTCTTGCTCCTCATATTCTTCTCCCCTGTTTCTTTGGCTCGTTTTTTCACACGTCTCTTACTCCATGTAGTGCCACACTTTTGATCCTCCTCTGATTTTCGCCCCTTGTGTTCTCCTCGTTTTTGTATTTTGCTTTTTTTTCTTGCTCCTCGTATTCTTCTCCCCTGTTTCTTCGCCTCGGGTTTTTCACACTTCTCTTGCTCCTCGTAGTGGCATACTGTTGATCCTCCTCTGATTTTCGCCACTTGTGTTCTCCTTGTTTTTGTATTTTGCTTTTTTTTTCTTGCTCCTCGTATTCTACTCCCCTGTTTCTTCACATCAGCTTTTTCACACTTCTCTTACTCCTCGTAGTGGCATACTGATGATCCTACTCTGATTTTCGCCCCTTGTGTTCTCCTCGTTTTTGTATTTTGCTTTTTTTTTCTTGCTCCTCGTATTCTTCTCCCCTGTTTCTTCGCCTCGGGTTTTTCACAGTTCTCTTGCTCCTCGGAGTGGCATACTGTTGATCCTCCTCTGATTTTCGCCACTTGTGTTCTCCTCGTTTTTGTATTTTGCTTTTTTTTTCTTGCTCCTCGTATTCTTCTCCCCTGTTTCTTCACATCAGCTTTTTCACACTTCTCTTACTCCTCGTAGTGCCACACTTTTGATCCTCCTCTGATTTTCGCCCCTTGTGTTCTCCTCGTTTTTGTATTTTGCTTTTTTTTTCTTGCTCCTCGTATTCTTCTCCCCTGTTTCTTCGCCTCGGGTTTTTCACACTTCTCTTACTCCACGTAGTGCCACACCTTTGATCCTCCTCTGATTTTCGCCCCTTGTGTTCTCCTCGTTTTTGTATTTTGCTTTTTTTTTCTTGCTCCTCGTATTCTTCTCCCCTGTTTCTTTGGCTCGGGTTTTTCACACTTCTCTTACTCCACGTAGTGCCACACTTTTGATCCTCCTCTGATTTTCGCCCCTTGTGTTCTCCTCGTTTTTGTATTTTGCTTTTTTTTCTTGCTCCTCGTATTCTTCTCCCCTGTTTCTTCGCCTCGGGTTTTTCACACTTCTCTTGCTCCTCGTAGTGGCATACTGTTGATCCTCCTCTGATTGTCGCCACTTGTGTTCTCCTCGTTTTTGTATTTTGCTTTTTTTTTTCTTGCTCCTCGTATTCTTCTCCCCTGTTTCTTCACATCAGCTTTTTCACACTTCTCTTACTCCTCGTAGTGGCATACTGTTGATCCTCCTCTGATTTTCGCCCCTTGTGTTCTCCTCGTTTTTGTATTTTCCTTTTTTTTCTTGCTCCTCGTATTCTTCTCCCCTGTTTCTTCGCCTCGGATTTTTCACACTTCTCTTACTCCACGTAGTGCCACAATTTTGATCCTCCTCTGATTTTCGCCCCTTGTGTTCTCCTCGTTTTTGTATTTTGCTTTTTTTTTCTTGCTCCTCTTATTCTTCTCTCCTGCGTCTTCGCCTCGGGTTTTTCACACTTCTCTTACTCCACGTAGTGGCATACGGTTGATCCTCCTCTGATTTTCGCCCCTTGTGTTCTCCTCGTTTTTGTATTTTGCTTTTTTTTCTTGCTCCTCGTATTCTTCTCCTCTGTTTCTTCACCTCGGGTTTTTCATTCTTCTCTTGCTCCTCGTAGTAGCATACTGTTGATCCTCCTCTGATTTTCGCCCCTTGTGTTCTCCTCGTTTTTGTATTTTGCTTTTTTTTTCTTGGTCCTCGTATTCTTCTCCCCTGTTTCTTCACATCAGCTTTTTCACACTTCTCTTACTCCTCGTAGTGGCATACTGTTGATCCTTCTCTGATTTTCGCCCCTTGTGTTCTCCTCGTTTTTATATTTTGCTTTTTTTTTCTTGCTCCTCGTATTCTTCTCCCCTGTTTCTTCGCGTCGTGTGTTTCCCACTTCTCTTGCTCCTCGTAGTGGCATACTGCTGATCCTCCTCTGATTTTCGCCCCTTGTGTTCTCCTCGTTTTTGTATTTTGCTTTTTTTTTCTTGCTCCTCGTATTCTTCTCCCCTGTTTCTTCGCCTCGGGTTTTTCACACTTCTCTTACTCCACCTAGTGCCACACTTTTGATCCTCCTCTGATTTTCGCCCCTTGTGTTCTCCTCGTTTTTGTATTTTGCTTCTTTTTTCTTGCTCCTTGTATTCTTCTCCCCTGTTTCTTCGCCTTGGGTTTTTCACACGTCTCTTACTCCACGTAGTGCCACACCTTTGATCCTCCTCTGATTTTCGCCCCTTGTGTTCTCCTCGTTTTTGTATTTTGCTTTTTTTTTCTTGCTCCTTGTATTCTTCTCCCCTGTTTCTTCGCCTCGGGTTTTTCACACTTCTGTTACTCCACGTAGTGCCACACTTTTGATCCTCCTCTGATTTTCGGCCCTTGTGTTCTCCTCGTTTTTGTATTTTGCTTTTTTTTCTTGCTCCTCGTATTCTTCTCCCCTGTTTCTTCGCCTCGGGTTTTTCACACTTCTCTTACTCCACGTAGTGCCACACTTTTGATCCTTCTCTGATTTTCGCCCCTTGTGTTCTCCTCGTTTTTGTATTTTGCTTTTTTTTTCTTGCTCCTCTTATTCTTCTCCCCTGTTTCTTCGCCTCGTGTTTTTCACACTTCTCTTACTTCACGTAGTGGCATACGGTTGATCCTCCTCTGATTTTCGCCCCTTGTGTTCTCCTCGTTTTTGTATTTTGCTTTTTTTTCTTGCTCCGCGTATTCTTCTCCTGTGTTTCTTCGCCTCGGGTTTTTCACACTTCTCTTGCTCCACGTAGTGGCATACAGTTGATCCTCCTCTGATTTTCGCCCCTTGTGTTCTCCTCGTTTTTGTATTTTGCTTTTTTTTTCTTGCTCCTCGTATTCTTCTCCCCTGTTTCTTCACATCAGCTTTTTCACACTTCTCTTACTCCTCGTAGTGGCATACTGTTGATCCTCCTCTGATTTTCGCCCCTTGTGTTCTCCTCGTTTTTGTATTTTGCTTTTTTTTTTCTTGCTCCTCGTATTCTTCTCCCCTGTTTCTTCGCCTGGGCTTTTTCACACTTCTCTTACTCCACGTAGTGCCACACTTTTGATCCTCCTCTGATTTTCGCCCCTTGTGTTCTCCTCGTTTTTGTATTTTGCTTTTTTTTTCTTGCTCCTCGTATTCTTCTCCCCTGTTTCTTCACCTCGGGTTTTTCACACTTCTCTTACTCCACGTAGTGCCACACTTTTGATCCTCCTCTGATTTTCGCCCCTTGTGTTCTCCTCGTTTTTGTATTTTGCTTTTTTTTTTTTGCTCCTCGTATTTTTCTCCCCTGTTTCTTCGCCTCGGGTTTTTCACACTTCTCTTACTCCACGTAGTGCCACAATTTTGATCCTTCTCTGATTTTCGCCCCTTGTGTTCTCCTCGTTTTTGTATTTTGCTTTTTTTTTTCTTGCTCCTCGTATTCTTCTCCCCTGTTTCTTCACCTCGGGTTTTTCACACTTCTCTTGCTCCTCGTAGTGGCATACTGTTGATCCTCCTCTGATTGTCGCCACTTGTGTTCTCCTCGTTTTTGTATTTTGCTTTTTTTTTTCTTGCTCCTCGTATTCTTCTCCCCTGTTTCTTCACATCAGCTTTTTCACACTTCTCTTACTCCTCGTAGTGGCATACTGTTGATCCTCCTCTGATTTTCGCCCCTTGTGTTCTCCTCGTTTTTGTATTTTCCTTTTTTTTCTTGCTCCTCGTATTCTTCTCCCCTGTTTCTTCGCCTCGGATTTTTCACACTTCTCTTACTCCACGTAGTGCCACAATTTTGATCCTCCTCTGATTTTCGCCCCTTGTGTTCTCCTCGTTTTTGTATTTTGCTTTTTTTTTCTTGCTCCTCTTATTCTTCTCTCCTGCGTCTTCGCCTCGGGTTTTTCACACTTCTCTTACTCCACGTAGTGGCATACGGTTGATCCTCCTCTGATTTTCGCCCCTTGTGTTCTCCTCGTTTTTGTATTTTGCTTTTTTTTCTTGCTCCTCGTATTCTTCTCCTCTGTTTCTTCACCTCGGGTTTTTCATTCTTCTCTTGCTCCTCGTAGTAGCATACTGTTGATCCTCCTCTGATTTTCGCCCCTTGTGTTCTCCTCGTTTTTGTATTTTGCTTTTTTTTTCTTGGTCCTCGTATTCTTCTCCCCTGTTTCTTCACATCAGCTTTTTCACACTTCTCTTACTCCTCGTAGTGGCATACTGTTGATCCTTCTCTGATTTTCGCCCCTTGTGTTCTCCTCGTTTTTGTATTTTGCTTTTTTTTTCTTGCTCCTCGTATTCTTCTCCCCTGTTTCTTCGCGTCGTGTGTTTCCCACTTCTCTTGCTCCTCGTAGTGGCATACTGCTGATCCTCCTCTGATTTTCGCCCCTTGTGTTCTCCTCGTTTTTGTATTTTGCTTTTTTTTTCTTGCTCCTCGTATTCTTCTCCCCTGTTTCTTCGCCTCGGGTTTTTCACACTTCTCTTACTCCACCTAGTGCCACACTTTTGATCCTCCTCTGATTTTCGCCCCTTGTGTTCTCCTCGTTTTTGTATTTTGCTTTTTTTTTCTTGCTCCTCGTATTCTTCTCCCCTGTTTCTTCGCCTTGGGTTTTTCACACGTCTCTTACTCCACGTAGTGCCACACCTTTGATCCTCCTCTGATTTTCGCCCCTTGTGTTCTCCTCGTTTTTGTATTTTGCTTTTTTTTTCTTGCTCCTTGTATTCTTCTCCCCTGTTTCTTCGCCTCGGGTTTTTCACACTTCTGTTACTCCACGTAGTGCCACACTTTTGATCCTCCTCTGATTTTCGGCCCTTGTGTTCTCCTCGTTTTTGTATTTTGCTTTTTTTTTCTTGCTCCTCGTATTCTTCTCCCCTGTTTCTTCACCTCGGGTTTTTCACACTTCTCTTGCTCCTCGTAGTGGCATACTGTTGATCCTCCTCTGATTTTCGCCCCTTGTGTTCTCCTCGTTTTTGTATTTTGCTTCTTTTTTCTTGCTCCTCGTATTCTTCTCCCCTGTTTCTTCGGCTCGGGTATTTCACACTTCTCTTACTCCTCGTAGTGCCACACTTTTGATCCTCCTCTGATTTTCGCCCCTTGTGTTCTCCTCGTTTTTGTATTTTGCTTTTTTTTCTTGCTCCTCGTATTCTTCTCCTCTGTTTCTTCACCTCGTGTTTTTCACACTTCTCTTGCTCCTCGTAGTGGCATACTGTTGATCCTCCTCTGATTTTCGCCCCTTGTGTTCTCCTCGTTTTTGTATTTTGCTTTTTTTTTCTTGCTCCTCGTATTCTACTCCCCTGTTTCTTCACATCAGCTTTTTCACACTTCTCTTACTCCTCGTAGTGGCATACTGTTGATCCTCCTCTGATTTTCGCCCCTTGTGTTCTCCTCGTTTTTGTATTTTGCTTTTTTTTTCTTGCTCCTCGTATTCTTCTCCCCTGTTTCTTCGCCTCGGGTTTTTCACATCTCTTACTCCACGTAGTGCCACACTTTGGATCCTCCTCTGATTTTCACCCCTTGTGTTCTCCTCGTTTTTGTATTTTGCTTTTTTTTTCTTGCTCTTCGTATTCTTCTCCCCTGTTTCTTCGCCTCGGGGTTTTCACACTTCTCTTACTCCACGTAGTGCCACACTTTTGATCCTCCTCTGATTTTCGCCCCTTGTGTTCTCCTCGTTTTTGTATTTTGCTTTTTTTTTCTTGCTCCTCATATTCTTCTCCCCTGTTTCTTTGGCTCGTTTTTTCACACGTCTCTTACTCCATGTAGTGCCACACTTTTGATCCTCCTCTGATTTTCGCCCCTTGTGTTCTCCTCGTTTTTGTATTTTGCTTTTTTTTCTTGCTCCTCGTATTCTTCTCCCCTGTTTCTTCGCCTCGGGTTTTTCACACTTCTCTTGCTCCTCGTAGTGGCATACTGTTGATCCTCCTCTGATTTTCGCCACTTGTGTTCTCCTTGTTTTTGTATTTTGCTTTTTTTTTCTTGCTCCTCGTATTCTACTCCCCTGTTTCTTCACATCAGCTTTTTCACACTTCTCTTACTCCTCGTAGTGGCATACTGATGATCCTACTCTGATTTTCGCCCCTTGTGTTCTCCTCGTTTTTGTATTTTGCTTTTTTTTTCTTGCTCCTCGTATTCTTCTCCCCTGTTTCTTCGCCTCGGGTTTTTCACAGTTCTCTTGCTCCTCGGAGTGGCATACTGTTGATCCTCCTCTGATTTTCGCCACTTGTGTTCTCCTCGTTTTTGTATTTTGCTTTTTTTTTCTTGCTCCTCGTATTCTTCTCCCCTGTTTCTTCACATCAGCTTTTTCACACTTCTCTTACTCCTCGTAGTGCCACACTTTTGATCCTCCTCTGATTTTCGCCCCTTGTGTTCTCCTCGTTTTTGTATTTTGCTTTTTTTTTCTTGCTCCTCGTTTTCTTCTCCCCTGTTTCTTCTCCTCGGGTTTTTCACACTTCTCTTACTCCACGTAGTGCCACACCTTTGATCCTCCTCTGATTTTCGCCCCTTGTGTTCTCCTCGTTTTTGTATTTTGCTTTTTTTTTCTTGCTCCTCGTATTCTTCTCCCCTGTTTCTTTGGCTCGGGTTTTTCACACTTCTCTTACTCCACGTAGTGCCACACTTTTGATCCTCCTCTGATTTTCGCCCCTTGTGTTCTCCTCGTTTTTGTATTTTGCTTTTTTTTCTTGCTCCTCGTATTCTTCTCCCCTGTTTCTTCGCCTCGGGTTTTTCACACTTCTCTTGCTCCTCGTAGTGGCATACTGTTGATCCTCCTCTGATTGTCGCCACTTGTGTTCTCCTCGTTTTTGTATTTTGCTTTTTTTTTTCTTGCTCCTCGTATTCTTCTCCCCTGTTTCTTCACATCAGCTTTTTCACACTTCTCTTACTCCTCGTAGTGGCATACTGTTGATCCTCCTCTGATTTTCGCCCCTTGTGTTCTCCTCGTTTTTGTATTTTGCTTTTTTTTCTTGCTCCTCGTATTCTTCTCCCCTGTTTCTTCGCCTCGGATTTTTCACACTTCTCTTACTCCACGTAGTGCCACAATTTTGATCCTCCTCTGATTTTCGCCCCTTGTGTTCTCCTCGTTTTTGTATTTTGCTTTTTTTTTCTTGCTCCTCTTATTCTTCTCTCCTGCGTCTTCGCCTCGGGTTTTTCACACTTCTCTTACTCCACGTAGTGGCATACGGTTGATCCTCCTCTGATTTTCGCCCCTTGTGTTCTCCTCGTTTTTGTATTTTGCTTTTTTTTCTTGCTCCTCGTATTCTTCTCCTCTGTTTCTTCACCTCGGGTTTTTCATTCTTCTCTTGCTCCTCGTAGTAGCATACTGTTGATCCTCCTCTGATTTTCGCCCCTTGTGTTCTCCTCGTTTTTGTATTTTGCTTTTTTTTTCTTGGTCCTCGTATTCTTCTCCCCTGTTTCTTCACATCAGCTTTTTCACACTTCTCTTACTCCTCGTAGTGGCATACTGTTGATCCTTCTCTGATTTTCGCCCCTTGTGTTCTCCTCGTTTTTGTATTTTGCTTTTTTTTTCTTGCTCCTCGTATTCTTCTCCCCTGTTTCTTCGCGTCGTGTGTTTCCCACTTCTCTTGCTCCTCGTAGTGGCATACTGCTGATCCTCCTCTGATTTTCGCCCCTTGTGTTCTCCTCGTTTTTGTATTTTGCTTTTTTTTTCTTGCTCCTCGTATTCTTCTCCCCTGTTTCTTCGCCTCGGGTTTTTCACACTTCTCTTACTCCACCTAGTGCCACACTTTTGATCCTCCTCTGATTTTCGCCCCTTGTGTTCTCCTCGTTTTTGTATTTTGCTTCTTTTTTCTTGCTCCTTGTATTCTTCTCCCCTGTTTCTTCGCCTTGGGTTTTTCACACGTCTCTTACTCCACGTAGTGCCACACCTTTGATCCTCCTCTGATTTTCGCCCCTTGTGTTCTCCTCGTTTTTGTATTTTGCTTTTTTTTTCTTGCTCCTTGTATTCTTCTCCCCTGTTTCTTCGCCTCGGGTTTTTCACACTTCTGTTACTCCACGTAGTGCCACACTTTTGATCCTCCTCTGATTTTCGGCCCTTGTGTTCTCCTCGTTTTTGTATTTTGCTTTTTTTTCTTGCTCCTCGTATTCTTCTCCCCTGTTTCTTCGCCTCGGGTTTTTCACACTTCTCTTACTCCACGTAGTGCCACACTTTTGATCCTTCTCTGATTTTCGCCCCTTGTGTTCTCCTCGTTTTTGTATTTTGCTTTTTTTTTCTTGCTCCTTGTATTCTTCTCCCCTGTTTCTTCGCCTCGTGTTTTTCACACTTCTCTTACTTCACGTAGTGGCATACGGTTGATCCTCCTCTGATTTTCGCCCCTTGTGTTCTCCTCGTTTTTGTATTTTGCTTTTTTTTCTTGCTCCGCTTATTCTTCTCCTGTGTTTCTTCGCCTCGGGTTTTTCACACTTCTCTTGCTCCACGTAGTGGCATACAGTTGATCCTCCTCTGATTTTCGCCCCTTGTGTTCTCCTCGTTTTTGTATTTTGCTTTTTTTTTCTTGCTCCTCGTATTCTTCTCCCCTGTTTCTTCACATCAGCTTTTTCACACTTCTCTTACTCCTCGTAGTGGCATACTGTTGATCCTCCTCTGATTTTCGCCCCTTGTGTTCTCCTCGTTTTTGTATTTTGCTTTTTTTTTTCTTGCTCCTCGTATTCTTCTCCCCTGTTTCTTCGCCTGGGCTTTTTCACACTTCTCTTACTCCACGTAGTGCCACACTTTTGATCCTCCTCTGATTTTCGCCCCTTGTGTTCTCCTCGTTTTTGTATTTTGCTTTTTTTTTCTTGCTCCTCGTATTCTTCTCCCCTGTTTCTTCACCTCGGGTTTTTCACACTTCTCTTACTGCACGTAGTGCCACACTTTTGATCCTCCTCTGATTTTCGCCCCTTGTGTTCTCCTCGTTTTTGTATTTTGCTTTTTTTTTTTTGCTCCTCGTATTTTTCTCCCCTGTTTCTTCGCCTCGGGTTTTTCACACTTCTCTTACTCCACGTAGTGCCACAATTTTGATCCTTCTCTGATTTTCGCCCCTTGTGTTCTCCTCGTTTTTGTATTTTGCTTTTTTTTTTCTTGCTCCTCGTATTCTTCACCCCTGTTTCTTCACCTCGGGTTTTTCACACTTCTCTTGCTCCTCGTAGTGGCATACTGTTGATCCTCCTCTGATTGTCGCCACTTGTGTTCTCCTCGTTTTTGTATTTTGCTTTTTTTTTTCTTGCTCCTCGTATTCTTCTCCCCTGTTTCTTCACATCAGCTTTTTCACACTTCTCTTACTCCTCGTAGTGGCATACTGTTGATCCTCCTCTGATTTTCGCCCCTTGTGTTCTCCTCGTTTTTGTATTTTCCTTTTTTTTCTTGCTCCTCGTATTCTTCTCCCCTGTTTCTTCGCCTCGGATTTTTCACACTTCTCTTACTCCACGTAGTGCCACAATTTTGATCCTCCTCTGATTTTCGCCCCTTGTGTTCTCCTCGTTTTTGTATTTTGCTTTTTTTTTCTTGCTCCTCTTATTCTTCTCTCCTGCGTCTTCGCCTCGGGTTTTTCACACTTCTCTTACTCCACGTAGTGGCATACGGTTGATCCTCCTCTGATTTTCGCCCCTTGTGTTCTCCTCGTTTTTGTATTTTGCTTTTTTTTCTTGCTCCTCGTATTCTTCTCCTCTGTTTCTTCACCTCGGGTTTTTCATTCTTCTCTTGCTCCTCGTAGTAGCATACTGTTGATCCTCCTCTGATTTTCGCCCCTTGTGTTCTCCTCGTTTTTGTATTTTGCTTTTTTTTTCTTGGTCCTCGTATTCTTCTCCCCTGTTTCTTCACATCAGCTTTTTCACACTTCTCTTACTCCTCGTAGTGGCATACTGTTGATCCTTCTCTGATTTTCGCCCCTTGTGTTCTCCTCGTTTTTGTATTTTGCTTTTTTTTTCTTGCTCCTCGTATTCTTCTCCCCTGTTTCTTCGCGTCGTGTGTTTCCCACTTCTCTTGCTCCTCGTAGTGGCATACTGCTGATCCTCCTCTGATTTTCGCCCCTTGTGTTCTCCTCGTTTTTGTATTTTGCTTTTTTTTTCTTGCTCCTCGTATTCTTCTCCCCTGTTTCTTCGCCTCGGGTTTTTCACACTTCTCTTACTCCACCTAGTGCCACACTTTTGATCCTCCTCTGATTTTCGCCCCTTGTGTTCTCCTCGTTTTTGTATTTTGCTTCTTTTTTCTTGCTCCTTGTATTCTTCTCCCCTGTTTCTTCGCCTTGGGTTTTTCACACGTCTCTTACTCCACGTAGTGCCACACCTTTGATCCTCCTCTGATTTTCGCCCCTTGTGTTCTCCTCGTTTTTGTATTTTGCTTTTTTTTTCTTGCTCCTTGTATTCTTCTCCCCTGTTTCTTCGCCTCGGGTTTTTCACACTTCTGTTACTCCACGTAGTGCCACACTTTTGATCCTCCTCTGATTTTCGGCCCTTGTGTTCTCCTCGTTTTTGTATTTTGCTTTTTTTTTCTTGCTCCTCCTATTCTTCTCCCCTGTTTCTTCGCCTCGGGTTTTTCACACTTCTCTTACTCCACGTAGTGCCACACTTTTGATCCTCCTCTGATTTTCGCCCCTTGTGTTCTCCTCGTTTTTGTATTTTGCTTTTTTTTTCTTGCTCCTCTTATTCTTCTCCCCTGTTTCTTCGCCTCGTGTTTTTCACACTTCTCTTACTTCACGTAGTGGCATACGGTTGATCCTCCTCTGATTTTCGCCCCTTGTGTTCTCCTCGTTTTTGTATTTTGCTTTTTTTTCTTGCTCCGCGTATTCTTCTCCTGTGTTTCTTCGCCTCGGGTTTTTCACACTTCTCTTGCTCCACGTAGTGGCATACGGTTGATCCTCCTCTGATTTTCGCCCCTTGTGTTCTCCTCGTTTTTGTATTTTGCTTTTTTTTTCTGGCTCCTCGTATTCTTCTCCCCTGTTTCTTCACATCAGCTTTTTCACACTTCTCTTACTCCTCGTAGTGGCATACTGTTGATCCTCCTCTGATTTTCGCCCCTTGTGTTCTCCTCGTTTTTGTATTTTGCTTTTTTTTTTCTTGCTCCTCGTATTCTTCTCCCCTGTTTCTTCGCCTGGGCTTTTTCACACTTCTCTTACTCCACGTAGTGCCACACTTTTGATCCTCCTCTGATTTTCGCCCCTTGTGTTCTCCTCGTTTTTGTATTTTGCTTTTTTTTTCTTGCTCCTCGTATTCTTCTCCCCTGTTTCTTCACCTCGGGTTTTTCACACTTCTCTTACTGCACGTAGTGCCACACTTTTGAACCTCCTCTGATTTTCGCCCCTTGTGTTCTCCTCGTTTTTGTATTTTGCTTTTTTTTTTTTGCTCCTCGTATTTTTCTCCCCTGTTTCTTCGCCTCGGGTTTTTCACACTTCTCTTACTCCACGTAGTGCCACAATTTTGATCCTTCTCTGATTTTCGCCCCTTGTGTTCTCCTCGTTTTTGTATTTTGCTTTTTTTTCTTGCTCCTCGTATTCTTCTCCCCTGTTTCTTCGCCTCGGGTTTTTCACACTTCTCTTACTCCACGTAGTGCCACACTTTTGATCCTCCTCTGATTTTCGCCCCTTGTGTTCTCCTCGTTTTTGTATTTTGCTTTTTTTTTCTTGCTCCTCGTATTCTTCTCCCCTGTTTCTTTGGCTCGGGTTTTTCACACTTCTCTTACTCCACGTAGTGGCATACTGTTGATCCTCCTCTGATTTTCGCCCCTTGTGTTCTCCTCATTTTTGTATTTTCCTTTTTTTTCTTGCTACTCGTATTCTTCTCCCCTGTTTCTTCGCCTCGGGTTTTTCACACTTCCCTTGCTCCTCGTAGTGGCATACTGTTGATCCTCCTCTGATTTTCGCCCCTTGTGTTCTCCTCGTTTTTGTATTTTGCTTTTTTTTTCTTGCTCCTCGTATTCTTCTCCCCTGTTTCTTCATGTCGGGTTTTTCACACTTCTCTTACTCCACCTAGTGGCATACTGTTGATCCTCCTCTGATTTTCGCCCCTTGTGTTCTCCTCGTTTTTGTATTTTGCTTTTTTTTTCTTGCTCCTCGTATTCTTCTCCCCTGTTTCTTCACATCAGCTTTTTCACACTTCTCTTACTCCTCGTAGTGGCATACTGTTGATCCTACTCTGATTTTCGCCCCTTGTGTTCTCCTCGTTTTTGTATTTTGCTTTTTTTTTCTTGCTCCTCGTATTCTTCTCCCCTGTTTCTTCGCCTCGGGTTTTTCACACTTCTCTTGCTCCTCGTAGTGGCATACTGTTGATCCTCCTCTGATTTTCGCCCCTTGTGTTCTCCTCGTTTTTGTATTTTGCTTCTTTTTTCTTGCTCCTCGTATTCTTCTCCCCTGTTTCTTCGGCTCGGGTTTTTCACACTTCTCTTACTCCTCGTAGTGCCACACTTTTGATCCTCCTCTGATTTTCGCCCCTTGTGTTCTCCTCGTTT
This sequence comes from Cervus elaphus, assembly GCF_910594005.1. Taxonomy (NCBI): domain Eukaryota; kingdom Metazoa; phylum Chordata; class Mammalia; order Artiodactyla; family Cervidae; genus Cervus; species Cervus elaphus. The sequence continues at coordinate 73,457,554 of NC_057836.1, forward strand.
TTGTATTTTGCTTTTTTTTTTCTTGCTCCTCGTATTCTTCTCCCCTGTTTCTTCGTCTCGGGTTTTTCACACTTCTCTTACTTCACGTAGTGGCATACTGTTGATCCTCCTCTGATTTTCGCCCCTTGTGTTCTCCTCGTTTATGTATTTTGCTTTTTTTTCTTGCTCCTCGTATTCTTCTCCCCTGTTTCTTCGCCTCGGATTTTTCACACTTCTCTTGCTCCTCGTAGTGGCATACTGTTGATCCTCCTCTGATTTTCGCCCCTTGTGTTCTCGTCGTTTTTGTATTTTGCTTTTTTTTTCTTGCTCCTCTTATTCTTCTCCCCTGTTTCTTCGCCTCAGGTTTTTCACACTTCTCTTACTCCACGGAGTGACATATGGTTGATCCTCCTCTGATTTTCGCCCCTTGTGTTCTCCTCGTTTTTGTATTTTGCTTTTTTTTCTTGCTCCTCGTATTCTTCTCCTCTGTTTCTTCACCTCGGGTTTTTCACACTTCTCTTGCTCCTCGTAGTGGCATACTGTTGATCCTCCTCTGATTTTCGCCCCTTGTGTTCTCCTCGTTTTTGTATTTTGCTTTTTTTTTCTTGCTCCTCGTATTCTTCTCCCCTGTTTCTTCACCTCGGGTTTTTCACACTTCTCTTACTCCACGTAGTGCCACACTTTTGATCCTCCTCTGATTTTCGCCCCTTGTGTTCTCCTCGTTTATGTATTTTGCTTTTTTTTTCTTGCTCCTCGTATTCTTCTCCCCTGTTTCTTCGCCTCGGGTTTTTCACACTTCTCTTACTCCACGTAGTGCCATAATTTTGATCCTTCTCTGATTTTCGCCCCTTGTGTTCTCCTCGTTTTTGTATTTTGCTTTTTTTTCTTGCTCCTCGTATTCTTCTCCCCTGTTTCTTCGCCTCGGGTTTTTCACACTTCTCTTACTCCACCTAGTGCCACACTTTTGATCCTCCTCTGATTTTCGCCCCTTGTGTTCTCCTCGTTTTTGTATTTTGCTTTTTTTTTCTTGCTCCTCGTATTCTTCTCCCCTGTTTCTTCGCCTCGGGTTTTTCACACTTCTCTTACTCCACGTAGTGCCACACCTTTGATCCTCCTCTGATTTTCGCCCCTTGTGTTCTCCTCGTTTTTGTATTTTGCTTTTTTTTTCTTGCTCCTCGTATTCTTCTCCCCTGATTCTTTGCCTCGGGTTTTTCACACTTCTCTTACTCCACGTAGTGGCATACTGTTGATCCTCCTCTGATTTTCGCCCCTTGTGTTCTCCTCGTTTTTGTATTTTGCTTTTTTTTCTTGCTCCTCGTATTCTTCTCCCCTGTTTCTTCGCCTCGGGTTTTCACACTTCTCTTGCTCCTCGTAGTGGCATACTGTTGATCCTCCTCTTATTTTCGCCCCTTTTGTTCTCCTCGTTTTTGTATTTTGCTTTTTTTGTCTTGCTCCTCGTATTCTTCTCCCCTGTTTCTTCGCCTCGGGTTTTTCACACTTCTCTTACTCCACCTAGTGGCATACTGTTGATCCTCCTCTGATTTTCGCCCCTTGTGTTCTCCTCGTTTATGTATTTTGCTTTTTTTTCTTGCTCCTCGTATTCTTCTCCCCTGTTTCTTCGCCTCGGGTTTTTCACACTTCTCTTACTCCACGTAGTGCCACACTTTTGATCCTCCTCTGATTTTCGCCCCTTGTGTTCTCCTCGTTTTTGTATTTTGCTTTTTTTTTCTTGCTCCTCTTATTCTTCTCCCCTGTTTCTTCGCCTCGGGTTTTTCACACTTCTCTTACTCCACGTAGTGGCATACGGTTGATCCTCCTCTGATTTTCGCCCCTTGTGTTCTCCTCGTTTTTGTATTTTGCTTTTTTTTCTTGCTCCTCGTATTCTTCTCCTCTGTTTCTTCACCTCGTGTTTTTCACACTTCTCTTGCTCCTCGTAGTGGCATACTGTTGATCCTCCTCTGATTTTCGCCCCTTGTGTTCTCCTCGTTTTTGTATTTTGCTTTTTTTTCTTGCTCCTCGTATTCTACTCCCCTGTTTCTTCACATTAGCTTTTTCACACTTCTCTTACTCCTCGTAGTGGCATACTGTTGATCCTCCTCTGATTTTCGCCCCTTGTGTTCTCCTCGTTTTTGTATTTTGCTTTTTTTTTCTTGCTCCTCGTATTCTTCTCCCCTGTTTCTTCGCCTCGGGTTTTTCACATCTCTTACTCCACGTAGTGCCACACTTTGGATCCTCCTCTGATTTTCACCCCTTGTGTTCTCCTCGTTTTTGTATTTTGCTTTTTTTTTCTTGCTCTTCGTATTCTTCTCCCCTGTTTCTTCGCCTCGGGGTTTTCACACTTCTCTTACTCCACGTAGTGCCACACTTTTGATCCTCCTCTGATTTTCGCCCCTTGTGTTCTCCTCGTTTTTGTATTTTGCTTTTTTTTTCTTGCTCCTCGTATTCTTCTCCCCTGTTTCTTTGGCTCGTTTTTTCACACGTCTCTTACTCCATGTAGTGCCACACTTTTGATCCTCCTCTGATTTTCGCCCCTTGTGTTCTCCTCGTTTATGTATTTTGCTTTTTTTTCATGCTCCTCGTATTCTTCTCCCCTGTTTCTTTGCCTCGGGTTTTTCACACTTCTCTTGCTCCTCGTAGTGGCATACTGTTGATCCTCCTCTGATTTTCGCCACTTGTGTTCTCCTTGTTTTTGTATTTTGCTTTTTTTTTCTTGCTCCTCGTATTCTACTCCCCTGTTTCTTCACATCAGCTTTTTCACACTTCTCTTACTCCTCGTAGTGGCATACTGATGATCCTACTCTGATTTTCGCCCCTTGTGTTCTCCTCGTTTTTGTATTTTGCTTTTTTTTTCTTGCTCCTCGTATTCTTCTCCCCTGTTTCTTCGTGTCGGGTTTTTCACACTTCTCTTACTCCACCTAGTGGCATACTGTTGATCCTCCTCTGATTTTCGCCCCTTGTGTTCTCCTCGTTTTTGTATTTTGCTTTTTTTTTCTTGCTCCTCGTATTCTTCTCCCCTGTTTCTTCGCCTCGGATTTTTCACACTTCTCTTGCTCCTCGTAGTGGCATACTGTTGATCCTCCTCTGATTTTCGCCCCTTGTGTTCTCCTCGTTTATGTATTTTGCTTTTTTTTCTTGCTCCTCGTATTCTTCTCCCCTGTTTCTTCGCCTCGGATTTTTCACACTTCTCTTGCTCCTCGTAGTGGCATACTGTTGATCCTCCTCTGATTTTCGCCCCTTGTGTTCTCGTCGTTTTTGTATTTTGCTTTTTTTTTCTTGCTCCTCTTATTCTTCTCCCCTGTTTCTTCGCCTCGGGTTTTTCACACTTCTCTTACTCCACGGAGTGACATATGGTTGATCCTCCTCTGATTTTCGCCCCTTGTGTTCTCCTCGTTTTTGTATTTTGCTTTTTTTTCTTGCTCCTCGTATTCTTCTCCTCTGTTTCTTCACCTCGGGTTTTTCACACTTCTCTTGCTCCTCGTAGTGGCATACTGTTGATCCTCCTCTGATTTTCGCCCCTTGTGTTCTCCTCGTTTTTGTATTTTGCTTTTTTTTTCTTGCTCCTCGTATTCTTCTCCCCTGTTTCTTCACCTCGGGTTTTTCACACTTCTCTTACTCCACGTAGTGCCACACTTTTGATCCTCCTCTGATTTTCGACCCTTGTGTTCTCCTCGTTTATGTATTTTGCTTTTTTTTTCTTGCTCCTCGTATTCTTCTCCCCTGTTTCTTCGCCTCGGGTTTTTCACACTTCTCTTACTCCACGTAGTGCCATAATTTTGATCCTTCTCTGATTTTCGCCCCTTGTGTTCTCCTCGTTTTTGTATTTTGCTTTTTTTTCTTGCTCCTCGTATTCTTCTCCCCTGTTTCTTCGCCTCGGGTTTTTCACACTTCTCTTACTCCACCTAGTGCCACACTTTTGATCCTCCTCTGATTTTCGCCCCTTGTGTTCTCCTCGTTTTTGTATTTTGCTTTTTTTTTCTTGCTCCTCGTATTCTTCTCCCCTGTTTCTTCGCCTCGGGTTTTTCACACTTCTCTTACTCCACGTAGTGCCACACTTTTGATCCTCCTCTGATTTTCGCCCCTTGTGTTCTCCTCGTTTTTGTATTTTGCTTTTTTTTTCTTGCTCCTCGTATTCTTCTCCCCTGATTCTTTGCCTCGGGTTTTTCACACTTCTCTTACTCCACGTAGTGGCATACTGTTGATCCTGCTCTGATTTTCGCCCCTTGTGTTCTCCTCGTTTTTGTATTTTGCTTTTTTTTCTTGCTCCTCGTATTCTTCTCCCCTGTTTCTTCGCCTCGGGTTTTCACACTTCTCTTGCTCCTCGTAGTGGCATACTGTTGATCCTCCTCTGATTTTCGCCCCTTTTGTTCTCCTCGTTTTTGTATATTGCTTTTTTTGTCTTGCTCCTCGTATTCTTCTCCCCTGTTTCTTCGCCTCGGGTTTTTCACACTTCTCTTACTCCACCTAGTGGCATACTGTTGATCCTCCTCTGATTTTCGCCCCTTGTGTTCTCCTCGTTTATGTATTTTGCTTTTTTTTCTTGCTCCTCGTATTCTTCTCCCCTGTTTCTTCGCCTCGGGTTTTTCACACTTCTCTTACTCCACGTAGTGCCACACTTTTGATCCTCCTCTGATTTTCGCCCCTTGTGTTCTCCTCGTTTTTGTATTTTGCTTTTTTTTTCTTGCTCCTCGTATTCTTCTCCCCTGTTTCTTCGCCTCGGGTTTTTCACACTTCTCTTACTCCACGTAGTGGCATACGGTTGATCCTCCTCTGATTTTCGCCCCTTGTGTTCTCCTCGTTTTTGTATTTTGCTTTTTTTTAGTGCTCCTCGTATTCTTCTCCTCTGTTTCTTCACCTCGTGTTTTTCACACTTCTGTTGCTCCTCGTAGTGGCATACTGTTGATCCTCCTCTGATTTTCGCCCCTTGTGTTCTCCTCGTTTTTGTATTTTGCTTTTTTTTTCTTGCTCCTCGTATTCTACTCCCCTGTTTCTTCACATTAGCTTTTTCACACTTCTCTTACTCCTCGTAGTGGCATACTGTTGATCCTCCTCTGATTTTCGCCCCTTGTGTTCTCCTCGTTTTTGTATTTTGCTTTTTTTCTCTTGCTCCTCGTATTCTTCTCCCCTGTTTCTTCGCCTCGGGTTTTTCACATCTCTTACTCCACGTAGTGCCACACTTTGGATCCTCCTCTGATTTTCACCCCTTGTGTTCTCCTCGTTTTTGTATTTTGCTTTTTTTTTCTTGCTCTTCTTATTCTTCTCCCCTGTTTCTTCGCCTCGGGGTTTTCACACTTCTCTTACTCCACGTAGTGCCACACTTTTGATCCTCCTCTGATTTTCGCCCCTTGTGTTCTCCTCGTTTTTGTATTTTGCTTTTTTTTTCTTGCTCCTCGTATTCTTCTCCCCTGTTTCTTTGGCTCGTTTTTTCACACGTCTCTTACTCCATGTAGTGCCACACTTTTGATCCTCCTCTGATTTTCGCCCCTTGTGTTCTCCTCGTTTATGTATTTTGCTTTTTTTTCTTGCTCCTCGTATTCTTCTCCCCTGTTTCTTCGCCTCGGGTTTTTCACACTTCTCTTGCTCCTCGTAGTGGCATACTGTTGATCCTCCTCTGATTTTCGCCACTTGTGTTCTCCTTGTTTTTGTATTTTGCTTTTTTTTTCTTGCTCCTCGTATTCTACTCCCCTGTTTCTTCACATCAGCTTTTTCACACTTCTCTTACTCCTCGTAGTGGCATACTGATGATCCTACTCTGATTTTCGCCCCTTGTGTTCTCCTCGTTTTTGTATTTTGCTTTTTTTTTCTTGCTCCTCGTATTCTTCTCCCCTGTTTCTTCGCCTCGGGTTTTTCACAGTTCTCTTGCTCCTGATAGTGGCATACTGTTGATCCTCCTCTGATTTTCGCCACTTGTGTTTTCCTCGTTTTTGTATTTTGCTTTTTTTTTCTTGCTCCTCGTATTCTTCTCCCCTGTTTCTTCACATCAGCTTTTTCACACTTCTCTTACTCCTCGTAGTGCCACACTTTTGATCCTCCTCTGATTTTCGCCCCTTGTGTTCTCCTCGTTTTTGTATTTTGCTTTTTTTTTAATGCCCCTCGTATTCTTCTCCCCTGTTTCTTCGCCTCGGGTTTTTCACACTTCTCTTACTCCACGTAGTGCCACACTTTGGATCCTCCTCTGATTTTCGCCCCTTGTGTTCTCCTCGTTTTTGTATTTTGCTTTTTTTTTCTTGCTCCTCGTATTCTTCTCCCCTGTTTCTTCGCCTCGGGTTTTTCACACTTCTCTTACTCCACGTAGTGCAACACCTTTGATCCTCCTCTGATTTTCGCCCCTTGTGTTCTCCTCGTTTTTGTATTTTGCTTTTTTTTTCTTGCTCCTCGTATTCTTCTCCCCTGTTTCTTTGGCTCGGGTTTTTCACACTTCTCTTACTCCACGGAGTGCCACACTTTTGATCCTCCTCTGATTTTCGCCCCTTGTGTTCTCCTCGTTTTTGTATTTTGCTTTTTTTTCTTGCTCCTCGTATTCTTCTCCCCTGTTTCTTCGCCTCGGGTTTTTCACACTTCTCTTGCTCCTCGTAGTGGCATACTGTTGATCCTCCTCTGATTGTCGCCACTTGTGTTCTCTTCGTTTTTGTATTTTGCTTTTTTTTTTCTTGCTCCTCGTATTCTTCTCCCCTGTTTCTTCACATCAGCTTTTTCACACTTCTCTTACTCCTCGTAGTGGCATACTGTTGATCCTCCTCTGATTTTCGCCCCTTGTGTTCTCCTCGTCTTTGTATTTTCCTTTTTTTTCTTGCTCCTCGTATTCTTCTCCCCTGTTTCTTCGCCTCGGATTTTTCACACTTCTCTTACTCCACGTAGTGCCACAATTTTGATCCTCCTCTGATTTTCGCCCCTTGTGTTCTCCTCGTTTTTGTATTTTGCTTTTTTTTTCTTGCTCCTCTTATTCTTCTCCCCTGCGTCTTCGCCTCGGGTTTTTCACACTTCTCTTACTCCACGTAGTGGCATACGGTTGATCCTCCTCTGATTTTCGCCCCTTGTGTTCTCCTCGTTTTTGTATTTTGCTTTTTTTTCTTGCTCCTCGTATTCTTCTCCTCTGTTTCTTCACCTCGGGTTTTTCATTCTTCTCTTGCTCCTCGTAGTAGCATACTGTTGATCCTCCTCTGATTCTCGCCCCTTGTGTTCTCCTCGTTTTTGTATTTTGCTTTTTTTTCCTTGGTCCTCGTATTCTTCTCCCCTGTTTCTTCACATCAGCTTTTTCACACTTCTCTTACTCCTCGTAGTGGCATACTGTTGATACTTCTCTGATTTTCGCCCCTTGTGTTCTCCTCGTTTTTGTATTTTGCTTTTTTTTTCTTGCTCCTCGTATTCTTCTCCCCTGTTTCTTCGCCTCGGGTTTTTCACACTTCTCTTACTCCACCTAGTGGCATACTGTTGATCCTCCTCTGATTTTCGCCCCTTGTGTTCTCCTCGTTTTTGTATTTTGCTTTTTTTTTCTTGCTCCTCGTATTCTTCTCCCCTGTTTCTTCGCCTCGTGTGTTTCCCACTTCTCTTGCTCCTCGTAGTGGCATACTGTTGATCCTCCTCTGATTTTCGCCCCTTGTGTTCTCCTCGTTTTTGTATTTTGCTTTTTTTTTCTTGCTCCTCGTATTCTTCTCCCCTGTTTCTTCGCCTCGGGTTTTTCACACTTCTCTTACTCCACCTAGTGCCACACTTTTGATCCTCCTCTGATTTTCGCCCCTTGTGTTCTCCTCGTTTTTGTATTTTGCTTTGTTTTTCTTGCTCCTTGTATTCTTCTCCCCTGTTTCTTCGCCTTGGGTTTTTCACACTTCTCTTACTCCACGTAGTGCCACACCTTTGATCCTCCTCTGATTTTCGCCCCTTGTGTTCTCCTCGTTTATGTATTTTGCTTTTTTTTTCTTGCTCCTTGTATTCTTCTCCCCTGTTTCTTCGCCTCGGGTTTTTCACACTTCTGTTACTCCACCTAGTGCCACACTTTTGATCCTCCTCTGATTTTCGGCCCTTGTGTTCTCCTCGTTTTTGTATTTTGCTTTTTTTTTTCTTGCTCCTCGTATTCTTCTCCCCTGTTTCTTCGCCTCGGGGTTTTCACACTTCTCTTACTCCACGTAGTGCCACACTTTTGATCCTCCTCTGATTTTCGCCCCTTGTGTTCTCCTCGTTTTTGTATTTTGCTTTTTTTTTCTTGCTCCTCGTATTCTTCTCCCGTTTCTTCGCCTCGCGTTTTTCACACTTCTCTTACTGCACGTAGTGGCATACTGTTGATCCTCCTCTGATTTTCGCCCCTTGTGTTCTCCTCGTTTTTGTATTTTGCTTTTTTTTCTTGCTCCTCGTATTCTTCTCCCCTGTTTCTTCGCCTCGGGTTTTTCACACTTCTCTTGCTCCTCGTAGTGGCCTACTGTTGATCCTCCTCTGATTTTCGCCCCTTGTGTTCTCCTCGTTTTTGTATTTTGCTTTTTTTTTCTTGCTCCTCTTATTCTTCTCCCCTGTTTCTTCGCCTTGGGTTTTTCACACTTCTCTTACTTCACGTAGTGGCATACGGTTGATCCTCCTCTGATTTTCGGCCCTTGTGTTCTCCTCGTTTTTGTATTTTGCTTTTTTTTCTTGCTCCGCGTATTCTTCTCCTGTGTTTCTTCGCCTCGGGTTTTTCACACTTCTCTTGCTCCACGTAGTGGCATACGGTTGATCCTCCTCTGATTTTCGCCCCTTGTGTTCTCCTCGTTTTTGTATTTTGCTTTTTTTTCTTGCTCCTCGTATTCTTCTCCCCTGTTTCTTCACATCAGCTTTTTCACACTTCTCTTACTCCTCGTAGTGGCATACTGTTGATCCTCCTCTGATTTTCGCCCCTTGTGTTCTCCTCGTTTTTGTATTTTGCTTTTTTTTTTCTTGCTCCTCGTATTCTTCTCCCCTGTTTCTTCGCCTGGGCTTTTTCACACTTCTCTTACTCCACGTAGTGCCACACTTTTGATCCTCCTCTGATTTTCGCCCCTTTTGTTCTCCTCGTTTTTGTATTTTGCTTTTTTTTTCTTGCTCCTCGTATTCTTCTCCCCTGTTTCTTCACCTCGGGTTTTTCACACTTCTCTTACTGCACGTAGTGCCATAGTTTTGATCCTCCTCTGATTTTCGCCCCTTGTGTTCTCCTCGTTTTTGTATTTTGCTTTTTTTTTTTTGCTCCTCGTATTCTTCTCCCCTGTTTCTTCGCCTCGGGTTTTTCACACTTCTCTTACTGCACGTAGTGGCATACGGTTGATCCTCCTCTGATTTTCGCCCCTTGTGTTCTCCTCGTTTTTGTATTTTGCTTTTTTTTCTTGCTCCTCGTATTCTTCTCCCCTGTTTCTTCGCCTCGGGTTTTTCACACTTCTCTTGCTCCTCGTAGTGGCATACTGTTGATCCTCCTCTGATTTTCGCCCCTTGTGTTCTCCTCGTTTTTGTATTTTTCTTTTTTTTTCTTGCTCCTCGTATTCTTCTCCCCTGTTTCTTCGCCTCGGGTTTTTCACACTTCTCTTACTCCACGTAGTGGCATACGGTTGATCCTCCTCTGATTTTCGCCCCTTGTGTTCTCCTCGTTTTTGTATTTTGCTTTTTTTTCTTGCTCCTCGTATTCTTCTCCTCTGTTTCTTCGCCTCGGGTTTTTCACACTTCTCTTGCTCCTCGTAGTGGCATACTGTTGATCCTCCTCTGATTTTCGCCCCTTGTGTTCTCCTCATTTTTGTATTTTGCTTTTTTTTTCTTGCTCCTTGTATTCTTCTCCCCTGTTTCTTCGCCTTGGGTTTTTCACACTTCTCTTACTCCACGTAGTGCCACACTTTTGATCCTCCTCTGATTTTCGCCCCTTGTGTTCTCCTCGTTTTTGTATTTTGCTTTTTTTTCTTGCTCCGCGTATTCTTCTCCTCTGTTTCTTCGCCTCGGGTTTTTCACACTTCTCTTGCTCCTCGTAGTGGCATACTGCTGATCCTCCTCTGATTTTCACCCCTTGTGTTCTCCTCGTTTTTGTATTTTGCTTTTTTTTTCTTGCTCCTCGTATTCTTCTCCCCTGTTTCTTCCCCTCGGGTTTTTCACACTTCTCTTACTCCACGTAGTGCCACACTTTTGATCCTCCTCTGATTTTAGCCCCTTGTGTTCTCCTCGTTTTTGTATTTTGCTTTTTTTTTCTTGCTCCTCGTATTCTTCTCCCCTGTTTCTTCGCCTCGGGTTTTTCACACTTCTCTTACTCCACGTAGTGCCACACTTTTGATCCTCCTCTGATTTTCGCCCCTTGTGTTCTCCTCGTTTTTGTATTTTGCTTTTTTTTCTTGCTCCTCGTATTCTTCTCCCCTGTTTCTTCGCCTCGGGTTTTTCACACTTCTCTTACTCCACGTAGTGGCATACGGTTGATCCTCCTCTGATTTTCGCCCCTTGTGTTCTCCTCGTTTTTGTATTTTACTTTTTTTCCTAGCTCCGCGTATTCTTCTCCTCTGTTTCTTCGCCTCGGGTTTTTCACACTTCTCTTGCTCCTCGTAGTGGCATACTGTTGATCCTCCTCTGATTTTCGCCCCTTGTGTTCTCCTCGTTTTTGTATTTTGCTTTTTTTTTCTTGCTCCTCGTATTCTTCTCCCCTGTTTCTTCACATCAGCTTTTTCACACTTCTCTTACTCCTCTTAGTGGCATACTGTTGATCCTCCTCTGATTTTCGCCCCTTGTGTTCTCCTCGTTTTTGTATTTTGCTTTTTTTTCTTGCTCCTCGTATTGTTCTCCCCTGTTTCTTCGCCTCGGGGTTTTCACACTTCTCTTACTCCACGTAGTGCCACACTTTTGATCCTCCTCTGATTTTCGCCCCTTGTGTTCTCCTCGTTTTTGTATTTTGCTTTTTTTTTCTTGCTCCTCGTATTCTTCTCCCCTGTTTCTTTGGCTCGTTTTTTCACACGTCTCTTACTCCATGTAGTGCCACACTTTTGATCCTCCTCTGATTTTCGCCCCTTGTGTTCTCCTCGTTTTTGTATTTTGCTTTTTTTTCTTGCTCCTCGTATTCTTCTCCCCTGTTTCTTCGCCTCGGGTTTTTCACACTTCTCTTGCTCCTCGTAGTGGCATACTGTTGATCCTCCTCTGATTTTCGCCACTTGTGTTCTCCTTGTTTTTGTATTTTGCTTTTTTTTTCTTGCTCCTCGTATTCTACTCCCCTGTTTCTTCACATCAGCTTTTTCACACTTCTCTTACTCCTCGTAGTGGCATACTGATGATCCTACTCTGATTTTCGCCCCTTGTGTTCTCCTCGTTTTTGTATTTTGCTTTTTTTTTCTTGCTCCTCGTATTCTTCTCCCCTGTTTCTTCGCCTCGGGTTTTTCACAGTTCTCTTGCTCCTCGTAGTGGCATACTGTTGATCCTCCTCTGATTTTCGCCACTTGTGTTCTCCTCGTTTTTGTATTTTGCTTTTTTTTTCTTGCTCCTCGTATTCTTCTCCCCTGTTTCTTCACATCAGCTTTTTCACACTTCTCTTACTCCTCGTAGTGCCACACTTTTGATCCTCCTCTGATTTTCGCCCCTTGTGTTCTCCTCGTTTTTGTATTTTGCTTTTTTTTTCATGCCCCTCTTATTCTTCTCCCCTGTTTTTTCGCCTCGGGTTTTTCACACTTCTCTTACTCCACGTAGTGCCACACTTTGGATCCTCCTCTGATTTTCGCCCCTTGTGTTCTCCTTGTTTTTGTATTTTGCTTTTTTTTTCTTGCTCCTCGTATTCTACTCCCCTGTTTCTTCACATCGGGTTTTTCACACTTCTCTTGCTCCTCGTAGTGGCATACTGATGATCCTACTCTGATTTTCGCCCCTTGTGTTCTCCTCGTTTTTGTATTTTGCTTTTTTTTTCTTGCTCCTCGTATTCTTCTCCCCTGTTTCTTCGCCTCGGGTTTTTCACAGTTCTCTTGCTCCTCGTAGTGGCATACTGTTGATCCTCCTCTGATTTTCGCCACTTGTGTTCTCCTCGTTTTTGTATTTTGCTTTTTTTTCTTGCTCCTCGTATTCTTCTCCCCTGTTTCTTCACATCAGCTTTTTCACACTTCTCTTACTCCTCGTAGTGCCACCGTTTTGATCCTCTTCTGATTTTCGCCCCTTGTGTTCTCCTCGTTTTTGTATTTTGCTTTTTTTTTCATGCCCCTCTTATTCTTCTCCCCTGTTTCTTCGCCTCGGGTTTTTCACACTTCTCTTACTCCACGTAGTGCCACACTTTGGATCCTCCTCTGATTTTCGCCCCTTGTGTTCTCCTCGTTTTTGTATTTTGCTTTTTTTTTCTTGCTCCTCGTATTCTTCTCCCCTGTTTCTTCGCCTCGGGTTTTTCACACTTCTCTTACTCCACGTAGTGCCACACCTTTGATCCTCCTCTGATTTTCGCCCCTTGTGTTCTCCTCGTTTTTGTATTTTGCTTTTTTTTTCTTGCTCCTCGTATTCTTCTCCCCTGTTTCTTCGGCTCGGGTTTTTCACACTTCTCTTACTCCACGTAGTGCCACACTTTTGATCCTCCTCTGATTTTCGCCCCTTGTGTTCTCCTCGTTTTTGTATTTTGCTTTTTTTTCTTGCTCCTCGTATTCTTCTCCCCTGTTTCTTCGCCTCGGGTTTTTCACACTTCTCTTGCTCCTCGTAGTGGCATACTGTTGATCCTCCTCTGATTTTCGCCACTTGTGTTCTCCTCGTTTTTGTATTTTGCTTTTTTTTTTCTTGCTCCTCGTATTCTTCTCCCCTGTTTCTTCACATCAGCTTTTTCACACTTCTCTTACTCCTCGTAGTGGCATACTGTTGATCCTCCTCTGATTTTCGCCCCTTGTGTTCTCCTCGTTTTTGTATTTTGCTTTTTTTTTCTTGCTCCTCGTATTCTTCTCCCCTGTTTCTTCGCCTCGGGTTTTTCACACTTCTCTTACTCCACGTAGTGCCACACCTTTGATCCTCCTCTGATTTTCGCCCCTTGTGTTCTCCTCGTTTTTGTATTTTGCTTTTTTTTTCTTGCTCCTCGTATTCTTCTCCCCTGTTTCTTCGCCTCGCGTTTTTCACACTTCTCTTACTGCACGTAGTGGCATACTGTTGATCCTCCTCTGATTTTCGCCCCTTGTGTTCTCCTCGTTTTTGTATTTTGCTTTTTTTTCTTGCTCCTCGTATTCTTCTCCCCTGTTTCTTCGCCTCGGGTTTTTCACACTTCTCTTGCTCCTCGTAGTGGCATACTGTTGATCCTCCTCTGATTTTCGCCCCTTGTGTTCTCCTCGTTTATGAATTTTGCTTTTTTTTCTTGCTCCTCTTATTCTTCTCCCCTGTTTCTTCGCCTTGGGTTTTTCACACTTCTCTTACTTCACGTAGTGGCATACGGTTGATCCTCCTCTGATTTTCGCCCCTTGTGTTCTCCTCGTTTTTGTATTTTGCTTTTTTTTCTTGCTCCGCGTATTCTTCTCCTGTGTTTCTTCGCCTCGGGTTTTTCACACTTCTCTTGCTCCACGTAGTGGCATACGGTTGATCCTCCTCTGATTTTCGCCCCTTGTGTTCTCCTCGTTTTTGTATTTTGCTTTTTTTTTCTTGCTCCTCGTATTCTTCTCCCCTGTTTCTTCACATCAGCTTTTTCACACTTCTCTTACTCCTCGTAGTGGCATACTGTTGATCCTCCTCTGATTTTCGCCCCTTGTGTTCTCCTCGTTTTTGTATTTTGCTTTTTTTTTTCTTGCTCCTCGTATTCTTCTCCCCTGTTTCTTCGCCTGGGCTTTTTCACACTTCTCTTACTCCACGTAGTGCCACACTTTTGATCCTCCTCTGATTTTCTCCCCTTGTGTTCTCCTCGTTTTTGTATTTTGCTTTTTTTTTCTTGCTCCTCGTATTCTTCTCCCCTGTTTCTTCACCTCGTGTTTTTCACACTTCTCTTACTGCACGTAGTGCCACACTTTTAATCCTCCTCTGATTTTCGCCCCTTGTGTTCTCCTCGTTTTTGTATTTTGCTTTTTTTTTTTTGCTCCTCGTATTCTTCTCCCCTGTTTCTTCGCCTCGGGTTTTTCACACTTCTCTTACTGCACGTAGTGGCATACGGTTGATCCTCCTCTGATTTTCGCCCCTTGTGTTCTCCTCGTTTTTGTATTTTGCTTTTTTTTCTTGCTCCTCGTATTCTTCTCCCCTGTTTCTTCGCCTCGGGTTTTTCACACTTCTCTTGCTCCTCGTAGTGGCATACTGTTGATCCTCCTCTGATTTTCGCCCCTTGTGTTCTCCTCGTTTTTGTATTTTGCTTTTTTTTTCTTGCTCCTCTTATTCTTCTCCCCTGTTTCTTCGCCTCGGGTTTTTCACACTTCTCTTACTCCACGTAGTGGCATACGGTTGATCCTCCTCTGATTTTCGCCCCTTGTGTTCTCCTCGTTTTTGTATTTTGCTTTTTTTTCTTGCTCCTCGTATTCTTCTCCTCTGTTTCTTCGCTTCGGGTTTTTCACACTTCTCTTGCTCCTCGTAGTGGCATACTGTTGATCCTCCTCTGATTTTCGCCCCTTGTGTTCTCCTCGTTTTTGTATTTTGCTTTTTTTTTCTTGCTCCTTGTATTCTTCTCCCCTGTTTCTTCGCCTTGGGTTTTTCACACTTCTCTTACTCCACGTAGTGCCACACTTTTGATCCTCCTCTGATTTTCGCCCCTTGTGTTCTCCTCGTTTTTGTATTTTGCTATTTTTTTCTTGCTCCTCGTATTCTTCTCCCCTGTTTCTTCGCCTCGGGTTTTTCACACTTCTCTTACTCCACGTAGTGCCACACTTTTGATCCTCCTCTGATTTTCGCACCTTGTGTTCTCCTCGTTTTTGTATTTTGCTTTTTTTTCTTGCTCCTCGTATTCTTCTCCCCTGTTTCTTCGCCTCGGGTTTTTCACACTTCTCTTACTCCACGTAGTGGCATACGGTTGATCCTCCTCTGATTTTCGCCCCTTGTGTTCTCCTCGTTTTTGTATTTTGCTTTTTTTTCTTGCTCCGCGTATTCTTCTCCTCTGTTTCTTCGCTTCGGGTTTTCCACACTTCTCTTGCTCCTCGTAGTGGCATACTGTTGATCCTCCTCTGATTTTCGCCCCTTGTGTTCTCCTCGTTTTTGTATTTTGCTTTTTTTTTCTTGCTCCTCGTATTCTTCTCCCCTGTTTCTTCACATCAGCTTTTTCACACTTCTCTTACTCCTCTTAGTGGCATACTGTTGATCCTCCTCTGATTTTCGCCCCTTGTGTTCTCCTCGTTTTTGTATTTTGCTTTTTTTTCTTGCTCCTCGTATTCTTCTCCTCTGTTTCTTCGCCTCGGGTTTTTCACACTTCTCTTGCTCCTCGTAGTGGCATACTGTTGATCCTCCTCTGATTTTCACCCCTTGTGTTCTCCTCGTTTTTGTATTTTGCTTTTTTTTTCTTGCTCCTCGTATTCTTCTCCCCTGTTTCTTCCCCTCGGGTTTTTCACACTTCTCTTACTCCAAGTAGTGCCACACTTTTGATCCTCCTCTGATTTTAGCCCCTTGTGTTCTCCTCGTTTTTGTATTTTGCTTTTTTTTTCTTGCTCCTCGTATTCTTCTCCCCTGTTTCTTCGCCTCGGGTTTTTCACACTTCTCTTACTCCACGTAGTGCCACACTTTTGATCCTCCTCTGATTTTCGCCCCTTGTGTTCTCCTCGTTTTTGTATTTTGCTTTTTTTTCTTGCTCCTCGTATTCTTCTCCCCTGTTTCTTCGCCTCGGGTTTTTCACACTTCTCTTACTCCACGTAGTGGCATACGGTTGATCCTCCTCTGATTTTCGCCCCTTGTGTTCTCCTCGTTTTTGTATTTTGCTTTTTTTTCTTGCTCCGCGTATTCTTCTCCTCTGTTTCTTCGCCTCGGGTTTTTCACACTTCTCTTGCTCCTCGTAGTGGCATACTGTTGATCCTCCTCTGATTTTCGCCCCTTGTGTTCTCCTCGTTTTTGTATTTTGCTTTTTTTTTCTTGCTCCTCGTATTCTTCTCCCCTGTTTCTTCACATCAGCTTTTTCACACTTCTCTTACTCCTCTTAGTGGCATACTGTTGATCCTCCTCTGATTTTCGCCCCTTGTGTTCTCCTCGTTTTTGTATTTTGCTTTTTTTTCTTGCTCCTCGTATTGTTCTCCCCTGTTTCTTCGCCTCGGGGTTTTCACACTTCTCTTACTCCACGTAGTGCCACACTTTTGATCCTCCTCTGATTTTCGCCCCTTGTGTTCTCCTCGTTTTTGTATTTTGCTTTTTTTTTCTTGCTCCTCGTATTCTTCTCCCCTGTTTCTTTGGCTCGTTTTTTCACACGTCTCTTACTCCATGTAGTGCCACACTTTTGATCCTCCTCTGATTTTCGCCCCTTGTGTTCTCCTCGTTTTTGTATTTTGCTTTTTTTTCTTGCTCCTCGTATTCTTCTCCCCTGTTTCTTCGCCTCGGGTTTTTCACACTTCTCTTGCTCCTCGTAGTGGCATACTGTTGATCCTCCTCTGATTTTCGCCACTTGTGTTCTCCTTGTTTTTGTATTTTGCTTTTTTTTTCTTGCTCCTCGTATTCTACTCCCCTGTTTCTTCACATCAGCTTTTTCACACTTCTCTTACTCCTCGTAGTGGCATACTGATGATCCTACTCTGATTTTCGCCCCTTGTGTTCTCCTCGTTTTTGTATTTTGCTTTTTTTTTCTTGCTCCTCGTATTCTTCTCCCCTGTTTCTTCGCCTCGGGTTTTTCACAGTTCTCTTGCTCCTCGTAGTGGCATACTGTTGATCCTCCTCTGATTTTCGCCACTTGTGTTCTCCTCGTTTTTGTATTTTGCTTTTTTTTTCTTGCTCCTCGTATTCTTCTCCCCTGTTTCTTCACATCAGCTTTTTCACACTTCTCTTACTCCTCGTAGTGCCACACTTTTGATCCTCCTCTGATTTTCGCCCCTTGTGTTCTCCTCGTTTTTGTATTTTGCTTTTTTTTTCATGCCCCTCTTATTCTTCTCCCCTGTTTCTTCGCCTCGGGTTTTTCACACTTCTCTTACTCCACGTAGTGCCACACTTTGGATCCTCCTCTGATTTTCGCCCCTTGTGTTCTCCTCGTTTTTGTATTTTGCTTTTTTTTTCTTGCTCCTCGTATTCTTCTCCCCTGTTTCTTCGCCTCGGGTTTTTCACACTTCTCTTACTCCACGTAGTGCCACACCTTTGATCCTCCTCTGATTTTCGCCCCTTGTGTTCTCCTCGTTTTTGTATTTTGCTTTTTTTTTCTTGCTCCTCGTATTCTTCTCCCCTGTTTCTTCGGCTCGGGTTTTTCACACTTCTCTTACTCCACGTAGTGCCACACTTTTGATCCTCCTCTGATTTTCGCCCCTTGTGTTCTCCTCGTTTTTGTATTTTGCTTTTTTTTCTTGCTCCTCGTATTCTTCTCCCCTGTTTCTTCGCCTCGGGTTTTTCACACTTCTCTTGCTCCTCGTAGTGGCATACTGTTGATCCTCCTCTGATTTTCGCCACTTGTGTTCTCCTCGTTTTTGTATTTTGCTTTTTTTTTTCTTGCTCCTCGTATTCTTCTCCCCTGTTTCTTCACATCAGCTTTTTCACACTTCTCTTACTCCTCGTAGTGGCATACTGTTGATCCTCCTCTGATTTTCGCCCCTTGTGTTCTCCTCGTTTTTGTATTTTGCTTTTTTTTTCTTGCTCCTCGTATTCTTCTCCCCTGTTTCTTCGCCTCGGGTTTTTCACACTTCTCTTACTCCACGTAGTGCCACACCTTTGATCCTCCTCTGATTTTCGCCCCTTGTGTTCTCCTCGTTTATGTATTTTGCTTTTTTTTTCTTGCTCCTCGTATTCTTCTCCCCTGTTTCTTCGCCTCGCGTTTTTCACACTTCTCTTACTGCACGTAGTGGCATACTGTTGATCCTCCTCTGATTTTCGCCCCTTGTGTTCTCCTCGTTTTTGTATTTTGCTTTTTTTTCTTGCTCCTCGTATTCTTCTCCCCTGTTTCTTCGCCTCGGGTTTTTCACACTTCTCTTGCTCCTCGTAGTGGCATACTGTTGATCCTCCTCTGATTTTCGCCCCTTGTGTTCTCCTCGTTTTTGTATTTTGCTTTTTTTTTCTTGCTCCTCTTATTCTTCTCCCCTGTTTCTTCGCCTTGGGTTTTTCACACTTCTCTTACTTCACGTAGTGGCATACGGTTGATCCTCCTCTGATTTTCGCCCCTTGTGTTCTCCTCGTTTTTGTATTTTGCTTTTTTTTCTTGCTCCGCGTATTCTTCTCCTGTGTTTCTTCGCCTCGGGTTTTTCACACTTCTCTTGCTCCACGTAGTGGCATACGGTTGATCCTCCTCTGATTTTCGCCCCTTGTGTTCTCCTCGTTTTTGTATTTTGCTTTTTTTTTCTTGCTCCTCGTATTCTTCTCCCCTGTTTCTTCACATCAGCTTTTTCACACTTCTCTTACTCCTCGTAGTGGCATACTGTTGATCCTCCTCTGATTTTCGCCCCTTGTGTTCTCCTCGTTTTTGTATTTTGCTTTTTTTTTTCTTGCTCCTCGTATTCTTCTCCCCTGTTTCTTCGCCTGGGCTTTTTCACACTTCTCTTACTCCACGTAGTGCCACACTTTTGATCCTCCTCTGATTTTCGCCCCTTGTGTTCTCCTCGTTTTTGTATTTTGCTTTTTTTTTCTTGCTCCTCGTATTCTTCTCCCCTGTTTCTTCACCTCGGGTTTTTCACACTTCTCTTACTGCACGTAGTGCCACACTTTTGATCCTCCTCTGATTTTCGCCCCTTGTGTTCTCCTCGTTTTTGTATTTTGCTTTTTTTTTTTTGCTCCTCGTATTCTTCTCCCCTGTTTCTTCGCCTCGGGTTTTTCACACTTCTCTTACTGCACGTAGTGGCATACGGTTGATCCTCCTCTGATTTTCGCCCCTTGTGTTCTCCTCGTTTTTGTATTTTGCTTTTTTTTCTTGCTCCTCGTATTCTTCTCCCCTGTTTCTTCGCATCGGGTTTTTCACACTTCTCTTGCTCCTCGTAGTGGCATACTGTTGATCCTCCTCTGATTTTCGCCCCTTGTGTTCTCCTCGTTTTTGTCTTTTGCTTTTTTGTTCTTGCTCCTCTTATTCTTCTCCCCTGTTTCTTCGCCTCGGGTTTTTCACA
This sequence comes from Cervus elaphus, assembly GCF_910594005.1. Classification (NCBI taxonomy): domain Eukaryota; kingdom Metazoa; phylum Chordata; class Mammalia; order Artiodactyla; family Cervidae; genus Cervus; species Cervus elaphus. Next base: position 73,476,609 of record NC_057836.1, read on the forward strand.
CTTCTCTTACTCCACGTAGTGGCATACGGTTGATCCTCCTCTGATTTTCGCCCCTTGTGTTCTCCTCGTTTTTGTATTTTGCTTTTTTTTCTTGCTCCTCGTATTCTTCTCCTCTGTTTCTTCGCCTCGGGTTTTTCACACTTCTCTTGCTCCTCGTAGTGGCATACTGTTGATCCTCCTCTGATTTTCGCCCCTTGTGTTCTCCTCGTTTTTGTATTTTGCTTTTTTTTTCTTGCTCCTTGTATTCTTCTCCCCTGTTTCTTCGCCTTGGGTTTTTCACACTTCTCTTACTCCACGTAGTGCCACACTTTTGATCCTCCTCTGATTTTCGCCCCTTGTGTTCTCCTCGTTTTTGTATTTTGCTATTTTTTTCTTGCTCCTCGTATTCTTCTCCCCTGTTTCTTCGCCTCGGGTTTTTCACACTTCTCTTACTCCACGTAGTGCCACACTTTTGATCCTCCTCTGATTTTCGCACCTTGTGTTCTCCTCGTTTTTGTATTTTGCTTTTTTTTCTTGCTCCTCGTATTCTTCTCCCCTGTTTCTTCGCCTCGGGTTTTTCACACTTCTCTTACTCCACGTAGTGGCATACGGTTGATCCTCCTCTGATTTTCGCCCCTTGTGTTCTCCTCGTTTTTGTATTTTGCTTTTTTTTCTTGCTCCGCGTATTCTTCTCCTCTGTTTCTTCGCTTCGGGTTTTCCACACTTCTCTTGCTCCTCGTAGTGGCATACTGTTGATCCTCCTCTGATTTTCGCCCCTTGTGTTCTCCTCGTTTTTGTATTTTGCTTTTTTTTTCTTGCTCCTCGTATTCTTCTCCCCTGTTTCTTCACATCAGCTTTTTCACACTTCTCTTACTCCTCTTAGTGGCATACTGTTGATCCTCCTCTGATTTTCGCCCCTTGTGTTCTCCTCGTTTTTGTATTTTGCTTTTTTTTCTTGCTCCTCGTATTGTTCTCCCCTGTTTCTTCGCCTCGGGGTTTTCACACTTCTCTTACTCCACGTAGTGCCACACTTTTGATCCTCCTCTGATTTTCGCCCCTTCTGTTCTCCTCGTTTTTGTATTTTGCTTTTTTTTTCTTGCTCCTCGTATTCTTCTCCCCTGTTTCTTTGGCTCGTTTTTTCACACGTCTCTTACTCCATGTAGTGCCACACTTTTGATCCTCCTCTGATTTTCGCCCCTTGTGTTCTCCTCGTTTTTGTATTTTGCTTTTTTTTCTTGCTCCTCGTATTCTTCTCCCCTGTTTCTTCGCCTCGGGTTTTTCACACTTCTCTTGCTCCTCGTAGTGGCACACTGTTGATCCTCCTCTGATTTTCGCCACTTGTGTTCTCCTTGTTTTTGTATTTTGCTTTTTTTTTCTTGCTCCTCGTATTCTACTCCCCTGTTTCTTCACATCAGCTTTTTCACACTTCTCTTACTCCTCGTAGTGGCATACTGATGATCCTACTCTGATTTTCGCCCCTTGTGTTCTCCTCGTTTTTGTATTTTGCTTTTTTTTTCTTGCTCCTCGTATTCTTCTCCCCTGTTTCTTCGCCTCGGGTTTTTCACAGTTCTCTTGCTCCTCGTAGTGGCATACTGTTGATCCTCCTCTGATTTTCGCCACTTGTGTTCTCCTCGTTTTTGTATTTTGCTTTTTTTTTCTTGCTCCTCGTATTCTTCTCCCCTGTTTCTTCACATCAGCTTTTTCACACTTCTCTTACTCCTCGTAGTGCCACACTTTTGATCCTCCTCTGATTTTTGCCCCTTGTGTTCTCCTCGTTTTTGTATTTTGCTTTTTTTTTCATGCCCCTCTTATTCTTCTCCCCTGTTTCTTCGCCTCGGGTTTTTCACACTTCTCTTACTCCACGTAGTGCCACACTTTGGATCCTCCTCTGATTTTCGCCCCTTGTGTTCTCCTCGTTTTTGTATTTTGCTTTTTTTTTTCTTGCTCCTCGTATTCTTCTCCCCTGTTTCTTCGCCTCGGGTTTTTCACACTTCTCTTACTCCACGTAGTGCCACACCTTTGATCCTCCTCTGATTTTCGCCCCTTGTGTTCTCCTCGTTTTTGTATTTTGCTTTTTTTTTCTTGCTCCTCGTATTCTTCTCCCCTGTTTCTTCGGCTCGCGTTTTTCACACTTCTCTTACTCCACGTAGTGCCACACTTTTGATCCTCCTCTGATTTTCGCCCCTTGTGTTCTCCTCGTTTTTGTATTTTGCTTTTTTTTCTTGCTCCTCGTATTCTTCTCCCCTGTTTCTTCGCCTCGGGTTTTTCACACTTCTCTTGCTCCTCGTAGTGGCATACTGTTGATCCTCCTCTGATTTTCGCCACTTGTGTTCTCCTCGTTTTTGTATTTTGCTTTTTTTTTTCTTGCTCCTCGTATTCTTCTCCCCTGTTTCCTCACATCAGCTTTTTCACACTTCTCTTACTCCTCGTAGTGGCATACTGTTGATCCTCCTCTGATTTTCGCCCCTTGTGTTCTCCTCGTTTTTGTATTTTGCTTTTTTTTTCTTGCTCCTCGTATTCTTCTCCCCTGTTTCTTCGCCTCGGGTTTTTCACACTTCTCTTACTCCACGTAGTGCCACACCTTTGATCCTCCTCTGATTTTCGCCCCTTGTGTTCTCCTCGTTTTTGTATTTTGCTTTTTTTTTCTTGCTCCTCGTATTCTTCTCCCCTGTTTCTTCGCCTCGCGTTTTTCACACTTCTCTTACTGCACGTAGTGGCATACTGTTGATCCTCCTCTGATTTTCGCCCCTTGTGTTCTCCTCGTTTTTGTATTTTGCTTTTTTTTCTTGCTCCTCGTATTCTTCTCCCCTGTTTCTTCGCCTCGGGTTTTTCACACTTCTCTTGCTCCTCGTAGTGGCATACTGTTGATCCTCCTCTGATTTTCGCCCCTTGTGTTCTCCTCGTTTTTGTATTTTGCTTTTTTTTTCTTGCTCCTCTTATTCTTCTCCCCTGTTTCTTCGCCTTGGGTTTTTCACACTTCTCTTACTTCACGTAGTGGCATACGGTTGATCCTCCTCTGATTTTCGCCCCTTGTGTTCTCCTCGTTTTTGTATTTTGCTTTTTTTTCTTGCTCCGCATATTCTTCTCCTGTGTTTCTTCGCCTCGGGTTTTTCACACTTCTCTTGCTCCACGTAGTGGCATACGGTTGATCCTCCTCTGATTTTCGCCCCTTGTGTTCTCCTCGTTTTTGTATTTTGCTTTTTTTTTCTTGCTCCTCGTATTCTTCTCCCCTGTTTCTTCACATCAGCTTTTTCACACTTCTCTTACTCCTCGTAGTGGCATACTGTTGATCCTCCTCTGATTTTCGCCCCTTGTGTTCTCCTCGTTTTTGTATTTTGCTTTTTTTTTTCTTGCTCCTCGTATTCTTCTCCCCTGTTTCTTCGCCTGGGCTTTTTCACACTTCTCTTACTCCACGTAGTGCCACACTTTTGATACTCCTCTGATTTTCGCCCCTTGTGTTCTCCTCGTTTTTGTATTTTGCTTTTTTTTTCTTGCTCCTCGTATTCTTCTCCCCTGTTTCTTCACCTCGGGTTTTTCACACTTCTCTTACTGCACGTAGTGCCACATTTTTGATCCTCCTCTGATTTTTGCCCCTTGTGTTCTCCTCGTTTTTGTATTTTGCTTTTTTTTTTTTGCTCCTCGTATTCTTCTCCCCTGTTTCTTCGCCTCGGGTTTTTCACACTTCTCTTGCTCCTCGTAGTGGCATACTGTTGATCCTCCTCTGATTTTCGCCACTTGTGTTCTCCTTGTTTTTGTATTTTGCTTTTTTTTTCTTGCTCCTCGTATTCTACTCCCCTGTTTCTTCACATCAGCTTTTTCACACTTCTCTTACTCCTCGTAGTGGCATACTGATGATCCTACTCTGATTTTCGCCCCTTGTGTTCTCCTCGTTTTTGTATTTTGCTTTTTTTTTCTTGCTCCTCGTATTCTTCTCCCCTGTTTCTTCGCCTCGGGTTTTTCACAGTTCTCTTGCTCCTCGTAGTGGCATACTGTTGATCCTCCTGGGATTTTCGCCACTTGTGTTCTCCTCGTTTTTGTATTTTGCTTTTTTTTTCTTGCTCCTCGTATTCTTCTCCCCTGTTACTTCACATCAGCTTTTTCACACTTCTCTTACTCCTCGTAGTGCCACACTTTTGATCCTCCTCTGATTTTCGCCCCTTGTGTTCTCCTCGTTTTTGTATTTTGCTTTTTTTTTCATGCCCCTCTTATTCTTCTCCCCTGTTTCTTCGCCTCGGGTTTTTCACACTTCTCTTACTCCACGTAGTGCCACACTTTGGATCCTCCTCTGATTTTCGCCCCTTGTGTTCTCCTCGTTTTTGTATTTTGCTTTTTTTTTTCTTGCTCCTCGTATTCTTCTACCCTGTTTCTTCGCCTCGGGTTTTTCACACTTCTCTTACTCCACGTAGTGCCACACCTTTGATCCTCCTCTGATTTTCGCCCCTTGTGTTCTCCTCGTTTTTGTATTTTGCTTTTTTTTTCTTGCTCCTCGTATTCTTCTCCCCTGTTTCTTCGGCTCGCGTTTTTCACACTTCTCTTACTCCACGTAGTGCCACACTTTTGATCCTCCTCTGATTTTCGCCCCTTGTGTTCTCCTCGTTTTTGTATTTTGCTTTTTTTTCTTGCTCCTCGTATTCTTCTCCCCTGTTTCTTCGCCTCGGGTTTTTCACACTTCTCTTGCTCCTCGTAGTGGCATACTGTTGATCCTCCTCTGATTTTCGCCACTTGTGTTCTCCTCGTTTTTGTATTTTGCTTTTTTTTTTCTTGCTCCTCGTATTCTTCTCCCCTGTTTCTTCACATCAGCTTTTTCACACTTCTCTTACTCCTCGTAGTGGCATACTGTTGATCCTCCTCTGATTTTCGCCCCTTGTGTTCTCCTCGTTTTTGTATTTTGCTTTTTTTTTCTTGCTCCTCGTATTCTTCTCCCCTGTTTCTTCGCCTCGGGTTTTTCACACTTCTCTTACTCCACGTAGTGCCACACCTTTGATCCTCCTCTGATTTTCGCCCCTTGTGTTCTCCTCGTTTTTGTATTTTGCTTTTTTTTTCTTGCTCCTCGTATTCTTCTCCCCTGTTTCTTCGCCTCGCGTTTTTCACACTTCTCTTACTGCACGTAGTGGCATACTGTTGATCCTCCTCTGATTTTCGCCCCTTGTGTTCTCCTCGTTTTTGTATTTTGCTTTTTTTTCTTGCTCCTCGTATTCTTCTCCCCTGTTTCTTCGCCTCGGGTTTTTCACACTTCTCTTGCTCCTCGTAGTGGCATACTGTTGATCCTCCTCTGATTTTCGCCCCTTGTGTTCTCCTCGTTTTTGTATTTTGCTTTTTTTTTCTTGCTCCTCTTATTCTTCTCCCCTGTTTCTTCGCCTTGGGTTTTTCACACTTCTCTTACTTCACGTAGTGGCATACGGTTGATCCTCCTCTGATTTTCGCCCCTTGTGTTCTCCTCGTTTTTGTATTTTGCTTTTTTTTCTTGCTCCGCATATTCTTCTCCTGTGTTTCTTCGCCTCGGGTTTTTCACACTTCTCTTGCTCCACGTAGTGGCATACGGTTGATCCTCCTCTGATTTTCGCCCCTTGTGTTCTCCTCGTTTTTGTATTTTGCTTTTTTTTTCTTGCTCCTCGTATTCTTCTCCCCTGTTTCTTCACATCAGCTTTTTCACACTTCTCTTACTCCTCGTAGTGGCATACTGTTGATCCTCCTCTGATTTTCGCCCCTTGTGTTCTCCTCGTTTTTGTATTTTGCTTTTTTTTTTCTTGCTCCTCGTATTCTTCTCCCCTGTTTCTTCGCCTGGGCTTTTTCACACTTCTCTTACTCCACGTAGTGCCACACTTTTGATACTCCTCTGATTTTCGCCCCTTGTGTTCTCCTCGTTTTTGTATTTTGCTTTTTTTTTCTTGCTCCTCGTATTCTTCTCCCCTGTTTCTTCACCTCGGGTTTTTCACACTTCTCTTACTGCACGTAGTGCCACATTTTTGATCCTCCTCTGATTTTCGCCCCTTGTGTTCTCCTCGTTTTTGTATTTTGCTTTTTTTTTTTTGCTCCTCGTATTCTTCTCCCCTGTTTCTTCGCCTCGGGTTTTTCACACTTCTCTTACTGCACGTAGTGGCATACGGTTGATCCTCCTCTGATTTTCGCCCCTTGTGTTCTCCTCGTTTTTGTATTTTGCTTTTTTTTCTTGCTCCTCGTATTCTTCTCCCCTGTTTCTTCGCCTCGGGTTTTTCACACTTCTCTTGCTCCTCGTAGTGGCATACTGTTGATCCTCCTCTGATTTTCGCCCCTTGTGTTCTCCTCGTTTTTGTATTTTGCTTTTTTTTTCTTGCTCCTCGTATTCTTCTCCCCTGTTTCTTCGCCTCGGGTTTTTCACACTTCTCTTACTCCACGTAGTGGCATACGGTTGATCCTCCTCTGATTTTCGCCCCTTGTGTTCTCCTCGTTTTTGTATTTTGCTTTTTTTTCTTGCTCCTCGTATTCTTCTCCTCTGTTTCTTCGCCTCGGGTTTTTCACACTTCTCTTGCTCCTCGTAGTGGCATACTGTTGATCCTCCTCTGATTTTCGCCCCTTGTGTTCTCCTCGTTTTTGTATTTTGCTTTTTTTTTCTTGCTCCTTGTATTCTTCTCCCCTGTTTCTTCGCCTTGGGTTTTTCACACTTCTCTTACTCCACGTAGTGCCACACTTTTGATCCTCCTCTGATTTTCGCCCCTTGTGTTCTCCTCGTTTTTGTATTTTGCTTTTTTTTCTTGCTCCTCGTATTCTTCTCCTCTGTTTCTTCGCCTCGGGTTTTTCACACTTCTCTTGCTCCTCGTAGTGGCATACTGTTGATCCTCCTCTGTTTTTCACCCCTTGTGTTCTCCTCGTTTTTGTATTTTGCTTTTTTTTTCTTGCTCCTCGTATTCTTCTCCCCTGTTTCTTCGCCTCGGGTTTTTCACCCTTCTCTTACTCCACGTAGTGCCACACTTTTGATCCTCCTCTGATTTTCGCCCCTTGTGTTCTCCTCGTTTTTGTATTTTGCTTTTTTTTTCTTGCTCCTCGTATTCTTCTCCCCTGTTTCTTCGCCTCGGGTTTTTCACACTTCTCTTACTCCACGTAGTGCCACACTTTTGATCCTCCTCTGATTTTCGCCCCTTGTGTTCTCCTCGTTTTTGTATTTTGCTTTTTTTTCTTGCTCCTCGTATTCTTCTCCCCTGTTTCTTCGCCTCGGGTTTTTCACACTTCTCTTACTCCACGTAGTGGCATACGGTTGATCCTCCTCTGATTTTCGCCCCTTGTGTTCTCCTCGTTTTTGTATTTTGCTTTTTTTTCTTGCTCCGCGTATTCTTCTCCTCTGTTTCTTCGCCTCGGGTTTTTCACACTTCTCTTGCTCCTCGTAGTGGCATACTGTTGATCCTCCTCTGATTTTCGCCCCTTGTGTTCTCCTCGTTTTTGTATTTTGCTTTTTTTTTCTTGCTCCTCGTATTCTTCTCCCCTGTTTCTTCACATCAGCTTTTTCACACTTCTCTTACTCCTCTTAGTGGCATACTGTTGATCCTCCTCTGATTTTCGCCCCTTGTGTTCTCCTCGTTTTTGTATTTTGCTTTTTTTTCTTGCTCCTCGTATTGTTCTCCCCTGTTTCTTCACCTCGGGTTTTTCACACTTCTCTTACTCCACGTAGTGCCACAATTTTGATCCTCCTCTGATTTTCGCCCCTTCTGTTCTCCTCGTTTATGTATTTTGCTTTTTTTTTCTTGCTCCTCTTATTCTTCTCCCCTGTTTCTTCGCCTCGGGTTTTTCACACTTCTTTTACTCCACGTAGTGGCATACGGATGATCCTCCTCTGATTTTCGCCCCTTGTGTTCTCCTCGTTTTTGTATTTTGCTTTTTTTTCTTGCTCCTCGTATTCTTCTCCTCTGTTTCTTCACCTCGGGTTTTTCACACTTCTCTTGCTCCTCGTAGTGGCATACTGTTGATCCTCCTCTGATTTTCGCCCCTTGTGTTCTCCTCGTTTTTGTATTTTGCTTTTTTTTCTTGCTCCTCGTATTCTTCTCCCCTGTTTCTTCACATCAGATTTTTCACACTTCTCTTACTCCTCGTAGTGGCATACTGTTGATCCTCCTCTGATTTTCGCCCCTTGTGTTCTCCTCGTTTTTGTATTTTGCTTTTTTTTTCTTGCTCCTCGTATTCTTCTCCCCTGTTTCTTCTCCTCGGGTTTTTCACACTTCTCTTACTCCACCTAGTGCCACACTTCTGATCCTCCTCTGATTTTCGCCCCTTGTGTTCTCCTCGTTTTTGTATTTTGCTTTTTTTTTCTTGCTACTCGTATTCTTCTCCCCTGTTTCTTCGCCTCGGGTTTTTCACACTTCTCTTACTCCACGTAGTGCCACACTTTTGATCCTCCTCTGATTTTCGCCCCTTGTGTTCTACTCGTTTTTGTATTTTGCTTTTTTTTTCTTGCTCCTCGTATTCTTCTCCCCTGATTCTTCGCCTCGTGTGTTTCACACTTCTCTTGCTCCTCGTAGTGGCATACTGTTGATCCTCCTCTGATTTTCGCCCCTTGTGTTCTCCTCGTTTTTGGATTTTGCTTCTTTTTTCTTGCTCCTCGTATTCTTTTCCCCTGTTTCTTCGTCTCGGGTTTTTCACACTTCTCTTACTCCACGTAGTGGCATACTGTTGATCCTCCTCTGATTTTCGCCCCTTGTGTTCTCCTCGTTTTTGTATTTTGCTTTTTTTTCTTGCTCCTCGTATTCTTCTCCTCTGTTTCTTCACCTCGGGTTTTTCACACTTCTCTTGCTCCTCGTAGTGGCATACTGTTGATCCTCCTCTGATTTTCGCCCCTTGTGTTCTCCTCGTTTTTGTATTTTGCTTTTTTTTTCTTGCTCCTTGTATTCTTCTCCCCTGTTTCTTCGCCTCGGGTTTTTCACACTTCTCTTACTCCACGTAGTGCCACACTTTTGATCCTCCTCTGATTTTCGCCCCTTGTGTTCTCCTCGTTTTTGTATTTTGCTTTTTTTTCTTGCTCCGCGTATTCTTCTCCTCTGTTTCTTCGCCTCGGGTTTTTCACACTTCTCTTGCTCCTCGTAGTGGCATACTGTTGATCCTCCTCTGATTTTCACCCCTTGTGTTCTCGTTTTTGTATTTTGCTTTTTTTTTCTTGCTCCTCGTATTCTTCTCCCCTGTTTCTTCGCCTCGGGTTTTTCACACTTCTCTTAATCCACGTAGTGCCACACTTTTGATCCTCCTCTGATTTTCGCCCCTTGTGTTCTCCTCGTTTTTGTATTTTGCTTTTTTTTTCTTGCTCCTCGTATTCTTCTCCCCTGTTTCTTCGCCTCGGGTTTTTCACACTTCTCTTACTCCACGTAGTGCCACACTTTTGATCCTCCTCTGATTTTCGCCCCTTGTGTTCTCCTCGTTTTTGTATTTTGCTTTTTTTTCTTGCTCCTCGTATTCTTCTCCCCTGTTTCTTCGCCTCGGGTTTTTCACACTTCTCTTACTCCACGTAGTGCCACACTTTTGATCCTCCTCTGATTTTCGCCCCTTGTGTTCTCCTCGTTTTTGTATTTTGCTTTTTTTTCTTGCTCCGCGTATTCTTCTCCTCTGTTTCTTCGCCTCGGGTTTTTCACACTTCTCTTGCTCCTCGTAGTGGCATACTGTTGATCCTCCTCTGATTTTCGCCCCTTGTGTTCTCCTCGTTTTTGTATTTTGCTTTTTTTTTCTTGCTCCTCGTATTCTTCTCCCCTGTTTCTTCACATCAGCTTTTTCACACTTCTCTTACTCCTCTTAGTGGCATACTGTTGATCCTCCTCTGATTTTCGCCCCTTGTGTTCTCCTCGTTTTTGTATTTTGCTTTTTTTTCTTGCTCCTCGTATTGTTCTCCCCTGTTTCTTCGCCTCGGGTTTTTCACACTTCTCTTACTCCACGTAGTGCCACACTTTTGATCCTCCTCTGATTTTCGCCCCTTGTGTTCTCCTCGTTTTTGTATTTTGCTTTTTTTTCTTGCTCCTCGTATTCTTCTCCCCTGTTTCTTCACCTCGGGTTTTTCACACTTCTCTTACTCCACGTAGTGCCACAATTTTGATCCTCCTCTGATTTTCGCCCCTTGTGTTCTCCTCGTTTTTGTATTTTGCTTTTTTTTTCTTGCTCCTCTTATTCTTCTCCCCTGTTTCTTCGCCTCGGGTTTTTCACACTTCTCTTACTCCACGTAGTGGCATACGGATGATCCTCCTCTGATTTTCGCCCCTTGTGTTCTCCTCGTTTTTGTATTTTGCTTTTTTTTCTTGCTCCGCGTATTCTTCTCCTCTGTTTCTTCGCCTCGGGTTTTTCACACTTCTCTTGCTCCTCGTAGTGGCATACTGTTGATTCTCCTCTGATTTTCGCCCCTTGTGTTCTCCTCGTTTTTGTATTTTGCTTTTTTTTCTTGCTCCTCGTATTCTTCTCCCCTGTTTCTTCACATCAGCTTTTTCACACTTCTCTTACTCCTCGTAGTGGCATACTGTTGATCCTCCTCTGATTTTCGCCCCTTGTGTTCTCCTCGTTTTTGTATTTTGCTTTTTTTTTCTTGCTCCTCGTATTCTTCTCCCCTGTTTCTTCGCCTCGGGTTTTTCACACTTCTCTTACTCCACCTAGTGCCACACTTCTGATCCTCCTCTGATTTTCGCCCCTTGTGTTCTCCTCGTTTTTGTATTTTGCTTTTTTTTTCTTGCTACTCGTATTCTTCTCCCCTGTTTCTTCGCCTCGGGTTTTTCACACTTCTCTTACTCCACCTAGTGGCATACTGTTGATCCTCCTCTGATTTTCGCCCCTTGTGTTCTCCTCGTTTTTGTATTTTGCTTTTTTTTTCTTGCTCCTCGTATTCTTCTCCCCTGATTCTTCGCCTCATGTGTTTCACACTTCTCTTGCTCCTCGTAGTGGCATACTGTTGATCCTCCTCTGATTTTCGCCCCTTGTGTTCTCCTCGTTTTTGTATTTTGCTTCTTTTTTCTTGCTCCTCGTATTCTTCTCCCCTGTTTCTTCGTCTCGGGTTTTTCACACTTCTCTTACTCCACGTAGTGGCATACTGTTGATCCTCCTCTGATTTTCGCCCCTTGTGTTCTCCTCGTTTTTGTATTTTGCTTTTTTTTCTTGCTCCGCGTATTCTTCTCCTGTGTTTCTTCGCCTCGGGTTTTTCACACTTCTCTTGCTCCACGTAGTGGCATACGGTTGATCCTCCTCTGATTTTCGCCCCTTGTGTTCTCCTCGTTTTTGTATTTTGCTTTTTTTTCTTGCTCCTCGTATTCTTCTCCCCTGTTTCTTCGCCTCGGGTTTTTCACACTTCTCTTACTCCTCGTAGTGGCATACTGTTGATCCTCCTCTGATTTTCGCCCCTTGTGTTCTCCTCGTTTTTGTATTTTGCTTTTTTTTTCTTGCTCCTCTTATTCTTCTCCCCTGTTTCTTCGCCTCGGGTTTTTCACACTTCTCTTACTTCACGTAGTGGCATACGGTTGATCCTCCTCTGATTTTCGCCCCTTGTGTTCTCCTCGTTTTTGTATTTTGCTTTTTTTTCTTGCTCCGCGTATTCTTCTCCTGTGTTTCTTCGCCTCGGGTTTTTCACACTTCTCTTGCTCCACGTAGTGGCATACGGTTGATCCTCCTCTGATTTTCGCCCCTTGTGTTCTCCTCGTTTTTGTATTTTGCTTTTTTTTTCTTGCTCCTCGTATTCTTCTCCCCTGTTTCTTCACATCAGCTTTTTCACACTTCTCTTACTCCTCGTAGTGGCATACTGTTGATCCTCCTCTGATTTTCGCCCCTTGTGTTCTCCTCGTTTTTGTATTTTGCTTTTTTTTTTCTTGCTCCTCGTATTCTTCTCCCCTGTTTCTTCGCCTGGGCTTTTTCACACTTCTCTTACTCCACGTAGTGCCACACTTTTGATACTCCTCTGATTTTCGCCCCTTGTGTTCTCCTCGTTTTTGTATTTTGCTTTTTTTTTCTTGCTCCTCGTATTCTTCTCCCCTGTTTCTTCACCTCGGGTTTTTCACACTTCTCTTACTGCACGTAGTGCCACACTTTTGATCCTCCTCTGATTTTCGCCCCTTGTGTTCTCCTCGTTTTTGTATTTTGCTTTTTTTTTTTTGCTCCTCGTATTCTTCTCCCCTGTTTCTTCGCCTCGGGTTTTTCACACTTCTCTTACTGCACGTAGTGGCATACGGTTGATCCTCCTCTGATTTTCGCCCCTTGTGTTCTCCTCGTTTTTGTATTTTGCTTTTTTTTCTTGCTCCTCGTATTCTTCTCCCCTGTTTCTTCGCCTCGGGTTTTTCACACTTCTCTTGCTCCTCGTAGTGGCATACTGTTGATCCTCCTCTGATTTTCGCCCCTTGTGTTCTCCTCGTTTTTGTATTTTGCTTTTTTTTTCTTGCTCCTCGTATTCTTCTCCCCTGTTTCTTCGCCTCGGGTTTTTCACACTTCTCTTACTCCACGTAGTGGCATACGGTTGATCCTCCTCTGATTTTCGCCCCTTGTGTTCTCCTCGTTTTTGTATTTTGCTTTTTTTTCTTGCTCCTCGTATTCTTCTCCTCTGTTTCTTCGCCTCGGGTTTTTCACACTTCTCTTGCTCCTCGTAGTGGCATACTGTTGATCCTCCTCTGATTTTCGCCCCTTGTGTTCTCCTCGTTTTTGTATTTTGCTTTTTTTTTCTTGCTCCTTGTATTCTTCTCCCCTGTTTCTTCGCCTTGGGTTTTTCACACTTCTCTTACTCCACGTAGTGCCACACTTTTGATCCTCCTCTGATTTTCGCCCCTTGTGTTCTCCTCGTTTTTGTATTTTGCTTTTTCTTCTTGCTCCTCGTATTCTTCTCCTCTGTTTCTTCGCCTCGGGTTTTTCACACTTCTCTTGCTCCTCGTAGTGGCATACTGTTGATCCTCCTCTGTTTTTCACCCCTTGTGTTCTCCTCGTTTTTGTATTTTGCTTTTTTTTTCTTGCTCCTCGTATTCTTCTCCCCTGTTTCTTCGCCTCGGGTTTTTCACCCTTCTCTTACTCCACGTAGTGCCACACTTTTGATCCTCCTCTGATTTTCGCCCCTTGTGTTCTCCTCGTTTTTGTATTTTGCTTTTTTTTTCTTGCTCCTCGTATTCTTCTCCCCTGTTTCTTCGCCTCGGGTTTTTCACACTTCTCTTACTCCACGTAGTGCCACACTTTTGATCCTCCTCTGATTTTCGCCCCTTGTGTTCTCCTCGTTTTTGTTTTTTGCTTTTTTTTCTTGCTCCTCGTATTCTTCTCCCCTGTTTCTTCGCCTCGGGTTTTTCACACTTCTCTTACTCCACGTAGTGGCATACGGTTGATCCTCCTCTGATTTTCGCCCCTTGTGTTCTCCTCGTTTTTGTATTTTGCTTTTTTTTCTTGCTCCGCGTATTCTTCTCCTCTGTTTCTTCGCCTCGGGTTTTTCACACTTCTCTTGCTCCTCGTAGTGGCATACTGTTGATCCTCCTCTGATTTTCGCCCCTTGTGTTCTCCTCGTTTTTGTATTTTGCTTTTTTTTTCTTGCTCCTCGTATTCTTCTCCCCTGTTTCTTCACATCAGCTTTTTCACACTTCTCTTACTCCTCTTAGTGGCATACTGTTGATCCTCCTCTGATTTTCGCCCCTTGTGTTCTCCTCGTTTTTGTATTTTGCTTTTTTTTCTTGCTCCTCGTATTGTTCTCCCCTGTTTCTTCACCTCGGGTTTTTCACACTTCTCTTACTCCACGTAGTGCCACAATTTTGATCCTCCTCTGATTTTCGCCCCTTCTGTTCTCCTCGTTTATGTATTTTGCTTTTTTTTTCTTGCTCCTCTTATTCTTCTCCCCTGTTTCTTCGCCTCGGGTTTTTCACACTTCTTTTACTCCACGTAGTGGCATACGGATGATCCTCCTCTGATTTTCGCCCCTTGTGTTCTCCTCGTTTTTGTATTTTGCTTTTTTTTCTTGCTCCTCGTATTCTTCTCCTCTGTTTCTTCACCTCGGGTTTTTCACACTTCTCTTGCTCCTCGTAGTGGCATACTGTTGATCCTCCTCTGATTTTCGCCCCTTGTGTTCTCCTCGTTTTTGTATTTTGCTTTTTTTTCTTGCTCCTCGTATTCTTCTCCCCTGTTTCTTCACATCAGATTTTTCACACTTCTCTTACTCCTCGTAGTGGCATACTGTTGATCCTCCTCTGATTTTCGCCCCTTGTGTTCTCCTCGTTTTTGTATTTTGCTTTTTTTTTCTTGCTCCTCGTATTCTTCTCCCCTGTTTCTTCGCCTCGGGTTTTTCACACTTCTCTTACTCCACCTAGTGCCACACTTCTGATCCTCCTCTGATTTTCGCCCCTTGTGTTCTCCTCGTTTTTGTATTTTGCTTTTTTTTTCTTGCTACTCGTATTCTTCTCCCCTGTTTCTTCGCCTCGGGTTTTTCACACTTCTCTTACTCCACGTAGTGCCACACTTTTGATCCTCCTCTGATTTTCGCCCCTTGTGTTCTACTCGTTTTTGTATTTTGCTTTTTTTTTCTTGCTCCTCGTATTCTTCTCCCCTGATTCTTCGCCTCGTGTGTTTCACACTTCTCTTGCTCCTCGTAGTGGCATACTGTTGATCCTCCTCTGATTTTCGCCCCTTGTGTTCTCCTCGTTTTTGGATTTTGCTTCTTTTTTCTTGCTCCTCGTATTCTTTTCCCCTGTTTCTTCGTCTCGGGTTTTTCCCACTTCTCTTACTCCACGTAGTGGCATACTGTTGATCCTCCTCTGATTTTCGCCCCTTGTGTTCTCCTCGTTTTTGTATTTTGCTTTTTTTTCTTGCTCCTCGTATTCTTCTCCTCTGTTTCTTCACCTCGGGTTTTTCACACTTCTCTTGCTCCTCGTAGTGGCATACTGTTGATCCTCCTCTGATTTTCGCCCCTTGTGTTCTCCTCGTTTTTGTATTTTGCTTTTTTTTTCTTGCTCCTCGTATTCTTCTCCCCTGTTTCTTCGCCTCGGGTTTTTCACACTTCTCTTACTCCACGTAGTGCCACACTTTTGATCCTCCTCTGATTTTCGCCCCTTGTGTTCTCCTCGTTTTTGTATTTTGCTTTTTTTTCTTGCTCCGCGTATTCTTCTCCTCTGTTTCTTCGCCTCGGGTTTTTCACACTTCTCTTGCTCCTCGTAGTGGCATACTGTTGATCCTCCTCTGATTTTCACCCCTTGTGTTCTCGTTTTTGTATTTTGCTTTTTTTTTTTTGCTCCTCGTATTCTTCTCCCCTGTTTCTTCGCCTCGGGTTTTTCACACTTCTCTTACTCCACGTAGTGCCACACTTTTGATCCTCCTCTGATTTTCGCCCCTTGTGTTCTCCTCGTTTTTGTATTTTGCTTTTTTTTTCTTGCTCCTCGTATTCTTCTCCCCTGTTTCTTCGCCTCGGGTTTTTCACACTTCTCTTACTCCACGTAGTGCCACACTTTTGATCCTCCTCTGATTTTCGCCCCTTGTGTTCTCCTCGTTTTTGTATTTTGCTTTTTTTTCTTGCTCCTCGTATTCTTCTCCCCTGTTTCTTCGCCTCGGGTTTTTCACACTTCTCTTACTCCACGTAGTGCCACACTTTTGATCCTCCTCTGATTTTCGCCCCTTGTGTTCTCCTCGTTTTTGTATTTTGCTTTTTTTTCTTGCTCCGCGTATTCTTCTCCTCTGTTTCTTCGCCTCGGGTTTTTCACACTTCTCTTGCTCCTCGTAGTGGCATACTGTTGATCCTCCTCTGATTTTCGCCCCTTGTGTTCTCCTCGTTTTTGTATTTTGCTTTTTTTTTCTTGCTCCTCGTATTCTTCTCCCCTGTTTCTTCACATCAGCTTTTTCACACTTCTCTTACTCCTCTTAGTGGCATACTGTTGATCCTCCTCTGATTTTCGCCCCTTGTGTTCTCCTCGTTTTTGTATTTTGCTTTTTTTTCTTGCTCCTCGTATTGTTCTCCCCTGTTTCTTCGCCTCGGGTTTTTCACACTTCTCTTACTCCACGTAGTGCCACACTTTTGATCCTCCTCTGATTTTCGCCCCTTGTGTTCTCCTCGTTTTTGTATTTTGCTTTTTTTTCTTGCTCCTCGTATTCTTCTCCCCTGTTTCTTCACCTCGGGTTTTTCACACTTCTCTTACTCCACGTAGTGCCACAATTTTGATCCTCCTCTGATTTTCGCCCCTTGTGTTCTCCTCGTTTTTGTATTTTGCTTTTTTTTTCTTGCTCCTCTTATTCTTCTCCCCTGTTTCTTCGCCTCGGGTTTTTCACACTTCTCTTACTCCACGTAGTGGCATACGGATGATCCTCCTCTGATTTTCGCCCCTTGTGTTCTCCTCGTTTTTGTATTTTGCTTTTTTTTCTTGCTCCTCGTATTCTTCTCCTCTGTTTCTTCACCTCGGGTTTTTCACACTTCTCTTGCTCCTCGTAGTGGCATACTGTTGATTCTCCTCTGATTTTCGCCCCTTGTGTTCTCCTCGTTTTTGTATTTTGCTTTTTTTTCTTGCTCCTCGTATTCTTCTCCCCTGTTTCTTCACATCAGCTTTTTCACACTTCTCTTACTCCTCGTAGTGGCATACTGTTGATCCTCCTCTGATTTTCGCCCCTTGTGTTCTCCTCGTTTTTGTATTTTGCTTTTTTTTTCTTGCTCCTCGTATTCTTCTCCCCTGTTTCTTCGCCTCGGGTTTTTCACACTTCTCTTACTCCACCTAGTGCCACACTTCTGATCCTCCTCTGATTTTCGCCCCTTGTGTTCTCCTCGTTTTTGTATTTTGCTTTTTTTTTCTTGCTACTCGTATTCTTCTCCCCTGTTTCTTCGCCTCGGGTTTTTCACACTTCTCTTACTCCACCTAGTGGCATACTGTTGATCCTCCTCTGATTTTCGCCCCTTGTGTTCTCCTCGTTTTTGTATTTTGCTTTTTTTTTCTTGCTCCTCGTATTCTTCTCCCCTGATTCTTCGCCTCATGTGTTTCACACTTCTCTTGCTCCTCGTAGTGGCATACTGTTGATCCTCCTCTGATTTTCGCCCCTTGTGTTCTCCTCGTTTTTGTATTTTGCTTCTTTTTTCTTGCTCCTCGTATTCTTCTCCCCTGTTTCTTCGCCTCGGGTTTTTCACACTTCTCTTATTCCTCGTAGTGGCATACTGTTGATCCTCCTCTGATTTTCGCCCCTTGTGTTCTCCTCGTTTTTGTATTTTGCTTTTTTTTCTTGCTCCGCGTATTCTTCTCCTGTGTTTCTTCGCCTCGGGTTTTTCACACTTCTCTTGCTCCACGTAGTGGCATACGGTTGATCCTCCTCTGATTTTCGCCCCTTGTGTTCTCCTCGTTTTTGTATTTTGCTTTTTTTTCTTGCTCCTCGTATTCTTCTCCCCTGTTTCTTCGCCTCGGGTTTTTCACACTTCTCTTACTCCTCGTAGTGGCATACTGTTGATCCTCCTCTGATTTTCGCCCCTTGTGTTCTCCTCGTTTTTGTATTTTGCTTTTTTTTTCTTGCTCCTCTTATTCTTCTCCCCTGTTTCTTCGCCTTGGGTTTTTCACACTTCTCTTACTTCACGTAGTGGCATACGGTTGATCCTCCTCTGATTTTCGCCCCTTGTGTTCTCCTCGTTTTTGTATTTTGCTTTTTTTTCTTGCTCCGCGTATTCTTCTCCTGTGTTTCTTCGCCTCGGGTTTTTCACACTTCTCTTGCTCCACGTAGTGGCATACGGTTGATCCTCCTCTGATTTTCGCCCCTTGTGTTCTCCTCGTTTTTGTATTTTGCTTTTTTTTTCTTGCTCCTCGTATTCTTCTCCCCTGTTTCTTCACATCAGCTTTTTCACACTTCTCTTACTCCTCGTAGTGGCATACTGTTGATCCTCCTCTGATTTTCGCCCCTTGTGTTCTCCTCGTTTTTGTATTTTGCTTTTTTTTTTCTTGCTCCTCGTATTCTTCTCCCCTGTTTCTTCGCCTGGGCTTTTTCACACTTCTCTTACTCCACGTAGTGCCACACTTTTGATACTCCTCTGATTTTCGCCCCTTGTGTTCTCCTCGTTTTTGTATTTTGCTTTTTTTTTCTTGCTCCTCGTATTCTTCTCCCCTGTTTCTTCACCTCGGGTTTTTCACACTTCTCTTACTGCACGTAGTGCCACACTTTTGATCCTCCTCTGATTTTCGCCCCTTGTGTTCTCCTCGTTTTTGTATTTTGCTTTTTTTTTTTTGCTCCTCGTATTCTTCTCCCCTGTTTCTTCGCCTCGGGTTTTTCACACTTCTCTTACTGCACGTAGTGGCATACGGTTGATCCTCCTCTGATTTTCGCCCCTTGTGTTCTCCTCGTTTTTGTATTTTGCTTTTTTTTCTTGCTCCTCGTATTCTTCTCCCCTGTTTCTTCGCCTCGGGTTTTTCACACTTCTCTTGCTCCTCGTAGTGGCATACTGTTGATCCTCCTCTGATTTTCGCCCCTTGTGTTCTCCTCGTTTTTGTATTTTGCTTTTTTTTTCTTGCTCCTCGTATTCTTCTCCCCTGTTTCTTCGCCTCGGGTTTTTCACACTTCTCTTACTCCACGTAGTGGCATACTGTTGATCCTCCTCTGATTTTCGCCCCTTGTGTTCTCCTCCTTTTTGTATTTTGCTTTTTTTTCTTGCTCCTCGTATTCTTCTCCTCTGTTTCTTCGCCTCGGGTTTTTCACACTTCTCTTGCTCCTCGTAGTGGCATACTGTTGATCCTCCTCTGATTTTCGCCCCTTGTGTTCTCCTCGTTTTTGTATTTTGCTTTTTTTTTCTTGCTCCTTGTATTCTTCTCCCCTGTTTCTTCGCCTTGGGTTTTTCACACTTCTCTTACTCCACGTAGTGCCACACTTTTGATCCTCCTCTGATTTTCGCCCCTTGTGTTCTCCTCGTTTTTGTATTTTGCTTTTTCTTCTTGCTCCTCGTATTCTTCTCCTCTGTTTCTTCGCCTCGGGTTTTTCACACTTCTCTTGCTCCTCGTAGTGGCATACTGTTGATCCTCCTCTGTTTTTCGCCCCTTGTGTTCTCCTCGTTTTTGTATTTTGCTTTTTTTTTCTTGCTCCTCGTATTCTTCTCCCCTGTTTCTTCGCCTCGGGTTTTTCACACTTCTCTTACTCCACGTAGTGCCACACTTTTGATCCTCCTCTGATTTTCGCCCCTTGTGTTCTCCTCGTTTTTGTATTTTGCTTTTTTTTTCTTGCTCCTCTTATTCTTCTCCCCTGTTTCTTCGCCTCGGGTTTTTCACACTTCTCTTACTCCACGTAGTGCCACACTTTTGATCCTCCTCTGATTTTCGCCCCTTGTGTTCTCCTCGTTTTTGTATTTTGCTTTTTTTTCTTGCTCCTCGTATTCTTCTCCCCTGTTTCTTCGCCTCGGGTTTTTCACACTTCTCTTACTCCACGTAGTGGCATACGGTTGATCCTCCTCTGATTTTCGCCCTTTGTGTTCTCCTCGTTTTTGTATTTTGCTTTTTTTTCTTGCTCCGCGTATTCTTCTCCTCTGTTTCTTCGCCTCGGGTTTTTCACACTTCTCTTGCTCCTCGTAGTGGCATACTGTTGATCCTCCTCTGATTTTCGCCCCTTGTGTTCTCCTCGTTTTTGTATTTTGCTTTTTTTTTCTTGCTCCTCGTATTCTTCTCCCCTGTTTCTTCACATCAGCTTTTTCACACTTCTCTTACTCCTCTTAGTGGCATACTGTTGATCCTCCTCTGATTTTCGCCCCTTGTGTTCTCCTCGTTTTTGTATTTTGCTTTTTTTTCTTGCTCCTCGTATTGTTCTCCCCTGTTTCTTCACCTCGGGTTTTTCACACTTCTCTTACTCCACGTAGTGCCACAATTTTGATCCTCCTCTGATTTTCGCCCCTTCTGTTCTCCTCGTTTTTGTATTTTGCTTTTTTTTTCTTGCTCCTCTTATTCTTCTCCCCTGTTTCTTCGCCTCGGGTTTTTCACACTTCTCTTACTCCACGTAGTGGCATACGGATGATCCTCCTCTGATTTTCGCCCCTTGTGTTCTCCTCGTTTTTGTATTTTGCTTTTTTTTCTTGCTCCTCGTATTCTTCTCCTCTGTTTCTTCACCTCGGGTTTTTCACACTTCTCTTGCTCCTCGTAGTGGCATACTGTTGATCCTCCTCTGATTTTCGCCCCTTGTGTTCTCCTCGTTTTTGTATTTTGCTTTTTTTTCTTGCTCCTCGTATTCTTCTCCCCTGTTTTTTTTCATCAGATTTTTCACACTTCTCTTACTCCTCGTAGTGGCATACTGTTGATCCTCCTCTGATTTTCGCCCCTTGTGTTCTCCTCGTTTTTGTATTTTGCTTTTTTTTTCTTGCTCCTCGTATTCTTCTCCCCTGTTTCTTCGCCTCGGGTTTTTCACCCTTCTCTTACTCCACCTAGTACCACACTTCTGATCCTCCTCTGATTTTCGCCCCTTGTGTTCTCCTCGTTTTTGTATTTTGCTTTTTTTTTCTTGCTCCTCTTATTCTTCTCCCCTGTTTCTTCGCCTTGGGTTTTTCACACTTCTCTTACTTCACGTAGTGGCATACGGTTGATCCTCCTCTGATTTTCGCCCCTTGTGTTCTCCTCGTTTTTGTATTTTGCTTTTTTTTCTTGCTCCGCGTATTCTTCTCCTGTGTTTCTTCGCCTCGGGTTTTTCACACTTCTCTTGCTCCACGTAGTGGCATACGGTTGATCCTCCTCTGATTTTCGCCCCTTGTGTTCTCCTCGTTTTTGTATTTTGCTTTTTTTTTCTTGCTCCTCGTATTCTTCTCCCCTGTTTCTTCACATCAGCTTTTTCACACTTCTCTTACTCCTCGTAGTGGCATACTGTTGATCCTCCTCTGATTTTCGCCCCTTGTGTTCTCCTCGTTTTTGTATTTTGCTTTTTTTTTTCTTGCTCCTCGTATTCTTCTCCCCTGTTTCTTCGCCTGGGCTTTTTCACACTTCTCTTACTCCACGTAGTGCCACACTTTTGATACTCCTCTGATTTTCGCCCCTTGTGTTCTCCTCGTTTTTGTATTTTGCTTTTTTTTTCTTGCTCCTCGTATTCTTCTCCCCTGTTTCTTCACCTCGGGTTTTTCACACTTCTCTTACTGCACGTAGTGCCACACTTTTGATCCTCCTCTGATTTTCGCCCCTTGTGTTCTCCTCGTTTTTGTATTTTGCTTTTTTTTTTTTGCTCCTCGTATTCTTCTCCCCTGTTTCTTCGCCTCGGGTTTTTCACACTTCTCTTACTGCACGTAGTGGCATACGGTTGATCCTCCTCTGATTTTCGCCCCTTGTGTTCTCCTCGTTTTTGTATTTTGCTTTTTTTTCTTGCTCCTCGTATTCTTCTCCCCTGTTTCTTCGCCTCGGGTTTTTCACACTTCTCTTGCTCCTCGTAGTGGCATACTGTTGATCCTCCTCTGATTTTCGCCCCTTGTGTTCTCCTCGTTTTTGTATTTTGCTTTTTTTTTCTTGCTCCTCGTATTCTTCTCCCCTGTTTCTTCGCCTCGGGTTTTTCACACTTCTCTTACTCCACGTAGTGGCATACGGTTGATCCTCCTCTGATTTTCGCCCCTTGTGTTCTCCTCCTTTTTGTATTTTGCTTTTTTTTCTTGCTCCTCGTATTCTTCTCCTCTGTTTCTTCGCCTCGGGTTTTTCACACTTCTCTTGCTCCTCGTAGTGGCATACTGTTGATCCTCCTCTGATTTTCGCCCCTTGTGTTCTCCTCGTTTTTGTATTTTGCTTTTTTTTTCTTGCTCCTTGTATTCTTCTCCCCTGTTTCTTCGCCTTGGGTTTTTCACACTTCTCTTACTCCACGTAGTGCCACACTTTTGATCCTCCTCTGATTTTCGCCCCTTGTGTTCTCCTCGTTTTTGTATTTTGCTTTTTCTTCTTGCTCCTCGTATTCTTCTCCTCTGTTTCTTCGCCTCGGGTTTTTCACACTTCTCTTGCTCCTCGTAGTGGCATACTGTTGATCCTCCTCTGTTTTTCACCCCTTGTGTTCTCCTCGTTTTTGTATTTTGCTTTTTTTTTCTTGCTCCTCGTATTCTTCTCCCCTGTTTCTTCGCCTCGGGTTTTTCACACTTCTCTTACTCCACGTAGTGCCACACTTTTGATCCTCCTCTGATTTTCGCCCCTTGTGTTCTCCTCGTTTTTGTATTTTGCTTTTTTTTTCTTGCTCCTCGTATTCTTCTCCCCTGTTTCTTCGCCTCGGGTTTTTCACACTTCTCTTACTCCACGTAGTGCCACACTTTTGATCCTCCTCTGATTTTCGCCCCTTGTGTTCTCCTCGTTTTTGTATTTTGCTTTTTTTTCTTGCTCCTCGTATTCTTCTCCCCTGTTTCTTCGCCTCGGGTTTTTCACACTTCTCTTACTCCACGTAGTGGCATACGGTTGATCCTCCTCTGATTTTCGCCCCTTGTGTTCTCCTCGTTTTTGTATTTTGCTTTTTTTTCTTGCTCCGCGTATTCTTCTCCTCTGTTTCTTCGCCTCGGGTTTTTCACACTTCTCTTGCTCCTCGTAGTGGCATACTGTTGATCCTCCTCTGATTTTCGCCCCTTGTGTTCTCCTCGTTTTTGTATTTTGCTTTTTTTTTCTTGCTCCTCGTATTCTTCTCCCCTGTTTCTTCACATCAGCTTTTTCACACTTCTCTTACTCCTCTTAGTGGCATACTGTTGATCCTCCTCTGATTTTCGCCCCTTGTGTTCTCCTCGTTTATGTATTTTGCTTTTTTTTCTTGCTCCTCGTATTGTTCTCCCCTGTTTCTTCACCTCGGGTTTTTCACACTTCTCTTACTCCACGTAGTGCCACAATTTTGATCCTCCTCTGATTTTCGCCCCTTCTGTTCTCCTCGTTTTTGTATTTTGCTTTTTTTTTCTTGCTCCTCTTATTCTTCTCCCCTGTTTCTTCGCCTCGGGTTTTTCACACTTCTTTTACTCCACGTAGTGGCATACGGATGAACCTCCTCTGATTTTCGCCCCTTGTGTTCTCCTCGTTTTTGTATTTTGCTTTTTTTTCTTGCTCCTCGTATTCTTCACCTCTGTTTCTTCACCTCGGGTTTTTCACACTTCTCTTGCTCCTCGTAGTGGCATACTGTTGATCCTCCTCTGATTTTCGCCCCTTGTGTTCTCCTCGTTTTTGTATTTTGCTTTTTTTTCTTGCTCCTCGTATTCTTCTCCCCTGTTTCTTCACATCAGATTTTTCACACTTCTCTTACTCCTCGTAGTGGCATACTGTTGATCCTCCTCTGATTTTCGCCCCTTGTGTTCTCCTCGTTTTTGTATTTTGCTTTTTTTTTCTTGCTCCTCGTATTCTTCTCCCCTGTTTCTTCGCCTCGGGTTTTTCACACTTCTCTTTCTCCACCTAGTGCCACAC
This sequence comes from Cervus elaphus, assembly GCF_910594005.1. Lineage (NCBI taxonomy): Eukaryota > Metazoa > Chordata > Mammalia > Artiodactyla > Cervidae > Cervus > Cervus elaphus. Next base: position 73,499,837 of record NC_057836.1, read on the forward strand.
TTCTGATCCTCCTCTGATTTTCGCCCCTTGTGTTCTCCTCGTTTTTGTATTTTGCTTTTTTTTTCTTGCTCCTCGTATTCTTCTCCCCTGTTTCTTCGCCTCGGGTTTTTCACACTTCTCTTACTCCACGTAGTGCCACACTTTTGATCCTCCTCTGATTTTCGCCCCTTGTGTTCTACTCGTTTTTGTATTTTGCTTTTTTTTTCTTGCTCCTCGTATTCTTCTCCCCTGATTCTTCGCCTCGTGTGTTTCACACTTCTCTTGCTCCTCGTAGTGGCATACTGTTGATCCTCCTCTGATTTTCGCCCCTTGTGTTCTCCTCGTTTTTGGATTTTGCTTCTTTTTTCTTGCTCCTCGTATTCTTTTCCCCTGTTTCTTCGTCTCGGGTTTTTCACACTTCTCTTACTCCACGTAGTGGCATACTGTTGATCCTCCTCTGATTTTCGCCCCTTGTGTTCTCCTCGTTTTTGTATTTTGCTTTTTTTTCTTGCTCCTCGTATTCTTCTCCTCTGTTTCTTCACCTCGGGTTTTTCACACTTCTCTTGCTCCTCGTAGTGGCATACTGTTGATCCTCCTCTGATTTTCGCCCCTTGTGTTCTCCTCGTTTTTGTATTTTGCTTTTTTTTTCTTGCTCCTTGTATTCTTCTCCCCTGTTTCTTCGCCTCGGGTTTTTCACACTTCTCTTACTCCACGTAGTGCCACACTTTTGATCCTCCTCTGATTTTCGCCCCTTGTGTTCTCCTCGTTTTTGTATTTTGCTTTTTTTTCTTGCTCCGCGTATTCTTCTCCTCTGTTTCTTCGCCTCGGGTTTTTCACACTTCTCTTGCTCCTCGTAGTGGCATACTGTTGATCCTCCTCTGATTTTCACCCCTTGTGTTCTCGTTTTTGTATTTTGCTTTTTTTTTCTTGCTCCTCGTATTCTTCTCCCCTGTTTCTTCGCCTCGGGTTTTTCACACTTCTCTTACTCCACGTAGTGCCACACTTTTGATCCTCCTCTGATTTTCGCCCCTTGTGTTCTCCTCGTTTTTGTATTTTGCTTTTTTTTTCTTGCTCCTCGTATTCTTCTCCCCTGTTTCTTCGCCTCGGGTTTTTCACACTTCTCTTACTCCACGTAGTGCCACACTTTTGATCCTCCTCTGATTTTCGCCCCTTGTGTTCTCCTCGTTTTTGTATTTTGCTTTTTTTTCTTGCTCCTCGTATTCTTCTCCCCTGTTTCTTCGCCTCGGGTTTTTCACACTTCTCTTACTCCACGTAGTGCCACACTTTTGATCCTCCTCTGATTTTCGCCCCTTGTGTTCTCCTCGTTTTTGTATTTTGCTTTTTTTTCTTGCTCCGCGTATTCTTCTCCTCTGTTTCTTCGCCTCGGGTTTTTCACACTTCTCTTGCTCCTCGTAGTGGCATACTGTTGATCCTCCTCTGATTTTCGCCCCTTGTGTTCTCCTCGTTTTTGTATTTTGCTTTTTTTTTCTTGCTCCTCGTATTCTTCTCCCCTGTTTCTTCACATCAGCTTTTTCACACTTCTCTTACTCCTCTTAGTGGCATACTGTTGATCCTCCTCTGATTTTCGCCCCTTGTGTTCTCCTCGTTTTTGTATTTTGCTTTTTTTTCTTGCTCCTCGTATTGTTCTCCCCTGTTTCTTCGCCTCGGGTTTTTCACACTTCTCTTACTCCACGTAGTGCCACACTTTTGATCCTCCTCTGATTTTCGCCCCTTGTGTTCTCCTCGTTTTTGTATTTTGCTTTTTTTTCTTGCTCCTCGTATTCTTCTCCCCTGTTTCTTCACCTCGGGTTTTTCACACTTCTCTTACTCCACGTAGTGCCACAATTTTGATCCTCCTCTGATTTTCGCCCCTTGTGTTCTCCTCGTTTTTGTATTTTGCTTTTTTTTTCTTGCTCCTCTTATTCTTCTCCCCTGTTTCTTCGCCTCGGGTTTTTCACACTTCTCTTACTCCACGTAGTGGCATACGGATGATCCTCCTCTGATTTTCGCCCCTTGTGTTCTCCTCGTTTTTGTATTTTGCTTTTTTTTCTTGCTCCTCGTATTCTTCTCCTCTGTTTCTTCACCTCGGGTTTTTCACACTTCTCTTGCTCCTCGTAGTGGCATACTGTTGATTCTCCTCTGATTTTCGCCCCTTGTGTTCTCCTCGTTTTTGTATTTTGCTTTTTTTTCTTGCTCCTCGTATTCTTCTCCCCTGTTTCTTCACATCAGCTTTTTCACACTTCTCTTACTCCTCGTAGTGGCATACTGTTGATCCTCCTCTGATTTTCGCCCCTTGTGTTCTCCTCGTTTTTGTATTTTGCTTTTTTTTTCTTGCTCCTCGTATTCTTCTCCCCTGTTTCTTCGCCTCGGGTTTTTCACACTTCTCTTACTCCACCTAGTGCCACACTTCTGATCCTCCTCTGATTTTCGCCCCTTGTGTTCTCCTCGTTTTTGTATTTTGCTTTTTTTTTCTTGCTACTCGTATTCTTCTCCCCTGTTTCTTCGCCTCGGGTTTTTCACACTTCTCTTACTCCACCTAGTGGCATACTGTTGATCCTCCTCTGATTTTCGCCCCTTGTGTTCTCCTCGTTTTTGTATTTTGCTTTTTTTTTCTTGCTCCTCGTATTCTTCTCCCCTGATTCTTCGCCTCATGTGTTTCACACTTCTCTTGCTCCTCGTAGTGGCATACTGTTGATCCTCCTCTGATTTTCGCCCCTTGTGTTCTCCTCGTTTTTGTATTTTGCTTCTTTTTTCTTGCTCCTCGTATTCTTCTCCCCTGTTTCTTCGTCTCGGGTTTTTCACACTTCTCTTACTCCACGTAGTGGCATACTGTTGATCCTCCTCTGATTTTCGCCCCTTGTGTTCTCCTCGTTTTTGTATTTTGCTTTTTTTTCTTGCTCCGCGTATTCTTCTCCTGTGTTTCTTCGCCTCGGGTTTTTCACACTTCTCTTGCTCCACGTAGTGGCATACGGTTGATCCTCCTCTGATTTTCGCCCCTTGTGTTCTCCTCGTTTTTGTATTTTGCTTTTTTTTCTTGCTCCTCGTATTCTTCTCCCCTGTTTCTTCGCCTCGGGTTTTTCACACTTCTCTTACTCCTCGTAGTGGCATACTGTTGATCCTCCTCTGATTTTCGCCCCTTGTGTTCTCCTCGTTTTTGTATTTTGCTTTTTTTTTCTTGCTCCTCTTATTCTTCTCCCCTGTTTCTTCGCCTCGGGTTTTTCACACTTCTCTTACTTCACGTAGTGGCATACGGTTGATCCTCCTCTGATTTTCGCCCCTTGTGTTCTCCTCGTTTTTGTATTTTGCTTTTTTTTCTTGCTCCGCGTATTCTTCTCCTGTGTTTCTTCGCCTCGGGTTTTTCACACTTCTCTTGCTCCACGTAGTGGCATACGGTTGATCCTCCTCTGATTTTCGCCCCTTGTGTTCTCCTCGTTTTTGTATTTTGCTTTTTTTTTCTTGCTCCTCGTATTCTTCTCCCCTGTTTCTTCACATCAGCTTTTTCACACTTCTCTTACTCCTCGTAGTGGCATACTGTTGATCCTCCTCTGATTTTCGCCCCTTGTGTTCTCCTCGTTTTTGTATTTTGCTTTTTTTTTTCTTGCTCCTCGTATTCTTCTCCCCTGTTTCTTCGCCTGGGCTTTTTCACACTTCTCTTACTCCACGTAGTGCCACACTTTTGATACTCCTCTGATTTTCGCCCCTTGTGTTCTCCTCGTTTTTGTATTTTGCTTTTTTTTTCTTGCTCCTCGTATTCTTCTCCCCTGTTTCTTCACCTCGGGTTTTTCACACTTCTCTTACTCCACGTAGTGCCACACTTTTGATCCTCCTCTGATTTTCGCCCCTTGTGTTCTCCTCGTTTTTGTATTTTGCTTTTTTTTTTTTGCTCCTCGTATTCTTCTCCCCTGTTTCTTCGCCTCGGGTTTTTCACACTTCTCTTACTGCACGTAGTGGCATACGGTTGATCCTCCTCTGATTTTCGCCCCTTGTGTTCTCCTCGTTTTTGTATTTTGCTTTTTTTTCTTGCTCCTCGTATTCTTCTCCCCTGTTTCTTCGCCTCGGGTTTTTCACACTTCTCTTGCTCCTCGTAGTGGCATACTGTTGATCCTCCTCTGATTTTCGCCCCTTGTGTTCTCCTCGTTTTTGTATTTTGCTTTTTTTTTCTTGCTCCTCGTATTCTTCTCCCCTGTTTCTTCGCCTCGGGTTTTTCACACTTCTCTTACTCCACGTAGTGGCATACGGTTGATCCTCCTCTGATTTTCGCCCCTTGTGTTCTCCTCCTTTTTGTATTTTGCTTTTTTTTCTTGCTCCTCGTATTCTTCTCCTCTGTTTCTTCGCCTCGGGTTTTTCACACTTCTCTTGCTCCTCGTAGTGGCATACTGTTGATCCTCCTCTGATTTTCGCCCCTTGTGTTCTCCTCGTTTTTGTATTTTGCTTTTTTTTTCTTGCTCCTTGTATTCTTCTCCCCTGTTTCTTCGCCTTGGGTTTTTCACACTTCTCTTACTCCACGTAGTGCCACACTTTTGATCCTCCTCTGATTTTCGCCCCTTGTGTTCTCCTCGTTTTTGTATTTTGCTTTTTCTTCTTGCTCCTCGTATTCTTCTCCTCTGTTTCTTCGCCTCGGGTTTTTCACACTTCTCTTGCTCCTCGTAGTGGCATACTGTTGATCCTCCTCTGTTTTTCACCCCTTGTGTTCTCCTCGTTTTTGTATTTTGCTTTTTTTTTCTTGCTCCTCGTATTCTTCTCCCCTGTTTCTTCGCCTCGGGTTTTTCACACTTCTCTTACTCCACGTAGTGCCACACTTTTGATCCTCCTCTGATTTTCGCCCCTTGTGTTCTCCTCGTTTTTGTATTTTGCTTTTTTTTTCTTGCTCCTCTTATTCTTCTCCCCTGTTTCTTCGCCTCGGGTTTTTCACACTTCTCTTACTCCACGTAGTGCCACACTTTTGATCCTCCTCTGATTTTCGCCCCTTGTGTTCTCCTCGTTTTTGTATTTTGCTTTTTTTTCTTGCTCCTCGTATTCTTCTCCCCTGTTTCTTCGCCTCGGGTTTTTCACACTTCTCTTACTCCACGTAGTGGCATACGGTTGATCCTCCTCTGATTTTCGCCCCTTGTGTTCTCCTCGTTTTTGTATTTTGCTTTTTTTTCTTGCTCCGCGTATTCTTCTCCTCTGTTTCTTCGCCTCGGGTTTTTCACACTTCTCTTGCTCCTCGTAGTGGCATACTGTTGATCCTCCTCTGATTTTCGCCCCTTGTGTTCTCCTCGTTTTTGTATTTTGCTTTTTTTTTCTTGCTCCTCGTATTCTTCTCCCCTGTTTCTTCACATCAGCTTTTTCACACTTCTCTTACTCCTCTTAGTGGCATACTGTTGATCCTCCTCTGATTTTCGCCCCTTGTGTTCTCCTCGTTTTTGTATTTTGCTTTTTTTTCTTGCTCCTCGTATTGTTCTCCCCTGTTTCTTCACCTCGGGTTTTTCACACTTCTCTTACTCCACGTAGTGCCACAATTTTGATCCTCCTCTGATTTTCGCCCCTTCTGTTCTCCTCGTTTTTGTATTTTGCTTTTTTTTTCTTGCTCCTCTTATTCTTCTCCCCTGTTTCTTCGCCTCGGGTTTTTCACACTTCTCTTACTCCACGTAGTGGCATACGGATGATCCTCCTCTGATTTTCGCCCCTTGTGTTCTCCTCGTTTTTGTATTTTGCTTTTTTTTCTTGCTCCTCGTATTCTTCTCCTCTGTTTCTTCACCTCGGGTTTTTCACACTTCTCTTGCTCCTCGTAGTGGCATACTGTTGATCCTCCTCTGATTTTCGCCCCTTGTGTTCTCCTCGTTTTTGTATTTTGCTTTTTTTTCTTGCTCCTCGTATTCTTCTCCCCTGTTTCTTCACATCAGATTTTTCACACTTCTCTTACTCCTCGTAGTGGCATACTGTTGATCCTCCTCTGATTTTCGCCCCTTGTGTTCTCCTCGTTTTTGTATTTTGCTTTTTTTTTCTTGCTCCTCGTATTCTTCTCCCCTGTTTCTTCGCCTCGGGTTTTTCACCCTTCTCTTACTCCACCTAGTACCACACTTCTGATCCTCCTCTGATTTTCGCCCCTTGTGTTCTCCTCGTTTTTGTATTTTGCTTTTTTTTTCTTGCTCCTCTTATTCTTCTCCCCTGTTTCTTCGCCTTGGGTTTTTCACACTTCTCTTACTTCACGTAGTGGCATACGGTTGATCCTCCTCTGATTTTCGCCCCTTGTGTTCTCCTCGTTTTTGTATTTTGCTTTTTTTTCTTGCTCCGCGTATTCTTCTCCTGTGTTTCTTCGCCTCGGGTTTTTCACACTTCTCTTGCTCCACGTAGTGGCATACGGTTGATCCTCCTCTGATTTTCGCCCCTTGTGTTCTCCTCGTTTTTGTATTTTGCTTTTTTTTTCTTGCTCCTCGTATTCTTCTCCCCTGTTTCTTCACATCAGCTTTTTCACACTTCTCTTACTCCTCGTAGTGGCATACTGTTGATCCTCCTCTGATTTTCGCCCCTTGTGTTCTCCTCGTTTTTGTATTTTGCTTTTTTTTTTCTTGCTCCTCGTATTCTTCTCCCCTGTTTCTTCGCCTGGGCTTTTTCACACTTCTCTTACTCCACGTAGTGCCACACTTTTGATACTCCTCTGATTTTCGCCCCTTGTGTTCTCCTCGTTTTTGTATTTTGCTTTTTTTTTCTTGCTCCTCGTATTCTTCTCCCCTGTTTCTTCACCTCGGGTTTTTCACACTTCTCTTACTGCACGTAGTGCCACACTTTTGATCCTCCTCTGATTTTCGCCCCTTGTGTTCTCCTCGTTTTTGTATTTTGCTTTTTTTTTTTTGCTCCTCGTATTCTTCTCCCCTGTTTCTTCGCCTCGGGTTTTTCACACTTCTCTTACTGCACGTAGTGGCATACGGTTGATCCTCCTCTGATTTTCGCCCCTTGTGTTCTCCTCGTTTTTGTATTTTGCTTTTTTTTCTTGCTCCTCGTATTCTTCTCCCCTGTTTCTTCGCCTCGGGTTTTTCACACTTCTCTTGCTCCTCGTAGTGGCATACTGTTGATCCTCCTCTGATTTTCGCCCCTTGTGTTCTCCTCGTTTTTGTATTTTGCTTTTTTTTTCTTGCTCCTCGTATTCTTCTCCCCTGTTTCTTCGCCTCGGGTTTTTCACACTTCTCTTACTCCACGTAGTGGCATACGGTTGATCCTCCTCTGATTTTCGCCCCTTGTGTTCTCCTCCTTTTTGTATTTTGCTTTTTTTTCTTGCTCCTCGTATTCTTCTCCTCTGTTTCTTCGCCTCGGGTTTTTCACACTTCTCTTGCTCCTCGTAGTGGCATACTGTTGATCCTCCTCTGATTTTCGCCCCTTGTGTTCTCCTCGTTTTTGTATTTTGCTTTTTTTTTCTTGCTCCTTGTATTCTTCTCCCCTGTTTCTTCGCCTTGGGTTTTTCACACTTCTCTTACTCCACGTAGTGCCACACTTTTGATCCTCCTCTGATTTTCGCCCCTTGTGTTCTCCTCGTTTTTGTATTTTGCTTTTTCTTCTTGCTCCTCGTATTCTTCTCCTCTGTTTCTTCGCCTCGGGTTTTTCACACTTCTCTTGCTCCTCGTAGTGGCATACTGTTGATCCTCCTCTGTTTTTCACCCCTTGTGTTCTCCTCGTTTTTGTATTTTGCTTTTTTTTTCTTGCTCCTCGTATTCTTCTCCCCTGTTTCTTCGCCTCGGGTTTTTCACACTTCTCTTACTCCACGTAGTGCCACACTTTTGATCCTCCTCTGATTTTCGCCCCTTGTGTTCTCCTCGTTTTTGTATTTTGCTTTTTTTTTCTTGCTCCTCGTATTCTTCTCCCCTGTTTCTTCGCCTCGGGTTTTTCACACTTCTCTTACTCCACGTAGTGCCACACTTTTGATCCTCCTCTGATTTTCGCCCCTTGTGTTCTCCTCGTTTTTGTATTTTGCTTTTTTTTCTTGCTCCTCGTATTCTTCTCCCCTGTTTCTTCGCCTCGGGTTTTTCACACTTCTCTTACTCCACGTAGTGGCATACGGTTGATCCTCCTCTGATTTTCGCCCCTTGTGTTCTCCTCGTTTTTGTATTTTGCTTTTTTTTCTTGCTCCGCGTATTCTTCTCCTCTGTTTCTTCGCCTCGGGTTTTTCACACTTCTCTTGCTCCTCGTAGTGGCATACTGTTGATCCTCCTCTGATTTTCGCCCCTTGTGTTCTCCTCGTTTTTGTATTTTGCTTTTTTTTTCTTGCTCCTCGTATTCTTCTCCCCTGTTTCTTCACATCAGCTTTTTCACACTTCTCTTACTCCTCTTAGTGGCATACTGTTGATCCTCCTCTGATTTTCGCCCCTTGTGTTCTCCTCGTTTATGTATTTTGCTTTTTTTTCTTGCTCCTCGTATTGTTCTCCCCTGTTTCTTCACCTCGGGTTTTTCACACTTCTCTTACTCCACGTAGTGCCACAATTTTGATCCTCCTCTGATTTTCGCCCCTTCTGTTCTCCTCGTTTTTGTATTTTGCTTTTTTTTTCTTGCTCCTCTTATTCTTCTCCCCTGTTTCTTCGCCTCGGGATTTTCACACTTCTTTTACTCCACGTAGTGGCATACGGATGAACCTCCTCTGATTTTCGCCCCTTGTGTTCTCCTCGTTTTTGTATTTTGCTTTTTTTTCTTGCTCCTCGTATTCTTCACCTCTGTTTCTTCACCTCGGGTTTTTCACACTTCTCTTGCTCCTCGTAGTGGCATACTGTTGATCCTCCTCTGATTTTCGCCCCTTGTGTTCTCCTCGTTTTTGTATTTTGCTTTTTTTTCTTGCTCCTCGTATTCTTCTCCCCTGTTTCTTCACATCAGATTTTTCACACTTCTCTTACTCCTCGTAGTGGCATACTGTTGATCCTCCTCTGATTTTCGCCCCTTGTGTTCTCCTCGTTTTTGTATTTTGCTTTTTTTTTCTTGCTCCTCGTATTCTTCTCCCCTGTTTCTTCGCCTCGGGTTTTTCACACTTCTCTTTCTCCACCTAGTGCCACACTTTTGATCCTCCTCTGATTTTCGCCCCTTGTGTTCTCCTCGTTTTTGTATTTTGCTTTTTTTTTCTTGCTCCTCGTATTCTTCTCCCCTGTTTCTTCGCCTCGGGTTTTTCACACTTCTCTTACTCCACGTAGTGCCACACTTTTGATCCTCCTCTGATTTTCGCCCCTTGTGTTCTACTCGTTTTTGTATTTTGCTTTTTTTTTCTTGCTCCTCGTATTCTTCTCCCCTGATTCTTCGCCTCGTGTGTTTCACACTTCTCTTGCTCCTCGTAGTGGCATACTGTTGATCCTCCTCTGATTTTCGCCCCTTGTGTTCTCCTCGTTTTTGGATTTTGCTTCTTTTTTCTTGCTCCTCGTATTCTTTTCCCCTGTTTCTTCGTCTCGGGTTTTTCACACTTCTCTTACTCCACGTAGTGGCATACTGTTGATCCTCCTCTGATTTTCGCCCCTTGTGTTCTCCTCGTTTATGTATTTTGCTTTTTTTTTTTGCTCCTCGTATTCTTCTCCCCTGTTTCTTCGCCTCGGATTTTTCACACTTCTCTTGCTCCTCGTAGTGGCATACTGTTGATCCTCCTCTGATTTTCGCCCCTTGTGTTCTCGTCGTTTTTGTATTTTGCTTTTTTTTTCTTGCTCCTCTTATTCTTCTCCCCTGTTTCTTCGCCTCGGGTTTTTCACACTTCTCTTACTCCACGTAGTGACATATGGTTGATCCTCCTCTGATTTTCGCCCCTTGTGTTCTCCTCGTTTTTGTATTTTGCTTTTTTTTCTTGCTCCTCGTATTCTTCTCCTCTGTTTCTTCACCTCGGGTTTTTCACACTTCTCTTGCTCCTCGTAGTGGCATACTGTTGATCCTCCTCTGATTTTCGCCCCTTGTGTTCTCCTCGTTTTTGTATTTTGCTTTTTTTTTCTTGCTCCTCGTATTCTTCTCCCCTGTTTCTTCACATCAGCTTTTTCACACTTCTCTTACTCCTCGTAGTGGCATACTGTTGATCCTCCTCTGATTTTCGCCCCTTGTGTTCTCCTCGTTTTTGTATTTTGCTTTTTTTTTTCTTGCTCCTCGTATTCTTCTCCCCTGTTTCTTCGCCTCGGCTTTTTCACACTTCTCTTACTCCACGTAGTGCCACACTTTTGATCCTCCTCTGATTTTCGCCCCTTGTGTTCTCCTCGTTTTTGTATTTTGCTTTTTTTTTCTTGCTCCTCGTATTCTTCTCCCCTGTTTCTTCACCTCGGGTTTTTCACACTTCTCTTACTGCACGTAGTGCCACACTTTTGATCCTCCTCTGATTTTCGCCCCTTGTGTTCTCCTCGTTTTTGTATTTTGCTTTTTTTTTCTTGCTCCTCGTATTCTTCTCCCCTGTTTCTTCGCCTCGGGTTTTTCACACTTCTCTTACTCCACGAAGTGGCATACGGTTGATCCTCCTCTGATTTTCGCCCCTTGTGTTCTCCTCGTTTTTGTATTTTGCTTTTTTTTCTTGCTCCGCGTATTCTTCTCCTCTGTTTCTTCGCCTCGGGTTTTTCACACTTCTCTTGCTCCTCGTAGTGGCATACTGTTGATCCTCCTCTGATTTTCGCCCCTTGTGTTCTCCTCGTTTTTGTATTTTGCTTTTTTTTTCTTGCTCCTTGTATTCTTCTCCCCTGTTTCTTCGCCTTGGGTTTTTCACACTTCTCTTACTCCACGTAGTGCCACACTTTTGATCCTCCTCTGATTTTCGCCCCTTGTGTTCTCCTCGTTTTTGTATTTTGCTTTTTTTTCTTGCTCCGCGTATTCTTCTCCTCTGTTTCTTCGCCTCGGGTTTTTCACACTTCTCTTGCTCCTCGTAGTGGCATACTGTTGATCCTCCTCTGATTTTCACCCCTTGTGTTCTCGTTTTTGTATTTTGCTTTTTTTTTCTTGCTCCTCGTATTCTTCTCCCCTGTTTCTTCGCCTCGGGTTTTTCACACTTCTCTTACTCCACGTAGTGCCACACTTTTGATCCTCCTCTGATTTTCGCCCCTTGTGTTCTCCTCGTTTTTTTATTTTGCTTTTTTTTTCTTGCTCCTCGTATTCTTCTCCCCTGTTTCTTCACCTCGGGTTTTTCACACTTCTCTTACTCCACGTAGTGCCACACTTTTGATCCTCCTCTGATTTTCGCCCCTTGTGTTCTCCTCGTTTTTGTATTTTGCTTTTTTTTCTTGCTCCTCGTATTCTTCTCCCCTGTTTCTTCGCCTCGGGTTTTTCACACTTCTCTTACTCCACGTAGTGCCACACTTTTGATCCTCCTCTGATTTTCGCCCCTTGTGTTCTCCTCGTTTTTGTATTTTGCTTTTTTTTCTTGCTCCGCGTATTCTTCTCCTCTGTTTCTTCGCCTCGGGTTTTTCACACTTCTCTTGCTCCTCGTAGTGGCATACTGTTGATCCTCCTCTGATTTTCGCCCCTTGTGTTCTCCTCGTTTTTGTATTTTGCTTTTTTTTTCTTGCTCCTCGTATTCTTCTCCCCTGTTTCTTCACATCAGCTTTTTCACACTTCTCTTACTCCTCTTAGTGGCATACTGTTGATCCTCCTCTGATTTTCGCCCCTTGTGTTCTCCTCGTTTTTGTATTTTGCTTTTTTTTCTTGCTCCTCGTATTGTTCTCCCCTGTTTCTTCGCCTCGGGTTTTTCACACTTCTCTTACTCCACGTAGTGCCACACTTTTGATCCTCCTCTGATTTTCGCCCCTTGTGTTCTCCTCGTTTTTGTATTTTGCTTTTTTTTCTTGCTCCTCGTATTTTTCTCCCCTGTTTCTTCACCTCGGGTTTTTCACACTTCTCTTACTCCACGTAGTGCCACAATTTTGATCCTCCTCTGATTTTCGCCCCTTGTGTTCTCCTCGTTTTTGTATTTTGCTTTTTTTTCTTGCTTCTCTTATTCTTCTCCCCTGTTTCTTCGCCTCGGGTTTTTCACACTTCTCTTACTCCACGTAGTGGCATACGGATGATCCTCCTCTGATTTTCGCCCCTTGTGTTCTCCTCGTTTTTGTATTTTGCTTTTTTTTCTTGCTCCTCGTATTCTTCTCCTCTGTTTCTTCACCTCGGGTTTTTCACACTTCTCTTGCTCCTCGTAGTGGCATACTGTTGATCCTCCTCTGATTTTCGCCCCTTGTGTTCTCCTCGTTTTTGTATTTTGCTTTTTTTTCTTGCTCCTCGTATTCTTCTCCCCTGTTTCTTCACATCAGCTTTTTCACACTTCTCTTACTCCTCGCAGTGGCATACTGTTGATCCTCCTCTGATTTTCGCCCCTTGTGTTCTCCTCGTTTTTGTATTTTGCTTTTTTTTTCTTGCTCCTCGTATTCTTCTCCCCTGTTTCTTCGCCTCGGGTTTTTCACACTTCTCTTACTCCACCTAGTGCCACACTTCTGATCCTCCTCTGATTTTCGCCCCTTGTGTTCTCCTCGTTTTTGTATTTTGCTTTTTTTTTCTTGCTACTCGTATTCTTCTCCCCTGTTTCTTCGCCTCGGGTTTTTCACACTTCTCTTGCTCCTCGTAGTGGCATACTGTTGATCCTCCTCTGATTTTCGCCCCTTGTGTTCTCGTCGTTTTTGTATTTTGCTTTTTTTTTCTTGCTCCTCTTATTCTTCTCCCCTGTTTCTTCGCCTCGGGTTTTTCACACTTCTCTTACTCCACGTAGTGACATATGGTTGATCCTCCTCTGATTTTCGCCCCTTGTGTTCTCCTCGTTTTTGTATTTTGCTTTTTTTTCTTGCTCCTCGTATTCTTCTCCTCTGTTTCTTCACCTCGGGTTTTTCACACTTCTCTTGCTCCTCGTAGTGGCATACTGTTGATCCTCCTCTGATTTTCGCCCCTTGTGTTCTCCTCGTTTTTGTATTTTGCTTTTTTTTTCTTGCTCCTCGTATTCTTCTCCCCTGTTTCTTCACATCAGCTTTTTCACACTTCTCTTACTCCTCGTAGTGGCATACTGTTGATCCTCCTCTGATTTTCGCCCCTTGTGTTCTCCTCGTTTTTGTATTTTGCTTTTTTTTTTCTTGCTCCTCGTATTCTTCTCCCCTGTTTCTTCGCCTCGGCTTTTTCACACTTCTCTTACTCCACGTAGTGCCACACTTTTGATCCTCCTCTGATTTTCGCCCCTTGTGTTCTCCTCGTTTTTGTATTTTGCTTTTTTTTTCTTGCTCCTCGTATTCTTCTCCCCTGTTTCTTCACCTCGGGTTTTTCACACTTCTCTTACTGCACGTAGTGCCACACTTTTGATCCTCCTCTGATTTTCGCCCCTTGTGTTCTCCTCGTTTTTGTATTTTGCTTTTTTTTTCTTGCTCCTCGTATTCTTCTCCCCTGTTTCTTCGCCTCGGGTTTTTCACACTTCTCTTACTCCACGAAGTGGCATACGGTTGATCCTCCTCTGATTTTCGCCCCTTGTGTTCTCCTCGTTTTTGTATTTTGCTTTTTTTTCTTGCTCCTCGTATTCTTCTCCTCTGTTTCTTCGCCTCGGGTTTTTCACACTTCTCTTGCTCCTCGTAGTGGCATACTGTTGATCCTCCTCTGATTTTCGCCCCTTGTGTTCTCCTCGTTTTTGTATTTTGCTTTTTTTTTCTTGCTCCTTGTATTCTTCTCCCCTGTTTCTTCGCCTTGGGTTTTTCACACTTCTCTTACTCCACGTAGTGCCACACTTTTGATCCTCCTCTGATTTTCGCCCCTTGTGTTCTCCTCGTTTTTGTATTTTGCTTTTTTTTCTTGCTCCGCGTATTCTTCTCCTCTGTTTCTTCGCCTCGGGTTTTTCACACTTCTCTTGCTCCTCGTAGTGGCATACTGTTGATCCTCCTCTGATTTTCACCCCTTGTGTTCTCGTTTTTGTATTTTGCTTTTTTTTTCTTGCTCCTCGTATTCTTCTCCCCTGTTTCTTCGCCTCGGGTTTTTCACACTTCTCTTACTCCACGTAGTGCCACACTTTTGATCCTCCTCTGATTTTCGCCCCTTGTGTTCTCCTCGTTTTTGTATTTTGCTTTTTTTTTCTTGCTCCTCGTATTCTTCTCCCCTGTTTCTTCACCTCGGGTTTTTCACACTTCTCTTACTCCACGTAGTGCCACACTTTTGATCCTCCTCTGATTTTCGCCCCTTGTGTTCTCCTCGTTTTTGTATTTTGCTTTTTTTTCTTGCTCCTCGTATTCTTCTCCCCTGTTTCTTCGCCTCGGGTTTTTCACACTTCTCTTACTCCACGTAGTGCCACACTTTTGATCCTCCTCTGATTTTCGCCCCTTGTGTTCTCCTCGTTTTTGTATTTTGCTTTTTTTTCTTGCTCCGCGTATTCTTCTCCTCTGTTTCTTCGCCTCGGGTTTTTCACACTTCTCTTGCTCCTCGTAGTGGCATACTGTTGATCCTCCTCTGATTTTCGCCCCTTGTGTTCTCCTCGTTTTTGTATTTTGCTTTTTTTTTCTTGCTCCTCGTATTCTTCTCCCCTGTTTCTTCACATCAGCTTTTTCACACTTCTCTTACTCCTCTTAGTGGCATACTGTTGATCCTCCTCTGATTTTCGCCCCTTGTGTTCTCCTCGTTTTTGTATTTTGCTTTTTTTTCTTGCTCCTCGTATTGTTCTCCTCTGTTTCTTCACCTCGGGTTTTTCACACTTCTCTTACTCCACGTAGTGCCACACTTTTGATCCTCCTCTGATTTTCGCCCCTTGTGTTCTCCTCGTTTTTGTATTTTGCTTTTTTTTCTTGCTCCTCGTATTCTTCTCCCCTGTTTCTTCACCTCGGGTTTTTCACACTTCTCTTACTCCACGTAGTGCCACAATTTTGATCCTCCTCTGATTTTCGCCCCTTGTGTTCTCCTCGTTTTTGTATTTTGCTTTTTTTTCTTGCTCCTCTTATTCTTCTCCCCTGTTTCTTCGCCTCGGGTTTTTCACACTTCTCTTACTCCACGTAGTGGCATACGGATGATCCTCCTCTGATTTTCGCCCCTTGTGTTCTCCTCGTTTTTGTATTTTGCTTTTTTTTCTTGCTCCTCTTATTCTTCTCCCCTGTTTCTTCGCCTCGGGTTTTTCACACTTCTCTTACTCCACGTAGTGACATATGGTTGATCCTCCTCTGATTTTCGCCCCTTGTGTTCTCCTCGTTTTTGTATTTTGCTTTTTTTTCTTGCTCCTCGTATTCTTCTCCTCTGTTTCTTCACCTCGGGTTTTTCACACTTCTCTTGCTCCTCGTAGTGGCATACTGTTGATCCTCCTCTGATTTTCGCCCCTTGTGTTCTCCTCGTTTTTGTATTTTGCTTTTTTTTTCTTGCTCCTCGTATTCTTCTCCCCTGTTTCTTCACATCAGCTTTTTCACACTTCTCTTACTCCTCGTAGTGGCATACTGTTGATCCTCCTCTGATTTTCGCCCCTTGTGTTCTCCTCGTTTTTGTATTTTGCTTTTTTTTTTCTTGCTCCTCGTATTCTTCTCCCCTGTTTCTTCGCCTCGGCTTTTTCACACTTCTCTTACTCCACGTAGTGCCACACTTTTGATCCTCCTCTGATTTTCGCCCCTTGTGTTCTCCTCGTTTTTGTATTTTGCTTTTTTTTTCTTGCTCCTCGTATTCTTCTCCCCTGTTTCTTCACCTCGGGTTTTTCACACTTCTCTTACTGCACGTAGTGCCACACTTTTGATCCTCCTCTGATTTTCGCCCCTTGTGTTCTCCTCGTTTTTGTATTTTGCTTTTTTTTTCTTGCTCCTCGTATTCTTCTCCCCTGTTTCTTCGCCTCGGGTTTTTCACACTTCTCTTACTCCACGAAGTGGCATACGGTTGATCCTCCTCTGATTTTCGCCCCTTGTGTTCTCCTCGTTTTTGTATTTTGCTTTTTTTTCTTGCTCCTCGTATTCTTCTCCTCTGTTTCTTCGCCTCGGGTTTTTCACACTTCTCTTGCTCCTCGTAGTGGCATACTGTTGATCCTCCTCTGATTTTCGCCCCTTGTGTTCTCCTCGTTTTTGTATTTTGCTTTTTTTTTCTTGCTCCTTGTATTCTTCTCCCCTGTTTCTTCACCTTGGGTTTTTCACACTTCTCTTACTCCACGTAGTGCCACACTTTTGATCCTCCTCTGATTTTCGCCCCTTGTGTTCTCCTCGTTTTTGTATTTTGCTTTTTTTTCTTGCTCCGCGTATTCTTCTCCTCTGTTTCTTCGCCTCGGGTTTTTCACACTTCTCTTGCTCCTCGTAGTGGCATACTGTTGATCCTCCTCTGATTTTCACCCCTTGTGTTCTCGTTTTTGTATTTTGCTTTTTTTTTCTTGCTCCTCGTATTCTTCTCCCCTGTTTCTTCGCCTCGGGTTTTTCACACTTCTCTTACTCCACGTAGTGCCACACTTTTGATCCTCCTCTGATTTTCGCCCCTTGTGTTCTCCTCGTTTTTGTATTTTGCTTTTTTTTTCTTGCTCCTCGTATTCTTCTCCCCTGTTTCTTCACCTCGGGTTTTTCACACTTCTCTTACTCCACGTAGTGCCACACTTTTGATCCTCCTCTGATTTTCGCCCCTTGTGTTCTCCTCGTTTTTGTATTTTGCTTTTTTTTCTTGCTCCTCGTATTCTTCTCCCCTGTTTCTTCGCCTCGGGTTTTTCACACTTCTCTTACTCCACGTAGTGCCACACTTTTGATCCTCCTCTGATTTTCGCCCCTTGTGTTCTCCTCGTTTTTGTATTTTGCTTTTTTTTCTTGCTCCGCGTATTCTTCTCCTCTGTTTCTTCGCCTCGGGTTTTTCACACTTCTCTTGCTCCTCGTAGTGGCATACTGTTGATCCTCCTCTGATTTTCGCCCCTTGTGTTCTCCTCGTTTTTGTATTTTGCTTTTTTTTTCTTGCTCCTCGTATTCTTCTCCCCTGTTTCTTCACATCAGCTTTTTCACACTTCTCTTACTCCTCTTAGTGGCATACTGTTGATCCTCCTCTGATTTTCGCCCCTTGTGTTCTCCTCGTTTTTGTATTTTGCTTTTTTTTCTTGCTCCTCGTATTGTTCTCCCCTGTTTCTTCGCCTCGGGTTTTTCACACTTCTCTTACTCCACGTAGTGCCACACTTTTGATCCTCCTCTGATTTTCGCCCCTTGTGTTCTCCTCGTTTTTGTATTTTGCTTTTTTTTCTTGCTCCTCGTATTCTTCTCCCCTGTTTCTTCACCTCGGGTTTTTCACACTTCTCTTACTCCACGTAGTGCCACAATTTTGATCCTCCTCTGATTTTCGCCCCTTGTGTTCTCCTCGTTTTTGTATTTTGCTTTTTTTTTCTTGCTCCTCTTATTCTTCTCCCCTGTTTCTTCGCCTCGGGTTTTTCACACTTCTCTTACTCCACGTAGTGGCATACGGATGATCCTCCTCTGATTTTCGCCCCTTGTGTTCTCCTCGTTTTTGTATTTTGCTTTTTTTTCTTGCTCCTCGTATTCTTCTCCTCTGTTTCTTCACCTCGGGTTTTTCACACTTCTCTTGCTCCTCGTAGTGGCATACTGTTGATCCTCCTCTGATTTTCGCCCCTTGTGTTCTCCTCGTTTTTGTATTTTGCTTTTTTTTCTTGCTCCTCGTATTCTTCTCCCCTGTTTCTTCACATCAGCTTTTTCACACTTCTCTTACTCCTCGTAGTGGCATACTGTTGATCCTCCTCTGATTTTCGCCCCTTGTGTTCTCCTCGTTTTTGTATTTTGCTTTTTTTTTCTTGCTCCTCGTATTCTTCTCCCCTGTTTCTTCGCCTCGGGTTTTTCACACTTCTCTTACTTCACCTAGTGCCACACTTCTGATCCTCCTCTGATTTTCGCCCCTTGTGTTCTCCTCGTTTTTGTATTTTGCTTTTTTTTTCTTGCTACTCGTATTCTTCTGCCCTGTTTCTTCGCCTCGGGTTTTTCACACTTCTCTTACTTCACCTAGTGGCATACTGTTGATCCTCCTCTGATTTTCGCCCCTTGTGTTCTC
This sequence comes from Cervus elaphus, assembly GCF_910594005.1. NCBI lineage: Eukaryota > Metazoa > Chordata > Mammalia > Artiodactyla > Cervidae > Cervus > Cervus elaphus. The sequence goes on from NC_057836.1 coordinate 73,517,717, forward strand.
CTCGTTTTTGTGTTTTGCTTTTTTTTTCTTGCTCCTCGTATTCTTCTCCCCTGATTCTTCGCCTCGTGTGTTTCACACTTCTCTTGCTCCTCGTAGTGGCATACTGTTGATCCTCCTCTGATTTTCGCCCCTTGTGTTCTCCTCGTTTTTGTATTTTGCTTCTTTTTTCTTGCTCCTCGTATTCTTCTCCCCTGTTTCTTCGTCTCGGGTTTTTCACACTTCTCTTACTCCACGTAGTGGCATACTGTTGATCCTCCTCTGATTTTCGCCCCTTGTGTTCTCCTCGTTTTTGTATTTTGCTTTTTTTTCTTGCTCCTCGTATTCTTCTCCCCTGTTTCTTCGCCTCGGATTTTTCACACTTCTCTTGCTCCTCGTAGTGGCATACTGTTGATCCTCCTCTGATTTTCGCCCCTTGTGTTCTCGTCGTTTTTGTATTTTGCTTTTTTTTTCTTGCTCCTCTTATTCTTCTCCCCTGTTTCTTCGCCTCGGGTTTTTCACACTTCTCTTACTCCATGTAGTGACATATGGTTGATCCTCCTCTGATTTTCGCCCCTTGTGTTCTCCTCGTTTTTGTATTTTGCTTTTTTTTCTTGCTCCTCGTATTCTTCTCCCCTGTTTCTTCACCTCGGGTTTTTCACACTTCTCTTACTCCACGTAGTGCCACACTTTTGATCCTCCTCTGATTTTCGCCCCTTGTGTTCTCCTCGTTTTTGTATTTTGCTTTTTTTTCTTGCTCCTCGTATTCTTCTCCCCTGTTTCTTCGCCTCGGGTTTTTCACACTTCTCTTACTCCACGTAGTGCCACACTTTTGATCCTCCTCTGATTTTCGCCCCTTGTGTTCTCCTCGTTTTTGTATTTTGCTTTTTTTTCTTGCTCCGCGTATTCTTCTCCTCTGTTTCTTCGCCTCGGGTTTTTCACACTTCTCTTGCTCCTCGTAGTGGCATACTGTTGATCCTCCTCTGATTTTCGCCCCTTGTGTTCTCCTCGTTTTTGTATTTTGCTTTTTTTTTCTTGCTCCTCGTATTCTTCTCCCCTGTTTCTTCACATCAGCTTTTTCACACTTCTCTTACTCCTCTTAGTGGCATACTGTTGATCCTCCTCTGATTTTCGCCCCTTGTGTTCTCCTCGTTTTTGTATTTTGCTTTTTTTTCTTGCTCCTCGTATTGTTCTCCCCTGTTTCTTCGCCTCGGGTTTTTCACACTTCTCTTACTCCACGTAGTGCCACACTTTTGATCCTCCTCTGATTTTCGCCCCTTGTGTTCTCCTCGTTTTTGTATTTTGCTTTTTTTTCTTGCTCCTCGTATTCTTCTCCCCTGTTTCTTCACCTCGGGTTTTTCACACTTCTCTTACTCCACGTAGTGCCACAATTTTGATCCTCCTCTGATTTTCGCCCCTTGTGTTCTCCTCGTTTTTGTATTTTGCTTTTTTTTTCTTGCTCCTCTTATTCTTCTCCCCTGTTTCTTCGCCTCGGGTTTTTCACACTTCTCTTACTCCACGTAGTGGCATACGGATGATCCTCCTCTGATTTTCGCCCCTTGTGTTCTCCTCGTTTTTGTATTTTGCTTTTTTTTCTTGCTCCTCGTATTCTTCTCCTCTGTTTCTTCACCTCGGGTTTTTCACAATTCTCTTGCTCCTCGTAGTGGCATACGGTTGATCCTCCTCTGATTTTCGCCCCTTGTGTTCTCCTCGTTTTTGTATTTTGCTTTTTTTTCTTGCTCCTCGTATTCTTCTCCCCTGTTTCTTCACATCAGCTTTTTCACACTTCTCTTACTCCTCGTAGTGGCATACTGTTGATCCTCCTCTGATTTTCGCCCCTTGTGTTCTCCTCGTTTTTGTATTTTGCTTTTTTTTTCTTGCTCCTCGTATTCTTCTCCCCTGTTTCTTCGCCTCGGGTTTTTCACACTTCTCTTACTCCACCTAGTGCCACACTTCTGATCCTCCTCTGATTTTCGCCCCTTGTGTTCTCCTCGTTTTTGTATTTTGCTTTTTTTTTCTTGCTACTCGTATTCTTCTCCCCTGTTTCTTCGCCTCGGGTTTTTCACACTTCTCTTACTTCACCTAGTGGCATACTGTTGATCCTCCTCTGATTTTCGCCCCTTGTGTTCTCCTCGTTTTTGTATTTTGCTTTTTTTTTCTTGCTCCTCGTATTCTTCTCCCCTGATTCTTCGCCTCGTGTGTTTCACACTTCTCTTGCTCCTCGTAGTGGCATACTGTTGATCCTCCTCTGATTTTCGCCCCTTGTGTTCTCCTCGTTTTTGTATTTTGCTTCTTTTTTCTTGCTCCTCGTATTCTTCTCCCCTGTTTCTTCGTCTCGGGTTTTTCACACTTCTCTTACTCCACGTAGTGCCACAATTTTGATCCTCCTCTGATTTCCGCCCCTTGTGTTCTCCTCGTTTATGTATTTTGCTTTTTTTTCTTGCTCCTCGTATTCTTCTCCCCTGTTTCTTCGCCTCGGATTTTTCACACTTCTCTTGCTCCTCGTAGTGGCATACTGTTGATCCTCCTCTGATTTTCGCCCCTTGTGTTCTCGTCGTTTTTGTATTTTGCTTTTTTTTTCTTGCTCCTCTTATTCTTCTCCCCTGTTTCTTCGCCTCGGGTTTTTCACACTTCTCTTACTCCACGTAGTGACATATGGTTGATCCTCCTCTGATTTTCGCCCCTTGTGTTCTCCTCGTTTTTGTATTTTGCTTTTTTTTCTTGCTCCTCGTATTCTTCTCCCCTGTTTCTTCGCCTCGGGTTTTTCACACTTCTCTTGCTCCTCGTAGTGGCATACTGTTGATCCTCCTCTGATTTTCGCCCCTTGTGTTCTCCTCGTTTTTGTATTTTGCTTTTTTTTCCTTGCTCCTCTTATTCTTCTCCCCTGTTTCTTCGCCTTGGGTTTTTCACACTTCTCTTACTTCACGTAGTGGCATACGGTTGATCCTCCTCTGATTTTCGCCCCTTGTGTTCTCCTCGTTTTTTTATTTTGCTTTTTTTTCTTGCTCCGCGTATTCTTCTCCTGTGTTTCTTCGCCTCGGGTTTTTCACACTTCTCTTGCTCCACGTAGTGGCATACGGTTGATCCTCCTCTGATTTTCGCCCCTTGTGTTCTCCTCGTTTTTGTATTTTGCTTTTTTTTTCTTGCTCCTCGTATTCTTCTCCCCTGTTTCTTCACATCAGCTTTTTCACACTTCTCTTACTCCTCGTAGTGGCATACTGTTGATCCTCCTCTGATTTTCGCCCCTTGTGTTCTCCTCGTTTTTGTATTTTGCTTTTTTTTTTTTGCTCCTCGTATTCTTCTCCCCTGTTTCTTCGCCTCGGGTTTTTCACACTTCTCTTACTGCACGTAGTGGCATACGGTTGATCCTCCTCTGATTTTCGCCCCTTGTGTTCTCCTCGTTTTTGTATTTTGCTTTTTTTTCTTGCTCCTCGTATTCTTCTCCCCTGTTTCTTCGCCTCGGGTTTTTCACACTTCTCTTGCTCCTCGTAGTGGCATACTGTTGATCCTCCTCTGATTTTCGCCCCTTGTGTTCTCCTCGTTTTTGTATTTTGCTTTTTTTTTCTTGCTCCTCGTATTCTTCTCCCCTGTTTCTTCGCCTCGGGTTTTTCACACTTCTCTTACTCCACGTAGTGGCATACGGTTGATCCTCCTCTGATTTTCGCCCCTTGTGTTCTCCTCCTTTTTGTATTTTGCTTTTTTTTCTTGCTCCTCGTATTCTTCTCCTCTGTTTCTTCGCCTCGGGTTTTTCACACTTCTCTTGCTCCTCGTAGTGGCATACTGTTGATCCTCCTCTGATTTTCGCCCCTTGTGTTCTCCTCGTTTTTGTATTTTGCTTTTTTTTTCTTGCTCCTTGTATTCTTCTCCCCTGTTTCTTTGCCTTGGGTTTTTCACACTTCTCTTGCTCCACGTAGTGCCACACTTTTGATCCTCCTCTGATTTTCGCCCCTTGTGTTCTCCTCGTTTTTGTATTTTGCTTTTTCTTCTTGCTCCTCGTATTCTTCTCCTCTGTTTCTTCGCCTCGGGTTTTTCACACTTCTCTTGCTCCTCGTAGTGGCATACTGTTGATCCTCCTCTGTTTTTCACCCCTTGTGTTCTCCTCGTTTTTGTATTTTGCTTTTTTTTCTTGCTCCTCGTATTCTTCTCCCCTGTTTCTTCGCCTCGGGTTTTTCACACTTCTCTTACTGCACGTAGTGGCATACGGTTGATCCTCCTCTGATTTTCGCCCCTTGTGTTCTCCTCGTTTTTGTATTTTGCTTTTTTTTCTTGCTCCGCGTATTCTTCTCCTCTGTTTCTTCGCCTCGGGTTTTTCACACTTCTCTTGCTCCTCGTAGTGGCATACTGTTGATCCTCCTCTGATTTTCGCCCCTTGTGTTCTCCTCGTTTTTGTATTTTGCTTTTTTTTTCTTGCTCCTCGTATTCTTCTCCCCTGTTTCTTCACATCAGCTTTTTCACACTTCTCTTACTCCTCTTAGTGGCATACTGTTGATCCTCCTCTGATTTTCGCCCCTTGTGTTCTCCTCGTTTTTGTATTTTGCTTTTTTTTCTTGCTCCTCGTATTGTTCTCCCCTGTTTCTTCACCTCGGGTTTTTCACACTTCTCTTACTCCACGTAGTGCCACAATTTTGATCCTCCTCTGATTTTCGCCCCTTCTGTTCTCCTCGTTTTTGTATTTTGCTTTTTTTTTCTTGCTCCTCTTATTCTTCTCCCCTGTTTCTTCGCCTCGGGTTTTTCACACTTCTCTTACTCCACGTAGTGGCATACGGATGATCCTCCTCTGATTTTCGCCCCTTGTGTTCTCCTCGTTTTTGTATTTTGCTTTTTTTTCTTGCTCCTCGTATTCTTCTCCTCTGTTTCTTCACCTCGGGTTTTTCACACTTCTCTTGCTCCTCGTAGTGGCATACTGTTGATCCTCCTCTGATTTTCGCCCCTTGTGTTCTCCTCGTTTTTGTATTTTGCTTTTTTTTCTTGCTCCTCGTATTCTTCTCCCCTGTTTCTTCACATCAGCTTTTTCACACTTCTCTTACTCCTCGTAGTGGCATACTGTTGATCCTCCTCTGATTTTCGCCCCTTGTGTTCTCCTCGTTTTTGTATTTTGCTTTTTTTTTCTTGCTCGTCGTATTCTTCTCCCCTGTTTCTTCGCCTCGGGTTTTTCACACTTCTCTTACTCCACCTAGTGCCACACTTCTGATCCTCCTCTGATTTTCGCCCCTTGTGTTCTCCTCGTTTTTGTATTTTGCTTTTTTTTTCTTGCTCCTCGTATTCTTCTCCCCTGTTTCTTCGCCTCGGGTTTTTCACACTTCTCTTACTCCACGTAGTGCCACACTTTTGATCCTCCTCTGATTTTCGCCCCTTGTGTTCTACTCGTTTTTGTATTTTGCTTTTTTTTTTCTTGCTCCTCGTATTCTTCTCCCCTGATTCTTCGCCTCGTGTGTTTCACACTTCTCTTGCTCCTCGTAGTGGCATACTGTTGATCCTCCTCTGATTTTCGCCCCTTGTGTTCTCCTCGTTTTTGGATTTTGCTTCTTTTTTCTTGCTCCTCGTATTCTTTTCCCCTGTTTCTTCGTCTCGGGTTTTTCACACTTCTCTTACTCCACGTAGTGGCATACTGTTGATCCTCCTCTGATTTTCGCCCCTTGTGTTCTCCTCGTTTATGTATTTTGCTTTTTTTTCTTGCTCCTCGTATTCTTCTCCCCTGTTTCTTCGCCTCGGATTTTTCACACTTCTCTTGCTCCTCGTAGTGGCATACTGTTGATCCTCCTCTGATTTTCGCCCCTTGTGTTCTCCTCGTTTTTGTATTTTGCTTTTTTTTTCTTGCTCCTCGTATTCTTCTCCTCTGTTTCTTCACCTCGGGTTTTTCACACTTCTCTTGCTCCTCGTAGTGGCATACTGTTGATCCTCCTCTGATTTTCGCCCCTTGTGTTCTCCTCGTTTTTGTATTTTGCTTTTTTTTCTTGCTCCTCGTATTCTTCTCCCCTGTTTCTTCACATCAGCTTTTTCACACTTCTCTTACTCCTCGTAGTGGCATACTGTTGATCCTCCTCTGATTTTCGCCCCTTGTGTTCTCCTCGTTTTTGTATTTTGCTTTTTTTTTCTTGCTCGTCGTATTCTTCTCCCCTGTTTCTTCGCCTCGGGTTTTTCACACTTCTCTTACTCCACCTAGTGCCACACTTCTGATCCTCCTCTGATTTTCGCCCCTTGTGTTCTCCTCGTTTTTGTATTTTGCTTTTTTTTTCTTGCTCCTCGTATTCTTCTCCCCTGTTTCTTCGCCTCGGGTTTTTCACACTTCTCTTACTCCACGTAGTGCCACACTTTTGATCCTCCTCTGATTTTCGCCCCTTGTGTTCTACTCGTTTTTGTATTTTGCTTTTTTTTTCTTGCTCCTCGTATTCTTCTCCCCTGATTCTTCGCCTCGTGTGTTTCACACTTCTCTTGCTCCTCGTAGTGGCATACTGTTGATCCTCCTCTGATTTTCGCCCCTTGTGTTCTCCTCGTTTTTGGATTTTGCTTCTTTTTTCTTGCTCCTCGTATTCTTTTCCCCTGTTTCTTCGTCTCGGGTTTTTCACACTTCTCTTACTCCACGTAGTGGCATACTGTTGATCCTCCTCTGATTTTCGCCCCTTGTGTTCTCCTCGTTTTTGTATTTTGCTTTTTTTTCTTGCTCCTCGTATTCTTCTCCCCTGTTTCTTCACATCAGATTTTTCACACTTCTCTTACTCCTCGTAGTGGCATACTGTTGATCCTCCTCTGATTTTCGCCCCTTGTGTTCTCCTCGTTTTTGTATTTTGCTTTTTTTTTCTTGCTCGTCGTATTCTTCTCCCCTGTTTCTTCGCCTCGGGTTTTTCACACTTCTCTTACTCCACCTAGTGCCACACTTCTGATCCTCCTCTGATTTTCGCCCCTTGTGTTCTCCTCGTTTTTGTATTTTGCTTTTTTTTTCTTGCTCCTCGTATTCTTCTCCCCTGTTTCTTCGCCTCGGGTTTTTCACACTTCTCTTACTCCACGTAGTGCCACACTTTTGATCCTCCTCTGATTTTCGCCCCTTGTGTTCTCCTCGTTTTTGTATTTTGCTTTTTTTTTCTTGCTCCTCGTATTCTTCTCCCCTGATTCTTCGCCTCGTGTGTTTCACACTTCTCTTGCTCCTCGTAGTGGCATACTGTTGATCCTCCTCTGATTTTCGCCCCTTGTGTTCTCCTCGTTTTTGGATTTTGCTTCTTTTTTCTTGCTCCTCGTATTCTTTTCCCCTGTTTCTTCGTCTCGGGTTTTTCACACTTCTCTTACTCCACGTAGTGGCATACTGTTGATCCTCCTCTGATTTTCGCCCCTTGTGTTCTCCTCGTTTATGTATTTTGCTTTTTTTTCTTGCTCCTCGTATTCTTCTCCCCTGTTTCTTCGCCTCGGATTTTTCACACTTCTCTTGCTCCTCGTAGTGGCATACTGTTGATCCTCCTCTGATTTTCGCCCCTTGTGTTCTCGTCGTTTTTGTATTTTGCTTTTTTTTTCTTGCTCCTCGTATTCTTCTCCTCTGTTTCTTCACCTCGGGTTTTTCACACTTCTCTTGCTCCTCGTAGTGGCATACTGTTGATCCTCCTCTGATTTTCGCCCCTTGTGTTCTCCTCGTTTTTGTATTTTGCTTTTTTTTCTTGCTCCTCGTATTCTTCTCCCCTGTTTCTTCACATCAGATTTTTCACACTTCTCTTACTCCTCGTAGTGGCATACTGTTGATCCTCCTCTGATTTTCGCCCCTTGTGTTCTCCTCGTTTTTGTATTTTGCTTTTTTTTTCTTGCTCGTCGTATTCTTCTCCCCTGTTTCTTCGCCTCGGGTTTTTCACACTTCTCTTACTCCACCTAGTGCCACACTTCTGATCCTCCTCTGATTTTCGCCCCTTGTGTTCTCCTCGTTTTTGTATTTTGCTTTTTTTTTCTTGCTCCTCGTATTCTTCTCCCCTGTTTCTTCGCCTCGGGTTTTTCACACTTCTCTTACTCCACGTAGTGCCACACTTTTGATCCTCCTCTGATTTTCGCCCCTTGTGTTCTACTCGTTTTTGTATTTTGCTTTTTTTTTCTTGCTCCTCGTATTCTTCTCCCCTGATTCTTCGCCTCGTGTGTTTCACACTTCTCTTGCTCCTCGTAGTGGCATACTGTTGATCCTCCTCTGATTTTCGCCCCTTGTGTTCTCCTCGTTTTTGGATTTTGCTTCTTTTTTCTTGCTCCTCGTATTCTTTTCCCCTGTTTCTTCGTCTCGGGTTTTTCACACTTCTCTTACTCCACGTAGTGGCATACTGTTGATCCTCCTCTGATTTTCGCCCCTTGTGTTCTCCTCGTTTATGTATTTTGCTTTTTTTTCTTGCTCCTCGTATTCTTCTCCCCTGTTTCTTCGCCTCGGATTTTTCACACTTCTCTTGCTCCTCGTAGTGGCATACTGTTGATCCTCCTCTGATTTTCGCCCCTTGTGTTCTCGTCGTTTTTGTATTTTGCTTTTTTTTTCTTGCTCCTCTTATTCTTCTCCCCTGTTTCTTCGCCTCGGGTTTTTCACACTTCTCTTACTCCACGTAGTGACATATGGTTGATCCTCCTCTGATTTTCGCCCCTTGTGTTCTCCTCGTTTTTGTATTTTGCTTTTTTTTCTTGCTCCTCGTATTCTTCTCCTCTGTTTCTTCACCTCGGGTTTTTCACACTTCTCTTGCTCCTCGTAGTGGCATACTGTTGATCCTCCTCTGATTTTCGCCCCTTGTGTTCTCCTCGTTTTTGTATTTTGCTTTTTTTTTCTTGCTCCTCGTATTCTTCTCCCCTGTTTCTTCACATCAGCTTTTTCACACTTCTCTTACTCCTCGTAGTGGCATACTGTTGATCCTCCTCTGATTTTCGCCCCTTGTGTTCTCCTCGTTTTTGTATTTTGCTTTTTTTTTTCTTGCTCCTCGTATTCTTCTCCCCTGTTTCTTCGCCTCGGCTTTTTCACACTTCTCTTACTCCACGTAGTGCCACACTTTTGATCCTCCTCTGATTTTCGCCCCTTGTGTTCTCCTCGTTTTTGTATTTTGCTTTTTTTTTCTTGCTCCTCGTATTCTTCTCCCCTGTTTCTTCACCTCGGGTTTTTCACACTTCTCTTACTGCACGTAGTGCCACACTTTTGATCCTCCTCTGATTTTCGCCCCTTGTGTTCTCCTCGTTTTTGTATTTTGCTTTTTTTTTCTTGCTCCTCGTATTCTTCTCCCCTGTTTCTTCGCCTCGGGTTTTTCACACTTCTCTTACTCCACGAAGTGGCATACGGTTGATCCTCCTCTGATTTTCGCCCCTTGTGTTCTCCTCGTTTTTGTATTTTGCTTTTTTTTCTTGCTCCTCGTATTCTTCTCCTCTGTTTCTTCGCCTCGGGTTTTTCACACTTCTCTTGCTCCTCGTAGTGGCATACTGTTGATCCTCCTCTGATTTTCGCCCCTTGTGTTCTCCTCGTTTTTGTATTTTGCTTTTTTTTTCTTGCTCCTTGTATTCTTCTCCCCTGTTTCTTCGCCTTGGGTTTTTCACACTTCTCTTACTCCACGTAGTGCCACACTTTTGATCCTCCTCTGATTTTCGCCCCTTGTGTTCTCCTCGTTTTTGTATTTTGCTTTTTTTTCTTGCTCCGCGTATTCTTCTCCTCTGTTTCTTCGCCTCGGGTTTTTCACACTTCTCTTGCTCCTCGTAGTGGCATACTGTTGATCCTCCTCTGATTTTCACCCCTTGTGTTCTCGTTTTTGTATTTTGCTTTTTTTTTCTTGCTCCTCGTATTCTTCTCCCCTGTTTCTTCGCCTCGGGTTTTTCACACTTCTCTTACTCCACGTAGTGCCACACTTTTGATCCTCCTCTGATTTTCGCCCCTTGTGTTCTCCTCGTTTTTGTATTTTGCTTTTTTTTTCTTGCTCCTCGTATTCTTCTCCCCTGTTTCTTCACCTCGGGTTTTTCACACTTCTCTTACTCCACGTAGTGCCACACTTTTGATCCTCCTCTGATTTTCGCCCCTTGTGTTCTCCTCGTTTTTGTATTTTGCTTTTTTTTCTTGCTCCTCGTATTCTTCTCCCCTGTTTCTTCGCCTCGGGTTTTTCACACTTCTCTTACTCCACGTAGTGCCACACTTTTGATCCTCCTCTGATTTTCGCCCCTTGTGTTCTCCTCGTTTTTGTATTTTGCTTTTTTTTCTTGCTCCGCGTATTCTTCTCCTCTGTTTCTTCGCCTCGGGTTTTTCACACTTCTCTTGCTCCTCGTAGTGGCATACTGTTGATCCTCCTCTGATTTTCGCCCCTTGTGTTCTCCTCGTTTTTGTATTTTGCTTTTTTTTTCTTGCTCCTCGTATTCTTCTCCCCTGTTTCTTCACATCAGCTTTTTCACACTTCTCTTACTCCTCTTAGTGGCATACTGTTGATCCTCCTCTGATTTTCGCCCCTTGTGTTCTCCTCGTTTTTGTATTTTGCTTTTTTTTCTTGCTCCTCGTATTGTTCTCCCCTGTTTCTTCGCCTCGGGTTTTTCACACTTCTCTTACTCCACGTAGTGCCACACTTTTGATCCTCCTCTGATTTTCGCCCCTTGTGTTCTCCTCGTTTTTGTATTTTGCTTTTTTTTCTTGCTCCTCGTATTCTTCTCCCCTGTTTCTTCACCTCGGGTTTTTCACACTTCTCTTACTCCACGTAGTGCCACAATTTTGATCCTCCTCTGATTTTCGCCCCTTGTGTTCTCCTCGTTTTTGTATTTTGCTTTTTTTTCTTGCTCCTCTTATTCTTCTCCCCTGTTTCTTCGCCTCGGGTTTTTCACACTTCTCTTGCTCCTCGTAGTGGCATACTGTTGATCCTCCTCTGATTTTCGCCCCTTGTGTTCTCCTCGTTTTTGTATTTTGCTTTTTTTTCTTGCTCCTCGTATTCTTCTCCCCTGTTTCTTCACATCAGCTTTTTCACACTTCTCTTACTCCTCGCAGTGGCATACTGTTGATCCTCCTCTGATTTTCGCCCCTTGTGTTCTCCTCGTTTTTGTATTTTGCTTTTTTTTTCTTGCTCCTCGTATTCTTCTCCCCTGTTTCTTCGCCTCGGGTTTTTCACACTTCTCTTACTCCACCTAGTGCCACACTTCTGATCCTCCTCTGATTTTCGCCCCTTGTGTTCTCCTCGTTTTTGTATTTTGCTTTTTTTTTCTTGCTACTCGTATTCTTCTCCCCTGTTTCTTCGCCTCGGATTTTTCACACTTCTCTTGCTCCTCGTAGTGGCATACTGTTGATCCTCCTCTGATTTTCGCCCCTTGTGTTCTCGTCGTTTTTGTATTTTGCTTTTTTTTTCTTGCTCCTCTTATTCTTCTCCCCTGTTTCTTCGCCTCGGGTTTTTCACACTTCTCTTACTCCACGTAGTGACATATGGTTGATCCTCCTCTGATTTTCGCCCCTTGTGTTCTCCTCGTTTTTGTATTTTGCTTTTTTTTCTTGCTCCTCGTATTCTTCTCCTCTGTTTCTTCACCTCGGGTTTTTCACACTTCTCTTGCTCCTCGTAGTGGCATACTGTTGATCCTCCTCTGATTTTCGCCCCTTGTGTTCTCCTCGTTTTTGTATTTTGCTTTTTTTTTCTTGCTCCTCGTATTCTTCTCCCCTGTTTCTTCACATCAGCTTTTTCACACTTCTCTTACTCCTCGTAGTGGCATACTGTTGATCCTCCTCTGATTTTCGCCCCTTGTGTTCTCCTCGTTTTTGTATTTTGCTTTTTTTTTTCTTGCTCCTCGTATTCTTCTCCCCTGTTTCTTCACCTCGGCTTTTTCACACTTCTCTTACTCCACGTAGTGCCACACTTTTGATCCTCCTCTGATTTTCGCCCCTTGTGTTCTCCTCGTTTTTGTATTTTGCTTTTTTTTTCTTGCTCCTCGTATTCTTCTCCCCTGTTTCTTCACCTCGGGTTTTTCACACTTCTCTTACTGCACGTAGTGCCACACTTTTGATCCTCCTCTGATTTTCGCCCCTTGTGTTCTCCTCGTTTTTGTATTTTGCTTTTTTTTTCTTGCTCCTCGTATTCTTCTCCCCTGTTTCTTCGCCTCGGGTTTTTCACACTTCTCTTACTCCACGAAGTGGCATACGGTTGATCCTCCTCTGATTTTCGCCCCTTGTGTTCTCCTCGTTTTTGTATTTTGCTTTTTTTTCTTGCTCCTCGTATTCTTCTCCTCTGTTTCTTCGCCTCGGGTTTTTCACACTTCTCTTGCTCCTCGTAGTGGCATACTGTTGATCCTCCTCTGATTTTCGCCCCTTGTGTTCTCCTCGTTTTTGTATTTTGCTTTTTTTTTCTTGCTCCTTGTATTCTTCTCCCCTGTTTCTTCGCCTTGGGTTTTTCACACTTCTCTTACTCCACGTAGTGCCACACTTTTGATCCTCCTCTGATTTTCGCCCCTTGTGTTCTCCTCGTTTTTGTATTTTGCTTTTTTTTCTTGCTCTGCGTATTCTTCTCCTCTGTTTCTTCGCCTCGGGTTTTTCACACTTCTCTTGCTCCTCGTAGTGGCATACTGTTGATCCTCCTCTGATTTTCACCCCTTGTGTTCTCGTTTTTGTATTTTGCTTTTTTTTTCTTGCTCCTCGTATTCTTCTCCCCTGTTTCTTCGCCTCGGGTTTTTCACACTTCTCTTACTCCACGTAGTGCCACACTTTTGATCCTCCTCTGATTTTCGCCCTTGTGTTCTCCTCGTTTTTGTATTTTGCTTTTTTTTTCTTGCTCCTCGTATTCTTCTCCCCTGTTTCTTCACCTCGGGTTTTTCACACTTCTCTTACTCCACGTAGTGCCACACTTTTGATCCTCCTCTGATTTTCGCCCCTTGTGTTCTCCTCGTTTTTGTATTTTGCTTTTTTTTCTTGCTCCTCGTATTCTTCTCCCCTGTTTCTTCGCCTCGGGTTTTTCACACTTCTCTTACTCCACGTAGTGCCACACTTTTGATCCTCCTCTGATTTTCGCCCCTTGTGTTCTCCTCGTTTTTGTATTTTGCTTTTTTTTCTTGCTCCGCGTATTCTTCTCCTCTGTTTCTTCACCTCGGGTTTTTCACACTTCTCTTGCTCCTCGTAGTGGCATACTGTTGATCCTCCTCTGATTTTCGCCCCTTGTGTTCTCCTCGTTTTTGTATTTTGCTTTTTTTTTCTTGCTCCTCGTATTCTTCTCCCCTGTTTCTTCACATCAGCTTTTTCACACTTCTCTTACTCCTCTTAGTGGCATACTGTTGATCCTCCTCTGATTTTCGCCCCTTGTGTTCTCCTCGTTTTTGTATTTTGCTTTTTTTTCTTGCTCCTCGTATTGTTCTCCCCTGTTTCTTCGCCTCGGGTTTTTCACACTTCTCTTACTCCACGTAGTGCCACACTTTTGATCCTCCTCTGATTTTCGCCCCTTGTGTTCTCCTCGTTTTTGTATTTTGCTTTTTTTTCTTGCTCCTCGTATTCTTCTCCCCTGTTTCTTCACCTCGGGTTTTTCACACTTCTCTTACTCCACGTAGTGCCACAATTTTGATCCTCCTCTGATTTTCGCCCCTTGTGTTCTCCTCGTTTTTGTATTTTGCTTTTTTTTTCTTGCTCCTCTTATTCTTCTCCCCTGTTTCTTCGCCTCGGGTTTTTCACACTTCTCTTACTCCACGTAGTGGCATACGGATGATCCTCCTCTGATTTTCGCCCCTTGTGTTCTCCTCGTTTTTGTATTTTGCTTTTTTTTCTTGCTCCTCGTATTCTTCTCCTCTGTTTCTTCACCTCGGGTTTTTCACACTTCTCTTACTCCACGTAGTGGCATACTGTTGATCCTCCTCTGATTTTCGCCCCTTGTGTTCTCCTCGTTTTTGTATTTTGCTTTTTTTTCTTGCTCCTCGTATTCTTCTCCCCTGTTTCTTCACATCAGCTTTTTCACACTTCTCTTACTCCTCGTAGTGGCATACTGTTGATCCTCCTCTGATTTTCGCCCCTTGTGTTCTCCTCGTTTTTGTATTTTGCTTTTTTTTTCTTGCTCCTCGTATTCTTCTCCCCTGTTTCTTCGCCTCGGGTTTTTCACACTTCTCTTACTCCACCTAGTGCCACACTTCTGATCCTCCTCTGATTTTCGCCCCTTGTGTTCTCCTCGTTTTTGTATTTTGCTTTTTTTTTCTTGCTACTCGTATTCTTCTCCCCTGATTCTTCGCCTCGTGTGTTTCACACTTCTCTTGCTCCTCGTAGTGGCATACTGTTGATCCTCCTCTGATTTTCGCCCCTTGTGTTCTCCTCGTTTTTGTATTTTGCTTTTTTTTTCTTGCTCCTCGTATTCTTCTCCCCTGTTTCTTCGTCTCGGGTTTTTCACACTTCTCTTACTCCACGTAGTGGCATACTGTTGATCCTCCTCTGATTTTCGCCCCTTGTGTTCTCCTCGTTTATGTATTTTGCTTTTTTTTCTTGCTCCTCGTATTCTTCTCCCCTGTTTCTTCGCCTCGGATTTTTCACACTTCTCTTGCTCCTCGTAGTGGCATACTGTTGATCCTCCTCTGATTTTCGCCCCTTGTGTTCTCGTCGTTTTTGTATTTTGCTTCTTTTTTCTTGCTCCTCTTATTCTTCTCCCCTGTTTCTTCGCCTCGGGTTTTTCACACTTCTCTTACTCCATGTAGTGACATATGGTTGATCCTCCTCTGATTTTCGCCCCTTGTGTTCTCCTCGTTTTTGTATTTTGCTTTTTTTTCTTGCTCCTCGTATTCTTCTCCCCTGTTTCTTCACCTCGGGTTTTTCACACTTCTCTTACTCCACGTAGTGCCACACTTTTGATCCTCCTCTGATTTTCGCCCCTTGTGTTCTCCTCGTTTTTGTATTTTGCTTTTTTTTCTTGCTCCTCGTATTCTTCTCCCCTGTTTCTTCGCCTCGGGTTTTTCACACTTCTCTTACTCCACGTAGTGCCACACTTTTGATCCTCCTCTGATTTTCGCCCCTTGTGTTCTCCTCGTTTTTGTATTTTGCTTTTTTTTCTTGCTCCGCGTATTCTTCTCCTCTGTTTCTTCGCCTCGGGTTTTTCACACTTCTCTTGCTCCTCGTAGTGGCATACTGTTGATCCTCCTCTGATTTTCGCCCCTTGTGTTCTCCTCGTTTTTGTATTTTGCTTTTTTTTTCTTGCTCCTCGTATTCTTCTCCCCTGTTTCTTCACATCAGCTTTTTCACACTTCTCTTACTCCTCTTAGTGGCATACTGTTGATCCTCCTCTGATTTTCGCCCCTTGTGTTCTCCTCGTTTTTGTATTTTGCTTTTTTTTCTTGCTCCTCGTATTGTTCTCCCCTGTTTCTTCGCCTCGGGTTTTTCACACTTCTCTTACTCCACGTAGTGCCACACTTTTGATCCTCCTCTGATTTTCGCCCCTTGTGTTCTCCTCATTTTTGTATTTTGCTTTTTTTTCTTGCTCCTCGTATTCTTCTCCCCTGTTTCTTCACCTCGGGTTTTTCACACTTCTCTTACTCCACGTAGTGCCACAATTTTGATCCTCCTCTGATTTTCGCCCCTTGTGTTCTCCTCGTTTTTGTATTTTGCTTTTTTTTTCTTGCTCCTCTTATTCTTCTCCCCTGTTTCTTCGCCTCGGGTTTTTCACACTTCTCTTACTCCACGTAGTGGCATACGGATGATCCTCCTCTGATTTTCGCCCCTTGTGTTCTCCTCGTTTTTGTATTTTGCTTTTTTTTCTTGCTCCTCGTATTCTTCTCCTCTGTTTCTTCACCTCGGGTTTTTCACACTTCTCTTACTCCACCTAGTGCCACACTTCTGATCCTCCTCTGATTTTCGCCCCTTGTGTTCTCCTCGTTTTTGTATTTTGCTTTTTTTTTCTTGCTACTCGTATTCTTCTCCCCTGTTTCTTCGCCTCGGGTTTTTCACACTTCTCTTACTTCACCTAGTGGCATACTGTTGATCCTCCTCTGATTTTCGCCCCTTGTGTTCTCCTCGTTTTTGTATTTTGCTTTTTTTTTCTTGCTCCTCGTATTCTTCTCCCCTGATTCTTCGCCTCGTGTGTTTCACACTTCTCTTGCTCCTCGTAGTGGCATACTGTTGATCCTCCTCTGATTTTCGCCCCTTGTGTTCTCCTCGTTTTTGTATTTTGCTTCTTTTTTCTTGCTCCTCGTATTCTTCTCCCCTGTTTCTTCGTCTCGGGTTTTTCACACTTCTCTTACTCCACGTAGTGGCATACTGTTGATCCTCCTCTGATTTTCGCCCCTTGTGTTCTCCTCGTTTATGTATTTTGCTTTTTTTTCTTGCTCCTCGTATTCTTCTCCCCTGTTTCTTCGCCTCGGATTTTTCACACTTCTCTTGCTCCTCGTAGTGGCATACTGTTGATCCTCCTCTGATTTTCGCCCCTTGTGTTCTCGTCGTTTTTGTATTTTGCTTTTTTTTTCTTGCTCCTCTTATTCTTCTCCCCTGTTACTTCGCCTCGGGTTTTTCACACTTCTCTTACTCCACGTAGTGACATATGGTTGATCCTCCTCTGATTTTCGCCCCTTGTGTTCTCCTCGTTTTTGTATTTTGCTTTTTTTTCTTGCTCCTCGTATTCTTCTCCCCTGTTTCTTCGCCTCGGGTTTTTCACACTTCTCTTGCTCCTCGTAGTGGCATACTGTTGATCCTCCTCTGATTTTCGCCCCTTGTGTTCTCCTCGTTTTTGTATTTTGCTTTTTTTTTCTTGCTCCTCTTATTCTTCTCCCCTGTTTCTTCGCCTTGGGTTTTTCACACTTCTCTTACTTCACGTAGTGGCATACGGTTGATCCTCCTCTGATTTTCGCCCCTTGTGTTCTCCTCGTTTTTGTATTTTGCTTTTTTTTCTTGCTCCGCGTATTCTTCTCCTGTGTTTCTTCGCCTCGGGTTTTTCACACTTCTCTTGCTCCACGTAGTGGCATACGGTTGATCCTCCTCTGATTTTCGCCCCTTGTGTTCTCCTCGTTTTTGTATTTTGCTTTTTTTTTCTTGCTCCTCGTATTCTTCTCCCCTGTTTCTTCACATCAGCTTTTTCACACTTCTCTTACTCCTCGTAGTGGCATACTGTTGATCCTCCTCTGATTTTCGCCCCTTGTGTTCTCCTCGTTTTTGTATTTTGCTTTTTTTTTTTTGCTCCTCGTATTCTTCTCCCCTGTTTCTTCGCCTCGGGTTTTTCACACTTCTCTTACTGCACGTAGTGGCATACGGTTGATCCTCCTCTGATTTTCGCCCCTTGTGTTCTCCTCGTTTTTGTATTTTGCTTTTTTTTCTTGCTCCTCGTATTCTTCTCCCCTGTTTCTTCGCCTCGGGTTTTTGACACTTCTCTTGCTCCTCGTAGTGGCATACTGTTGATCCTCCTCTGATTTTCGCCCCTTGTGTTCTCCTCGTTTTTGTATTTTGCTTTTTTTTTCTTGCTCCTCGTATTCTTCTCCCCTGTTTCTTCGCCTCGGGTTTTTCACACTTCTCTTACTCCACGTAGTGGCATACGGTTGATCCTCCTCTGATTTTCGCCCCTTGTGTTCTCCTCCTTTTTGTATTTTGCTTTTTTTTCTTGCTCCTCGTATTCTTCTCCTCTGTTTCTTCGCCTCGGGTTTTTCACACTTCTCTTGCTCCTCGTAGTGGCATACTGTTGATCCTCCTCTGATTTTCGCCCCTTGTGTTCTCCTCGTTTTTGTATTTTGCTTTTTTTTTCTTGCTCCTTGTATTCTTCTCCCCTGTTTCTTCGCCTTGGGTTTTTCACACTTCTCTTACTCCACGTAGTGCCACACTTTTGATCCTCCTCTGATTTTCGCCCCTTGTGTTCTCCTCGTTTTTGTATTTTGCTTTTTCTTCTTGCTCCTCGTATTCTTCTCCTCTGTTTCTTCGCCTCGGGTTTTTCACACTTCTCTTGCTCCTCGTAGTGGCATACTGTTGATCCTCCTCTGTTTTTCACCCCTTGTGTTCTCCTCGTTTTTGTATTTTGCTTTTTTTTTCTTGCTCCTCGTATTCTTCTCCCCTGTTTCTTCGCCTCGGGTTTTTCACACTTCTCTTACTCCACGTAGTGCCACACTTTTGATCCTCCTCTGATTTTCGCCCCTTGTGTTCTCCTCGTTTTTGTATTTTGCTTTTTTTTTCTTGCTCCTCGTATTCTTCTCCCCTGTTTCTTCGCCTCGGGTTTTTCACACTTCTCTTACTCCACGTAGTGCCACACTTTTGATCCTCCTCTGATTTTCGCCCCTTGTGTTCTCCTCGTTTTTGTATTTTGCTTTTTCTTCTTGCTCCTCGTATTCTTCTCCCCTGTTTCTTCGCCTCGGGTTTTTCACACTTCTCTTACTCCACGTAGTGGCATACGGTTGATCCTCCTCTGATTTTCGCCCCTTGTGTTCTCCTCGTTTTTGTATTTTGCTTTTTTTTCTTGCTCCGCGTATTCTTCTCCTCTGTTTCTTCGCCTCGGGTTTTTCACACTTCTCTTGCTCCTCGTAGTGGCATACTGTTGATCCTCCTCTGATTTTCGCCCCTTGTGTTCTCCTCGTTTTTGTATTTTGCTTTTTTTTTCTTGCTCCTCGTATTCTTCTCCCCTGTTTCTTCACATCAGCTTTTTCACACTTCTCTTACTCCTCTTAGTGGCATACTGTTGATCCTCCTCTGATTTTCGCCCCTTGTGTTCTCCTCGTTTTTGTATTTTGCTTTTTTTTCTTGCTCCTCGTATTGTTCTCCCCTGTTTCTTCACCTCGGGTTTTTCACACTTCTCTTACTCCACGTAGTGCCACAATTTTGATCCTCCTCTGATTTTCGCCCCTTCTGTTCTCCTCGTTTTTGTATTTTGCTTTTTTTTTCTTGCTCCTCTTATTCTTCTCCCCTGTTTCTTCGCCTCGGGTTTTTCACACTTCTCTTACTCCACGTAGTGGCATACGGATGATCCTCCTCTGATTTTCGCCCCTTGTGTTCTCCTCGTTTTTGTATTTTGCTTTTTTTTCTTGCTCCTCGTATTCTTCTCCTCTGTTTCTTCACCTCGGGTTTTTCACACTTCTCTTGCTCCTCGTAGTGGCATACTGTTGATCCTCCTCTGATTTTCGCCCCTTGTGTTCTCCTCGTTTTTGTATTTTGCTTTTTTTTCTTGCTCCTCGTATTCTTCTCCCCTGTTTCTTCACATCAGATTTTTCACACTTCTCTTACTCCTCGTAGTGGCATACTGTTGATCCTCCTCTGATTTTCGCCCCTTGTGTTCTCCTCGTTTTTGTATTTTGCTTTTTTTTTCTTGCTCGTCGTATTCTTCTCCCCTGTTTCTTCGCCTCGGGTTTTTCACACTTCTCTTACTCCACCTAGTGCCACACTTCTGATCCTCCTCTGATTTTCGCCCCTTGTGTTCTCCTCGTTTTTGTATTTTGCTTTTTTTTCCTTGCTCCTCGTATTCTTCTCCCCTGTTTCTTCGCCTCGGGTTTTTCACACTTCTCTTACTCCACGTAGTGCCACACTTTTGATCCTCCTCTGATTTTCGCCCCTTGTGTTCTACTCGTTTTTGTATTTTGCTTTTTTTTTCTTGCTCCTCGTATTCTTCTCCCCTGATTCTTCGCCTCGTGTGTTTCACACTTCTCTTGCTCCTCGTAGTGGCATACTGTTGATCCTCCTCTGATTTTCGCCCCTTGTGTTCTCCTCGTTTTTGTATTTTGCTTTTTTTTCTTGCTCCTCGTATTCTTCTCCCCTGTTTCTTCACATCAGATTTTTCACACTTCTCTTACTCCTCGTAGTGGCATACTGTTGATCCTCCTCTGATTTTCGCCCCTTGTGTTCTCCTCGTTTTTGTATTTTGCTTTTTTTTTCTTGCTCCTCGTATTCTTCTCCCCTGTTTCTTCGCCTCGGGTTTTTCACACTTCTCTTACTCCACGTAGTGCCACACTTTTGATCCTCCTCTGATTTTCGCCCCTTGTGTTCTACTCGTTTTTGTATTTTGCTTTTTTTTTCTTGCTCCTCGTATTCTTCTCCCCTGATTCTTCGCCTCGTGTGTTTCACACTTCTCTTGCTCCTCGTAGTGGCATACTGTTGATCCTCCTCTGATTTTCGCCCCTTGTGTTCTCCTCGTTTTTGGATTTTGCTTCTTTTTTCTTGCTCCTCGTATTCTTTTCCCCTGTTTCTTCGTCTCGGGTTTTTCACACTTCTCTTACTCCACGTAGTGGCATACTGTTGATCCTCCTCTGATTTTCGCCCCTTGTGTTCTCCTCGTTTATGTATTTTGCTTTTTTTTCTTGCTCCTCGTATTCTTCTCCCCTGTTTCTTCACCTCGGATTTTTCACACTTCTCTTGCTCCTCGTAGTGGCATACTGTTGATCCTCCTCTGATTTTCGCCCCTTGTGTTCTCGTCGTTTTTGTATTTTGCTTTTTTTTTCTTGCTCCTCTTATTCTTCTCCCCTGTTTCTTCGCCTCGGGTTTTTCACACTTCTCTTACTCCACGTAGTGACATATGGTTGATCCTCCTCTGATTTTCGCCCCTTGTGTTCTCCTCGTTTTTGTATTTTGCTTTTTTTTCTTGCTCCTCATATTCTTCTCCTCTGTTTCTTCACCTCGGGTTTTTCACACTTCTCTTGCTCCTCGTAGTGGCATACTGTTGATCCTCCTCTGATTTTCGCCCCTTGTGTTCTCCTCGTTTTTGTATTTTGCTTTTTTTTTCTTGCTCCTCGTATTCTTCTCCCCTGTTTCTTCACATCAGCTTTTTCACACTTCTCTTACTCCTCGTAGTGGCATACTGTTGATCCTCCTCTGATTTTCGCCCCTTGTGTTCTCCTCGTTTTTGTATTTTGCTTTTTTTTTTCTTGCTCCTCGTATTCTTCTCCCCTGTTTCTTCGCCTCGGCTTTTTCACACTTCTCTTACTCCACGTAGTGCCACACTTTTGATCCTCCTCTGATTTTCGCCCCTTGTGTTCTCCTCGTTTTTGTATTTTGCTTTTTTTTTCTTGCTCCTCGTATTCTTCTCCCCTGTTTCTTCACCTCGGGTTTTTCACACTTCTCTTACTGCACGTAGTGCCACACTTTTGATCCTCCTCTGATTTTCGCCCCTTGTGTTCTCCTCGTTTTTGTATTTTGCTTTTTTTTTCTTGCTCCTCGTATTCTTCTCCCCTGTTTCTTCGCCTCGGGTTTTTCACACTTCTCTTACTCCACGAAGTGGCATACGGTTGATCCTCCTCTGATTTTCGCCCCTTGTGTTCTCCTCGTTTTTGTATTTTGCTTTTTTTTCTTGCTCCTCGTATTCTTCTCCTCTGTTTCTTCGCCTCGGGTTTTTCACACTTCTCTTGCTCCTCGTAGTGGCATACTGTTGATCCTCCTCTGATTTTCGCCCCTTGTGTTCTCCTCGTTTTTGTATTTTGCTTTTTTTTTCTTGCTCCTTGTATTCTTCTCCCCTGTTTCTTCGCCTTGGGTTTTTCACACTTCTCTTACTCCACGTAGTGCCACACTTTTGATCCTCCTCTGATTTTCGCCCCTTGTGTTCTCCTCGTTTTTGTATTTTGCTTTTTTTTTCTTGCTCCTCGTATTCTTCTCCCCTGTTTCTTCACCTCGGGTTTTTCACACTTCTCTTACTGCACGTAGTGCCACACTTTTGATCCTCCTCTGATTTTCGCCCCTTGTGTTCTCCTCGTTTTTGTATTTTGCTTTTTTTTTCTTGCTCCTCGTATTCTTCTCCCCTGTTTCTTCGCCTCGGGTTTTTCACACTTCTCTTACTCCACGAAGTGGCATACGGTTGATCCTCCTCTGATTTTCGCCCCTTGTGTTCTCCTCGTTTTTGTATTTTGCTTTTTTTTCTTGCTCCTCGTATTCTTCTCCTCTGTTTCTTCGCCTCGGGTTTTTCACACTTCTCTTGCTCCTCGTAGTGGCATACTGTTGATCCTCCTCTGATTTTCGCCCCTTGTGTTCTCCTCGTTTTTGTATTTTGCTTTTTTTTTCTTGCTCCTTGTATTCTTCTCCCCTGTTTCTTCGCCTTGGGTTTTTCACACTTCTCTTACTCCACGTAGTGCCACACTTTTGATCCTCCTCTGATTTTCGCCCCTTGTGTTCTCCTCGTTTTTGTATTTTGCTTTTTTTTCTTGCTCCGCGTATTCTTCTCCTCTGTTTCTTCGCCTCGGGTTTTTCACACTTCTCTTGCTCCTCGTAGTGGCATACTGTTGATCCTCCTCTGATTTTCACCCCTTGTGTTCTCGTTTTTGTATTTTGCTTTTTTTTTCTTGCTCCTCGTATTCTTCTCCCCTGTTTCTTCGCCTCGGGTTTTTCACACTTCTCTTACTCCACGTAGTGCCACACTTTTGATCCTCCTCTGATTTTCGCCCCTTGTGTTCTCCTCGTTTTTGTATTTTGCTTTTTTTTTCTTGCTCCTCGTATTCTTCTCCCCTGTTTCTTCGCCTCGGGTTTTTCACACTTCTCTTACTCCACGTAGTGCCACACTTTTGATCCTCCTCTGATTTTCGCCCCTTGTGTTCTCCTCGTTTTTGTATTTTGCTTTTTTTTCTTGCTCCTCGTATTCTTCTCCCCTGTTTCTTCGCCTCGGGTTTTTCACACTTCTCTTACTCCACGTAGTGCCACACTTTTGATCCTCCTCTGATTTTCGCCCCTTGTGTTCTCCTCGTTTTTGTATTTTGCTTTTTTTTCTTGCTCCGCGTATTCTTCTCCTCTGTTTCTTCGCCTCGGGTTTTTCACACTTCTCTTGCTCCTCGTAGTGGCATACTGTTGATCCTCCTCTGATTTTCGCCCCTTGTGTTCTCCTCGTTTTTGTATTTTGCTTTTTTTTTCTTGCTCCTCGTATTCTTCTCCCCTGTTTCTTCACATCAGCTTTTTCACACTTCTCTTACTCCTCTTAGTGGCATACTGTTGATCCTCCTCTGATTTTCGCCCCTTGTGTTCTCCTCGTTTTTGTATTTTGCTTTTTTTTCTTGCTCCTCGTATTGTTCTCCCCTGTTTCTTCGCCTCGGGTTTTTCACACTTCTCTTACTCCACGTAGTGCCACACTTTTGATCCTCCTCTGATTTTCGCCCCTTGTGTTCTCCTCGTTTTTGTATTTTGCTTTTTTTTTCTTGCTCCTCTTATTCTTCTCCCCTGTTTCTTCGCCTCGGGTTTTTCACACTTCTCTTACTCCACGTAGTGGCATACGGATGATCCTCCTCTGATTTTCGCCCCTTGTGTTCTCCTCGTTTTTGTATTTTGCTTTTTTTTCTTGCTCCTCGTATTCTTCTCCTCTGTTTCTTCACCTCGGGTTTTTCACACTTCTCTTGCTCCTCGTAGTGGCATACTGTTGATCCTCCTCTGATTTTCGCCCCTTGTGTTCTCCTCGTTTTTGTATTTTGCTTTTTTTTCTTGCTCCTCGTATTCTTCTCCCCTGTTTCTTCACATCAGCTTTTTCACACTTCTCTTACTCCTCGTAGTGGCATACTGTTGATCCTCCTCTGATTTTCGCCCCTTGTGTTCTCCTCGTTTTTGTATTTTGCTTTTTTTTTCTTGCTCCTCGTATTCTTCTCCCCTGTTTCTTCGCCTCGGGTTTT
Organism: Cervus elaphus; assembly: GCF_910594005.1. Lineage (NCBI taxonomy): Eukaryota > Metazoa > Chordata > Mammalia > Artiodactyla > Cervidae > Cervus > Cervus elaphus. The sequence continues at coordinate 73,541,117 of NC_057836.1, forward strand.
TCACACTTCTCTTACTCCACCTAGTGCCACACTTCTGATCCTCCTCTGATTTTCGCCCCTTGTGTTCTCCTCGTTTTTGTATTTTGCTTTTTTTTTCTTGCTACTCGTATTCTTCTCCCCTGTTTCTTCGCCTCGGGTTTTTCACACTTCTCTTACTCCACCTAGTGGCATACTGTTGATCCTCCTCTGATTTTCGCCCCTTGTGTTCTCCTCGTTTTTGTATTTTGCTTTTTTTTTCTTGCTCCTCGTATTCTTCTCCCCTGATTCTTCGCCTCGTGTGTTTCACACTTCTCTTGCTCCTCGTAGTGGCATACTGTTGATCCTCCTCTGATTTTCGCCCCTTGTGTTCTCCTCGTTTTTGTATTTTGCTTCTTTTTTCTTGCTCCTCGTATTCTTCTCCCCTGTTTCTTCGTCTCGGGTTTTTCACACTTCTCTTACTCCACGTAGTGGCATACTGTTGATCCTCCTCTGATTTTCGCCCCTTGTGTTCTCCTCGTTTATGTATTTTGCTTTTTTTTCTTGCTCCTCGTATTCTTCTCCCCTGTTTCTTCGCCTCGGATTTTTCACACTTCTCTTGCTCCTCGTAGTGGCATACTGTTGATCCTCCTCTGATTTTCGCCCCTTGTGTTCTCGTCGTTTTTGTATTTTGCTTTTTTTTTCTTGCTCCTCTTATTCTTCTCCCCTGTTTCTTCGCCTCGGGTTTTTCACACTTCTCTTACTCCACGTAGTGACATATGGTTGATCCTCCTCTGATTTTCGCCCCTTGTGTTCTCCTCGTTTTTGTATTTTGCTTTTTTTTTTCTTGCTCCTCGTATTCTTCTCCCCTGTTTCATCGCCTCGGCTTTTTCACACTTCTCTTACTCCACGTAGTGCCACACTTTTGATCCTCCTCTGATTTTCGCCCCTTGTGTTCTCCTCGTTTTTGTATTTTGCTTTTTTTTTCTTGCTCCTCGTATTCTTCTCCCCTGTTTCTTCACCTCGCGTTTTTCACACTTCTCTTACTGCACGTAGTGCCACACTTTTGATCCTCCTCTGATTTTCGCCCCTTGTGTTCTCCTCGTTTTTGTATTTTGCTTTTTTTTTCTTGCTCCTCGTATTCTTCTCCCCTGTTTCTTCACCTCGGGTTTTTCACACTTCTCTTACTCCACGTAGTGGCATACGGTTGATCCTCCTCTGATTTTCGCCCCTTGTGTTCTCCTCGTTTTTGTATTTTGCTTTTTTTTCTTGCTCCTCGTATTCTTCTCCTCTGTTTCTTCGCCTCGGGTTTTTCACACTTCTCTTGCTCCTCGTAGTGGCATACTGTTGATCCTCCTCTGATTTTCGCCCCTTGTGTTCTCCTCGTTTTTGTATTTTGCTTTTTTTTTCTTGCTCCTTGTATTCTTCTCCCCTGTTTCTTCGCCTTGGGTTTTTCACACTTCTCTTACTCCACGTAGTGCCACACTTTTGATCCTCCTCTGATTTTCGCCCCTTGTGTTCTCCTCGTTTTTGTATTTTGCTTTTTTTTCTTGCTCCGCGTATTCTTCTCCTCTGTTTCTTCGCCTCGGGTTTTTCACACTTCTCTTGCTCCTCGTAGTGGCATACTGTTGATCCTCCTCTGATTTTCACCCCTTGTGTTCTCCTCGTTTTTGTATTTTGCTTTTTTTTTCTTGCTCCTCGTATTCTTCTCCCCTGTTTCTTCACCTCGGGTTTTTCACACTTCTCTTACTCCACGTAGTGCCACACTTTTGATCCTCCTCTGATTTTCGCCCCTTGTGTTCTCCTCGTTTTTGTATTTTGCTTTTTTTTTCTTGCTCCTCGTATTCTTCTCCCCTGTATCTTCGCCTCAGGTTTTTCACACTTCTCTTACTCCACGTAGTGCCACACTTTTGATCCTCCTCTGATTTTCGCCCCTTGTGTTCTCCTCGTTTTTGTATTTTGCTTTTTTTTCTTGCTCCTCGTATTCTTCTCCCCTGTTTCTTCGCCTCGGGTTTTTCACACTTCTCTTACTCCACGTAGTGGCATACGGTTGATCCTCCTCTGATTTTCGCCCCTTGTGTTCTCCTCGTTTTTGTATTTTGCTTTTTTTTCTTGCTCCTCGTATTCTTCTCCTCTGTTTCTTCACCTCGGGTTTTTCACACTTCTCTTGCTCCTCGTAGTGGCATACTGTTGATCCTCCTCTGATTTTCGCCCCTTGTGTTCTCCTCGTTTTTGTATTTTGCTTTTTTTTCTTGCTCCTCGTATTCTACTCCCCTGTTTCTTCACATCAGCTTTTTCACACTTCTCTTACTCCTCGTAGTGGCATACTGTTGATCCTCCTCTGATTTTCGCCCCTTGTGTTCTCCTCGTTTTTGTATTTTGCTTTTTTTTTCTTGCTCCTCGTATTCTTCTCCCCTGTTTCTTCGCCTCGGGTTTTTCACACTTCTCTTACTCCACCTAGTGCCACACTTCTGATCCTCCTCTGATTTTCGCCCCTTGTGTTCTCCTCGTTTTTGTATTTTGCTTTTTTTTTCTTGCTCCTCGTATTCTTCTCCCCTGTTTCTTCCCCTCGGGTTTTTCACACTTCTCTTACTCCACCTAGTGGCATACTGTTGATCCTCCTCTGATTTTCGCCCCTTGTGTTCTCCTCGTTTTTGTATTTTGCTTCTTTTTTCTTGCTCCTCGTATTCTTCTCCCTTGTTTCTTCGTCTCGGGTTTTTCACACTTCTCTTACTCCACGTAGTGGCATACTGTTGATCCTCCTCTGATTTTCGCCCCTTGTGTTCTCCTCGTTTATGTATTTTGCTTTTTTTTCTTGCTCCTCGTATTCTTCTCCCCTGTTTCTTCGCCTCGGATTTTTCACACTTCTCTTGCTCCTCGTAGTGGCATACTGTTGATCCTCCTCTGATTTTCGCCCCTTGTGTTCTCGTCGTTTTTGTATTTTGCTTTTTTTTTCTTGCTCCTCTTATTCTTCTCCCCTGTTTCTTCGCCTCGGGTTTTTCACACTTCTCTTACTCCACGTAGTGACATATGGTTGATCCTCCTCTGATTTTCGCCCCTTGTGTTCTCCTCGTTTTTGTATTTTGCTTTTTTTTCTTGCTCCTCGTATTCTTCTCCTCTGTTTCTTCGCCTCGGGTTTTTCACACTTCTCTTGCTCCTCGTAGTGGCATACTGTTGATCCTCCTCTGATTTTCGCCCCTTGTGTTCTCCTCGTTTTTGTATTTTGCTTTTTTTTTCTTGCTCCTCGTATTCTTCTCCCCTGTTTCTTCGCCTCGGGTTTTTCACACTTCTCTTACTCCACCTAGTGCCACACTTCTGATCCTCCTCTGATTTTCGCCCCTTGTGTTCTCCTCGTTTTTGTATTTTGCTTTTTTTTTCTTGCTACTCGTATTCTTCTCCCCTGTTTCTTCGCCTCGGGTTTTTCACACTTCTCTTACTTCACCTAGTGGCATACTGTTGATCCTCCTCTGATTTTCGCCCCTTGTGTTCTCCTCGTTTTTGTGTTTTGCTTTTTTTTTCTTGCTCCTCGTATTCTTCTCCCCTGATTCTTCGCCTCGTGTGTTTCACACTTCTCTTGCTCCTCGTAGTGGCATACTGTTGATCCTCCTCTGATTTTCGCCCCTTGTGTTCTCCTCGTTTTTGTATTTTGCTTCTTTTTTCTTGCTCCTCGTATTCTTCTCCCCTGTTTCTTCGTCTCGGGTTTTTCACACTTCTCTTACTCCACCTAGTGCCACACTTCTGATCCTCCTCTGATTTTCGCCCCTTGTGTTCTCCTCGTTTATGTATTTTGCTTTTTTTTCTTGCTCCTCGTATTCTTCTCCCCTGTTTCTTCGCCTCGGATTTTTCACACTTCTCTTGCTCCTCGTAGTGGCATACTGTTGATCCTCCTCTGATTTTCGCCCCTTGTGTTCTCGTCGTTTTTGTATTTTGCTTTTTTTTTCTTGCTCCTCTTATTCTTCTCCCCTGTTTCTTCGCCTCGGGTTTTTCACACTTCTCTTACTCCATGTAGTGACATATGGTTGATCCTCCTCTGATTTTCGCCCCTTGTGTTCTCCTCGTTTTTGTATTTTGCTTTTTTTTCTTGCTCCTCGTATTCTTCTCCCCTGTTTCTTCACCTCGGGTTTTTCACACTTCTCTTACTCCACGTAGTGCCACACTTTTGATCCTCCTCTGATTTTCGCCCCTTGTGTTCTCCTCGTTTTTGTATTTTGCTTTTTTTTCTTGCTCCTCGTATTCTTCTCCCCTGTTTCTTCGCCTCGGGTTTTTCACACTTCTCTTACTCCACGTAGTGCCACACTTTTGATCCTCCTCTGATTTTCGCCCCTTGTGTTCTCCTCGTTTTTGTATTTTGCTTTTTTTTCTTGCTCCGCGTATTCTTCTCCTCTGTTTCTTCGCCTCGGGTTTTTCACACTTCTCTTGCTCCTCGTAGTGGCATACTGTTGATCCTCCTCTGATTTTCGCCCCTTGTGTTCTCCTCGTTTTTGTATTTTGCTTTTTTTTTCTTGCTCCTCGTATTCTTCTCCCCTGTTTCTTCACATCAGCTTTTTCACACTTCTCTTACTCCTCTTAGTGGCATACTGTTGATCCTCCTCTGATTTTCGCCCCTTGTGTTCTCCTCGTTTTTGTATTTTGCTTTTTTTTCTTGCTCCTCGTATTGTTCTCCCCTGTTTCATCGCCTCGGGTTTTTCACACTTCTCTTACTCCACGTAGTGCCACACTTTTGATCCTCCTCTGATTTTCGCCCCTTGTGTTCTCCTCGTTTTTGTATTTTGCTTTTTTTTCTTGCTCCTCGTATTCTTCTCCCCTGTTTCTTCGCCTCGGGTTTTTCACACTTCTCTTACTCCACGTAGTGCCACAATTTTGATCCTCCTCTGATTTTCGCCCCTTGTGTTCTCCTCGTTTTTGTATTTTGCTTTTTTTTCTTGCTCCTCGTATTCTTCTCCTCTGTTTCTTCACCTCGGGTTTTTCACACTTCTCTTGCTCCTCGTAGTGGCATACTGTTGATCCTCCTCTGATTTTCGCCCCTTGTGTTCTCCTCGTTTTTGTATTTTGCTTTTTTTTCTTGCTCCTCGTATTCTTCTCCCCTGTTTCTTCACATCAGCTTTTTCACACTTCTCTTACTCCTCGTAGTGGCATACTGTTGATCCTCCTCTGATTTTCGCCCCTTGTGTTCTCCTCGTTTTTGTATTTTGCTTTTTTTTTCTTGCTCCTCGTATTCTTCTCCCCTGTTTCTTCGCCTCGGGTTTTTCACACTTCTCTTACTCCACCTAGTGCCACACTTCTGATCCTCCTCTGATTTTCACCCCTTGTGTTCTCCTCGTTTTTGTATTTTGCTTTTTTTTTCTTGCTACTCGTATTCTTCTCCCCTGTTTCTTCGCCTCGGGTTTTTCACACTTCTCTTACTTCACCTAGTGGCATACTGTTGATCCTCCTCTGATTTTCGCCCCTTGTGTTCTCCTCGTTTTTGTATTTTGCTTCTTTTTTCTTGCTCCTCGTATTCTTCTCCCCTGATTCTTCGCCTCGTGTGTTTCACACTTCTCTTACTCCACGTAGTGGCATACTGTTGATCCTCCTCTGATTTTCGCCCCTTGTGTTCTCCTCGTTTATGTATTTTGCTTTTTTTTCTTGCTCCTCGTATTCTTCTCCCCTGTTTCTTCGCCTCGGATTTTTCACACTTCTCTTGCTCCTCGTAGTGGCATACTGTTGATCCTCCTCTGATTTTCGCCCCTTGTGTTCTCGTCGTTTTTGTATTTTGCTTTTTTTTTCTTGCTCCTCTTATTCTTCTCCCCTGTTTCTTCGCCTCGGGTTTTTCACAGTTCTCTTACTCCACGTAGTGACATATGGTTGATCCTCCTCTGATTTTCGCCCCTTGTGTTCTCCTCGTTTTTGTATTTTGCTTTTTTTTCTTGCTCCTCGTATTCTTCTCCCCTGTTTCTTCGCCTCGGGTTTTTCACACTTCTCTTGCTCCTCGTAGTGGCATACTGTTGATCCTCCTCTGATTTTTGCCCCTTGTGTTCTCCTCGTTTTTGTATTTTGCTTTTTTTTTCTTGCTCCTCTTATTCTTCTCCCCTGTTTCTTCGCCTTGGGTTTTTCACACTTCTCTTACTTCACGTAGTGGCATACGGTTGATCCTCCTCTGATTTTCGCCCCTTGTGTTCTCCTCGTTTTTGTATTTTGCTTTTTTTTCTTGCTCCGCGTATTCTTCTCCTCTGTTTCTTCGCCTCGGGTTTTTCACACTTCTCTTGCTCCTCGTAGTGGCATACTGTTGATCCTCCTCTGATTTTCGCCCCTTGTGTTCTCCTCGTTTTTGTATTTTGCTTTTTTTTTCTTGCTCCTCGTATTCTTCTCCCCTGTTTCTTCACATCAGCTTTTTCACACTTCTCTTACTCCTCGTAGTGGCATACTGTTGATCCTCCTCTGATTTTCGCCCCTTGTGTTCTCCTCGTTTTTGTATTTTGCTTTTTTTTCTTGCTCCTCGTATTGTTCTCCCCTGTTTCTTCGCCTCGGGTTTTTCACACTTCTCTTACTCCACGTAGTGCCACACTTTTGATCCTCCTCTGATTTTCGCCCCTTGTGTTCTCCTCGTTTTTGTATTTTGCTTTTTTTTTCTTGCTCCTCTTATTCTTCTCCCCTGTTTCTTCGCCTCGGGTTTTTCACACTTCTCTTACTCCACGTAGTGGCATACGGATGATCCTCCTCTGATTTTCGCCCCTTGTGTTCTCCTCGTTTTTGTATTTTGCTTTTTTTTCTTGCTCCTCGTATTCTTCTCCTCTGTTTCTTCACCTCGGGTTTTTCACACTTCTCTTGCTTCTCGTAGTGGCATACTGTTGATCCTCCTCTGATTTTCGCCCCTTGTGTTCTCCTCGTTTTTGTATTTTGCTTTTTTTTCTTGCTCCTCGTATTCTTCTCCCCTGTTTCTTCACATCAGCTTTTTCACACTTCTCTTACTCCTCGTAGTGGCATACTGTTGATCCTCCTCTGATTTTCGCCCCTTGTGTTCTCCTCGTTTTTGTATTTTGCTTTTTTTTTCTTGCTCCTCGTATTCTTCTCCCCTGTTTCTTCGCCTCGGGTTTTTCACACTTCTCTTACTCCACCTAGTGCCACACTTCTGATCCTCCTCTGATTTTCGCCCCTTGTGTTCTCCTCGTTTTTGTATTTTGCTTTTTTTTTCTTGCTACTCGTATTCTTCTCCCCTGTTTCTTCGCCTCGGGTTTTTCACACTTCTCTTACTCCACCTAGTGGCATACTGTTGATCCTCCTCTGATTTTCGCCCCTTGTGTTCTCCTCGTTTTTGTATTTTGCTTTTTTTTTCTTGCTCCTCGTATTCTTCTCCCCTGATTCTTCGCCTCGTGTGTTTCACACTTCTCTTGCTCCTCGTAGTGGCATACTGTTGATCCTCCTCTGATTTTCGCCCCTTGTGTTCTCCTCGTTTTTGTATTTTGCTTCTTTTTTCTTGCTCCTCGTATTCTTCTCCCCTGTTTCTTCGTCTCGGGTTTTTCACACTTCTCTTACTCCACGTAGTGGCATACTGTTGATCCTCCTCTGATTTTCGCCCCTTGTGTTCTCCTCGTTTATGTATTTTGCTTTTTTTTCTTGCTCCTCGTATTCTTCTCCCCTGTTTCTTCGCCTCGGATTTTTCACACTTCTCTTGCTCCTCGTAGTGGCATACTGTTGATCCTCCTCTGATTTTCGCCCCTTGTGTTCTCGTCGTTTTTGTATTTTGCTTTTTTTTTCTTGCTCCTCTTATTCTTCTCCCCTGTTTCTTCGCCTCGGGTTTTTCACACTTCTCTTACTCCACGTAGTGACATATGGTTGATCCTCCTCTGATTTTCGCCCCTTGTGTTCTCCTCGTTTTTGTATTTTGCTTTTTTTTCTTGCTCCTCGTATTCTTCTCCTCTGTTTCTTCGCCTCGGGTTTTTCACACTTCTCTTGCTCCTCGTAGTGGCATACTGTTGATCCTCCTCTGATTTTCGCCCCTTGTGTTCTCCTCGTTTTTGTATTTTGCTTTTTTTTTCTTGCTCCTCGTATTCTTCTCCCCTGTTTCTTCACATCAGCTTTTTCACACTTCTCTTACTCCTCGTAGTGGCATACTGTTGATCCTCCTCTGATTTTCGCCCCTTGTGTTCTCCTCGTTTTTGTATTTTGCTTTTTTTTTTCTTGCTCCTCGTATTCTTCTCCCCTGTTTCATCGCCTCGGCTTTTTCACACTTCTCTTACTCCACGTAGTGCCACACTTTTGATCCTCCTCTGATTTTCGCCCCTTGTGTTCTCCTCGTTTTTGTATTTTGCTTTTTTTTTCTTGGTCCTCGTATTCTTCTCCCCTGTTTCTTCACCTCGCGTTTTTCACACTTCTCTTGCTCCTCGTAGTGGCATACTGTTGATCCTCCTCTGATTTTCACCCCTTGTGTTCTCCTCGTTTTTGTATTTTGCTTTTTTTTTCTTGCTCCTCGTATTCTTCTCCCCTGTTTCTTCACCTCGGGTTTTTCACACTTCTCTTACTCCACGTAGTGCCACACTTTTGATCCTCCTCTGATTTTCGCCCCTTGTGTTCTCCTCGTTTTTGTATTTTGCTTTTTTTTTCTTGCTCCTCGTATTCTTCTCCCCTGTATCTTCGCCTCGGGTTTTTCACACTTCTCTTACTCCACGTAGTGCCACACTTTTGATCCTCCTCTGATTTTCGCCCCTTGTGTTCTCCTCGTTTTTGTATTTTGCTTTTTTTTCTTGCTCCTCGTATTCTTCTCCCCTGTTTCTTCGCCTCGGGTTTTTCTCACTTCTCTTACTCCACGTAGTGGCATACGGTTGATCCTCCTCTGATTTTCGCCCCTTGTGTTCTCCTCGTTTTTGTATTTTGCTTTTTTTTCTTGCTCCTCGTATTCTTCTCCTCTGTTTCTTCACCTCGGGTTTTTCACACTTCTCTTGCTCCTCGTAGTGGCATACTGTTGATCCTCCTCTGATTTTCGCCCCTTGTGTTCTCCTCGTTTTTGTATTTTGCTTTTTTTTCTTGCTCCTCGTATTCTACTCCCCTGTTTCTTCACATCAGCTTTTTCACACTTCTCTTACTCCTCGTAGTGGCATACTGTTGATCCTCCTCTGATTTTCGCCCCTTGTGTTCTCCTCGTTTTTGTATTTTGCTTTTTTTTTCTTGCTCCTCGTATTCTTCTCCCCTGTTTCTTCGCCTCGGGTTTTTCACACTTCTCTTACTCCACCTAGTGCCACACTTCTGATCCTCCTCTGATTTTCGCCCCTTGTGTTCTCCTCGTTTTTGTATTTTGCTTTTTTTTTCTTGCTCCTCGTATTCTTCTCCCCTGTTTCTTCCCCTCGGGTTTTTCACACTTCTCTTACTCCACCTAGTGGCATACTGTTGATCCTCCTCTGATTTTCGCCCCTTGTGTTCTCCTCGTTTTTGTATTTTGCTTCTTTTTTCTTGCTCCTCGTATTCTTCTCCCTTGTTTCTTCGTCTCGGGTTTTTCACACTTCTCTTACTCCACGTAGTGGCATACTGTTGATCCTCCTCTGATTTTCGCCCCTTGTGTTCTCCTCGTTTATGTATTTTGCTTTTTTTTCTTGCTCCTCGTATTCTTCTCCCCTGTTTCTTCGCCTCGGATTTTTCACACTTCTCTTGCTCCTCGTAGTGGCATACTGTTGATCCTCCTCTGATTTTCGCCCCTTGTGTTCTCGTCGTTTTTGTATTTTGCTTTTTTTTTCTTGCTCCTCTTATTCTTCTCCCCTGTTTCTTCGCCTCGGGTTTTTCACACTTCTCTTACTCCACGTAGTGACATATGGTTGATCCTCCTCTGATTTTCGCCCCTTGTGTTCTCCTCGTTTTTGTATTTTGCTTTTTTTTCTTGCTCCTCGTATTCTTCTCCTCTGTTTCTTCGCCTCGGGTTTTTCACACTTCTCTTGCTCCTCGTAGTGGCATACTGTTGATCCTCCTCTGATTTTCGCCCCTTGTGTTCTCCTCGTTTTTGTATTTTGCTTTTTTTTTCTTGCTCCTCGTATTCTTCTCCCCTGTTTCTTCGCCTCGGGTTTTTCACACTTCTCTTACTCCACCTAGTGCCACACTTCTGATCCTCCTCTGATTTTCGCCCCTTGTGTTCTCCTCGTTTTTGTATTTTGCTTTTTTTTTCTTGCTACTCGTATTCTTCTCCCCTGTTTCTTCGCCTCGGGTTTTTCACACTTCTCTTACTTCACCTAGTGGCATACTGTTGATCCTCCTCTGATTTTCGCCCCTTGTGTTCTCCTCGTTTTTGTGTTTTGCTTTTTTTTTCTTGCTCCTCGTATTCTTCTCCCCTGATTCTTCGCCTCGTGTGTTTCACACTTCTCTTGCTCCTCGTAGTGGCATACTGTTGATCCTCCTCTGATTTTCGCCCCTTGTGTTCTCCTCGTTTCTGTATTTTGCTTCTTTTTTCTTGCTCCTCGTATTCTTCTCCCCTGTTTCTTCGTCTCGGGTTTTTCACACTTCTCTTACTCCACGTAGTGGCATACTGTTGATCCTCCTCTGATTTTCGCCCCTTGTGTTCTCCTCGTTTATGTATTTTGCTTTTTTTTCTTGCTCCTCGTATTCTTCTCCCCTGTTTCTTCGCCTCGGATTTTTCACACTTCTCTTGCTCCTCGTAGTGGCATACTGTTGATCCTCCTCTGATTTTCGCCCCTTGTGTTCTCGTCGTTTTTGTATTTTGCTTTTTTTTTCTTGCTCCTCTTATTCTTCTCCCCTGTTTCTTCGCCTCGGGTTTTTCACACTTCTCTTACTCCATGTAGTGACATATGGTTGATCCTCCTCTGATTTTCGCCCCTTGTGTTCTCCTCGTTTTTGTATTTTGCTTTTTTTTCTTGCTCCTCGTATTCTTCTCCCCTGTTTCTTCACCTCGGGTTTTTCACACTTCTCTTACTCCACGTAGTGCCACACTTTTGATCCTCCTCTGATTTTCGCCCCTTGTGTTCTCCTCGTTTTTGTATTTTGCTTTTTTTTCTTGCTCCTCGTATTCTTCTCCCCTGTTTCTTCGCCTCGGGTTTTTCACACTTCTCTTACTCCACGTAGTGCCACACTTTTGATCCTCCTCTGATTTTCGCCCCTTGTGTTCTCCTCGTTTTTGTATTTTGCTTTTTTTTCTTGCTCCGCGTATTCTTCTCCTCTTTTTCTTCGCCTCGGGTTTTTCACACTTCTCTTGCTCCTCGTAGTGGCATACTGTTGATCCTCCTCTGATTTTCGCCCCTTGTGTTCTCCTCGTTTTTGTATTTTGCTTTTTTTTTCTTGCTCCTCGTATTCTTCTCCCCTGTTTCTTCACATCAGCTTTTTCACACTTCTCTTACTCCTCTTAGTGGCATACTGTTGATCCTCCTGTGATTTTCGCCCCTTGTGTTCTCCTCGTTTTTGTATTTTGCTTTTTTTTCTTGCTCCTCGTATTGTTCTCCCCTGTTTCATCGCCTCGGATTTTTCACACTTCTCTTACTCCACGTAGTGCCACACTTTTGATCCTCCTCTGATTTTCGCCCCTTGTGTTCTCCTCGTTTTTGTATTTTGCTTTTTTTTCTTGCTCCTCGTATTCTTCTCCCCTGTTTCTTCACCTCGGGTTTTTCACACTTCTCTTACTCCACGTAGTGCCACAATTTTGATCCTCCTCTGATTTTCGCCCCTTGTGTTCTCCTCGTTTTTGTATTTTGCTTTTTTTTCTTGCTCCTCGTATTCTTCTCCTCTGTTTCTTCACCTCGGGTTTTTCACACTTCTCTTGCTCCTCGTAGTGGCATACTGTTGATCCTCCTCTGATTTTCGCCCCTTGTGTTCTCCTCGTTTTTGTATTTTGCTTTTTTTTCTTGCTCCTCGTATTCTTCTCCCCTGTTTCTTCACATCAGCTTTTTCACACTTCTCTTACTCCTCGTAGTGGCATACTGTTGATCCTCCTCTGATTTTCGCCCCTTGTGTTCTCCTCGTTTTTGTATTTTGCTTTTTTTTTCTTGCTCCTCGTATTCTTCTCCCCTGTTTCTTCGCCTCGGGTTTTTCACACTTCTCTTACTCCACCTAGTGCCACTCTTCTGATCCTCCTCTGATTTTCGCCCCTTGTGTTCTCCTCGTTTTTGTATTTTGCTTTTTTTTTCTTGCTACTCGTATTCTTCTCCCCTGTTTCTTCGCCTCGGGTTTTTCACACTTCTCTTACTTCACCTAGTGGCATACTGTTGATCCTCCTCTGATTTTCGCCCCTTGTGTTCTCCTCGTTTTTGTATTTTGCTTCTTTTTTCTTGCTCCTCGTATTCTTCTCCCCTGATTCTTCGCCTCGTGTGTTTCACACTTCTCTTACTCCACGTAGTGGCATACTGTTGATCCTCCTCTGATTTTCGCCCCTTGTGTTCTCCTCGTTTATGTATTTTGCTTTTTTTTCTTGCTCCTCGTATTCTTCTCCCCTGTTTCTTCGCCTCGGATTTTTCACACTTCTCTTGCTCCTCGTAGTGGCATACTGTTGATCCTCCTCTGATTTTCGCCCCTTGTGTTCTCGTCGTTTTTGTATTTTGCTTTTTTTTTCTTGCTCCTCTTATTCTTCTCCCCTGTTTCTTCGCCTCGGGTTTTTCACAGTTCTCTTACTCCACGTAGTGACATATGGTTGATCCTCCTCTGATTTTCGCCCCTTGTGTTCTCCTCGTTTTTGTATTTTGCTTTTTTTTCTTGCTCCTCGTATTCTTCTCCCCTGTTTCTTCGCCTCGGGTTTTTCACACTTCTCTTGCTCCTCGTAGTGGCATACTGTTGATCCTCCTCTGATTTTCGCCCCTTGTGTTCTCCTCGTTTTTGTATTTTGCTTTTTTTTTCTTGCTCCTCTTATTCTTCTCCCCTGTTTCTTCGCCTTGGGTTTTTCACACTTCTCTTACTTCACGTAGTGGCATACGGTTGATCCTCCTCTGATTTTCGCCCCTTGTGTTCTCCTCGTTTTTGTATTTTGCTTTTTTTTCTTGCTCCGCGTATTCTTCTCCTGTGTTTCTTCGCCTCGGGTTTTTCACACTTCTCTTGCTCCACGTAGTGGCATACGGTTGATCCTCCTCTGATTTTCGCCCCTTGTGTTCTCCTCGTTTTTGTATTTTGCTTTTTTTTTCTTGCTCCTCGTATTCTTCTCCCCTGTTTCTTCACATCAGCTTTTTCACACTTCTCTTACTCCTCGTAGTGGCATACTGTTGATCCTCCTCTGATTTTCGCCCCTTGTGTTCTCCTCGTTTTTGTATTTTGCTTTTTTTTTCTTGCTCCTCGTATTCTTCTCCCCTGTTTCTTCGCCTCGGGTTTTTCACACTTCTCATACTCCACGTAGTGCCACACTTTTGATCCTCCTCTGATTTTCGCCCCTTGTGTTCTACTCGTTTTTGTATTTTGCTTTTTTTTTCTTGCTCCTCGTATTCTTCTCCCCTGATTCTTCGCCTCGTGTGTTTCACACTTCTCTTGCTCCTCGTAGTGGCATACTGTTGATCCTCCTCTGATTTTCGCCCCTTGTGTTCTCCTCGTTTTTGGATTTTGCTTCTTTTTTCTTGCTCCTCGTATTCTTTTCCCCTGTTTCTTCGTCTCGGGTTTTTCACACTTCTCTTACTCCACGTAGTGGCATACTGGTGATCCTCCTCTGATTTTTGCCCCTTGTGTTCTCCTCGTTTATGTATTTTGCTTTTTTTTCTTGCTCCTCGTATTCTTCTCCCCTGTTTCTTCGCCTCGGATTTTTCACACTTCTCTTGCTCCTCGTAGTGGCATACTGTTGATCCTCCTCTGATTTTCGCCCCTTGTGTTCTCGTCGTTTTTGTATTTTGCTTTTTTTTTCTTGCTCCTCGTATTCTTCTCCCCTGTTTCTTCGCCTCGGGTTTTTCACACTTCTCTTACTCCACGTAGTGACATATGGTTGATCCTCCTCTGATTTTCGCCCCTTGTGTTCTCCTCGTTTTTGTATTTTGCTTTTTTTTCTTGCTCCTCGTATTCTTCTCCTCTGTTTCTTCTCCTCGGGTTTTTCACACTTCTCTTGCTCCTCGTAGTGGCATACTGTTGATCCTCCTCTGATTTTCGCCCCTTGTGTTCTCCTCGTTTTTGTATTTTGCTTTTTTTTTCTTGCTCCTCGTATTCTTCTCCCCTGTTTCTTCACATCAGCTTTTTCACACTTCTCTTACTCCTCGTAGTGGCATACTGTTGATCCTCCTCTGATTTTCGCCCCTTGTGTTCTCCTCGTTTTTGTATTTTGCTTTTTTTTTTCTTGCTCCTCGTATTCTTCTCCCCTGTTTCTTCGCCTCGGCTTTTTCACACTTCTCTTACTCCACGTAGTGCCACACTTTTGATCCTCCTCTGATTTTCGCCCCTTGTGTTCTCCTCGTTTTTGTATTTTGCTTTTTTTTTCTTGCTCCTCGTATTCTTCTCCCCTGTTTCTTCACCTCGGGTTTTTCACACTTCTCTTACTGCACGTAGTGCCACACTTTTGATCCTCCTCTGATTTTCGCCCCTTGTGTTCTCCTCGTTTTTGTATTTTGCTTTTTTTTTCTTGCTCCTCGTATTCTTCTCCCCTGTTTCTTCGCCTCGGGTTTTTCACACTTCTCTTACTCCACGAAGTGGCATACGGTTGATCCTCCTCTGATTTTCGCCCCTTGTGTTCTCCTCGTTTTTGTATTTTGCTTTTTTTTCTTGCTCCTCGTATTCTTCTCCTCTTTTTCTTCGCCTCGGGTTTTTCACACTTCTCTTGCTCCTCGTAGTGGCATACTGTTGATCCTCCTCTGATTTTCGCCCCTTGTGTTCTCCTCGTTTTTGTATTTTGCTTTTTTTTTCTTGCTCCTTGTATTCTTCTCCCCTGTTTCTTCGCCTTGGGTTTTTCACACTTCTCTTACTCCACGTAGTGCCACACTTTGGATCCTCCTCTGATTTTCGCCCCTTGTGTTCTCCTCGTTTTTGTATTTTGCTTTTTTTTCTTGCTCCGCGTATTCTTCTCCTCTGTTTCTTCGCCTCGGGTTTTTCACACTTCTCTTGCTCCTCGTAGTGGCATACTGTTGATCCTCCTCTGATTTTCACCCCTTGTGTTCTCGTTTTTGTATTTTGCTTTTTTTTTCTTGCTCCTCGTATTCTTCTCCCCTGTTTCTTCGCCTCGGGTTTTTCACACTTCTCTTACTCCACGTAGTGCCACACTTTTGATCCTCCTCTGATTTTCGCCCCTTGTGTTCTCCTCGTTTTTGTATTTTGCTTTTTTTTTCTTGCTCCTCGTATTCTTCTCCCCTGTTTCTTCGCCTCGGGTTTTTCACACTTCTCTTACTCCACGTAGTGCCACACTTTTGATCCTCCTCTGATTTTCGCCCCTTGTGTTCTCCTCGTTTTTGTATTTTGCTTTTTTTTCTTGCTCCTCGTATTCTTCTCCCCTGTTTCTTCGCCTCGGGTTTTTCACACTTCTCTTACTCCACGTAGTGCCACACTTTTGATCCTCCTCTGATTTTCGCCCCTTGTGTTCTCCTCGTTTTTGTATTTTGCTTTTTTTTCTTTCTCCGCGTATTCTTCTCCTCTGTTTCTTCGCCTCGGGTTTTTCACACTTCTCTTGCTCCTCGTAGTGGCATACTGTTGATCCTCCTCTGATTTTCGCCCCTTGTGTTCTCCTCGTTTTTGTATTTTGCTTTTTTTTTCTTGCTCCTCTTATTCTTCTCCCCTGTTTCTTCACATCAGCTTTTTCACACTTCTCTTACTCCTCTTAGTGGCATACTGTTGATCCTCCTCTGATTTTCGCCCCTTGTGTTCTCCTCGTTTTTGTATTTTGCTTTTTTTTCTTGCTCCTCGTATTGTTCTCCCCTGTTTCTTCGCCTCGGGTTATTCACACTTCTCTTACTCCACGTAGTGCCACACTTTTGATCCTCCTCTGATTTTCGCCCCTTGTGTTCTCCTCGTTTTTGTATTTTGCTTTTTTTTTCTTGCTCCTCTTATTCTTCTCCCCTGTTTCTTCGCCTCGGGTTTTTCACACTTCTCTTACTCCACGTAGTGGCATACGGATGATCCTCCTCTGATTTTCGCCCCTTGTGTTCTCCTCGTTTTTGTATTTTGCTTTTTTTTCTTGCTCCTCGTATTCTTCTCCTCTGTTTCTTCACCTCGGGTTTTTCACACGTCTCTTGCTCCTCGTAGTGGCATACTGTTGATCCTCCTCTGATTTTCGCCCCTTGTGTTCTCCTCGTTTTTGTATTTTGCTTTTTTTTCTTGCTCCTCGTATTCTTCTCCCCTGTTTCTTCACATCAGCTTTTTCACACTTCTCTTACTCCTCGTAGTGGCATACTGTTGATCCTCCTCTGATTTTCGCCCCTTGTGTTCTCCTCGTTTTTGTATTTTGCTTTTTTTTTCTTGCTCCTCGTATTCTTCTCCCCTGTTTCTTCGCCTCGGGTTTTTCACACTTCTCTTACTCCACCTAGTGCCACACTTCTGATCCTCCTCTGATTTTCGCCCCTTGTGTTCTCCTCGTTTTTGTATTTTGCTTTTTTTTTCTTGCTACTCGTATTCTTCTCCCCTGTTTCTTCGCCTCGGGTTTTTCACACTTCTCTTACTCCACCTAGTGGCATACTGTTGATCCTCCTCTGATTTTCGCCCCTTGTGTTCTCCTCGTTTTTGTATTTTGCTTTTTTTTTCTTGCTCCTCGTATTCTTCTCCCCTGTTTCTTCGCCTCGGGTTTTTCACACTTCTCTTACTCCACCTAGTGCCACACTTCTGATCCTCCTCTGATTTTCGCCCCTTGTGTTCTCCTCGTTTTTGTATTTTGCTTTTTTTTTCTTGCTACTCGTATTCTTCTCCCCTGTTTCTTCGCCTCGGGTTTTTCACACTTCTCTTACTCCACCTAGTGGCATACTGTTGATCCTCCTCTGATTTTCGCCCCTTGTGTTCTCCTCGTTTTTGTATTTTGCTTTTTTTTTCTTGCTCCTCGTATTCTTCTCCCCTGATTCTTCGCCTCGTGTGTTTCACACTTCTCTTGCTCCTCGTAGTGGCATACTGTTGATCCTCCTCTGATTTTCGCCCCTTGTGTTCTCCTCGTTTTTGTATTTTGCTTCTTTTTTCTTGCTCCTCGTATTCTTCTCCCCTGTTTCTTCGTCTCGGGTTTTTCACACTTCTCTTACTCCACGTAGTGGCATACTGTTGATCCTCCTCTGATTTTCGCCCCTTGTGTTCTCCTCGTTTATGTATTTTGCTTTTTTTTCTTGCTCCTCGTATTCTTCTCCCCTGTTTCTTCGCCTCGGATTTTTCACACTTCTCTTGCTCCTCGTAGTGGCATACTGTTGATCCTCCTCTGATTTTCGCCCCTTGTGTTCTCGTCGTTTTTGTATTTTGCTTTTTTTTTCTTGCTCCTCTTATTCTTCTCCCCTGTTTCTTCGCCTCGGGTTTTTCACACTTCTCTTACTCCACGTAGTGACATATGGTTGATCCTCCTCTGATTTTCGCCCCTTGTGTTCTCCTCGTTTTTGTATTTTGCTTTTTTTTCTTGCTCCTCGTATTCTTCTCCTCTGTTTCTTCGCCTCGGGTTTTTCACACTTCTCTTGCTCCTCGTAGTGGCATACTGTTGATCCTCCTCTGATTTTCGCCCCTTGTGTTCTCCTCGTTTTTGTATTTTGCTTTTTTTTTCTTGCTCCTCGTATTCTTCTCCCCTGTTTCTTCACATCAGCTTTTTCACACTTCTCTTACTCCTCGTAGTGGCATACTGTTGATCCTCCTCTGATTTTCGCCCCTTGTGTTCTCCTCGTTTTTGTATTTTGCTTTTTTTTTTCTTGCTCCTCGTATTCTTCTCCCCTGTTTCTTCACCTCGGCTTTTTCACACTTCTCTTACTCCACGTAGTGCCACACTTTTGATCCTCCTCTGATTTTCGCCCCTTGTGTTCTCCTCGTTTTTGTATTTTGCTTTTTTTTTCTTGCTCCTCGTATTCTTCTCCCCTGTTTCTTCACCTCGCGTTTTTCACACTTCTCTTACTGCACGTAGTGCCACACTTTTGATCCTCCTCTGATTTTCGCCCCTTGTGTTCTCCTCGTTTTTGTATTTTGCTTTTTTTTTCTTGCTCCTCGTATTCTTCTCCCCTGTTTCTTCACCTCGGGTTTTTCACACTTCTCTTACTCCACGTAGTGCCACACTTTTGATCCTCCTCTGATTTTCTCCCCTTGTGTTCTCCTCGTTTTTGTATTTTGCTTTTTTTTCTTGCTCCGCGTATTCTTCTCCTCTGTTTCTTCGCCTCGGGTTTTTCACACTTCTCTTGCTCCTCGTAGTGGCATACTGTTGATCCTACTCTGATTTTCGCCCCTTGTGTTCTCCTCGTTTTTGTATTTTGCTTTTTTTTTCTTGCTCCTCGTATTCTTCTCCCCTGTTTCTTCACATCAGCTTTTTCACACTTCTCTTACTCCTCTTAGTGGCATACTGTTGATTCTCCTCTGATTTTCGCCCCTTGTGTTCTCCTCGTTTTTGTATTTTGCTTTTTTTTTCTTGCTCCTCGTATTGTTCTCCCCTGTTTCTTCGCCTTGGGTTTTTCACACTTCTCTTACTCCACGTAGTGCCACACTTTTGATCCTCCTCTGATTTTCGCCCCTTGTGTTCTCCTCGTTTTTGTATTTTGCTTTTTTTTCTTGCTCCTCGTATTCTTCTCCCCTGTTTCTTCACCTCGGGTTTTTCACACTTCTCTTACTCCACGTAGTGCCACAATTTTGATCCTCCTCTGATTTTCGCCCCTTGTGTTCTCCTCGTTTTTGTATTTTGCTTTTTTTTTCTTGCTCCTCTTATTCTTCTCCCCTGTTTCTTCGCCTCGGGTTTTTCACACTTCTCTTACTCCACGTAGTGGCATACGGATGATCCTCCTCTGATTTTCGCCCCTTGTGTTCTCCTCGTTTTTGTATTTTGCTTTTTTTTCTTGCTCCTCGTATTCTTCTCCTCTGTTTCTTCACCTCGGGTTTTTCACACTTCTCTTGCTCCTCGTAGTGGCATACTGTTGATCCTCCTCTGATTTTCGCCCCTTGTGTTCTCCTCGTTTTTGTATTTTGCTTTTTTTTCTTGCTCCTCGTATTCTTCTCCCCTGTTTCTTCACATCAGCTTTTTCACACTTCTCTTACTCCTCGTAGTGGCATACTGTTGATCCTCCTCTGATTTTCGCCCCTTGTGTTCTCCTCGTTTTTGTATTTTGCTTTTTTTTTCTTGCTCCTCTTATTCTTCTCCCCTGTTTCTTCGCCTCGGGTTTTTCACACTTCTCTTACTCCACGTAGTGACATATGGTTGATCCTCCTCTGATTTTCGCCCCTTGTGTTCTCCTCGTTTTTGTATTTTGCTTTTTTTTCTTGCTCCTCGTATTCTTCTCCTCTGTTTCTTCGCCTCGGGTTTTTCACACTTCTCTTGCTCCTCGTAGTGGCATACTGTTGATCCTCCTCTGATTTTCGCCCCTTGTGTTCTCCTCGTTTTTGTATTTTGCTTTTTTTTTCTTGCTCCTCGTATTCTTCTCCCCTGTTTCTTCACATCAGCTTTTTCACACTTCTCTTACTCCTCGTAGTGGCATACTGTTGATCCTCCTCTGATTTTCGCCCCTTGTGTTCTCCTCGTTTTTGTATTTTGCTTTTTTTTTTCTTTCTCCTCGTATTCTTCTCCCCTGTTTCTTCACCTCGGCTTTTTCACACTTCTCTTACTCCACGTAGTGCCACACTTTTGATCCTCCTCTGATTTTCGCCCCTTGTGTTCTCCTCGTTTTTGTATTTTGCTTTTTTTTTCTTGCTCCTCGTATTCTTCTCCCCTGTTTCTTCACCTCGGGTTTTTCACACTTCTCTTACTGCACGTAGTGCCACACTTTTGATCCTCCTCTGATTTTCGCCCCTTGTGTTCTCCTCGTTTTTGTATTTTGCTTTTTTTTTTGGCTCCTCGTATTCTTCTCCCCTGTTTCTTCGCCTCGGGTTTTTCACACTTCTCTTACTCCACCTAGTGGCATACTGTTGATCCTCCTCTGATTTTCGCCCCTTGTGTTCTCCTCGTTTTTGTATTTTGCTTTTTTTTCTTGCTCCTCGTATTCTTCTCCTCTGTTTCTTCGCCTCGGGTTTTTCACACTTCTCTTGCTCCTCGTAGTGGCATACTGTTGATCCTCCTCTGATTTTCGCCCCTTGTGTTCTCCTCGTTTTTGTATTTTGCTTTTTTTTTCTTGCTCCTTGTATTCTTCTCCCCTGTTTCTTCGCCTTGGGTTTTTCACACTTCTCTTACTCCACGTAGTGCCACACTTTTGATCCTCCTCTGATTTTCGCCCCTTGTGTTCTCCTCGTTTTTGTATTTTGCTTTTTTTTCTTGCTCCTCGTATTCTACTCCCCTGTTTCTTCACATCAGCTTTTTCACACTTCCTTTACTCCTCGTAGTGGCATACTGTTGATCCTCCTCTGATTTTCGCCCCTTGTGTTCTCCTCGTTTTTGTATTTTGCTTTTTTTTTCTTGCTCCTCGTATTCTTCTCCCCTGTTTCTTCGCCTCGGGTTTTTCACACTTCTCTTACTCCACCTAGTGCCACACTTCTGATCCTCCTCTGATTTTCGCCCCTTGTGTTCTCCTCGTTTTTGTATTTTGCTTTTTTTTTCTTGCTCCTCGTATTCTTCTCCCCTGTTTCTTCGCCTCGGGTTTTTCACACTTCTCTTACTCCACCTAGTGGCATACTGTTGATCCTCCTCTGATTTTCGCCCCTTGTGTTCTCCTCGTTTTTGTATTTTGCTTCTTTTTTCTTGCTCCTCGTATTCTTCTCCCTTGTTTCTTCATCTCGGGTTTTTCACACTTCTCTTACTCCACGTAGTGGCATACTGTTGATCCTCCTCTGATTTTCGCCCCTTGTGTTCTCCTCGTTTTTGTATTTTGCTTTTTTTTCTTGCTCCTCGTATTCTTCTCCCCTGTTTCTTCGCCTCGGATTTTTCACACTTCTCTTGCTCCTCGTAGTGGCATACTGTTGATCCTCCTCTGATTTTCGCCCCTTGTGTTCTCGTCGTTTTTGTATTTTGCTTTTTTTTTCTTGCTCCTCTTATTCTTCTCCCCTGTTTCTTCGCCTCGGGTTTTTCACACTTCTCTTACTCCACGTAGTGACATATGGTTGATCCTCCTCTGATTTTCGCCCCTTGTGTTCTCCTCGTTTTTGTATTTTGCTTTTTTTTCTTGCTCCTCGTATTCTTCTCCTCTGTTTCTTCGCCTCGGGTTTTTCACACTTCTCTTGCTCCTCGTAGTGGCATACTGTTGATCCTCCTCTGATTTTCGCCCCTTGTGTTCTCCTCGTTTTTGTATTTTGCTTTTTTTTTCTTGCTCCTCGTATTCTTCTCCCCTGTTTCTTCACATCAGCTTTTTCACACTTCTCTTACTCCTCGTAGTGGCATACTGTTGATCCTCCTCTGATTTTCGCCCCTTGTGTTCTCCTCGTTTTTGTATTTTGCTTTTTTTTTTCTTGCTCCTCTTATTCTTCTCCCCTGTTTCTTCACCTCGGGTTTTTCACACTTCTCTTACTCCACGTAGTGCCACACTTTTGATCCTCCTCTGATTTTCGCCCCTTGTGTTCTCCTCGTTTTTGTATTTTGCTTTTTTTTTCTTGCTCCTCGTATTCTTCTCCCCTGTTTCTTCACCTCGGGTTTTTCACACTTCTCTTACTGCACGTAGTGCCACACTTTTGATCCTCCTCTGATTTTCGCCCCTTGTGTTCTCCTCGTTTTTGTATTTTGCTTTTTTTTTCTTGCTCCTCGTATTCTTCTCCCCTGTTTCTTCGCCTCGGGTTTTTCACACTTCTCTTACTGCACGTAGTGGCATACGGTTGATCCTCCTCTGATTTTCGCCCCTTGTGTTCTCCTCGTTTTTGTATTTTGCTTTTTTTTCTTGCTCCTCGTATTCTTCTCCCCTGTTTCTTCGCCTCGGGTTTTTCACACTTCTCTTGCTCCTCGTAGTGGCATACTGTTGATCCTCCTCTGATTTTCGCCCCTTGTGTTCTCCTCGTTTTTGTATTTTGCTTTTTTTTTCTTGCTCCTCTTATTCTTCTCCCCTGTTTCTTCACCTCGGGTTTTTCACACTTCTCTTACTCCACGTAGTGGCATAGGGTTGATCCTCCTCTGATTTTCGCCCCTTGTGTTCTCCTCGTTTTTGTATTTTGCTTTTTTTTCTTGCTCCTCGTATTCTTCTCCCCTGTTTCTTCGCCTCGGGTTTTTCACACTTCTCTTACTCCACGTAGTGCCACATTTTTGATCCTCCTCTGATTTTCGCCCCTTGTGTTCTCCTCGTTTTTGTATTTTGCTTTTTTTTCTTGCTCCTCGTATTCTTCTCCTCTGTTTCTTCGCCTCGGGTTTTTCACACTTCTCTTGCTCCTCGTAGTGGCATACTGTTGATCCTCCTCTGATTTTCACCCCTTGTGTTCTCCTCGTTTTTGTATTTTGCTTTTTTTTTCTTACTCCTCGTATTCTTCTCCCCTGTTTCTTCGCCTCGGGTTTTTCACACTTCTCTTACTCCACGTAGTGCCACATCTCTGATCCTCCTCTGATTTTCGCCCCTTGTGTTCTCCTCGTTTTTGTATTTTGCTTTTTTTTTTTTGCTCCTCGTATTCTTCTCCCCTGTTTCTTCGCCTCGGGTTTTTCACACTTCTCTTACTCCACCTAGTGGCATACTGTTGATCCTCCTCTGATTTTCGCCCCTTGTGTTCTCCTCGTTTTTGTATTTTGTTGTTTTTTTTCTTGCTCCTCGTATTCTTCTCCCCTGTTTCTTCGCCTCGTGTGTTTCACACTTCTCTTGCTCCTCGTAGTGGCATACTGCTGATCCTCCTCTGATTTTCGCCCCTTGTGTTCTCCTCGTTTTTGTATTTTGCTTCTTTTTTCTTGCTCCTCGTATTCTTCTCCCCTGTTTCTTCGTCTCGGGTTTTTCACACTTCTCTTACTCCACGTAGTGGCATACTGTTGATCCTCCTCTGATTTTCGCCCCTTGTGTTCTCCTCGTTTATGTATTTTGCTTTTTTTTCTTGCTCCTCGTATTCTTCTCCCCTGTTTCTTCGCCTCGGATTTTTCACACATCTCTTGCTCCTCGTAGTGGCATACTGTTGATCCTCCTCTGATTTTCGCCCCTTGTGTTCTCGTCGTTTTTGTATTTTGCTTTTTTTTTCTTGCTCCTCTTATTCTTCTCCCCTGTTTCTTCGCCTCGGGTTTTTCACACTTCTCTTACTCCACGTAGTGACATATGGTTGATCCTCCTCTGATTTTCGCCCCTTGTGTTCTCCTCGTTTTTGTATTTTGCTTTTTTTTCTTGCTCCTCGTATTCTTCTCCTCTGTTTCTTCGCCTCGGGTTTTTCACACTTCTCTTGCTCCTCGTAGTGGCATACTGTTGATCCTCCTCTGATTTTCGCCCCTTGTGTTCTCCTCGTTTTTGTATTTTGCTTTTTTTTTCTTGCTCCTCGTATTCTTCTCCCCTGTTTCTTCACATCAGCTTTTTCACACTTCTCTTACTCCTCGTAGTGGCATACTGTTGATCCTCCTCTGATTTTCGCCCCTTGTGTTCTCCTCGTTTTTGTATTTTGCTTTTTTTTTTCTTGCTCCTCGTATTCTTCTCCCCTGTTTCTTCACCTCGGCTTTTTCACACTTCTCTTACTCCACGTAGTGCCACACTTTTGATCCTCCTCTGATTTTCGCCCCTTGTGTTCTCCTCGTTTTTGTATTTTGCTTTTTTTTTCTTGCTCCTCGTATTCTTCTCCCCTGTTTCTTCACCTCGCGTTTTTCACACTTCTCTTACTGCACGTAGTGCCACACTTTTGATCCTCCTCTGATTTTCGCCCCTTGTGTTCTCCTCGTTTTTGTATTTTGCTTTTTTTTTCTTGCTCCTCGTATTCTTCTCCCCTGTTTCTTCACCTCGGGTTTTTCACACTTCTCTTACTCCACGTAGTGCCACACTTTTGATCCTCCTCTGATTTTCTCCCCTTGTGTTCTCCTCGTTTTTGTATTTTGCTTTTTTTTCTTGCTCCGCGTATTCTTCTCCTCTGTTTCTTCGCCTCGGGTTTTTCACACTTCTCTTGCTCCTCGTAGTGGCATACTGTTGATCCTACTCTGATTTTCGCCCCTTGTGTTCTCCTCGTTTTTGTATTTTGCTTTTTTTTTCTTGCTCCTCGTATTCTTCTCCCCTGTTTCTTCACATCAGCTTTTTCACACTTCTCTTACTCCTCTTAGTGGCATACTGTTGATTCTCCTCTGATTTTCGCCCCTTGTGTTCTCCTCGTTTTTGTATTTTGCTTTTTTTTCTTGCTCCTCGTATTGTTCTCCCCTGTTTCTTCGCCTTGGGTTTTTCACACTTCTCTTACTCCACGTAGTGCCACACTTTTGATCCTCCTCTGATTTTCGCCCCTTGTGTTCTCCTCGTTTTTGTATTTTGCTTTTTTTTCTTGCTCCTCGTATTCTTCTCCCCTGTTTCTTCACCTCGGGTTTTTCACACTTCTCTTACTCCACGTAGTGCCACAATTTTGATCCTCCTCTGATTTTCGCCCCTTGTGTTCTCCTCGTTTTTGTATTTTGCTTTTTTTTTCTTGCTCCTCTTATTCTTCTCCCCTGTTTCTTCGCCTCGGGTTTTTCACACTTCTCTTACTCCACGTAGTGGCATACGGATGATCCTCCTCTGATTTTCGCCCCTTGTGTTCTCCTCGTTTTTGTATTTTGCTTTTTTTTCTTGCTCCTCGTATTCTTCTCCTCTGTTTCTTCACCTCGGGTTTTTCACACTTCTCTTGCTCCTCGTAGTGGCATACTGTTGATCCTCCTCTGATTTTCGCCCCTTGTGTTCTCCTCGTTTTTGTATTTTGCTTTTTTTTCTTGCTCCTCGTATTCTACTCCCCTGTTTCTTCACATCAGCTTTTTCACACTTCTCTTACTCCTCGTAGTGGCATACTGTTGATCCTCCTCTGATTTTCGCCCCTTGTGTTCTCCTCGTTTTTGTATTTTGCTTTTTTTTTCTTGCTCCTCTTATTCTTCTCCCCTGTTTCTTCGCCTCGGGTTTTTCACACTTCTCTTACTCCACGTAGTGACATATGGTTGATCCTCCTCTGATTTTCGCCCCTTGTGTTCTCCTCGTTTTTGTATTTTGCTTTTTTTTCTTGCTCCTCGTATTCTTCTCCTCTGTTTCTTCGCCTCGGGTTTTTCACACTTCTCTTGCTCCTCGTAGTGGCATACTGTTGATCCTCCTCTGATTTTCGCCCCTTGTGTTCTCCTCGTTTTTGTATTTTGCTTTTTTTTTCTTGCTCCTCGTATTCTTCTCCCCTGTTTCTTCACATCAGCTTTTTCACACTTCTCTTACTCCTCGTAGTGGCATACTGTTGATCCTCCTCTGATTTTCGCCCCTTGTGTTCTCCTCGTTTTTGTATTTTGCTTTTTTTTTTCTTGCTCCTCGTATTCTTCTCCCCTGTTTCTTCACCTCGGCTTTTTCACACTTCTCTTACTCCACGTAGTGCCACACTTTTGATCCTCCTCTGATTTTCGCCCCTTGTGTTCTCCTCGTTTTTGTATTTTGCTTTTTTTTTCTTGCTCCTCGTATTCTTCTCCCCTGTTTCTTCACCTCGGGTTTTTCACACTTCTCTTACTGCACGTAGTGCCACACTTTTGATCCTCCTCTGATTTTCGCCCCTTGTGTTCTCCTCGTTTTTGTATTTTGCTTTTTTTTTTGGCTCCTCGTATTCTTCTCCCCTGTTTCTTCGCCTCGGGTTTTTCACACTTCTCTTACTCCACCTAGTGGCATACTGTTGATCCTCCTCTGATTTTCGCCCCTTGTGTTCTCCTCGTTTTTGTATTTTGCTTTTTTTTCTTGCTCCTCGTATTCTTCTCCTCTGTTTCTTCGCCTCGGGTTTTTCACACTTCTCTTGCTCCTCGTAGTGGCATACTGTTGATCCTCCTCTGATTTTCGCCCCTTGTGTTCTCCTCGTTTTTGTATTTTGCTTTTTTTTTCTTGCTCCTTGTATTCTTCTCCCCTGTTTCTTCGCCTTGGGTTTTTCACACTTCTCTTACTCCACGTAGTGCCACACTTTTGATCCTCCTCTGATTTTCGCCCCTTGTGTTCTCCTCGTTTTTGTATTTTGCTTTTTTTTCTTGCTCCTCGTATTCTACTCCCCTGTTTCTTCACATCAGCTTTTTCACACTTCCTTTACTCCTCGTAGTGGCATACTGTTGATCCTCCTCTGATTTTCGCCCCTTGTGTTCTCCTCGTTTTTGTATTTTGCTTTTTTTTTCTTGCTCCTCGTATTCTTCTCCCCTGTTTCTTCGCCTCGGGTTTTTCACACTTCTCTTACTCCACCTAGTGCCACACTTCTGATCCTCCTCTGATTTTCGCCCCTTGTGTTCTCCTCGTTTTTGTATTTTGCTTTTTTTTTCTTGCTCCTCGTATTCTTCTCCCCTGTTTCTTCGCCTCGGGTTTTTCACACTTCTCTTACTCCACCTAGTGGCATACTGTTGATCCTCCTCTGATTTTCGCCCCTTGTGTTCTCCTCGTTTTTGTATTTTGCTTCTTTTTTCTTGCTCCTCGTATTCTTCTCCCTTGTTTCTTCATCTCGGGTTTTTCACACTTCTCTTACTCCACGTAGTGGCATACTGTTGATCCTCCTCTGATTTTCGCCCCTTGTGTTCTCCTCGTTTATGTATTTTGCTTTTTTTTCTTGCTCCTCGTATTCTTCTCCCCTGTTTCTTCGCCTCGGATTTTTCACACTTCTCTTGCTCCTCGTAGTGGCATACTGTTGATCCTCCTCTGATTTTCGCCCCTTGTGTTCTCGTCGTTTTTGTATTTTGCTTTTTTTTTCTTGCTCCTCTTATTCTTCTCCCCTGTTTCTTCGCCTCGGGTTTTTCACACTTCTCTTACTCCACGTAGTGACATATGGTTGATCCTCCTCTGATTTTCGCCCCTTGTGTTCTCCTCGTTTTTGTATTTTGCTTTTTTTTCTTGCTCCTCGTATTCTTCTCCTCTGTTTCTTCGCCTCGGGTTTTTCACACTTCTCTTGCTCCTCGTAGTGGCATACTGTTGATCCTCCTCTGATTTTCGCCCCTTGTGTTCTCCTCGTTTTTGTATTTTGCTTTTTTTTTCTTGCTCCTCGTATTCTTCTCCCCTGTTTCTTCACATCAGCTTTTTCACACTTCTCTTACTCCTCGTAGTGGCATACTGTTGATCCTCCTCTGATTTTCGCCCCTTGTGTTCTCCTCGTTTTTGTATTTTGCTTTTTTTTTTCTTGCTCCTCTTATTCTTCTCCCCTGTTTCTTCACCTCGGGTTTTTCACACTTCTCTTACTCCACGTAGTGCCACACTTTTGATCCTCCTCTGTTTTTCGCCCCTTGTGTTCTCCTCGTTTTTGTATTTTGCTTTTTTTTTCTTGCTCCTCGTATTCTTCTCCCCTGTTTCTTCACCTCGGGTTTTTCACACTTCTCTTACTGCACGTAGTGCCACACTTTTGATCCTCCTCTGATTTTCGCCCCTTGTGTTCTCCTCGTTTTTGTATTTTGCTTTTTTTTTCTTGCTCCTCGTATTCTTCTCCCCTGTTTCTTCGCCTCGGGTTTTTCACACTTCTCTTACTGCACGTAGTGGCATACGGTTGATCCTCCTCTGATTTTCGCCCCTTGTGTTCTCCTCGTTTTTGTATTTTGCTTTTTTTTCTTGCTCCTCGTATTCTTCTCCCCTGTTTCTTCGCCTCGGGTTTTTCACACTTCTCTTGCTCCTCGTAGTGGCATACTGTTGATCCTCCTCTGATTTTCGCCCCTTGTGTTCTCCTCGTTTTTGTATTTTGCTTTTTTTTTCTTGCTCCTCTTATTCTTCTCCCCTGTTTCTTCACCTCGGGTTTTTCACACTTCTCTTACTCCACGTAGTGGCATAGGGTTGATCCTCCTCTGATTTTCGCCCCTTGTGTTCTCCTCGTTTTTGTATTTTGCTTTTTTTTCTTGCTCCTCGTATTCTTCTCCCCTGTTTCTTCGCCTCGGGTTTTTCACACTTCTCTTACTCCACGTAGTGCCACATTTTTGATCCTCCTCTGATTTTCGCCCCTTGTGTTCTCCTCGTTTTTGTATTTTGCTTTTTTTTCTTGCTCCGCGTATTCTTCTCCTCTGTTTCTTCGCCTCGGGTTTTTCACACTTCTCTTGCTCCTCGTAGTGGCATACTGTTGATCCTCCTCTGATTTTCACCCCTTGTGTTCTCCTCGTTTTTGTATTTTGCTTTTTTTTTCTTACTCCTCGTATTCTTCTCCCCTGTTTCTTCGCCTCGGGTTTTTCACACTTCTCTTACTCCACGTAGTGCCACACCTCTGATCCTCCTCTGATTTTCGCCCCTTGTGTTCTCCTCGTTTTTGTATTTTGCTTTTTTTTTTTTGCTACTCGTATTCTTCTCCCCTGTTTCTTCGCCTCGGGTTTTTCACACTTCTCTTACTCCACCTAGTGGCATACTGTTGATCCTCCTCTGATTTTCGCCCCTTGTGTTCTCCTCGTTTTTGTATTTTGTTTTTTTTTTCTTGCTCCTCGTATTCTTCTCCCCTGTTTCTTCGCCTCGTGTGTTTCACACTTCTCTTGCTCCTCGTAGTGGCATACTGCTGATCCTCCTCTGATTTTCGCCCCTTGTGTTCTCCTCGTTTTTGTATTTTGCTTCTTTTTTCTTGCTCCTCGTATTCTTCTCCCCTGTTTCTTCGTCTCGGGTTTTTCACACTTCTCTTACTCCACGTAGTGGCATACTGTTGATCCTCCTCTGATTTTCGCCCCTTGTGTTCTCCTCGTTTATGTATTTTGCTTTTTTTTCTTGCTCCTCGTATTCTTCTCCCCTGTTTCTTCGCCTCGGATTTTTCACACATCTCTTGCTCCTCGTAGTGGCATACTGTTGATCCTCCTCTGATTTTCGCCCCTTGTGTTCTCGTCGTTTTTGTATTTTGCTTTTTTTTTCTTGCTCCTCTTATTCTTCTCCCCTGTTTCTTCGCCTCGGGTTTTTCACACTTCTCTTACTCCACGTAGTGACATATGGTTGATCCTCCTCTGATTTTCGCCCCTTGTGTTCTCCTCGTTTTTGTATTTTGCTTTTTTTTCTTGCTCCTCGTATTCTTCTCCTCTGTTTCTTCGCCTCGGGTTTTTCACACTTCTCTTGCTCCTCGTAGTGGCATACTGTTGATCCTCCTCTGATTTTCGCCCCTTGTGTTCTCCTCGTTTTTGTATTTTGCTTTTTTTTTCTTGCTCCTCGTGTTCTTCTCCCCTGTTTCTTTGCCTCGGGTTTTTCACACTTCTCTTACTCCACGTAGAGCCGCACTTTTGATCCTCCTCTGATTTTCGCCCCTTGTGTTCTCCTCGTTTTTGTATTTTGCTTTTTTTTTCTTGCTCCTCGTATTCTTCTCCCCTGTTTCTTCGCCTCGGGTTTTTCACACTTCTCTTACTCCACGTAGTGCCACACTTTTGATCCTCCTCTGATTTTCGCCCCTTGTGTTCTCCTCGTTTTTGTATTTTGCTTTTTTTTTCTTGCTCCTCGTATTCTTCTCCCCTGTTTCTTCGCCTCGGGTTTTTCACACTTCTCTTACTCCACGTAGTGCCACACTTTTGATCCTCCTCTGATTTTCGCCCCTTGTGTTCTCCTCGTTTTTGTATTTTGCTTTTTTTTCTTGCTCCTCGTATTCTTCTCCCCTGTTTCTTCGCCTCGGGTTTTTCACACTTCTCTTACTCCACGTAGTGCCACACTTTTGATCCTCCTCTGATTTTCGCCCCTTGTGTTCTCCTCGTTTTTGTATTTTGCTTTTTTTTTCTTGCTCCTCGTATTCTTCTCCCCTGTTTCTTCGCCTCGGGTTTTTCACATTTCTCTTACTCCACGTAGTGGCATACGGTTGATCCTCCTCTGATTTTCGCCCCTTGTGTTCTCCTCGTTTTTGTATTTTGCTTTTTTTTCTTGCTCCTCGTATTCTTCTCTGTTTCTTCGCCTCGGGTTTTTCACACTTCTCTTGCTCCTCTTAGTGGCATACTGTTGATCCTCCTCTGATTTTCGCCCCTTGTGTTCTCCTCGTTTTTGTATTTTGCTTTTTTTTTCTTGCTCCTTGTATTCTTCTCCCCTGTTTCTTCGCCTTGGGTTTTTCACACTTCTCTTACTCCACGTAGTGCCACACTTTTGATCCTCCTCTGATTTTCGCCCCTTGTGTTCTCCTCGTTTTTGTATTTTGCTTTTTTTTCTTGCTCCGCGTATTCTTCTCCTCTGTTTCTTCGCCTCGGGTTTTTCACACTTCTCTTGCTCCTCGTAGTGGCATACTGTTGATCCTCCTCTGATTTTCACCCCTTGTGTTCTCCTCGTTTTTGTATTTTGCTTTTTTTTTCTTGCTCCTCGTATTCTTCTCCCCTGTTTCTTCGCCTCGGGTTTTTCACACTTCTCTTACTCCACGTAGTGCCACACTTTTGATCCTCCTCTGATTTTCGCCCCTTGTGTTCTCCTCGTTTTTGTATTTTGCTTTTTTTTTCTTGCTCCTCGTATTCTTCTCCCCTGTTTCTTCGCCTCGGGTTTTTCACACTTCTCTTACTCCACGTAGTGCCACACTTTTGATCCTCCTCTGATTTTCGCTCCTTGTGTTCTCCTCGTTTTTGTATTTTGCTTTTTTTTCTTGCTCCTCGTATTCTTCTCCCCTGTTTCTTCGCCTCGGGTTTTTCACACTTCTCTTACTCCACGTAGTGGCATACGGTTGATCCTCCTCTGATTTTCGCCCCTTGTGTTCTCCTCGTTTTTGTATTTTGCTTTTTTTTCTTGCTCCGCGTATTCTTCTCCTCTGTTTCTTCGCCTCGGGTTTTTCACACTTCTCTTGCTCCTCGTAGTGGCATACTCTTGATCCTCCTCTGATTTTCGCCTCTTGTGTTCTCCTCGTTTTTGTATTTTGCTTTTTTTTTCTTGCTCCTCGTATTCTTCTCCCCTGTTTCTTCACATCAGCTTTTTCACACTTCTCTTACTCCTCTTAGTGGCATACTGTTGATTCTCCTCTGATTTTCGCCCCTTGTGTTCTCCTCGTTTTTGTATTTTGCTTTTTTTTCTTGCTCCTCGTATTGTTCTCCCCTGTTTCTTCGCCTTGGGTTTTTCACACTTCTCTTACTCCACGTAGTGCCACACTTTTGATCCTCCTCTGATTTTCGCCCCTTGTGTTCTCCTCGTTTTTGTATTTTGCTTTTTTTTCTTGCTCCTCGTATTCTTCTCCCCTGTTTCTTCACCTCGGGTTTTTCACACTTCTCTTACTCCACGTAGTGCCACAATTTTGATCCTCCTCTGATTTTCGCCCCTTGTGTTCTCCTCGTTTTTGTATTTTGCTTTTTTTTTCTTGCTCCTCTTATTCTTCTCCCCTGTTTCTTCGCCTCGGGTTTTTCACACTTCTCTTACTCCACGTAGTGGCATACGGATGATCCTCCTCTGATTTTCGCCCCTTGTGTTCTCCTCGTTTTTGTATTTTGCTTTTTTTTCTTGCTCCTCGTATTCTTCTCCTCTGTTTCTTCACCTCGGGTTTTTCACACTTCTCTTGCTCCTCGTAGTGGCATACTGTTGATCCTCCTCTGATTTTCGCCCCTTGTGTTCTCCTCGTTTTTGTATTTTGCTTTTTTTTCTTGCTCCTCGTATTCTTCTCCCCTGTTTCTTCACATCAGCTTTTTCACACTTCTCTTACTCCTCGTAGTGGCATACTGTTGATCCTCCTCTGATTTTCGCCCCTTGTGTTCTCCTCGTTTTTGTATTTTGCTTTTTTTTTCTTGCTCCTCGTATTCTTCTCCCCTGTTTCTTCGCCTCGGGTTTTTCACACTTCTCTTACTCCACCTAGTGCCACACTTCTGATCCTCCTCTGATTTTCGCCCCTTGTGTTCTCCTCGTTTTTGTATTTTGCTTTTTTTTTCTTGCTCCTCGTATTCTTCTCCCCTGTTTCTTCGCCTCGGGTTTTTCACACTTCTCTTACTCCACCTAGTGGCATACTGTTGATCCTCCTCTGATTTTCGCCCCTTGTGTTCTCCTCGTTTTTCTATTTTGCTTTTTTTTCCTTCCTCCTCGTATTCTTCTCCCCTGATTCTTCGCCTCGTGTGTTTCACACTTCTCTTGCTCCTCGTAGTGGCATAATGTTGATCCTCCTCTGATTTTCGCCCCTTGTGTTCTCCTCGTTTTTGTATTTTGCTTCTTTTTTCTTGCTCCTCGTATTCTTCTCCCCTGTTTCTTCATCTCGGGTTTTTCACACTTCTCTTACTCCACGTAGTGGCATACTGTTGATCCTCCTCTGATTTTCGCCCCTTGTGTTCTCCTCGTTTATGTATTTTGCTTTTTTTTCTTGCTCCTCGTATTCTTCTCCCCTGTTTCTTCGCCTCGGATTTTTCACACTTCTCTTGCTCCTCGTAGTGGCATACGGTTGATCCTCCTCTGATTTTCGCCCCTTGTGTTCTCGTCGTTTTTGTATTTTGCTTTTTTTTTCTTGCTCCTCTTATTCTTCTCCCCTGTTTCTTCGCCTCGGGTTTTTCACACTTCTCTTACTCCACGTAGTGACATATGGTTGATCCTCCTCTGATTTTCGCCCCTTGTGTTCTCCTCGTTTTTGTATTTTGCTTTTTTTTCTTGCTCCTCGTATTCTTCTCCTCTGTTTCTTCACCTCGGGTTTTTCACACTTCTCTTGCTCCTCGTAGTGGCATACTGTTGATCCTCCTCTGATTTTCGCCCCTTGTGTTCTCCTCGTTTTTGTATTTTGCTTTTTTTTTCTTGCTCCTCGTATTCTTCTCCCCTGTTTCTTCACATCAGCTTTTTCACACTTCTCTTACTCCTCGTAGTGGCATACTGTTGATCCTCCTCTGATTTTCGCCCCTTGTGTTCTCCTCGTTTTTGTATTTTACTTTTTTTTTTCATGCTCCTCGTATTCTTCTCCCCTGTTTCTTCGCCTCGGCTTTTTCACACTTCTCTTACTCCACGTAGTGCCACACTTTTGATCCTCCTCTGATTTTCGCCCCTTGTGTTCTCCTCGTTTTTGTATTTTGCTTTTTTTTTCTTGCTCCTCGTATTCTTCTCCCCTGCTTCTTCACCTCGGGTTTTTCACACTTCTCTTACTGCACGTAGTGCCACACTTTTGATCCTCCTCTGATTTTCGCCCCTTGTGTTCTCCTCGTTTATGTATTTTGCTTTTTTTTTATTGCTCCTCGTATTCTTCTCCCCTGTTTCTTCGCCTCGGGTTTTTCACACTTCTCTTACTGCACGTAGTGGCATACGGTTGATCCTCCTCTGATTTTCGCCCCTTGTGTTCTCCTCGTTTTTGTATTTTGCTTTTTTTTCTTGCTCCTCGTATTCTTCTCCCCTGTTTCTTCGCCTCGGGTTTTTCACACTTCTCTTGCTCCTCGTAGTGGCATACTGTTGATCCTCCTCTGATTTTCGCCCCTTGTGTTCTCCTCGTTTTTGTATTTTGCTTTTTTTTTCTTGCTCCTCTTATTCTTCTCCCCTGTTTCTTCGCCTCGGGTTTTTCACACTACTCTTACTCCACGTAGTGGCATAGGGTTGATCCTCCTCTGATTTTCGCCCCTTGTGTTCTCCTCGTTTTTGTATTTTGCTTTTTTTTCTTGCTCCTCGTATTCTTCTCCTCTGTTTCTTCGCCTCGGGTTTTTCACACTTCTCTTGCTCCTCGTAGTGGCATACTGTTGATCCTCCTCTGATTTTCGCCCCTTGTGTTCTCCTCGTTTTTGTATTTTGCTTTTTTTTTCTTGCTCCTTGTATTCTTCTCCCCTGTTTCTTCGCCTTGGGTTTTTCACACTTCTCTTACTCCACGTAGTGCCACATTTTTGATCCTCCTCTGATTTTCGCCCCTTGTGTTCTCCTCGTTTTTGTATTTTGCTTTTTTTTCCTGCTCCGCGTATTCTTCTCCTCTGTTTCTTCGCCTCGGGTTTTTCACACTTCTCTTGCTCCTCGTAGTGGCATACTGTTGATCCTCCTCTGATTTTCACCCCTTGTGTTCTCCTCGTTTTTTTATTTTGCTTTTTTTTTCTTGCTCCTCGTATTCTTCTCCCCTGTTTCTTCGCCTCGGGTTTTTCACACTTCTCTTACTCCACGTAGTGCCACACTTTTGATCCTCCTCTGATTTTCGCCCCTTGTGTTCTCCTCGTTTTTGTATTTTGCTTTTTTTTTCTTGCTCCTCTTATTCTTCTCCCCTGTTTCTTCGCCTCGGGTTTTTCACACTTCTCTTACTCCACGTAGTGCCACACTTTTGATCCTCCTCTGATTTTCGCCCCTTGTGTTCTCCTCGTTTTTGTATTTTGCTTTTTTTTTTGCTCCTCGTATTCTTCTCCCCTGTTTCTTCGCCTCGGGTTTTTCACACTTCTCTTACTCCACGTAGTGGCATACGGTTGATCCTCCTCTGATTTTCGCCCTTTGTGTTCTCCTCGTTTTTGTATTTTGCTTTTTTTTCTTGCTCCGCGTATTCTTCTCCCCTGTTTCTTCACATCAGCTTTTTCACACTTCTCTTACTCCTCGTAGTGGCATACTGTTGATCCTCCTCTGATTTTCGCCCCTTGTGTTCTCCTCGTTTTTGTATTTTGCTTTTTTTTTCTTGCTCCTCGTATTCTTCTCCCCTGTTTCTTCGCCTCGGGTTTTTCACACTTCTCTTACTCCACCTAGTGCCACACCTCTGATCCTCCTCTGATTTTCGCCCCTTGTGTTCTCCTCGTTTTTGTATTTTGCTTTTTTTTTTTTTGCTACTCGTATTCTTCTCCCCTGTTTCTTCGCCTCGGGTTTTTCACACTTCTCTTACTCCACCTAGTGGCATACTGTTGATCCTCCTCTGATTTTCGCCCCTTGTGTTCTCCTCGTTTTTGTATTTTGTTTTTTTTTTCTTGCTCCTCGTATTCTTCTCCCCTGTTTCTTCGCCTCGTGTGTTTCACACTTCTCTTGCTCCTCGTAGTGGCATACTGTTGATCCTCCTCTGATTTTCGCCCCTTGTGTTCTCGTCGTTTTTGTATTTTGCTTTTTTTTTCTTGCTCCTCTTATTCTTCTCCCCTGTTTCTTCGCCTCGGGTTTTTCACACTTCTCTTACTCCACGTAGTGACATATGGTTGATCCTCCTCTGATTTTCGCCCCTTGTGTTCTCCTCGTTTTTGTATTTTGCTTTTTTTTCTTGCACCTCGTATTCTTCTCCTCTGTTTCTTCGCCTCGGGTTTTTCACACTTCTCTTGCTCCTCGTAGTGGCATACTGTTGATCCTCCTCTGATTTTCGCCCCTTGTGTTCTCCTCGTTTTTGTATTTTGCTTTTTTTTTCTTGCTCCTCGTGTTCTTCTCCCCTGTTTCTTTGCCTCGGGTTTTTCACACTTCTCTTACTCCACGTAGGGCCGCACTTTTGATCCTCCTCTGATTTTCGCCCCTTGTGTTCTCCTCGTTTTTGTATTTTGCTTTTTTTTTCTTGCTCCTCGTATTCTTCTCCCCTGTTTCTTCGCCTCGGGTTTTTCACACTTCTCTTACTCCACGTAGTGCCACACTTTTGATCCTCCTCTGATTTTCGCCCCTTGTGTTCTCCTCGTTTTTGTATTTTGCTTTTTTTTTCTTGCTCCTCGTATTCTTCTCCCCTGTTCCTTCGCCTCGGGTTTTTCACACTTCTCTTACTCCACGTAGTGCCACACTTTTGATCCTCCTCTGATTTTCGCCCCTTGTGTTCTCCTCGTTTTTGTATTTTGCTTTTTTTTCTTGCTCCTCGTATTGTTCTCCCCTGTTTCTTCGCCTTGGGTTTTTCACACTTCTCTTACTCCACGTAGTGCCACACTTTTGATCCTCCTCTGATTTTCGCCCCTTGTGTTCTCCTCGTTTTTGTATTTTGCTTTTTTTTCTTGCTCCTCGTATTCTTCTCCCCTGTTTCTTCACCTCGGGTTTTTCACACTTCTCTTACTCCACGTAGTGCCACAATTTTGATCCTCCTCTGATTTTCGCCCCTTGTGTTCTCCTCGTTTTTGTATTTTGCTTTTTTTTTCTTGCTCCTCTTATTCTTCTCCCCTGTTTCTTCGCCTCGGGTTTTTCACACTTCTCTTACTCCACGTAGTGGCATACGGATGATCCTCCTCTGATTTTCGCCCCTTGTGTTCTCCTCGTTTTTGTATTTTGCTTTTTTTTCTTGCTCCTCGTATTCTTCTCCTCTGTTTCTTCACCTCGGGTTTTTCACACTTCTCTTGCTCCTCGTAGTGGCATACTGTTGATCCTCCTCTGATTTTCGCCCCTTGTGTTCTCCTCGTTTTTGTATTTTGCTTTTTTTTCTTGCT
This sequence comes from Cervus elaphus, assembly GCF_910594005.1. Lineage (NCBI taxonomy): Eukaryota > Metazoa > Chordata > Mammalia > Artiodactyla > Cervidae > Cervus > Cervus elaphus. The sequence continues at coordinate 73,577,217 of NC_057836.1, forward strand.
CCTCGTATTCTTCTCCCCTGTTTCTTCACATCAGCTTTTTCACACTTCTCTTACTCCTCGTAGTGGCATACTGTTGATCCTCCTCTGATTTTCGCCCCTTGTGTTCTCCTCGTTTTTGTATTTTGCTTTTTTTTTCTTGCTCCTCGTATTCTTCTCCCCTGTTTCTTCGCCTCGGGTTTTTCACACTTCTCTTACTCCACCTAGTGCCACACTTCTGATCCTCCTCTGATTTTCGCCCCTTGTGTTCTCCTCGTTTTTGTATTTTGCTTTTTTTTTCTTGCTACCCGTATTCTTCTCCCCTGTTTCTTCGCCTCGGGTTTTTCACACTTCTCTTACTCCACCTAGTGGCATACTGTTGATCCTCCTCTGATTTTCGCCCCTTGTGTTCTCCTCGTTTTTGTATTTTGCTTTTTTTTTCTTCCTCCTGTATTCTTCTCCCCTGATTCTTCGCCTCGTGTGTTTCACACTTCTCTTGCTCCTCGTAGTGGCATTCTGTTGATCCTCCTCTGATTTTCGCCCCTTGTGTTCTCCTCGTTTTTGTATTTTGCTATTTTTTTCTTGCTCCTCGTATTCTTCTCCCCTGTTTCTTCGCCTCGGGTTTTTCACACTTCTCTTACTCCACGTAGTGGCATACTGTTGATCCTCCTCTGATTTTCGCCCCTTGTGTTCTCCTCGTTTATGTATTTTGCTTTTTTTTCTTGCTCCTCGTATTCTTCTCCCCTGTTTCTTCGCCTCGGATTTTTCACACTTCTCTTGCTCCTCGTAGTGGCATACTGTTGATCCTCCTCTGATTTTCGCCCCTTGTGTTCTCGTCGTTTTGGTATTTTGCTTTTTTTTTCTTGCTCCTCTTATTCTTCTCCCCTGCTTCTTCGCCTCGGGTTTTTCACACTTCTCTTACTCCACGTAGTGACATATGGTTGATCCTCCTCTGATTTTCGCCCCTTGTGTTCTCCTCGTTTTTGTATTTTGCTTTTTTTTTCTTGCTCCTCGTATTCTTCTCCCCTGTTTCTTCGCCTCGGGTTTTTCACACTTCTCTTACTCCACGTAGTGGCATACGGATGATCCTCCTCTGATTTTCGCCCCTTTTGTTCTCCTCGTTTTTGTATTTTGCTTTTTTTTCTTGCTCCTCGTATTCTTGTCCTCTGTTTCTTCACCTCGGGTTTTTCACACTTCTCTTGCTCCTCGTAGTGGCATACTGTTGATCCTCCTCTGATTTTCGCCCCTTGTGTTCTCCTCGTTTTTGTATTTTGCTTTTTTTTCTTGCTCCTCGTATTCTTCTCCCCTGTTTCTTCACATCAGCTTTTTCACACTTCTCTTACACCTCGTAGTGGCATACTGTTGATCCTCCTCTGATTTTCGCCCCTTGTGTTCTCCTCGTTTTTGTATTTTGCTTTTTTTTTCTTGCTCCTCGTATTCTTCTCCCCTGTTTCTTCGCCTCGGGTTTTTCACACTTCTCTTACTCCACCTAGTGCCACACTTCTGATCCTCCTCTGATTTTCGCCCCTTGTGTTCTCCTCGTTTTTGTATTTTGCTTTTTTTTTCTTGCTACTCGTATTCTTCTCCCCTGTTTCTTCGCCTCGGGTTTTTCACACTTCTCTTACTCCACCTAGTGGCATACTGTTGATCCTCCTCTGATTTTCGGCCCTTGTGTTCTCCTCGTTTTTGTATTTTGCTTCTTTTTTCTTGCTCCTCGTATTCTTCTCCCCTGTTTCTTCGCCTCGGGTTTTTCACACTTCTCTTACTCCACGTCGTGCCACACTTTTGATCCTCCTCTGATTTTCGCCCCTTGTGTTCTCCTCGTTTTTGTATTTTGCTTTTTTTTTCTTGCTCCTCGTATTCTTCTCCCCTGTTTCTTCGCCTCGCGTTTTTCACACTTCTCTTACTGCACGTAGTGGCATACTGTTGATCCTCCTCTGATTTTCGCCCCTTGTGTTCTCCTCGTTTTTGTATTTTGCTTTTTTTTCTTGCTCCTCGTATTCTTCTCCCCTGTTTCTTCGCCTCGGGTTTTTCACACTTCTCTTGCTCCTCGTAGTGGCATACTGTTGATCCTCCTCTGATTTTCGCCCCTTGTGTTCTCCTCGTTTTTGTATTTTGCTTTTTTTTTCTTGCTCCTCTTATTCTTCTCCCCTGTTTCTTCGCCTTGGGTTTTTCACACTTCTCTTACTTCACGTAGTGGCATACGGTTGATCCTCCTCTGATTTTCGCCCCTTGTGTTCTCCTCGTTTTTGTATTTTGCTTTTTTTTCTTGCTCCGCGTATTCTTCTCCTGTGTTTCTTCGCCTCGGGTTTTTCACACTTCTCTTGCTCCACGTAGTGGCATACGGTTGATCCTCCTCTGATTTTCGCCCCTTGTGTTCTCCTCGTTTTTGTATTTTGCTTTTTTTTTCTTTCTCCTCGTATTCTTCTCCCCTGTTTCTTCACATCAGCTTTTTCACACTTCTCTTACTCCTCGTAGTGGCATACTGTTGATCCTCCTCTGATTTTCGCCCCTTGTGTTCTCCTCGTTTTTGTATTTTGCTTTTTTTTTTCTTGCTCCTCGTATTCTTCTCCCCTGTTTCTTCGCCTGGGCTTTTTCACACTTCTCTTACTCCACGTAGTGCCACACTTTTGATCCTCCTCTGATTTTCGCCCCTTGTGTTCTCCTCGTTTTTGTATTTTGCTTTTTTTTTCTTGCTCCTCGTATTCTTCTCCCCTGTTTCTTCACCTCGGGTTTTTCACACTTCTCTTACTGCACGTAGTGCCACACTTTTGATCCTCCTCTGATTTTCGCCCCTTGTGTTCTCCTCGTTTTTGTATTTTGCTTTTTTTTTTTTGCTCCTCGTATTCTTCTCCCCTGTTTCTTCGCCTCGGGTTTTTCACACTTCTCTTACTGCACGTAGTGGCATACGGTTGATCCTCCTCTGATTTTCGCCCCTTGTGTTCTCCTCGTTTTTGTATTTTGCTTTTTTTTCTTGCTCCTCGTATTCTTCTCCCCTGTTTCTTCGCCTCGGGTTTTTCACACTTCTCTTGCTCCTCGTAGTGGCATACTGTTGATCCTCCTCTGATTTTCGCCCCTTGTGTTCTCCTCGTTTTTGTATTTTGCTTTTTTTTTCTTGCTCCTCGTATTCTTCTCCCCTGTTTCTTCGCCTCGGGTTTTTCACACTTCTCTTACTCCACGTAGTGGCATACGGTTGATCCTCCTCTGATTTTCGCCCCTTGTGTTCTCCTCGTTTTTGTATTTTGCTTTTTTTTCTTGCTCCTCGTATTCTTCTCCTCTGTTTCTTCGCCTCGGGTTTTTCACACTTCTCTTGCTCCTCGTAGTGGCATACTGTTGATCCTCCTCTGATTTTCGCCCCTTGTGTTCTCCTCGTTTTTGTATTTTGCTTTTTTTTTCTTGCTCCTCGTATTCTTCTCCCCTGTTTCTTCGCCTTGGGTTTTTCACACTTCTCTTACTCCACGTAGTGCCACACTTTTGATCCTCCTCTGATTTTCGCCCCTTGTGTTCTCCTCGTTTTTGTATTTTGCTTTTTTTTCTTGCTCCGCGTATTCTTCTCCTCTGTTTCTTCGTCTCGGGTTTTTCACACTTCTCTTGCTCCTCGTAGTGGCATACTGTTGATCCTCCTCTGATTTTCACCCCTTGTGTTCTCCTCGTTTTTGTATTTTGCTTTTTTTTTCTTGCTCCTCGTATTCTTCTCCCCTGTTTCTTCGCCTCGGGTTTTTCACACTTCTCTTACTCCACGTAGTGCCACACTTTTGATCCTCCTCTGATTTTCGCCCCTTGTGTTCTCCTCGTTTTTGTATTTTGCTTTTTTTTTCTTGCTCCTCGTATTCTTCTCCCCTGTTTCTTCGCCTCGGGTTTTTCACACTTCTCTTACTCCACGTAGTGCCACACTTTTGATCCTCCTCTGATTTTCGCCCCTTGTGTTCTCCTCGTTTTTGTATTTTGCTTTTTTTTCTTGCTCCTCGTATTCTTCTCCCCTGTTTCTTCGCCTCGGGTTTTTCACACTTCTCTTACTCCACGTAGTGGCATACGGTTGATCCTCCTCTGATTTTCGCCCCTTGTGTTCTCCTCGTTTTTGTATTTTGCTTTTTTTTCTTGCTCCGCGTATTCTTCTCCTCTGTTTCTTCGCCTCGGGTTTTTCACACTTCTCTTGCTCCTCGTAGTGGCATACTGTTGATCCTCCTCTGATTTTCGCCCCTTGTGTTCTCCTCGTTTTTGTATTTTGCTTTTTTTTTCTTGCTCCTCGTATTCTTCTCCCCTGTTTCTTCACATCAGCTTTTTCACACTTCTCTTACTCCTCTTAGTGGCATACTGTTGATCCTCCTCTGATTTTCGCCCCTTGTGTTCTCCTCGTTTTTGTATTTTGCTTTTTTTTCTTGCTCCTCGTATTGTTCTCCCCTGTTTCTTCGCCTCGGGGTTTTCACACTTCTCTTACTCCACGTAGTGCCACACTTCTGATCCTCCTCTGATTTTCGCCCCTTGTGTTCTCCTCGTTTTTGTATTTTGCTTTTTTTTTCTTGCTCCTCGTATTCTTCTCCCCTGTTTCTTTGGCTCGTTTTTTCACACGTCTCTTACTCCATGTAGTGCCACACTTTTGATCCTCCTCTGATTTTCGCCCCTTGTGTTCTCCTCGTTTTTGTATTTTGCTTTTTTTTCTTTCTCCTCGTATTCTTCTCCTCTGTTTCTTCACCTCGGGTTTTTCACACTTCTCTTGCTCCTCGTAGTGGCATACTGTTGATCCTCCTCTGATTTTCGCCACTTTTGTTCTCCTTGTTTTTGTATTTTGCTTTTTTTTTCTTGCTCCTCGTATTCTACTCCCCTGTTTCTTCACATCAGCTTTTTCACACTTCTCTTACTCCTCGTAGTGGCATACTGATGATCCTACTCTGATTTTCGCCCCTTGTGTTCTCCTCGTTTTTGTATTTTGCTTTTTTTTTCTTGCTCCTCGTATTCTTCTCCCCTGTTTCTTCGCCTCGGGTTTTTCACAGTTCTCTTGCTCCTCGTAGTGGCATACTGTTGATCCTCCTCTGATTTTCGCCACTTGTGTTCTCCTCGTTTTTGTATTTTGCTTTTTTTTTCTTGCTCCTCGTATTCTTCTCCCCTGTTTCTTCACATCAGCTTTTTCACACTTCTCTTACTCCTCGTAGTGTCACACTTTTGATCCTCCTCTGATTTTCGCCCCTTGTGTTCTCCTCGTTTTTGTATTTTGCTTTTTTTTTCATGCCCCTCTTATTCTTCTCCCCTGTTTCTTCGCCTCGGGTTTTTCACACTTCTCTTATTCCACGTAATGCCACACTTTGGATCCTCCTCTGATTTTCGCCCCTTGTGTTCTCCTCGTTTTTGTATTTTGCTTTTTTTTTCTTGCTCCTCGTATTCTTCTCCCCTGTTTCTTCGCCTCGGGTTTTTCACACTTCTCTTACTCCACGTAGTGCCACACCTTTGATCCTCCTCTGATTTTCGCCCCTTGTGTTCTCCTCGTTTTTGTATTTTGCTTTTTTTTTCTTGCTCCTCGTATTCTTCTCCCCTGTTTCTTTGGCTCGGGTTTTTCACACTTCTCTTACTCCACGTAGTGCCACACTTTTGATCCTCCTCTGATTTTCGCCCCTTGTGTTCTCCTCGTTTTTGTATTTTGCTTTTTTTTCTTGCTCCTCGTATTCTTCTCCCCTGTTTCTTCGCCTCGGGTTTTTCACACTTCTCTTGCTCCTCGTAGTGGCATACTGTTGATCCTCCTCTGATTGTCGCCACTTGTGTTCTCCTCGTTTTTGTATTTTGCTTTTTTTTTCTTGCTCCTCGTATTCTTCTCCCCTGTTTCTTCGCCTCGTGTGTTTCCCACTTCTCTTGCTCCTCGTAGTGGCATACTGCTGATCCTCCTCTGATTTTCGCCCCTTGTGTTCTCCTCGTTTTTGTATTTTGCTTTTTTTTTCTTGCTCCTTGTATTCTTCTCCCCTGTTTCTTCGCCTTGGGTTTTTCACACTTCTCTTACTCCACGTAGTGCCACACCTTTGATCCTCCTCTGATTTTCGCCCCTTGTGTTCTCCTCGTTTATGTATTTTGCTTTTTTTTTCTTGCTCCTTGTATTCTTCTCCCCTGTTTCTTTGCCTCGGGTTTTTCACACTTCTGTTACTCCACGTAGTGCCACACTTTTGATCCTCCTCTGATTTTCGGCCCTTGTGTTCTCCTCGTTTTTGTATTTTGCTTTTTTTTTTCTTGCTCCTCGTATTCTTCTCCCCTGTTTCTTCGCCTCGGGTTTTTCACACTTCTCTTACTCCACGTCGTGCCACACTTTTGATCCTCCTCTGATTTTCGCCCCTTGTGTTCTCCTCGTTTTTGTATTTTGCTTTTTTTTTCTTGCTCCTCGTATTCTTCTCCCCTGTTTCTTCGCCTCGCGTTTTTCACACTTCTCTTACTGCACGTAGTGGCATACTGTTGATCCTCCTCTGATTTTCGCCCCTTGTGTTCTCCTCGTTTTTGTATTTTGCTTTTTTTTCTTGCTCCTCGTATTCTTCTCCCCTGTTTCTTCGCCTCGGGTTTTTCACACTTCTCTTGCTCCTCGTAGTGGCATACTGTTGATCCTCCTCCGATTTTCGCCCCTTGTGTTCTCCTCGTTTTTGTATTTTGCTTTTTTTTTCTTGCTCCTCTTATTCTTCTCCCCTGTTTCTTCGCCTTGGGTTTTTCACACTTCTCTTACTTCACGTAGTGGCATACGGTTGATCCTCCTCTGATTTTCGCCCCTTGTGTTCTCCTCGTTTTTGTATTTTGCTTTTTTTTCTTGCTCCGCGTATTCTTCTCCTGTGTTTCTTCGCCTCGGGTTTTTCACACTTCTCTTGCTCCACGTAGTGGCATACGGTTGATCCTCCTCTGATTTTCGCCCCTTGTGTTCTCCTCGTTTTTGTATTTTGCTTTTTTTTTCTTTCTCCTCGTATTCTTCTCCCCTGTTTCTTCACATCAGCTTTTTCACACTTCTCTTACTCCTCGTAGTGGCATACTGTTGATCCTCCTCTGATTTTCGCCCCTTGTGTTCTCCTCGTTTTTGTATTTTGCTTTTTTTTTTCTTGCTCCTCGTATTCTTCTCCCCTGTTTCTTCGCCTGGGCTTTTTCACACTTCTCTTACTCCACGTAGTGCCACACTTTTGATCCTCCTCTGATTTTCGCCCCTTGTGTTCTCCTCGTTTTTGTATTTTGCTTTTTTTTTCCTTGCTCCTCGTATTCTTCTCCCCTGTTTCTTCACCTCGGGTTTTTCACACTTCTCTTACTGCACGTAGTGCCACACTTTTGATCCTCCTCTGATTTTCGCCCCTTGTGTTCTCCTCGTTTTTGTATTTTGCTTTTTTTTTTTTGCTCCTCGTATTCTTCTCCCCTGTTTCTTCGCCTCGGGTTTTTCACACTTCTCTTACTGCACGTAGTGGCATACGGTTGATCCTCCTCTGATTTTCGCCCCTTGTGTTCTCCTCGTTTTTGTATTTTGCTTTTTTTTCTTGCTCCTCGTATTCTTCTCCCCTGTTTCTTCGCCTCGGGTTTTTCACACTTCTCTTGCTCCTCGTAGTGGCATACTGTTGATCCTCCTCTGATTTTCGCCCCTTGTGTTCTCCTCGTTTTTGTATTTTGCTTTTTTTTTCTTGCTCCTCGTATTCTTCTCCCCTGTTTCTTCGCCTTGGGTTTTTCACACTTCTCTTACTCCACGTAGTGCCACACTTTTGATCCTCCTCTGATTTTCGCCCCTTGTGTTCTCCTCGTTTTTGTATTTTGCTTTTTTTTTCTTGCTCCTCGTATTCTTCTCCCCTGTTTCTTCGCCTCGGGTTTTTCACACTTCTCTTACTCCACGTAGTGCCACACTTTTGATCCTCCTCTGATTTTCGCCCCTTGTGTTCTCCTCGTTTTTGTATTTTGCTTTTTTTTCTTGCTCCTCGTATTCTTCTCCCCTGTTTCTTCGCCTCGGGTTTTTCACACTTCTCTTACTCCACGTAGTGGCATACGGTTGATCCTCCTCTGATTTTCGCCCCTTGTGTTCTCCTCGTTTTTGTATTTTGCTTTTTTTTCTTGCTCCGCGTATTCTTCTCCTCTGTTTCTTCGCCTCGGGTTTTTCACACTTCTCTTGCTCCTCGTAGTGGCATACTGTTGATCCTCCTCTGATTTTCGCCCCTTGTGTTCTCCTCGTTTTTGTATTTTGCTTTTTTTTTCTTGCTCCTCGTATTCTTCTCCCCTGTTTCTTCACATCAGCTTTTTCACACTTCTCTTACTCCTCTTAGTGGCATACTGTTGATCCTCCTCTGATTTTCGCCCCTTGTGTTCTCCTCGTTTTTGTATTTTGCTTTTTTTTCTTGCTCCTCGTATTGTTCTCCCCTGTTTCTTCGCCTCGGGGTTTTCACACTTCTCTTACTCCACGTAGTGCCACACTTTTGATCCTCCTCTGATTTTCGCCCCTTGTGTTCTCCTCGTTTTTGTATTTTGCGTTTTTTTTCTTGCTCCTCGTATTCTTCTCCCCTGTTTCTTTGGCTCGTTTTTTCACACGTCTCTTACTCCATGTAGTGCCACACTTTTGATCCTCCTCTGATTTTCGCCCCTTGTGTTCTCCTCGATTTTGTATTTTGCTTTTTTTTCTTGCTCCTCGTATTCTTCTCCCCTGTTTCTTCGCCTCGGGTTTTTCACACTTCTCTTGCTCCTCGTAGTGGCATACTGTTGATCCTCCTCTGATTTTCGCCACTTTTGTTCTCCTTGTTTTTGTATTTTGCTTTTTTTTTCTTGCTCCTCGTATTCTACTCCCCTGTTTCTTCACATCAGCTTTTTCACACTTCTCTTACTCCTCGTAGTGGCATACTGATGATCCTACTCTGATTTTCGCCCCTTGTGTTCTCCTCGTTTTTGTATTTTGCTTTTTTTTTCTTGCTCCTCGTATTCTTCTCCCCTGTTTCTTCGCCTCGGGTTTTTCACAGTTCTCTTGCTCCTCGTAGTGGCATACTGTTGATCCTCCTCTGATTTTCGCCACTTGTGTTCTCCTCGTTTTTGTATTTTGCTTTTTTTTTCTTGCTCCTCGTATTCTTCTCCCCTGTTTCTTCACCTCGGGTTTTTCACACTTCTCTTACTGCACGTAGTGCCACACTTTTGATCCTCCTCTGATTTTCGCCCCTTGTGTTCTCCTCGTTTTTGTATTTTGCTTTTTTTTTTTTGCTCCTCGTATTCTTCTCCCCTGTTTCTTCGTCTCGGGTTTTTCACACTTCTCTTACTGCACGTAGTGGCATACGGTTGATCCTCCTCTGATTTTCGCCCCTTGTGTTCTCCTCGTTTTTGTATTTTGCTTTTTTTTCTTGCTCCTCGTATTCTTCTCCCCTGTTTCTTCGCCTCGGGTTTTTCACACTTCTCTTGCTCCTCGTAGTGGCATACTGTTGATCCTCCTCTGATTTTCGCCCCTTGTGTTCTCCTCGTTTTTGTATTTTGCTTTTTTTTTCTTGCTCCTCGTATTCTTCTCCCCTGTTTCTTCGCCTCGGGTTTTTCACACTTCTCTTACTCCACGTAGTGGCATACGGTTGATCCTCCTCTGATTTTCGCCCCTTGTGTTCTCCTCGTTTTTGTATTTTGCTTTTTTTTCTTGCTCCTCGTATTCTTCTCCCCTGTTTCTTCGCCTCGGGTTTTTCACACTTCTCTTGCTCCTCGTAGTGGCATACTGTTGATCCTCCTCTGATTTTCGCCCCTTGTGTTCTCCTCGTTTTTGTATTTTGCTTTTTTTTTCTTGCTCCTCGTATTCTTCTCCCCTGTTTCTTCGCCTTGGGTTTTTCACACTTCTCTTACTCCACGTAGTGCCACACTTTTGATCCTCCTCTGATTTTCGCCCCTTGTGTTCTCCTCGTTTTTGTATTTTGCTTTTTTTTCTTGCTCCGCGTATTCTTCTCCTCTGTTTCTTCGCCTCGGGTTTTTCACACTTCTCTTGCTCCTCGTAGTGGCATACTGTTGATCCTCCTCTGATTTTCACCCCTTGTGTTCTCCTCGTTTTTGTATTTTGCTTTTTTTTTCTTGCTCCTCGTATTCTTCTCCCCTGTTTCTTCGCCTCGGGTTTTTCACACTTTTCTTACTCCACGTAGTGCCACACTTTTGATCCTCCTCTGATTTTCGCCCCTTGTGTTCTCCTCGTTTTTGTATTTTGCTTTTTTTTTCTTGCTCCTCGTATTCTTCTCCCCTGTTTCTTCGCCTCGGGTTTTTCACACTTCTCTTACTCCACGTAGTGCCACACTTTTGATCCTCCTCTGATTTTCGCCCCTTGTGTTCTCCTCGTTTTTGTATTTTGCTTTTTTTTCTTGCTCCTCGTATTCTTCTCCCCTGTTTCTTCGCCTCGGGTTTTTCACACTTCTCTTACTCCACGTAGTGGCATACGGTTGATCCTCCTCTGATTTTCGCCCCTTGTGTTCTCCTCGTTTTTGTATTTTGCTTTTTTTTCTTGCTCCGCGTATTCTTCTCCTCTGTTTCTTCGCCTAGGGTTTTTCACACTTCTCTTGCTCCTCGTAGTGGCATACTGTTGATCCTCCTCTGATTTTCGCCCCTTGTGTTCTCCTCGTTTTTGTATTTTGCTTTTTTTTTCTTGCTCCTCGTATTCTTCTCCCCTGTTTCTTCACATCAGCTTTTTCACACTTCTCTTACTCCTCTTAGTGGCATACTGTTGATCCTCCTCTGATTTTCGCCCCTTGTTTTCTCCTCGTTTTTGTATTTTGCTTTTTTTTCTTGCTCCTCGTATTGTTCTCCCCTGTTTCTTCGCCTCGGGGTTTTCACACTTCTCTTACTCCACGTAGTGCCACACTTTTGATCCTCCTCTGATTTTCGCCCCTTGTGTTCTCCTCGTTTTTGTATTTTGCTTTTTTTTTCTTGCTCCTCGTATTCTTCTCCCCTGTTTCTTTGGCTCGTTTTTTCACACGTCTCTTACTCCATGTAGTGCCACACTTTTGATCCTCCTCTGATTTTCGCCCCTTGTGTTCTCCTCGTTTTTGTATTTTGCTTTTTTTTCTTGCTCCTCGTATTCTTCTCCCCTGTTTCTTCGCCTCGGGTTTTTCACACTTCTCTTACTCCTCGTAGTGGCATACTGATGATCCTACTCTGATTTTCGCCCCTTGTGTTCTCCTCGTTTTTGTATTTTGCTTTTTTTTTCTTGCTCCTCGTATTCTTCTCCCCTGTTTCTTCACATCAGCTTTTTCACACTTCTCTTACTCCTCGTAGTGCCACACTTTTGATCCTCCTCTGATTTTCGCCCCTTGTGTTCTCCTCGTTTTTGTATTTTGCTTTTTTTTTCATGCCCCTCTTATTCTTCTCCCCTGTTTCTTCGCCTCGGGTTTTTCACACTTCTCTTACTCCACGTAGTGCCACACTTTGGATCCTCCTCTGATTTTCGCCCCTTGTGTTCTCCTCGTTTTTGTATTTTGCTTTTTTTTTCTTGCTCCTCGTATTCTTCTCCCCTGTTTCTTCGCCTCGGGTTTTTCACACTTCTCTTACTCCACGTAGTGCCACACCTTTGATCCTCCTCTGATTTTCGCCCCTTGTGTTCTCCTCGTTTTTGTATTTTGCTTTTTTTTTCTTGCTCCTCGTATTCTTCTCCCCTGTTTCTTTGGCTCGGGTTTTTCACACTTCTCTTACTCCACGTAGTGCCACACTTTTGATCCTCCTCTGATTTTCGCCCCTTGTGTTCTCCTCGTTTTTGTATTTTGCTTTTTTTTTCTTGCTCCTCGTATTCTTCTCCCCTGTATCTTCGCCTCAGGTTTTTCACACTTCTCTTACTCCACGTAGTGCCACACTTTTGATCCTCCTCTGATTTTCGCCCCTTGTGTTCTCCTCGTTTTTGTATTTTGCTTTTTTTTCTTGCTCCTCGTATTCTTCTCCCCTGTTTCTTCGCCTCGGGTTTTTCACACTTCTCTTACTCCACGTAGTGGCATACGGTTGATCCTCCTCTGATTTTCGCCCCTTGTGTTCTCCTCGTTTTTGTATTTTGCTTTTTTTTCTTGCTCCTCGTATTCTTCTCCTCTGTTTCTTCACCTCGGGTTTTTCACACTTCTCTTGCTCCTCGTAGTGGCATACTGTTGATCCTCCTCTGATTTTTGCCCCTTGTGTTCTCCTCGTTTATGTATTTTGCTTTTTTTTCTTGCTCCTCGTATTCTTCTCCCCTGTTTCTTCGCCTCGGGTTTTTCACACTTCTCTTGCTCCTCGTAGTGGCATACTGTTGATCCTCCTCTGATTTTCGCCCCTTGTGTTCTCGTCGTTTTTGTATTTTGCTTTTTTTTTCTTGCTCCTCTTATTCTTCTCCCCTGTTTCTTCGCCTCGGGTTTTTCACACTTCTCTTACTCCATGTAGTGACATATGGTTGATCCTCCTCTGATTTTCGCCCCTTGTGTTCTCCTCGTTTTTGTATTTTGCTTTTTTTTCTTGCTCCTCGTATTCTTCTCCCCTGTTTCTTCACCTCGGGTTTTTCACACTTCTCTTACTCCACGTAGTGCCACACTTTTGATCCTCCTCTGATTTTCGCCCCTTGTGTTCTCCTCGTTTTTGTATTTTGCTTTTTTTTCTTGCTCCTCGTATTCTTCTCCCCTGTTTCTTCGCCTCGGGTTTTTCACACTTCTCTTACTCCACGTAGTGCCACACTTTTGATCCTCCTCTGATTTTCGCCCCTTGTGTTCTCCTCGTTTTTGTATTTTGCTTTTTTTTCTTGCTCCGCGTATTCTTCTCCTCTGTTTCTTCGCCTCGGGTTTTTCACACTTCTCTTGCTCCTCGTAGTGGCATACTGTTGATCCTCCTCTGATTTTCGCCCCTTGTGTTCTCCTCGTTTTTGTATTTTGCTTTTTTTTTCTTGCTCCTCGTATTCTTCTCCCCTGTTTCTTCACATCAGCTTTTTCACACTTCTCTTACTCCTCTTAGTGGCATACTGTTGATCCTCCTCTGATTTTCGCCCCTTGTGTTCTCGTTTTTGTATTTTGCTTTTTTTTCTTGCTCCTCGTATTGTTCTCCCCTGTTTCATCGCCTCGGGTTTTTCACACTTCTCTTACTCCACGTAGTGCCACACTTTTGATCCTCCTCTGATTTTCGCCCCTTGTGTTCTCCTCGTTTTTGTATTTTGCTTTTTTTTCTTGCTCCTCGTATTCTTCTCCCCTGTTTCTTCACCTCGGGTTTTTCACACTTCTCTTACTCCACGTAGTGCCACAATTTTGATCCTCCTCTGATTTTCGCCCCTTGTGTTCTCCTCGTTTTTGTATTTTGCTTTTTTTTTCTTGCTCCTCGTATTCTTCTCCCCTGTTTCTTCGCCTCGGGTTTTTCACACTTCTCTTACTCCACGTAGTGGCATACGGATGATCCTCCTCTGATTTTCGCCCCTTGTGTTCTCCTCGTTTTTGTATTTTGCTTTTTTTTCTTGCTCCTCGTATTCTTCTCCTCTGTTTCTTCACCTCGGGTTTTTCACACTTCTCTTGCTCCTCGTAGTGGCATACTGTTGATCCTCCTCTGATTTTCGCCCCTTGTGTTCTCCTCGTTTTTGTTTTTTGCTTTTTTTTCTTGCTCCTCGTATTCTTCTCCCCTGTTTCTTCACATCAGCTTTTTCACACTTCTCTTACTCCTCGTAGTGGCATACTGTTGATCCTCCTCTGATTTTCGCCCCTTGTGTTCTCCTCGTTTTTGTATTTTGCTTTTTTTTTCTTGCTCCTCGTATTCTTCTCCCCTGTTCTTCGCCTCGGGTTTTTCACACTTCTCTTACTCCACCTAGTGCCACACTTCTGATCCTCCTCTGATTTTCGCCCCTTGTGTTCTCCTCGTTTTTGTATTTTGCTTTTTTTTTCTTGCTACTCGTATTCTTCTCCCCTGTTTCTTCGCCTCGGGTTTTTCACACTTCTCTTACTTCACCTAGTGGCATACTGTTGATCCTCCTCTGATTTTCGCCCCTTGTGTTCTCCTCGTTTTTGTATTTTGCTTTTTTTTTCTTGCTCCTCGTATTCTTCTCCCCTGATTCTTCGCCTCGTGTGTTTCACACTTCTCTTGCTCCTCGTAGTGGCATACTGTTGATCCTCCTCTGATTTTCGCCCCTTGTGTTCTCCTCGTTTTTGTATTTTGCTTCTTTTTTCTTGCTCCTCGTATTCTTCTCCCCTGTTTCTTCGTCTCGGGTTTTTCACACTTCTCTTACTCCACGTAGTGGCATACTGTTGATCCTCCTCTGATTTTCGCCCCTTGTGTTCTCCTCGTTTTTGTATTTTGCTTTTTTTTCTTGCTCCTCGTATTCTTCTCCCCTGTTTCTTCGCCTCGGATTTTTCACACTTCTCTTGCTCCTCGTAGTGGCATACTGTTGATCCTCCTCTGATTTTCGCCCCTTGTGTTCTCGTCGTTTTTGTATTTTGCTTTTTTTATCTTGCTCCTCTTATTCTTCTCCCCTGTTTCTTCGCCTCGGGTTTTTCACACTTCTCTTACTCCACGTAGTGACATATGGTTGATCCTCCTCTGATTTTCGCCCCTTGTGTTCTCCTCGTTTTTGTATTTTGCTTTTTTTTCTTGCTCCTCGTATTCTTCTCCCCTGTTTCTTCGCCTCGGGTTTTTCACACTTCTCTTGCTCCTCGTAGTGGCATACTGTTGATCCTCCTCTGATTTTCGCCCCTTGTGTTCTCCTCGTTTTTGTATTTTGCTTTTTTTTTCTTGCTCCTCTTATTCTTCTCCCCTGTTTCTTCGCCTTGGGTTTTTCACACTTCTCTTACTTCACGTAGTGGCATACGGTTGATCCTCCTCTGATTTTCGCCCCTTGTGTTCTCCTCGTTTTTGTATTTTGCTTTTTTTTCTTGCTCCGCGTATTCTTCTCCTGTGTTTCTTCGCCTCGGGTTTTTCACACTTCTCTTGCTCCACGTAGTGGCATACGGTTGATCCTCCTCTGATTTTCGCCCCTTGTGTTCTCCTCGTTTTTGTATTTTGCTTTTTTTTTCTTGCTCCTCGTATTCTTCTCCCCTGTTTCTTCACATCAGCTTTTTCACACTTCTCTTACTCCTCGTAGTGGCATACTGTTGATCCTCCTCTGATTTTCGCCCCTTGTGTTCTCCTCGTTTTTGTATTTTGCTTTTTTTTTTTTGCTCCTCGTATTCTTTTCCCCTGTTTCTTCGCCTCG
Source organism: Cervus elaphus (assembly GCF_910594005.1). Lineage (NCBI taxonomy): Eukaryota > Metazoa > Chordata > Mammalia > Artiodactyla > Cervidae > Cervus > Cervus elaphus. The sequence continues at coordinate 73,592,293 of NC_057836.1, forward strand.
GGTTTTTCACACTTCTCTTACTGCACGTAGTGGCATACGGTTGATCCTCCTCTGATTTTCGCCCCTTGTGTTCTCCTCGTTTTTGTATTTTGCTTTTTTTTCTTGCTCCTCGTATTCTTCTCCCCTGTTTCTTCGCCTCGGGTTTTTCACACTTCTCTTGCTCCTCGTAGTGGCATACTGTTGATCCTCCTCTGATTTTCGCCCCTTGTGTTCTCCTCGTTTTTGTATTTTGCTTTTTTTTTCTTGCTCCTCGTATTCTTCTCCCCTGTTTCTTCGCCTCGGGTTTTTCACACTTCTCTTACTCCACGTAGTGGCATACGGTTGATCCTCCTCTGATTTTCGCCCCTTGTGTTCTCCTCCTTTTTGTATTTTGCTTTTTTTTCTTGCTCCTCGTATTCTTCTCCTCTGTTTCTTCGCCTCGGGTTTTTCACACTTCTCTTGCTCCTCGTAGTGGCATACTGTTGATCCTCCTCTGATTTTCGCCCCTTGTGTTCTCCTCGTTTTTGTATTTTGCTTTTTTTTTTTTGCTCCTTTTATTCTTCTCCCCTGTTTCTTCGCCTTGGGTTTTTCACACTTCTCTTACTCCACGTAGTGCCACACTTTTGATCCTCCTCTGATTTTCGCCCCTTGTGTTCTCCTCGTTTTTGTATTTTGCTTTTTCTTCTTGCTCCTCGTATTCTTCTCCTCTGTTTCTTCGCCTCGGGTTTTTCACACTTCTCTTGCTCCTCGTAGTGGCATACTGTTGATCCTCCTCTGTTTTTCACCCCTTGTGTTCTCCTCGTTTTTGTATTTTGCTTTTTTTTCTTGCTCCTCGTATTCTTCTCGCCTGTTTCTTCGCCTCGGGTTTTTCACACTTCTCTTACTCCACGTAGTGCCACACTTTTGATCCTCCTCTGATTTTCGCCCCTTGTGTTCTCCTCGTTTTTGTATTTTGCTTTTTTTTTCTTGCTCCTCGTATTCTTCTCCCCTGTTTCTTCGCCTCGGGTTTTTCACACTTCTCTTACTCCACGTAGTGCCACACTTTTGATCCTCCTCTGATTTTCGCCCCTTGTGTTCTCCTCGTTTTTGTATTTTGCTTTTTTTTCTTGCTCCTCGTATTCTTCTCCCCTGTTTCTTCGCCTCGGGTTTTTCACACTTCTCTTACTCCACGTAGTGGCATACGGTTGATCCTCCTCTGATTTTCGCCCCTTGTGTTCTCCTCGTTTTTGTATTTTGCTTTTTTTTCTTGCTCCGCGTATTCTTCTCCTCTGTTTCTTCGCCTCGGGTTTTTCACACTTCTCTTGCTCCTCGTAGTGGCATACTGTTGATCCTCCTCTGATTTTCGCCCCTTGTGTTCTCCTCGTTTTTGTATTTTGCTTTTTTTTTCTTGCTCCTCGTATTCTTCTCCCCTGTTTCTTCACATCAGCTTTTACACACTTCTCTTACTCCTCTTAGTGGCATACTGTTGATCCTCCTCTGATTTTCGCCCCTTGTGTTCTCCTCGTTTTTGTATTTTGCTTTTTTTTCTTGCTCCTCGTATTGTTCTCCCCTGTTTCTTCACCTCGGGTTTTTCACACTTCTCTTACTCCACCTAGTGCCACACTTCTGATCCTCCTCTGATTTTCGCCCCTTGTGTTCTCCTCGTTTTTGTATTTTGCTTTTTTTTTCTTGCTCCTCGTATTCTTCTCCCCTGTTTCTTCGCCTCGGGTTTTTCACACTTCTCTTACTCCACGTAGTGCCACACTTTTGATCCTCCTCTGATTTTCGCCCCTTGTGTTCTACTCGTTTTTGTATTTTGCTTTTTTTTTCTTGCTCCTCGTATTCTTCTCCCCTGATTCTTCGCCTCGTGTGTTTCACACTTCTCTTGCTCCTCGTAGTGGCATACTGTTGATCCTCCTCTGATTTTCGCCCCTTGTGTTCTCCTCGTTTTTGGATTTTGCTTCTTTTTTCTTGCTCCTCGTATTCTTTTCCCCTGTTTCTTCGTCTCGGGTTTTTCACACTTCTCTTACTCCACGTAGTGGCATACTGTTGATCCTCCTCTGATTTTTGCCCCTTGTGTTCTCCTCGTTTATGTATTTTGCTTTTTTTTCTTGCTCCTCGTATTCTTCTCCCCTGTTTCTTCGCCTCGGATTTTTCACACTTCTCTTGCTCCTCGTAGTGGCATACTGTTGATCCTCCTCTGATTTTCGCCCCTTGTGTTCTCGTCGTTTTTGTATTTTGCTTTTTTTTTCTTGCTCCTCGTATTCTTCTCCCCTGTTTCTTCGCCTCGGGTTTTTCACACTTCTCTTACTCCACGTAGTGACATATGGTTGATCCTCCTCTGATTTTCGCCCCTTGTGTTCTCCTCGTTTTTGTATTTTGCTTTTTTTTCTTGCTCCTCGTATTCTTCTCCTCTGTTTCTTCACCTCGTGTTTTTCACACTTCTCTTGCTCCTCGTAGTGGCATACTGTTGATCCTCCTCTGATTTTCGCCCCTTGTGTTCTCCTCGTTTTTGTATTTTGCTTTTTTTTTCTTGCTCCTCGTATTCTTCTCCCCTGTTTCTTCACATCATCTTTTTCACACTTCTCTTACTCCTCGTAGTGGCATACTGTTGATCCTCCTCTGATTTTCGCCCCTTGTGTTCTCCTCGTTTTTGTATTTTGCTTTTTTTTTTCTTGCTCCTCGTATTCTTCTCCCCTGTTTCTTCGCCTCGGCTTTTTCACACTTCTCTTACTCCACGTAGTGCCACACTTTTGATCCTCCTCTGATTTTCGCCCCTTGTGTTCTCCTCGTTTTTGTATTTTGCTTTTTTTTTCTTGCTCCTCGTATTCTTCTCCCCTGTTTCTTCACCTCGGGTTTTTCACACTTCTCTTACTGCACGTAGTGCCACACTTTTGATCCTCCTCTGATTTTCGCCCCTTGTGTTCTCCTCGTTTTTGTATTTTGCTTTTTTTTTCTTGCTCCTCGTATTCTTCTCCCCTGTTTCTTCGCCTCGGGTTTTTCACACTTCTCTTACTCCACGAAGTGGCATACGGTTGATCCTCCTCTGATTTTCGCCCCTTGTGTTCTCCTCGTTTTTGTATTTTGCTTTTTTTTCTTGCTCCTCGTATTCTTCTCCTCTGTTTCTTCGCCTCGGGTTTTTCACACTTCTCTTGCTCCTCGTAGTGGCATACTGTTGATCCTCCTCTGATTTTCGCCCCTTGTGTTCTCCTCGTTTTTGTATTTTGCTTTTTTTTTCTTGCTCCTTGTATTCTTCTCCCCTGTTTCTTCGCCTTGGGTTTTTCACACTTCTCTTACTCCACGTAGTGCCACACTTTGGATCCTCCTCTGATTTTCGCCCCTTGTGTTCTCCTCGTTTTTGTATTTTGCTTTTTTTTCTTGCTCCGCGTATTCTTCTCCTCTGTTTCTTCGCCTCGGGTTTTTCACACTTCTCTTGCTCCTCGTAGTGGCATACTGTTGATCCTCCTCTGATTTTCACCCCTTGTGTTCTCGTTTTTGTATTTTGCTTTTTTTTTCTTGCTCCTCGTATTCTTCTCCCCTGTTTCTTCGCCTCGGGTTTTTCACACTTCTCTTACTCCACGTAGTGCCACACTTTTGATCCTCCTCTGATTTTCGCCCCTTGTGTTCTCCTCGTTTTTGTATTTTGCTTTTTTTTTCTTGCTCCTCGTATTCTTCTCCCCTGTTTCTTCGCCTCGGGTTTTTCACACTTCTCTTACTCCACGTAGTGCCACACTTTTGATCCTCCTCTGATTTTCGCCCCTTGTGTTCTCCTCGTTTTTGTATTTTGCTTTTTTTTCTTGCTCCTCGTATTCTTCTCCCCTGTTTCTTCGCCTCGGGTTTTTCACACTTCTCTTACTCCACGTAGTGCCACACTTTTGATCCTCCTCTGATTTTCGCCCCTTGTGTTCTCCTCGTTTTTGTATTTTGCTTTTTTTTCTTGCTCCGCGTATTCTTCTCCTCTGTTTCTTCGCCTCGGGTTTTTCACACTTCTCTTGCTCCTCGTAGTGGCATACTGTTGATCCTCCTCTGATTTTCGCCCCTTGTGTTCTCCTCGTTTTTGTATTTTGCTTTTTTTTTCTTGCTCCTCGTATTCTTCTCCCCTGATTCTTCGCCTCGTGTGTTTCACACTTCTCTTGCTCCTCGTAGTGGCATACTGTTGATCCTCCTCTGATTTTCGCCCCTTGTGTTCTCCTCGTTTTTGTATTTTGCTTCTTTTTTCTTGCTCCTCGTATTCTTCTCCCCTGTTTCTTCGTCTCGGGTTTTTCACACTTCTCTTACTCCACGTAGTGGCATACTGTTGATCCTCCTCTGATTTTCGCCCCTTGTGTTCTCCTCGTTTATGTATTTTGCTTTTTTTTCTTGCTCCTCGTATTCTTCTCCCCTGTTTCTTCGCCTCGGATTTTTCACACTTCTCTTGCTCCTCGTAGTGGCATACTGTTGATCCTCCTCTGATTTTCGCCCCTTGTGTTCTCGTCGTTTTTGTATTTTGCTTTTTTTTTCTTGCTCCTCTTATTCTTCTCCCCTGTTTCTTCGCCTCGGGTTTTTCACACTTCTCTTACTCCACGTAGTGACATATGGTTGATCCTCCTCTGATTTTCGCCCCTTGTGTTCTCCTCGTTTTTGTATTTTGCTTTTTTTTCTTGCTCCTCGTATTCTTCTCCTCTGTTTCTTCGCCTCGGGTTTTTCACACTTCTCTTGCTCCTCGTAGTGGCATACTGTTGATCCTCCTCTGATTTTCGCCCCTTGTGTTCTCCTCGTTTTTGTATTTTGCTTTTTTTTTCTTGCTCCTCGTATTCTTCTCCCCTGTTTCTTCACATCAGCTTTTTCACACTTCTCTTACTCCTCGTAGTGGCATACTGTTGATCCTCCTCTGATTTTCGCCCCTTGTGTTCTCCTCGTTTTTGTATTTTGCTTTTTTTTTTCTTGCTCCTCGTATTCTTCTCCCCTGTTTCTTCACCTCGGCTTTTTCACACTTCTCTTACTCCACGTAGTGCCACACTTTTGATCCTCCTCTGATTTTCGCCCCTTGTGTTCGCCTCGTTTTTGTATTTTGCTTTTTTTTTCTTGCTCCTCGTATTCTTCTCCCCTGTTTCTTCACCTCGCGTTTTTCACACTTCTCTTACTGCACGTAGTGCCACACTTTTGATCCTCCTCTGATTTTCGCCCCTTGTGTTCTCCTCGTTTTTGTATTTTGCTTTTTTTTTCTTGCTCCTCGTATTCTTCTCCCCTGTTTCTTCACCTCGGGTTTTTCACACTTCTCTTACTCCACGTAGTGGCATACGGTTGATCCTCCTCTGATTTTCGCCCCTTGTGTTCTCCTCGTTTTTGTATTTTGCTTTTTTTTCTTGCTCCGCGTATTCTTCTCCTCTGTTTCTTCGCCTCGGGTTTTTCACACTTCTCTTGCTCCTCGTAGTGGCATACTGTTGATCCTACTCTGATTTTCGCCCCTTGTGTTCTCCTCGTTTTTGTATTTTGCTTTTTTTTTCTTGCTCCTCGTATTCTTCTCCCCTGTTTCTTCACATCAGCTTTTTCACACTTCTCTTACTCCTCTTAGTGGCATACTGTTGATTCTCCTCTGATTTTCGCCCCTTGTGTTCTCCTCGTTTTTGTATTTTGCTTTTTTTTCTTGCTCCTCGTATTGTTCTCCCCTGTTTCTTCGCCTTGGGTTTTTCACACTTCTCTTACTCCACGTAGTGCCACACTTTTGATCCTCCTCTGATTTTCGCCCCTTGTGTTCTCCTCGTTTTTGTATTTTGCTTTTTTTTCTTGCTCCTCGTATTCTTCTCCCCTGTTTCTTCACCTCGGGTTTTTCACACTTCTCTTACTCCACGTAGTGCCACAATTTTGATCCTCCTCTGATTTTCGCCCCTTGTGTTCTCCTCGTTTTTGTATTTTGCTTTTTTTTTCTTGCTCCTCTTATTCTTCTCCCCTGTTTCTTCGCCTCGGGTTTTTCACACTTCTCTTACTCCACGTAGTGGCATACGGATGATCCTCCTCTGATTTTCGCCCCTTGTGTTCTCCTCGTTTTTGTATTTTGCTTTTTTTTCTTGCTCCTCGTATTCTTCTCCTCTGTTTCTTCACCTCGGGTTTTTCACACTTCTCTTGCTCCTCGTAGTGGCATACTGTTGATCCTCCTCTGATTTTCGCCCCTTGTGTTCTCCTCGTTTTTGTATTTTGCTTTTTTTTTCTTGCTCCTCGTGTTCTTCTCCCCTGTTTCTTTGCCTCGGGTTTTTCACACTTCTCTTACTCCACGTAGAGCCGCACTTTTGATCCTCCTCTGATTTTCGCCCCTTGTGTTCTCCTCATTTTTGTATTTTGCTTTTTTTTTCTTGCTCCTCGTATTCTTCTCCCCTGTTTCTTCGCCTCGGGTTTTTCACACTTCTCTTACTCCACGTAGTGCCACACTTTTGATCCTCCTCTGATTTTCGCCCCTTGTGTTCTCCTCGTTTTTGTATTTTGCTTTTTTTTTCTTGCTCCTCGTATTCTTCTCCCCTGTTTCTTCGCCTCGGGTTTTTCACACTTCTCTTACTCCACGTAGTGCCACACTTTTGATCCTCCTCTGATTTTCGCCCCTTGTGTTCTCCTCGTTTTTGTATTTTGCTTTTTTTTCTTGCTCCTCGTATTCTTCTCCCCTGTTTCTTCGCCTCGGGTTTTTCACACTTCTCTTACTCCACGTAGTGCCACAATTTTGATCCTCCTCTGATTTTTGCCCCTTGTGTTCTCCTCGTTTTTGTATTTTGCTTTTTTTTCTTGCTCCGCGTATTCTTCTCCTCTGTTTCTTCACCTCGGGTTTTTCACACTTCTCTTGCTCCTCGTAGTGGCATACTCTTGATCCTCCTCTGATTTTCGCCTCTTGTGTTCTCCTCGTTTTTGTATTTTGCTTTTTTTTTCTTGCTCCTCGTATTCTTCTCCCCTGTTTCTTCACATCAGCTTTTTCACACTTCTCTTACTCCTCTTAGTGGCATACTGTTGATTCTCCTCTGATTTTCGCCCCTTGTGTTCTCCTCGTTTTTGTATTTTGCTTTTTTTTCTTGCTCCTCGTATTGTTCTCCCCTGTTTCTTCGCCTTGGGTTTTTCACACTTCTCTTACTCCACGTAGTGCCACACTTTTGATCCTCCTCTGATTTTCGCCCCTTGTGTTCTCCTCGTTTTTGTATTTTGCTTTTTTTTCTTGCTCCTCGTATTCTTCTCCCCTGTTTCTTCACCTCGGGTTTTTCACACTTCTCTTACTCCACGTAGTGCCACAATTTTGATCCTCCTCTGATTTTCGCCCCTTGTGTTCTCCTCGTTTTTGTATTTTGCTTTTTTTTTCTTGCTCCTCTTATTCTTCTCCCCTGTTTCTTCGCCTCGGGTTTTTCACACTTCTCTTACTCCACGTAGTGGCATACGGATGATCCTCCTCTGATTTTCGCCCCTTGTGTTCTCCTTGTTTTTGTATTTTGCTTTTTTTTCTTGCTCCTCGTATTCTTCTCCTCTGTTTCTTCACCTCGGGTTTTTCACACTTCTCTTGCTCCTCGTAGTGGCATACTGTTGATCCTCCTCTGATTTTCGCCCCTTGTGTTCTCCTCGTTTTTGTATTTTGCTTTTTTTTCTTGCTCCTCGTATTCTTCTCCCCTGTTTCTTCACATCAGCTTTTTCACACTTCTCTTACTCCTCGTAGTGGCATACTGTTGATCCTCCTCTGATTTTCGCCCCTTGTGTTCTCCTCGTTTTTGTATTTTGCTTCTTTTTTCTTGCTCCTCGTATTCTTCTCCCCTGTTTCTTCGCCTCGGGTTTTTCACACTTCTCTTACTCCACCTAGTGCCACACTTCTGATCCTCCTCTGATTTTCGCCCCTTGTGTTCTCCTCGTTTTTGTATTTTGCTTTTTTTTTCTTGCTACTCGTATTCTTCTCCCCTGTTTCTTCGCCTCGGGTTTTTCACACTTCTCTTACTCCACCTAGTGGCATACTGTTGATCCTCCTCTGATTTTCGCCCCTTGTGTTCTCCTCGTTTTTGTATTTTGCTTTTTTTTTCTTGCTCCTCGTATTCTTCTCCCCTGATTCTTCGCCTCGTGTGTTTCACACTTCTCTTGCTCCTCGTAGTGGCATACTGTTGATCCTCCTCTGATTTTCGCCCCTTGTGTTCTCCTCGTTTTTGTATTTTGCTTCTTTTTTCTTGCTCCTCGTATTCTTCTCCCCTGTTTCTTCGTCTCGGGTTTTTCACACTTCTCTTACTCCACGTAGTGGCATACTGTTGATCCTCCTCTGATTTTCGCCCCTTGTGTTCTCCTCGTTTATGTATTTTGCTTTTTTTTCTTGCTCCTCGTATTCTTCTCCCCTGTTTCTTCGCCTCGGATTTTTCACACTTCTCTTGCTCCTCGTAGTGGCATACTGTTGATCCTCCTCTGATTTTCGCCCCTTGTGTTCTCGTCGTTTTTGTATTTTGCTTTTTTTTTCTTGCTCCTCTTATTCTTCTCCCCTGTTTCTTCGCCTCGGGTTTTTCACACTTCTCTTACTCCACGTAGTGACATATGGTTGATCCTCCTCTGATTTTCGCCCCTTGTGTTCTCCTCGTTTTTGTATTTTGCTTTTTTTTCTTGCTCCTCGTATTCTTCTCCTCTGTTTCTTCACCTCGGGTTTTTCACACTTCTCTTGCTCCTCGTAGTGGCATACTGTTGATCCTCCTCTGATTTTCGCCCCTTGTGTTCTCCTCGTTTTTGTATTTTGCTTTTTTTTTCTTGCTCCTCGTATTCTTCTCCCCTGTTTCTTCACATCAGCTTTTTCACACTTCTCTTACTCCTCGTAGTGGCATACTGTTGATCCTCCTCTGATTTTCGCCCCTTGTGTTCTCCTCGTTTTTGTATTTTACTTTTTTTTTTCATGCTCCTCGTATTCTTCTCCCCTGTTTCTTCGCCTCGGCTTTTTCACACTTCTCTTACTCCACGTAGTGCCACACTTTTGATCCTCCTCTGATTTTCGCCCCTTGTGTTCTCCTCGTTTTTGTATTTTGCTTTTTTTTTCTTGCTCCTCGTATTCTTCTCCCCTGCTTCTTCACCTCGGGTTTTTCACACTTCTCTTACTGCACGTAGTGCCACACTTTTGATCCTCCTCTGATTTTCGCCCCTTGTGTTCTCCTCGTTTATGTATTTTGCTTTTTTTTTCTTGCTCCTCGTATTCTTCTCCCCTGTTTCTTCGCCTCGGGTTTTTCACACTTCTCTTACTGCACGTAGTGGCATACGGTTGATCCTCCTCTGATTTTCGCCCCTTGTGTTCTCCTCGTTTTTGTATTTTGCTTTTTTTTCTTGCTCCTCGTATTCTTCTCCCCTGTTTCTTCGCCTCGGGTTTTTCACACTTCTCTTGCTCCTCGTAGTGGCATACTGTTGATCCTCCTCTGATTTTCGCCCCTTGTGTTCTCCTCGTTTTTGTATTTTGCTTTTTTTTTCTTGCTCCTCTTATTCTTCTCCCCTGTTTCTTCGCCTCGGGTTTTTCACACTTCTCTTACTCCACGTAGTGGCATAGGGTTGATCCTCCTCTGATTTTCGCCCCTTGTGTTCTCCTCGTTTTTGTATTTTGCTTTTTTTTCTTGCTCCTCGTATTCTTCTCCTCTGTTTCTTCGCCTCGGGTTTTTCACACTTCTCTTGCTCCTCGTAGTGGCATACTGTTGATCCTCCTCTGATTTTCGCCCCTTGTGTTCTCCTCGTTTTTGTATTTTGCTTTTTTTTTCTTGCTCCTTGTATTCTTCTCCCCTGTTTCTTCGCCTTGGGTTTTTCACACTTCTCTTACTCCACGTAGTGCCACATTTTTGATCCTCCTCTGATTTTCGCCCCTTGTGTTCTCCTCGTTTTTGTATTTTGCTTTTTTTTCCTGCTCCGCGTATTCTTCTCCTCTGTTTCTTCGCCTCGGGTTTTTCACACTTCTCTTGCTCCTCGTAGTGGCATACTGTTGATCCTCCTCTGATTTTCACCCCTTGTGTTCTCCTCGTTTTTTTATTTTGCTTTTTTTTTCTTGCTCCTCGTATTCTTCTCCCCTGTTTCTTCGCCTCGGGTTTTTCACACTTCTCTTACTCCACGTAGTGCCACACTTTTGATCCTCCTCTGATTTTCGCCCCTTGTGTTCTCCTCGTTTTTGTATTTTGCTTTTTTTTCTTGCTCCTCGTATTCTTCTCCCCTGTTTCTTTGCCTCGGGTTTTTCACACTTCTCTTACTCCACGTAGTGGCATACGGTTGATCCTCCTCTGATTTTCGCCCTTTGTGTTCTCCTCGTTTTTGTATTTTGCTTTTTTTTCTTGCTCCGCGTATTCTTCTCCCCTGTTTCTTCACATCAGCTTTTTCACACTTCTCTTACTCCTCGTATTGGCATACTGTTGATCCTCCTCTGATTTTCGCCCCTTGTGTTCTCCTCGTTTTTGTATTTTGCTTTTTTTTTCTTGCTCCTCGTATTCTTCTCCCCTGTTTCTTCGCCTCGGGTTTTTCACACTTCTCTTACTCCACCTAGTGCCACACCTCTGCTCCTCCTCTGATTTTCGCCCCTTGTGTTCTCCTCGTTTTTGTATTTTGCTTTTTTTTTTTTTGCTACTCGTATTCTTCTCCCCTGTTTCTTCGCCTCGGGTTTTTCACACTTCTCTTACTCCACCTAGTGGCATACTGTTGATCCTCCTCTGATTTTCGCCCCTTGTGTTCTCCTCGTTTTTGTATTTTGTTTTTTTTTTCTTGCTCCTCGTATTCTTCTCCCCTGTTTCTTCGCCTCGTGTGTTTCACACTTCTCTTGCTCCTCGTAGTGGCATACTGCTGATCCTCCTCTGATTTTCGCCCCTTGTGTTCTCCTCGTTTTTGTATTTTGCTTCTTTTTTCTTACTCCTCGTATTCTTCTCCCCTGTTTCTTCGTTTCGGGTTTTTCACACTTCTCTTACTCCACGTAGTGGCATACTGTTGATCCTCCTCTGATTTTCGCCCCTTGTGTTCTCCTCGTTTTTGTATTTTGCTTTTTTTTCTTGCTCCTCGTATTCTTCTCCCCTGTTTCTTCGCCTCGGATTTTTCACACTTCTCTTGCTCCTCGTAGTGGCATACTGTTGATCCTCCTCTGATTTTCGCCCCTTGTGTTCTCGTCGTTTTTGTATTTTGCTTTTTTTTTCTTGCTCCTCTTATTCTTCTCCCCTGTTTCTTCGCCTCGGGTTTTTCACACTTCTCTTACTCCACGTAGTGACATATGGTTGATCCTCCTCTGATTTTCGCCCCTTGTGTTCTCCTCGTTTTTGTATTTTGCTTTTTTTTCTTGCTCCTCGTATTCTTCTCCTCTGTTTCTTCGCCTCGGGTTTTTCACACTTCTCTTGCTCCTCGTAGTGGCATACTGTTGATCCTCCTCTGATTTTCGCCCCTTGTGTTCTTCTCGTTTTTGTATTTTGCTTTTTTTTTCTTGCTCCTCGTGTTCTTCTCCCCTGTTTCTTTGCCTCGGGTTTTTCACACTTCTCTTACTCCACGTAGGGCCGCACTTTTGATCCTCCTCTGATTTTCGCCCCTTGTGTTCTCCTCGTTTTTGTATTTTGCTTTTTTTTTCTTGCTCCTCGTATTCTTCTCCCCTGTTTCTTCGCCTCGGGTTTTTCACACTTCTCTTACTCCACGTAGTGCCACACTTTTGATCCTCCTCTGATTTTCGCCCCTTGTGTTCTCCTCGTTTTTGTATTTTGCTTTTTTTTTCTTGCTCCTCGTATTCTTCTCCCCTGTTTCTTCGCCTCGGGTTTTTCACACTTCTCTTACTCCACGTAGTGCCACACTTTTGATCCTCCTCTGATTTTCGCCCCTTGTGTTCTCCTCGTTTTTGTATTTTGCTTTTTTTTCTTGCTCCTCGTATTCTTCTCCCCTGTTTCTTCGCCTCGGGTTTTTCACACTTCTCTTACTCCACGTAGTGGCATACGGTTGATCCTCCTCTGATTTTCGCCCCTTGTGTTCTCCTCGTTTTTGTATTTTGCTTTTTTTTCTTGCTCCGCGTATTCTTCTCCTCTGTTTCTTCGCCTCGGGTTTTTCACACTTCTCTTGCTCCTCGTAGTGGCATACTGTTGATCCTCCTCTGATTTTCGCCCCTTGTGTTCTCCTCGTTTTTGTATTTTGCTTTTTTTTTCTTGCTCCTCGTATTCTTCTCCCCTGTTTCTTCACATCAGCTTTTTCACACTTCTCTTACTCCTCTTAGTGGCATACTGTTGATTCTCCTCTGATTTTCGCCCCTTGTGTTCTCCTCGTTTTTGTATTTTGCTTTTTTTTCTTGCTCCTCGTATTGTTCTCCCCTGTTTCTTCGCCTTGGGTTTTTCACACTTCTCTTACTCCACGTAGTGCCACACTTTTGATCCTCCTCTGATTTTCGCCCCTTGTGTTCTCCTCGTTTTTGTATTTTGCTTTTTTTTCTTGCTCCTCGTATTCTTCTCCCCTGTTTCTTCACCTCGGGTTTTTCACACTTCTCTTACTCCACGTAGTGCCACAATTTTGATCCTCCTCTGATTTTCGCCCCTTGTGTTCTCCTCGTTTTTGTATTTTGCTTTTTTTTTCTTGCTCCTCTTATTCTTCTCCCCTGTTTCTTCGCCTCGGGTTTTTCACACTTCTCTTACTCCACGTAGTGGCATACGGATGATCCTCCTCTGATTTTCGCCCCTTGTGTTCTCCTCGTTTTTGTATTTTGCTTTTTTTTCTTGCTCCTCGTATTCTTCTCCTCTGTTTCTTCACCTCGGGTTTTTCACACTTCTCTTGCTCCTCGTAGTGGCATACTGTTGATCCTCCTCTGATTTTCGCCCCTTGTGTTCTCCTCGTTTTTGTATTTTGCTTTTTTTTCTTGCTCCTCGTATTCTTCTCCCCTGTTTCTTCACATCAGCTTTTTCACACTTCTCTTACTCCTCGTAGTGGCATACTGTTGATCCTCCTCTGATTTTCGCCCCTTGTGTTCTCCTCGTTTTTGTATTTTGCTTTTTTTTTCTTGCTCCTCGTATTCTTCTCCCCTGTTTCTTCGCCTCGGGTTTTTCACACTTCTCTTACTCCACCTAGTGCCACACTTCTGATCCTCCTCTGATTTTCGCCCCTTGTGTTCTCCTCGTTTTTGTATTTTGCTTTTTTTTTCTTGCTACTCGTATTCTTCTCCCCTGTTTCTTCGCCTCGGGTTTTTCACACTTCTCTTACTCCACCTAGTGGCATACTGTTGATCCTCCTCTGATTTTCGCCCCTTGTGTTCTCCTCGTTTTTGTATTTTGCTTTTTTTTTCTTGCTCCTCGTATTCTTCTCCCCTGATTCTTCGCCTCGTGTGTTTCACACTTCTCTTGCTCCTCGTAGTGGCATACTGCTGATCCTCCTCTGATTTTCGCCCCTTGTGTTCTCCTCATTTTTGTATTTTGCTTCTTTTTTCTTGCTCCTCGTATTCTTCTCCCCTGTTTCTTCGTCTCGGGTTTTTCACACTTCTCTTACTCCACGTAGTGGCATACTGTTGATCCTCCTCTGATTTTCGCCCCTTGTGTTCTCCTCGTTTATGTATTTTGCTTTTTTTTCTTGCTCCTCGTATTCTTCTCCCCTGTTTCTTCGCCTCGGATTTTTCACACTTCTCTTGCTCCTCGTAGTGGCATACTGTTGATCCTCCTCTGATTTTCGCCCCTTGTGTTCTCGTCGTTTTTGTATTTTGCTTTTTTTTTCTTGCTCCTCTTATTCTTCTCCCCTGTTTCTTCGCCTCGGGTTTTTCACACTTCTCTTACTCCACGTAGTGACATATGGTTGATCCTCCTCTGATTTTCGCCCCTTGTGTTCTCCTCGTTTTTGTATTTTGCTTTTTTTTCTTGCTCCTCGTATTCTTCTCCCCTGTTTCTTCGCCTCGGGTTTTTCACACTTCTCTTGCTCCTCGTAGTGGCATACTGTTGATCCTCCTCTGATTTTCGCCCCTTGTGTTCTCCTCGTTTTTGTATTTTGCTTTTTTTTTCTTGCTCCTCTTATTCTTCTCCCCTGTTTCTTCGCCTTGGGTTTTTCACACTTCTCTTACTTCACGTAGTAGCATACGGTTGATCCTCCTCTGATTTTCGCCCCTTGTGTTCTCCTCGTTTTTGTATTTTGCTTTTTTTTCTTGCTCCGCGTATTCTTCTCCTGTGTTTCTTCGCCTCGGGTTTTTCACACTTCTCTTACTCCACGTAGTGGCATACGGTTGATCCTCCTCTGATTTTCGCCCCTTGTGTTCTCCTCGTTTTTGTATTTTGCTTTTTTTTTCTTGCTCCTCTTATTCTTCTCCCCTGTTTCTTCACATCAGCTTTTTCACACTTCTCTTACTCCTCGTAGTGGCATACTGTTGATCCTCCTCTGATTTTCGCCCCTTGTGTTCTCCTCGTTTTTGTATTTTGCTTTTTTTTTTCTTGCTCCTCGTATTCTTCTCCCCTGTTTCTTTGCCTGGGCTTTTTCACACTTCTCTTACTCCACGTAGTGCCACACTTTTGATACTCCTCTGATTTTCGCCCCTTGTGTTCTCCTCGTTTTTGTATTTTGCTTTTTTTTTCTTGCTCCTCGTATTCTTCTCCCATGTTTCTTCACCTCGGGTTTTTCACACTTCTCTTACTGCACGTAGTGCCACACTTTTGATCCTCCTCTGATTTTCGCCCCTTGTGTTCTCCTCGTTTTTGTATTTTGCTTTTTTTTTTTTGCTCCTCGTATTCTTCTCCCCTGTTTCTTCGCCTCGGGTTTTTCACACTTCTCTTACTGCACGTAGTGGCATACGGTTGATCCTCCTCTGATTTTCGCCCCTTGTGTTCTCCTCGTTTTTGTATTTTGCTTTTTTTTCTTGCTCCTCGTATTCTTCTCCCCTGTTTCTTCGCCTCGGGTTTTTCACACTTCTCTTGCTCCTCGTAGTGGCATACTGTTGATCCTCCTCTGATTTTCGCCCCTTGTGTTCTCCTCGTTTTTGTATTTTGCTTTTTTTTTCTTGCTCCTCGTATTCTTCTCCCCTGTTTCTTCGCCTCGGGTTTTTCACACTTCTCTTACTCCACGTAGTGGCATACGGTTGATCCTCCTCTGATTTTCGCCCCTTGTGTTCTCCTCCTTTTTGTATTTTGCTTTTTTTTCTTGCTCCTCGTATTCTTCTCCTCTGTTTCTTCGCCTCGGGTTTTTCACACTTCTCTTGCTCCTCGTAGTGGCATACTGTTGATCCTCCTCTGATTTTCGCCCCTTGTGTTCTCCTCGTTTTTGTATTTTGCTTTTTTTTTCTTGCTCCTTGTATTCTTCTCCCCTGTTTCTTCGCCTTGGGTTTTTCACACTTCTCTTACTCCACGTAATGCCACACTTTTGATCCTCCTCTGATTTTCGCCCCTTGTGTTCTCCTCGTTTTTGTATTTTGCTTTTTCTTCTTGCTCCTCGTATTCTTCTCCTCTGTTTCTTCGCCTCGGGTTTTTCACACTTCTCTTGCTCCTCGTAGTGGCATACTGTTGATCCTCCTCTGTTTTTCGCCCCTTGTGTTCTCCTCGTTTTTGTATTTTGCTTTTTTTTTCTTGCTCCTCGTATTCTTCTCCCCTGTTTCTTCGCCTCGGGTTTTTCACACTTCTCTTACTC
Source organism: Cervus elaphus (assembly GCF_910594005.1). Classification (NCBI taxonomy): domain Eukaryota; kingdom Metazoa; phylum Chordata; class Mammalia; order Artiodactyla; family Cervidae; genus Cervus; species Cervus elaphus. Next base: position 73,607,782 of record NC_057836.1, read on the forward strand.
CACGTAGTGCCACACTTTTGATCCTCCTCTGATTTTCGCCCCTTGTGTTCTCCTCGTTTTTGTATTTTGCTTTTTTTTTCTTGCTCCTCGTATTCTTCTCCCCTGTTTCTTCGCCTCGGGTTTTTCACACTTCTCTTACTCCACGTAATGCCACACTTTTGATCCTCCTCTGATTTTCGCCCCTTGTGTTCTCCTCGTTTTTGTATTTTGCTTTTTTTTCTTGCTCCTCGTATTCTTCTCCCCTGTTTCTTCGCCTCGGGTTTTTCACACTTCTCTTACTCCACGTAGTGGCATACGGTTGATCCTCCTCTGATTTTCGCCCCTTGTGTTCTCCTCGTTTTTGTATTTTGCTTTTTTTTCTTGCTCCGCGTATTCTTCTCCTCTGTTTCTTCGCCTCGGGTTTTTCACACTTCTCTTGCTCCTCGTAGTGGCATACTGTTGATCCTCCTCTGATTTTCGCCCCTTGTGTTCTCCTCGTTTTTGTATTTTGCTTTTTTTTTCTTGCTCCTCGTATTCTTCTCCCCTGTTTCTTCACATCAGCTTTTTCACACTTCTCTTACTCCTCTTAGTGGCATACTGTTGATCCTCCTCTGATTTTCGCCCCTTGTGTTCTCCTCGTTTTTGTATTTTGCTTTTTTTTCTTGCTCCTCGTATTGTTCTCCCCTGTTTCTTCACCTCGGGTTTTTCACACTTCTCTTACTCCACGTAGTGCCACACTTTTGATCCTCCTCTGATTTTCGCCCCTTGTGTTCTCCTCGTTTTTGTATTTTGCTTTTTTTTCTTGCTCCTCGTATTCTTCTCCCCTGTTTCTTTGCCTCGGGTTTTTCACACTTCTCTTACTCCACGTAGTGGCATACGGTTGATCCTCCTCTGATTTTCGCCCTTTGTGTTCTCCTCGTTTTTGTATTTTGCTTTTTTTTCTTGCTCCGCGTATTCTTCTCCCCTGTTTCTTCACATCAGCTTTTTCACACTTCTCTTACTCCTCGTATTGGCATACTGTTGATCCTCCTCTGATTTTCGCCCCTTGTGTTCTCCTCGTTTTTGTATTTTGCTTTTTTTTTCTTGCTCCTCGTATTCTTCTCCCCTGTTTCTTCGCCTCGGGTTTTTCACACTTCTCTTACTCCACCTAGTGCCACACCTCTGCTCCTCCTCTGATTTTCGCCCCTTGTGTTCTCCTCGTTTTTGTATTTTGCTTTTTTTTTTTTTGCTTCTCGTATTCTTCTCCCCTGTTTCTTCGCCTCGGGTTTTTCACACTTCTCTTACTCCACCTAGTGGCATACTGTTGATCCTCCTCTGATTTTCGCCCCTTGTGTTCTCCTCGTTTTTGTATTTTGTTTTTTTTTTCTTGCTCCTCGTATTCTTCTCCCCTGTTTCTTCGCCTCGTGTGTTTCACACTTCTCTTGCTCCTCGTAGTGGCATACTGCTGATCCTCCTCTGATTTTCGCCCCTTGTGTTCTCCTCGTTTTTGTATTTTGCTTCTTTTTTCTTACTCCTCGTATTCTTCTCCCCTGTTTCTTCGTTTCGGGTTTTTCACACTTCTCTTACTCCACGTAGTGGCATACTGTTGATCCTCCTCTGATTTTCGCCCCTTGTGTTCTCCTCGTTTATGTATTTTGCTTTTTTTTCTTGCTCCTCGTATTCTTCTCCCCTGTTTCTTCGCCTCGGATTTTTCACACTTCTCTTGCTCCTCGTAGTGGCATACTGTTGATCCTCCTCTGATTTTCGCCCCTTGTGTTCTCGTCGTTTTTGTATTTTGCTTTTTTTTTCTTGCTCCTCTTATTCTTCTCCCCTGTTTCTTCGCCTCGGGTTTTTCACACTTCTCTTACTCCACGTAGTGACATATGGTTGATCCTCCTCTGATTTTCGCCCCTTGTGTTCTCCTCGTTTTTGTATTTTGCTTTTTTTTCTTGCACCTCGTATTCTTCTCCTCTGTTTCTTCGCCTCGGGTTTTTCACACTTCTCTTGCTCCTCGTAGTGGCATACTGTTGATCCTCCTCTGATTTTCGCCCCTTGTGTTCTTCTCGTTTTTGTATTTTGCTTTTTTTTTCTTGCTCCTCGTGTTCTTCTCCCCTGTTTCTTTGCCTCGGGTTTTTCACACTTCTCTTACTCCACGTAGGGCCGCACTTTTGATCCTCCTCTGATTTTCGCCCCTTGTGTTCTCCTCGTTTTTGTATTTTGCTTTTTTTTTCTTGCTCCTCGTATTCTTCTCCCCTGTTTCTTCGCCTCGGGTTTTTCACACTTCTCTTACTCCACGTAGTGCCACACTTTTGATCCTCCTCTGATTTTCGCCCCTTGTGTTCTCCTCGTTTTTGTATTTTGCTTTTTTTTTCTTGCTCCTCGTATTCTTCTCCCCTGTTTCTTCGCCTCGGGTTTTTCACACTTCTCTTACTCCACGTAGTGCCACACTTTTGATCCTCCTCTGATTTTCGCCCCTTGTGTTCTCCTCGTTTTTGTATTTTGCTTTTTTTTCTTGCTCCTCGTATTCTTCTCCCCTGTTTCTTCGCCTCGGGTTTTTCACACTTCTCTTACTCCACGTAGTGGCATACGGTTGATCCTCCTCTGATTTTCGCCCCTTGTGTTCTCCTCGTTTTTGTATTTTGCTTTTTTTTCTTGCTCCGCGTATTCTTCTCCTCTGTTTCTTCGCCTCGGGTTTTTCACACTTCTCTTGCTCCTCGTAGTGGCATACTGTTGATCCTCCTCTGATTTTCGCCCCTTGTGTTCTCCTCGTTTTTGTATTTTGCTTTTTTTTTCTTGCTCCTCGTATTCTTCTCCCCTGTTTCTTCACATCAGCTTTTTCACACTTCTCTTACTCCTCTTAGTGGCATACTGTTGATTCTCCTCTGATTTTCGCCCCTTGTGTTCTCCTCGTTTTTGTATTTTGCTTTTTTTTCTTGCTCCTCGTATTGTTCTCCCCTGTTTCTTCGCCTTGGGTTTTTCACACTTCTCTTACTCCACGTAGTGCCACACTTTTGATCCTCCTCTGATTTTCGCCCCTTGTGTTCTCCTCGTTTTTGTATTTTGCTTTTTTTTCTTGCTCCTCGTATTCTTCTCCCCTGTTTCTTCACCTCGGGTTTTTCACACTTCTCTTACTCCACGTAGTGCCACAATTTTGATCCTCCTCTGATTTTCGCCCCTTGTGTTCTCCTCGTTTTTGTATTTTGCTTTTTTTTTCTTGCTCCTCTTATTCTTCTCCCCTGTTTCTTCGCCTCGGGTTTTTCACACTTCTCTTACTCCACGTAGTGGCATACGGATGATCCTCCTCTGATTTTCGCCCCTTGTGTTCTCCTCGTTTTTGTATTTTGCTTTTTTTTCTTGCTCCTCGTATTCTTCTCCTCTGTTTCTTCACCTCGGGTTTTTCACACTTCTCTTGCTCCTCGTAGTGGCATACTGTTGATCCTCCTCTGATTTTCGCCCCTTGTGTTCTCCTCGTTTTTGTATTTTGCTTTTTTTTCTTGCTCCTCGTATTCTTCTCCCCTGTTTCTTCACATCAGCTTTTTCACACTTCTCTTACTCCTCGTAGTGGCATACTGTTGATCCTCCTCTGATTTTCGCCCCTTGTGTTCTCCTCGTTTTTGTATTTTGCTTTTTTTTTCTTGCTCCTCGTATTCTTCTCCCCTGTTTCTTCGCCTCGGGTTTTTCACACTTCTCTTACTCCACCTAGTGCCACACTTCTGATCCTCCTCTGATTTTCGCCCCTTGTGTTCTCCTCGTTTTTGTATTTTGCTTTTTTTTTCTTGCTACTCGTATTCTTCTCCCCTGTTTCTTCGCCTCGGGTTTTTCACACTTCTCTTACTCCACCTAGTGGCATACTGTTGATCCTCCTCTGATTTTCGCCCCTTGTGTTCTCCTCGTTTTTGTATTTTGCTTTTTTTTTCTTGCTCCTCGTATTCTTCTCCCCTGATTCTTCGCCTCGTGTGTTTCACACTTCTCTTGCTCCTCGTAGTGGCATACTGCTGATCCTCCTCTGATTTTCGCCCCTTGTGTTCTCCTCATTTTTGTATTTTGCTTCTTTTTTCTTGCTCCTCGTATTCTTCTCCCCTGTTTCTTCGTCTCGGGTTTTTCACACTTCTCTTACTCCACGTAGTGGCATACTGTTGATCCTCCTCTGATTTTCGCCCCTTGTGTTCTCCTCGTTTATGTATTTTGCTTTTTTTTCTTGCTCCTCGTATTCTTCTCCCCTGTTTCTTCGCCTCGGATTTTTCACACTTCTCTTGCTCCTCGTAGTGGCATACTGTTGATCCTCCTCTGATTTTCGCCCCTTGTGTTCTCGTCGTTTTTGTATTTTGCTTTTTTTTTCTTGCTCCTCTTATTCTTCTCCCCTGTTTCTTCGCCTCGGGTTTTTCACACTTCTCTTACTCCACGTAGTGACATATGGTTGATCCTCCTCTGATTTTCGCCCCTTGTGTTCTCCTCGTTTTTGTATTTTGCTTTTTTTTCTTGCTCCTCGTATTCTTCTCCCCTGTTTCTTCGCCTCGGGTTTTTCACACTTCTCTTGCTCCTCGTAGTGGCATACTGTTGATCCTCCTCTGATTTTCGCCCCTTGTGTTCTCCTCGTTTTTGTATTTTGCTTTTTTTTTCTTGCTCCTCTTATTCTTCTCCCCTGTTTCTTCGCCTTGGGTTTTTCACACTTCTCTTACTTCACGTAGTAGCATACGGTTGATCCTCCTCTGATTTTCGCCCCTTGTGTTCTCCTCGTTTTTGTATTTTGCTTTTTTTTCTTGCTCCGCGTATTCTTCTCCTGTGTTTCTTCGCCTCGGGTTTTTCACACTTCTCTTACTCCACGTAGTGGCATACGGTTGATCCTCCTCTGATTTTCGCCCCTTGTGTTCTCCTCGTTTTTGTATTTTGCTTTTTTTTTCTTGCTCCTCGTATTCTTCTCCCCTGTTTCTTCACATCAGCTTTTTCACACTTCTCTTACTCCTCGTAGTGGCATACTGTTGATCCTCCTCTGATTTTCGCCCCTTGTGTTCTCCTCGTTTTTGTATTTTGCTTTTTTTTTTCTTGCTCCTCGTATTCTTCTCCCCTGTTTCTTTGCCTGGGCTTTTTCACACTTCTCTTACTCCACGTAGTGCCACACTTTTGATACTCCTCTGATTTTCGCCCCTTGTGTTCTCCTCGTTTTTGTATTTTGCTTTTTTTTTCTTGCTCCTCGTATTCTTCTCCCATGTTTCTTCACCTCGGGTTTTTCACACTTCTCTTACTGCACGTAGTGCCACACTTTTGATCCTCCTCTGATTTTCGCCCCTTGTGTTCTCCTCGTTTTTGTATTTTGCTTTTTTTTTTTTGCTCCTCGTATTCTTCTCCCCTGTTTCTTCGCCTCGGGTTTTTCACACTTCTCTTACTGCACGTAGTGGCATACGGTTGATCCTCCTCTGATTTTCGCCCCTTGTGTTCTCCTCGTTTTTGTATTTTGCTTTTTTTTCTTGCTCCTCGTATTCTTCTCCCCTGTTTCTTCGCCTCGGGTTTTTCACACTTCTCTTGCTCCTCGTAGTGGCATACTGTTGATCCTCCTCTGATTTTCGCCCCTTGTGTTCTCCTCGTTTTTGTATTTTGCTTTTTTTTTCTTGCTCCTCGTATTCTTCTCCCCTGTTTCTTCGCCTCGGGTTTTTCACACTTCTCTTACTCCACGTAGTGGCATACGGTTGATCCTCCTCTGATTTTCGCCCCTTGTGTTCTCCTCCTTTTTGTATTTTGCTTTTTTTTCTTGCTCCTCGTATTCTTCTCCTCTGTTTCTTCGCCTCGGGTTTTTCACACTTCTCTTGCTCCTCGTAGTGGCATACTGTTGATCCTCCTCTGATTTTCGCCCCTTGTGTTCTCCTCGTTTTTGTATTTTGCTTTTTTTTTCTTGCTCCTTGTATTCTTCTCCCCTGTTTCTTCGCCTTGGGTTTTTCACACTTCTCTTACTCCACGTAATGCCACACTTTTGATCCTCCTCTGATTTTCGCCCCTTGTGTTCTCCTCGTTTTTGTATTTTGCTTTTTCTTCTTGCTCCTCGTATTCTTCTCCTCTGTTTCTTCGCCTCGGGTTTTTCACACTTCTCTTGCTCCTCGTAGTGGCATACTGTTGATCCTCCTCTGTTTTTCACCCCTTGTGTTCTCCTCGTTTTTGTATTTTGCTTTTTTTTTCTTGCTCCTCGTATTCTTCTCCCCTGTTTCTTCGCCTCGGGTTTTTCACACTTCTCTTACTCCACGTAGTGCCACACTTTTGATCCTCCTCTGATTTTCGCCCCTTGTGTTCTCCTCGTTTTTGTATTTTGCTTTTTTTTTCTTGCTCCTCGTATTCTTCTCCTCTGTTTCTTCGCCTCGGGTTTTTCACACTTCTCTTACTCCACGTAATGCCACACTTTTGATCCTCCTCTGATTTTCGCCCCTTGTGTTCTCCTCGTTTTTGTATTTTGCTTTTTCTTCTTGCTCCTCGTATTCTTCTCCCCTGTTTCTTCGCCTCGGGTTTTTCACACTTCTCTTACTCCACGTAGTGGCATACGGTTGATCCTCCTCTGATTTTCGCCCCTTGTGTTCTCCTCGTTTTTGTATTTTGCTTTTTTTTCTTGCTCCGCGTATTCTTCTCCTCTGTTTCTTCGCCTCGGGTTTTTCACACTTCTCTTGCTCCTCGTAGTGGCATACTGTTGATCCTCCTCTGATTTTCGCCCCTTGTGTTCTCCTCGTTTTTGTATTTTGCTTTTTTTTTCTTGCTCCTCGTATTCTTCTCCCCTGTTTCTTCACATCAGCTTTTTCACACTTCTCTTACTCCTCTTAGTGGCATACTGTTGATCCTCCTCTGATTTTCGCCCCTTGTGTTCTCCTCGTTTTTGTATTTTGCTTTTTTTTCTTGCTCCTCGTATTCTTCTCCCCTGTTTCTTCACCTCGGGTTTTTCACACTTCTCTTACTCCACGTAGTGCCACAATTTTGATCCTCCTCTGATTTTCGCCCCTTCTGTTCTCCTCGTTTTTGTATTTTGCTTTTTTTTTCTTGCTCCTTTTATTCTTCTCCCCTGTTTCTTCGCCTCGGGTTTTTCACACTTCTCTTACTCCACGTAGTGGCATACGGATGATCCTCCTCTGATTTTCGCCCCTTGTGTTCTCCTCGTTTTTGTATTTTGCTTTTTTTTCTTGCTCCTCGTATTCTTCTCCTCTGTTTCTTCACCTCGGGTTTTTCACACTTCTCTTGCTTCTCGTAGTGGCATACTGTTGATCCTCCTCTGATTTTCGCCCCTTGTGTTCTCCTCGTTTTTGTATTTTGCTTTTTTTTCTTGCTCCTCGTATTCTTCTCCCCTGTTTCTTCACATCAGATTTTTCACACTTCTCTTACTCCTCGTAGTGGCATACTGTTGATCCTCCTCTGATTTTCGCCCCTTGTGTTCTCCTCGTTTTTGTATTTTGCTTTTTTTTTCTTGCTCCTCGTATTCTTCTCCCCTGTTTCTTCGCCTCGGGTTTTTCACACTTCTCTTACTTCACGTAGTGGCATACGGTTGATCCTCCTCTGATTTTCGCCCCTTGTGTTCTCCTCGTTTTTGTATTTTGCTTTTTTTTCTTGCTCCGCGTATTCTTCTCCTGTGTTTCTTCGCCTCGGGTTTTTCACACTTCTCTTGCTCCACGTAGTGGCATACGGTTGATCCTCCTCTGATTTTCGCCCCTTGTGTTCTCCTCGTTTTTTGTATTTTGCTTTTTTTTTCTTGCTCCTCGTATTCTTCTCCCCTGTTTCTTCACATCAGCTTTTTCACACTTCTCTTACTCCTCGTAGTGGCATACTGTTGATCCTCCTCTGATTTTCGCCCCTTGTGTTCTCCTCGTTTTTGTATTTTGCTTTTTTTTTTCTTGCTCCTCGTATTCTTCTCCCCTGTTTCTTCGCCTGGGCTTTTTCACACTTCTCTTACTCCACGTAGTGCCACACTTTTGATACTCCTCTGATTTTCGCCCCTTGTGTTCTCCTCGTTTTTGTATTTTGCTTTTTTTTCTTGCTCCTCGTATTCTTCTCCCCTGTTTCTTCACCTCGGGTTTTTCACACTTCTCTTACTGCACGTAGTGCCACACTTTTGATCCTCCTCTGATTTTCGCCCCTTGTGTTCTCCTCGTTTTTGTATTTTGCTTTTTTTTTTTTGCTCCTCGTATTCTTCTCCCCTGTTTCTTCGCCTCGGGTTTTTCACACTTCTCTTACTGCACGTAGTGGCATACGGTTGATCCTCCTCTGATTTTCGCCCCTTGTGTTCTCCTCGTTTTTGTATTTTGCTTTTTTTTCTTGCTCCTCGTATTCTTCTCCCCTGTTTCTTCGCCTCGGGTTTTTCACACTTCTCTTGCTCCTCGTAGTGGCATACTGTTGATCCTCCTCTGATTTTCGCCCCTTGTGTTCTCCTCGTTTTTGTATTTTGCTTTTTTTTTCTTGCTCCTCGTATTCTTCTCCCCTGTTTCTTCGCCTCGGGTTTTTCACACTTCTCTTACTCCACGTAGTGGCATACGGTTGATCCTCCTCTGATTTTCGCCCCTTGTGTTCTCCTCCTTTTTGTATTTTGCTTTTTTTTCTTGCTCCTCGTATTCTTCTCCTCTGTTTCTTCGCCTCGGGTTATTCACACTTCTCTTGCTCCTCGTAGTGGCATACTGTTGATCCTCCTCTGATTTTCGCCCCTTGTGTTCTCCTCGTTTTTGTATTTTGCTTTTTTTTTCTTGCTCCTTGTATTCTTCTCCCCTGTTTCTTCGCCTTGGGTTTTTCACACTTCTCTTACTCCACGTAGTGCCACACTTTTGATCCTCCTCTGATTTTCGCCCCTTGTGTTCTCCTCGTTTTTGTATTTTGCTTTTTTTTCTTGCTCCTCGTATTCTTCTCCTCTGTTTCTTCCCCTCGGGTTTTTCACACTTCTCTTGCTCCTCGTAGTGGCATACTGTTGATCCTCCTCTGTTTTTCACCCCTTGTGTTCTCCTCGTTTTTGTATTTTGCTTTTTTTTTCTTGCTCCTCGTATTCTTCTCCCCTGTTTCTTCGCCTCGGGTTTTTCACACTTCTCTTACTCCACGTAGTGCCACACTTTTGATCCTCCTCTGATTTTCGCCCCTTGTGTTCTCCTCGTTTTTGTATTTTGCTTTTTTTTTCTTGCTCCTCGTATTCTTCTCCCCTGTTTCTTCGCCTCGGGTTTTTCACACTTCTCTTACTCCACGTAGTGCCACACTTTTGATCCTCCTCTGATTTTCGCCCCTTGTGTTCTCCTCGTTTTTGTATTTTGCTTTTTTTTCTTGCTCCTCGTATTCTTCTCCCCTGTTTCATCGCCTCGGGTTTTTCACACTTCTCTTACTCCACGTAGTGGCATACGGTTGATCCTCCTCTGATTTTCGCCCCTTGTGTTCTCCTCGTTTTTGTATTTTGCTTTTTTTTCTTGCTCCGCGTATTCTTCTCCTCTGTTTCTTCGCCTCGGGTTTTTCACACTTCTCTTGCTCCTCGTAGTGGCATACTGTTGATCCTCCTCTGATTTTCGCCCCTTGTGTTCTCCTCGTTTTTGTATTTTGCTTTTTTTTTCTTGCTCCTCGTATTCTTCTCCCCTGTTTCTTCACATCAGCTTTTTCACACTTCTCTTACTCCTCTTAGTGGCATACTGTTGATCCTCCTCTGATTTTCGCCCCTTGTGTTCTCCTCGTTTTTGTATTTTGCTTTTTTTTCTTGCTCCTCGTATTGTTCTCCCCTGTTTCTTCACCTCGGGTTTTTCACACTTCTCTTACTCCACGTAGTGCCACAATTTTGATCCTCCTCTGATTTTCGCCCCTTCTGTTCTCCTCGTTTTTGTATTTTGCTTTTTTTTTCTTGCTCCTCTTATTCTTCTCCCCTGTTTCTTCGCCTCGGGTTTTTCACACTTCTTTTACTCCACGTAGTGGCATACGGATGATCCTCCTCTGATTTTCGCCCCTTGTGTTCTCCTCGTTTTTGTATTTTGCTTTTTTTTCTTGCTCCTCGTATTCTTCTCCTCTGTTTCTTCACCTCGGGTTTTTCACACTTCTCTTGCTCCTCGTAGTGGCATACTGTTGATCCTCCTCTGATTTTCGCCCCTTGTGTTCTCCTCGTTTTTGTATTTTGCTTTTTTTTCTTGCTCCTCGTATTCTTCTCCCCTGTTTCTTCACATCAGCTTTTTCACACTTCTCTTACTCCTCGTAGTGGCATACTGTTGATCCTCCTCTGATTTTCGCCCCTTGTGTTCTCCTCGTTTTTGTATTTTGCTTTTTTTTTCTTGCTCCTCGTTTTCTTCTCCCCTGTTTCTTCGCCTCGGGTTTTTCACACTTCTCTTTCTCCACCTAGTGCCACACTTCTGATCCACCTCTGATTTTCGCCCCTTGTGTTCTCCTCGTTTTTGTATTTTGCTTTTTTTTTCTTGCTACTCGTATTCTTCTCCCCTGTTTCTTCGCCTCGGGTTTTTCACACTTCTCTTACTCCACGTAGTGCCACACTTTTGATCCTCCTCTGATTTTCGCCCCTTGTGTTCTACTCGTTTTTGTATTTTGCTTTTTTTTTCTTGCTCCTCGTATTCTTCTCCCCTGATTCTTCGCCTCGTGTGTTTCACACTTCTCTTGCTCCTCGTAGTGGCATACTGTTGATCCTCCTCTGATTTTCGCCCCTTGTGTTCTCCTCGTTTTTGGATTTTGCTTCTTTTTTCTTGCTCCTCGTATTCTTTTCCCCTGTTTCTTCGTCTCGGGTTTTTCACACTTCTCTTACTCCACGTAGTGGCATACTGTTGATCCTCCTCTGATTTTCGCCCCTTGTGTTCTCCTCGTTTATGTATTTTGCTTTTTTTTCTTGCTCCTCGTATTCTTCTCCCCTGTTTCTTCGCCTCGGATTTTTCACACTTCTCTTGCTCCTCGTAGTGGCATACTGTTGATCCTCCTCTGATTTTCGCCCCTTGTGTTCTCGTCGTTTTTGTATTTTGCTTTTTTTTTCTTGCTCCTCTTATTCTTCTCCCCTGTTTCTTCGCCTCGGGTTTTTCACACTTCTCTTACTCCACGTAGTGACATATGGTTGATCCTCCTCTGATTTTCGCCCCTTGTGTTCTCCTCGTTTTTGTATTTTGCTTTTTTTTCTTGCTCCTCGTATTCTTCTCCTCTGTTTCTTCACCTCGGGTTTTTCACACTTCTCTTGCTCCTCGTAGTGGCATACTGTTGATCCTCCTCTGATTTTCACCCCTTGTGTTCTCCTCGTTTTTGTATTTTGCTTTTTTTTTCTTGCTCCTCGTATTCTTCTCCCCTGTTTCTTCACATCAGCTTTTTCACACTTCTCTTACTCCTCGTAGTGGCATACTGTTGATCCTCCTCTGATTTTCGCCCCTTGTGTTCTCCTCGTTTTTGTATTTTGCTTTTTTTTTTCTTGCTCCTCGTATTCTTCTCCCCTGTTTCTTCGCCTCGGCTTTTTCACACTTCTCTTACTCCACGTAGTGCCACACTTTTGATCCTCCTCTGATTTTCGCCCCTTGTGTTCTCCTCGTTTTTGTATTTTGCTTTTTTTTTCTTGCTCCTCGTATTCTTCTCCCCTGTTTCTTCACCTCGGGTTTTTCACACTTCTCTTACTGCACGTAGTGCCACACTTTTGATCCTCCTCTGATTTTCGCCCCTTGTGTTCTCCTCGTTTTTGTATTTTGCTTTTTTTTTCTTGCTCCTCGTATTCTTCTCCCCTGTTTCTTCGCCTCGGGTTTTTCACACTTCTCTTACTCCACGAAGTGGCATACGGTTGATCCTCCTCTGATTTTCGCCCCTTGTGTTCTCCTCGTTTTTGTATTTTGCTTTTTTTTTTGCTCCTCGTATTCTTCTCCTCTGTTTCTTCTCCTCGGGTTTTTCACACTTCTCTTCCTCCTCGTAGTGGCATACTGTTGATCCTCCTCTGATTTTCGCCCCTTGTGTTCTCCTCGTTTTTGTATTTTGCTTTTTTTTTCTTGCTCCTTGTATTCTTCTCCCCTGTTTCTTCGCCTTGGGTTTTTCACACTTCTCTTACTCCACGTAGTGCCACACTTTTGATCCTCCTCTGATTTTCGCCCCTTGTGTTCTCCTCGTTTTTGTATTTTGCTTTTTTTTCTTGCTCCGCGTATTCTTCTCCTCTGTTTCTTCGCCTCGGGTTTTTCACACTTCTCTTGCTCCTCGTAGTGGCATACTGTTGATCCTCCTCAGATTTTCACCCCTTGTGTTCTCGTTTTTGTATTTTGCTTTTTTTTTCTTGCTCCTCGTATTCTTCTCCCCTGTTTCTTCGCCTCGGGTTTTTCACACTTCTCTTTCTCCACGTAGTGCCACACTTTTGATCCTCCTCTGATTTTCGCCCCTTGTGTTCTCCTCGTTTTTGTATTTTGCTTTTTTTTTCTTGCTCCTCGTATTCTTCTCCCCTGTTTCTTCGCCTCGGGTTTTTCACACTTCTCTTACTCCACGTAGTGCCACACTTTTGATCCTCCTCTGATTTTCGCCCCTTGTGTTCTCCTCGTTTTTGTATTTTGCTTTTTTTTCTTGCTCCTCGTATTCTTCTCCCCTGTTTCTTCGCCTCGGGTTTTTCACACTTCTCTTACTCCACCTAGTGCCACACTTTTGATCCTCCTCTGATTTTCGCCCCTTGTGTTCTCCTCGTTTTTGTATTTTGCTTTTTTTTCTTGCTCCGCGTATTCTTCTCCTCTGTTTCTTCGCCTCGGGTTTTTCACACTTCTCTTGCTCCTCGTAGTGGCATACTGTTGATCCTCCTCTGATTTTCGCCCCTTGTGTTCTCCTCGTTTTTGTATTTTGCTTTTTTTTTCTTGCTCCTCGTATTCTTCTCCCCTGTTTCTTCACATCAGTTTTTTCACACTTCTCTTACTCCTCTTAGTGGCATACTGTTGATCCTCCTCTGATTTTCGCCCCTTGTGTTCTCCTCGTTTTTGTATTTTGCTTTTTTTTCTTGCTCCTCGTATTGTTCTCCCCTGTTTCTTCACCTCGGGTTTTTCACACTTCTCTTACTCCACGTAGTGCCACAATTTTGATCCTCCTCTGATTTTCGCCCCTTCTGTTCTCCTCGTTTTTGTATTTTGCTTTTTTTTTCTTGCTCCTCTTATTCTTCTCCCCTGTTTCTTCGCCTCGGGTTTTTCACACTTCTTTTACTCCACGTAGGCGCATACGGATGATCCTCCTCTGATTTTCGCCCCTTGTGTTCTCCTCGTTTTTGTATTTTGCTTTTTTTTCTTGCTCCTCGTATTCTTCTCCTCTGTTTCTTCACCTCGGGTTTTTCACACTTCTCTTGCTCCTCGTAGTGGCATACTGTTGATCCTCCTCTGATTTTCGCCCCTTGTGTTCTCCTCGTTTTTGTATTTTGCTTTTTTTTCTTGCTCCTCGTATTCTTCTCCCCTGTTTCTTCACATCAGATTTTTCACACTTCTCTTACTCCTCGTAGTGGCATACTGTTGATCCTCCTCTGATTTTCGCCCCTTGTGTTCTCCTCGTTTTTGTATTTTGCTTTTTTTTTCTTGCTCCTCGTTTTCTTCTCCCCTGTTTCTTCGCCTCGGGTTTTTCACACTTCTCTTTCTCCACCTAGTGCCACACTTCTGATCCACCTCTGATTTTCGCCCCTTGTGTTCTCCTCGTTTTTGTATTTTGCTTTTTTTTTCTTGCTACTCGTATTCTTCTCCCCTGTTTCTTCGCCTCGGGTTTTTCACACTTCTCTTACTCCACGTAGTGCCACACTTTTGATCCTCCTCTGATTTTCGCCCCTTGTGTTCTCCTCGTTTTTGTATTTTGCTTTTTTTTTCTTGCTCCTCGTATTCTTCTCCCCTGATTCTTCGCCTCGTGTGTTTCACACTTCTCTTGCTCCTCGTAGTGGCATACTGTTGATCCTCCTCTGATTTTCGCCCCTTGTGTTCTCCTCGTTTTTGGATTTTGCTTCTTTTTTCTTGCTCCTCGTATTCTTTTCCCCTGTTTCTTCGTCTCGGGTTTTTCACACTTCTCTTACTCCACGTAGTGGCATACTGTTGATCCTCCTCTGATTTTCGCCCCTTGTGTTCTCCTCGTTTATGTATTTTGCTTTTTTTTCTTGCTCCTCGTATTCTTCTCCCCTGTTTCTTCGCCTCGGATTTTTCACACTTCTCTTGCTCCTCGTAGTGGCATACTGTTGATCCTCCTCTGATTTTCGCCCCTTGTGTTCTCGTCGTTTTTGTATTTTGCTTTTTTTTTCTTGCTCCTCTTATTCTTCTCCCCTGTTTCTTCGCCTCGGGTTTTTCACACTTCTCTTACTCCACGTAGTGACATATGGTTGATCCTCCTCTGATTTTCGCCCCTTGTGTTCTCCTCGTTTTTGTATTTTGCTTTTTTTTCTTGCTCCTCGTATTCTTCTCCTCTGTTTCTTCACCTCGTGTTTTTCACACTTCTCTTGCTCCTCGTAGTGGCATACTGTTGATCCTCCTCTGATTTTCGCCCCTTGTGTTCTCCTCGTTTTTGTATTTTTCTTTTTTTTTCTTGCTCCTCGTATTCTTCTCCCCTGTTTCTTCACATCAGCTTTTTCACACTTCTCTTACTCCTCGTAGTGGCATACTGTTGATCCTCCTCTGATTTTCGCCCCTTGTGTTCTCCTCGTTTTTGTATTTTGCTTTTTTTTTTCTTGCTCCTCGTATTCTTCTCCCCTGTTTCTTCGCCTCGGCTTTTTCACACTTCTCTTACTCCACGTAGTGCCACACTTTTGATCCTCCTCTGATTTTCGCCCCTTGTGTTCTCCTCGTTTTTGTATTTTGCTTTTTTTTTCTTGCTCCTCGTATTCTTCTCCCCTGTTTCTTCACCTCGGGTTTTTCACACTTCTCTTACTGCACGTAGTGCCACACTTTTGATCCTCCTCTGATTTTCGCCCCTTGTGTTCTCCTCGTTTTTGTATTTTGCTTTTTTTTTCTTGCTCCTCGTATTCTTCTCCCCTGTTTCTTCGCCTCGGGTTTTTCACACTTCTCTTACTCCACGTAGTGGCATACGGTTGATCCTCCTCTGATTTTCGCCCCTTGTGTTCTCCTCGTTTTTGTATTTTGCTTTTTTTTCTTGCTCCTCGTATTCTTCTCCTCTGTTTCTTCGCCTCGGGTTTTTCACACTTCTCTTGCTCCTCGTAGTGGCATACTGTTGATCCTCCTCTGATTTTCGCCCCTTGTGTTCTCCTCGTTTTTGTATTTTGCTTTTTTTTTCTTGCTCCTTGTATTCTTCTCCCCTGTTTCTTCGCCTTGGGTTTTTCACACTTCTCTTACTCCACGTAGTGGCATACTGTTGATCCTCCTCTGATTTTCGCCCCTTGTGTTCTCCTCGTTTTTGTATTTTGCTTTTTTTTCTTGCTCCTCGTATTCTTCTCCTCTGTTTCTTCACCTCGGGTTTTTCACACTTCTCTTGCTCCTCGTAGTGGCATACTGTTGATCCTCCTCTGATTTTCGCCCCTTGTGTTCTCCTCGTTTTTGTATTTTGCTTTTTTTTCTTGCTCCTCGTATTCTTCTCCCCTGTTTCTTCACATCAGATTTTTCACACTTCTCTTACTCCTCGTAGTGGCATACTGTTGATCCTCCTCTGATTTTCGCCCCTTGTGTTCTCCTCGTTTTTGTATTTTGCTTTTTTTTTCTTGCTCCTCGTTTTCTTCTCCCCTGTTTCTTCGCCTCGGGTTTTTCACACTTCTCTTTCTCCACCTAGTGCCACACTTCTGATCCACCTCTGATTTTCGCCCCTTGTGTTCTCCTCGTTTTTGTATTTTGCTTTTTTTTTCTTGCTACTCGTATTCTTCTCCCCTGTTTCTTCGCCTCGGGTTTTTCACACTTCTCTTACTCCACGTAGTGCCACACTTTTGATCCTCCTCTGATTTTCGCCCCTTGTGTTCTACTCGTTTTTGTATTTTGCTTTTTTTTTCTTGCTCCTCGTATTCTTCTCCCCTGATTCTTCGCCTCGTGTGTTTCACACTTCTCTTGCTCCTCGTAGTGGCATACTGTTGATCCTCCTCTGATTTTCGCCCCTTGTGTTCTCCTCGTTTTTGGATTTTGCTTCTTTTTTCTTGCTCCTCGTATTCTTTTCCCCTGTTTCTTCGTCTCGGGTTTTTCACACTTCTCTTACTCCACGTAGTGGCATACTGTTGATCCTCCTCTGATTTTCGCCCCTTGTGTTCTCCTCGTTTATGTATTTTGCTTTTTTTTCTTGCTCCTCGTATTCTTCTCCCCTGTTTCTTCGCCTCGGATTTTTCACACTTCTCTTGCTCCTCGTAGTGGCATACTGTTGATCCTCCTCTGATTTTCGCCCCTTGTGTTCTCGTCGTTTTTGTATTTTGCTTTTTTTTTTCTTGCTCCTCTTATTCTTCTCCCCTGTTTCTTCGCCTCGGGTTTTTCACACTTCTCTTACTCCACGTAGTGACATATGGTTGATCCTCCTCTGATTTTCGCCCCTTGTGTTCTCCTCGTTTTTGTATTTTGCTTTTTTTTCTTGCTCCTCGTATTCTTCTCCTCTGTTTCTTCACCTCGGGTTTTTCACACTTCTCTTGCTCCTCGTAGTGGCATACTGTTGATCCTCCTCTGATTTTCGCCCCTTGTGTTCTCCTCGTTTTTGTATTTTGCTTTTTTTTTCTTGCTCCTCGTATTCTTCTCCCCTGTTTCTTCACATCAGCTTTTTCACACTTCTCTTACTCCTCGTAGTGGCATACTGTTGATCCTCCTCTGATTTTCGCCCCTTGTGTTCTCCTCGTTTTTGTATTTTGCTTTTTTTTTTCTTGCTCCTCGTATTCTTCTCCCCTGTTTCTTCGCCTCGGCTTTTTCACACTTCTCTTACTCCACGTAGTGCCACACTTTTGATCCTCCTCTGATTTTCGCCCCTTGTGTTCTCCTCGTTTTTGTATTTTGCTTTTTTTTTCTTGCTCCTCGTATTCTTCTCCCCTGTTTCTTCACCTCGGGTTTTTCACACTTCTCTTACTGCACATAGTGCCACACTTTTGATCCTCCTCTGATTTTCGCCCCTTGTGTTCTCCTCGTTTTTGTATTTTGCTTTTTTTTTCTTGCTCCTCGTATTCTTCTCCCCTGTTTCTTCGCCTCGGGTTTTTCACACTTCTCTTACTCCACGAAGTGGCATACGGTTGATCCTCCTCTGATTTTCGCCCCTTGTGTTCTCCTCGTTTTTGTATTTTGCTTTTTTTTTTGCTCCTCGTATTCTTCTCCTCTGTTTCTTCGCCTCGGGTTTTTCACACTTCTCTTGCTCCTCGTAGTGGCATACTGTTGATCCTCCTCTGATTTTCGCCCCTTGTGTTCTCCTCGTTTTTGTATTTTGCTTTTTTTTTCTTGCTCCTTGTATTCTTCTCCCCTGTTTCTTCGCCTTGGGTTTTTCACACTTCTCTTACTCCACGTAGTGCCACACTTTTGATCCTCCTCTGATTTTCGCCCCTTGTGTTCTCCTCGTTTTTGTATTTTGCTTTTTTTTCTTGCTCCGCGTATTCTTCTCCTCTGTTTCTTCGCCTCGGGTTTTTCACACTTCTCTTGCTCCTCGTAGTGGCATACTGTTGATCCTCCTCTGATTTTCGCCCCTTGTGTTCTCGTTTTTGTATTTTGCTTTTTTTTTCTTGCTCCTCGTATTCTTCTCCCCTGTTTCTTCGCCTCGGGTTTTTCACACTTCTCTTTCTCCACGTAGTGCCACACTTTTGATCCTCCTCTGATTTTCGCCCCTTGTGTTCTCCTCGTTTTTGTATTTTGCTTTTTTTTTCTTGCTCCTCGTATTCTTCTCCCCTGTTTCTTCACCTCGGGTTTTTCACACTTCTCTTACTCCACGTAGTGCCACACTTTTGATCCTCCTCTGATTTTCGCCCCTTGTGTTCTCCTCGTTTTTGTATTTTGCTTTTTTTTCTTGCTCCTCGTATTCTTCTCCCCTGTTTCTTCGCCTCGGGTTTTTCACACTTCTCTTACTCCACGTAGTGCCACACTTTTGATCCTCCTCTGATTTTCGCCCCTTGTGTTCTCCTCGTTTTTGTATTTTGCTTTTTTTTCTTGCTCCGCGTATTCTTCTCCTCTGTTTCTTCGCCTCAGGTTTTTCACACTTCTCTTGCTCCTCGTAGTGGCATACTGTTGATCCTCCTCTGATTTTCGCCCCTTGTGTTCTCCTCGTTTTTGTATTTTGCTTTTTTTTTCTTGCTCCTCGTATTCTTCTCCCCTGTTTCTTCACATCAGTTTTTTCACACTTCTCTTACTCCTCTTTGTGGCATACTGTTGATCCTCCTCTGATTTTCGCCCCTTGTGTTCTCCTCGTTTTTGTATTTTGCTTTTTTTTCTTGCTCCTCGTATTCTTCTCCCCTGTTTCTTCACCTCGGGTTTTTCACACTTCTCTTACTCCACGTAGTGCCACAATTTTGATCCTCCTCTGATTTTCGCCCCTTCTGTTCTCCTCGTTTTTGTATTTTGCTTTTTTTTTCTTGCTCCTCTTATTCTTCTCCCCTGTTTCTTCGCCTCGGGTTTTTCACACTTCTTTTACTCCACGTAGTGGCATACGGATGATCCTCCTCTGATTTTCGCCCCTTGTGTTCTCCTCGTTTTTGTATTTTGCTTTTTTTTCTTGCTCCTCGTATTCTTCTCCTCTGTTTCTTCACCTCGGGTTTTTCACACTTCTCTTGCTCCTCGTAGTGGCATACTGTTGATCCTCCTCTGATTTTCGCCCCTTGTGTTCTCCTCGTTTTTGTATTTTGCTTTTTTTTCTTGCTCCTCGTATTCTTCTCCCCTGTTTCTTCACATCAGATTTTTCACACTTCTCTTACTCCTCGTAGTGGCATACTGTTGATCCTCCTCTGATTTTCGCCCCTTGTGTTCTCCTCGTTTTTGTATTTTACTTTTTTTTTTCATGCTCCTCGTATTCTTCTCCCCTGTTTCTTCGCCTCGGCTTTTTCACACTTCTCTTACTCCACGTAGTGCCACACTTTTGATCCTCCTCTGATTTTCGCCCCTTGTGTTCTCCTCGTTTTTGTATTTTGCTTTTTTTTTCTTGCTCCTCGTATTCTTCTCCCCTGCTTCTTCACCTCGGGTTTTTCACACTTCTCTTACTGCACGTAGTGCCACACTTTTGATCCTCCTCTGATTTTCGCCCCTTGTGTTCTCCTCGTTTATGTATTTTGCTTTTTTTTTCTTGCTCCTCGTATTCTTCTCCCCTGTTTCTTCGCCTCGGGTTTTTCACACTTCTCTTACTGCACGTAGTGGCATACGGTTGATCCTCCTCTGATTTTCGCCCCTTGTGTTCTCCTCGTTTTTGTATTTTGCTTTTTTTTCTTGCTCCTCGTATTCTTCTCCCCTGTTTCTTCGCCTCGGGTTTTTCACACTTCTCTTGCTCCTCGTAGTGGCATACTGTTGATCCTCCTCTGATTTTCGCCCCTTGTGTTCTCCTCGTTTTTGTATTTTGCTTTTTTTTTCTTGCTCCTCTTATTCTTCTCCCCTGTTTCTTCGCCTCGGGTTTTTCACACTTCTCTTACTCCACGTAGTGGCATAGGGTTGATCCTCCTCTGATTTTCGCCCCTTGTGTTCTCCTCGTTTTTGTATTTTGCTTTTTTTTCTTGCTCCTCGTATTCTTCTCCTCTGTTTCTTCGCCTCGGGTTTTTCACACTTCTCTTGCTCCTCGTAGTGGCATACTGTTGATCCTCCTCTGATTTTCGCCCCTTGTGTTCTCCTCGTTTTTGTATTTTGCTTTTTTTTTCTTGCTCCTTGTATTCTTCTCCCCTGTTTCTTCGCCTTGGGTTTTTCACACTTCTCTTACTCCACGTAGTGCCACATTTTTGATCCTCCTCTGATTTTCGCCCCTTGTGTTCTCCTCGTTTCTGTATTTTGCTTTTTTTTCCTGCTGCGCGTATTCTTCTCCTCTGTTTCTTCGCCTCGGGTTTTTCACACTTCTCTTGCTCCTCGTAGTGGCATACTGTTGATCCTCCTCTGATTTTCACCCCTTGTGTTCTCCTCGTTTTTTTATTTTGCTTTTTTTTTCTTGCTCCTCGTATTCTTCTCCCCTGTTTCTTCGCCTCGGGTTTTTCACACTTCTCTTACTCCACGTAGTGCCACACTTTTGATCCTCCTCTGATTTTCGCCCCTTGTGTTCTCCTCGTTTTTGTATTTTGCTTTTTTTTCTTGCTCCTCGTATTCTTCTCCCCTGTTTCTTTGCCTCGGGTTTTTCACACTTCTCTTACTCCACGTAGTGGCATACGGTTGATCCTCCTCTGATTTTCGCCCTTTGTGTTCTCCTCGTTTTTGTATTTTGCTTTTTTTTCTTGCTCCGCGTATTCTTCTCCCCTGTTTCTTCACATCAGCTTTTTCACACTTCTCTTACTCCTCGTGTTGGCATACTGTTGATCCTCCTCTGATTTTCGCCCCTTGTGTTCTCCTCGTTTTTGTATTTTGCTTTTTTTTTCTTGCTCCTCGTATTCTTCTCCCCTGTTTCTTCGCCTCGGGTTTTTCACACTTCTCTTACTCCACCTAGTGCCACACCTCTGCTCCTCCTCTGATTTTCGCCCCTTGTGTTCTCCTCGTTTTTGTATTTTGCTTTTTTTTTTTTGCTACTCGTATTCTTCTCCCCTGTTTCTTCGCCTCGGGTTTTTCACACTTCTCTTACTCCACCTAGTGGCATACTGTTGATCCTCCTCTGATTTTCGCCCCTTGTGTTCTCCTCGTTTTTGTATTTTGTTTTTTTTTTCTTGCTCCTCGTATTCTTCTCCCCTGTTTCTTCACCTCGTGTGTTTCACACTTCTCTTGCTCCTCGTAGTGGCATACTGCTGATCCTCCTCTGATTTTCGCCCCTTGTGTTCTCCTCGTTTTTGTATTTTGCTTCTTTTTTCTTACTCCTCGTATTCTTCTCCCCTGTTTCTTCGTTTCGGGTTTTTCACACTTCTCTTACTCCACGTAGTGGCATACTGTTGATCCTCCTCTGATTTTCGCCCCTTGTGTTCTCCTCGTTTATGTATTTTGCTTTTTTTTCTTGCTCCTCGTATTCTTCTCCCCTGTTTCTTCGCCTCGGATTTTTCACACTTCTCTTGCTCCTCGTAGTGGCATACTGTTGATCCTCCTCTGATTTTCGCCCCTTGTGTTCTCGTCGTTTTTGTATTTTGCTTTTTTTTTCTTGCTCCTCTTATTCTTCTCCCCTGTTTCTTCGCCTCGGGTTTTTCACACTTCTCTTACTCCACGTAGTGACATATGGTTGATCCTCCTCTGATTTTCGCCCCTTGTGTTCTCCTCGTTTTTGTATTTTGCTTTTTTTTCTTGCACCTCGTATTCTTCTCCTCTGTTTCTTCGCCTCGGGTTTTTCACACTTCTCTTGCTCCTCGTAGTGGCATACTGTTGATCCTCCTCTGATTTTCGCCCCTTGTGTTCTCCTCGTTTTTGTATTTTGCTTTTTTTTTCTTGCTCCTCGTGTTCTTCTCCCCTGTTTCTTTGCCTCGGGTTTTTCACACTTCTCTTACTCCACGTAGGGCCGCACTTTTGATCCTCCTCTGATTTTCGCCCCTTGTGTTCTCCTCGTTTTTGTATTTTGCTTTTTTTTTCTTGCTCCTCGTATTCTTCTCCCCTGTTTCTTCGCCTCGGGTTTTTCACACTTCTCTTACTCCACGTAGTGCCACACTTTTGATCCTCCTCTGATTTTCGCCCCTTGTGTTCTCCTCGTTTTTGTATTTTGCTTTTTTTTTCTTGCTCCTCGTATTCTTCTCCCCTGTTTCTTCGCCTCGGGTTTTTCACACTTCTCTTACTCCACGTAGTGCCACACTTTTGATCCTCCTCTGATTTTCGCCCCTTGTGTTCTCCTCGTTTTTGTATTTTGCTTTTTTTTCTTGCTCCTCGTATTCTTCTCCCCTGTTTCTTCGCCTCGGGTTTTTCACACTTCTCTTACTCCACGTAGTGGCATACGGTTGATCCTCCTCTGATTTTCGCCCCTTGTGTTCTCCTCGTTTTTGTATTTTGCTTTTTTTTCTTGCTCCGCGTATTCTTCTCCTCTGTTTCTTCGCCTCGGGTTTTTCACACTTCTCTTGCTCCTCGTAGTGGCATACTGTTGATCCTCCTCTGATTTTCGCCCCTTGTGTTCTCCTCGTTTTTGTATTTTGCTTTTTTTTTCTTGCTCCTCGTATTCTTCTCCCCTGTTTCTTCACATCAGCTTTTTCACACTTCTCTTACTCCTCTTAGTGGCATACTGTTGATTCTCCTCTGATTTTCGCCCCTTGTGTTCTCCTCGTTTTTGTATTTTGCTTTTTTTTCTTGCTCCTCGTATTGTTCTCCCCTGTTTCTTCGCCTTGGGTTTTTCACACTTCTCTTACTCCACGTAGTGCCACACTTTTGATCCTCCTCTGATTTTCGCCCCTTGTGTTCTCCTCGTTTTTGTATTTTGCTTTTTTTTCTTGCTCCTCGTATTCTTCTCCCCTGTTTCTTCACCTCGGGTTTTTCACACTTCTCTTACTCCACGTAGTGCCACAATTTTGATCCTCCTCTGATTTTCGCCCCTTGTGTTCTCCTCGTTTTTGTATTTTGCTTTTTTTTTCTTGCTCCTCTTATTCTTCTCCCCTGTTTCTTCGCCTCGGGTTTTTCACACTTCTCTTACTCCACGTAGTGGCATACGCATGATCCTCCTCTGATTTTCGCCCCTTGTGTTCTCCTCGTTTTTGTATTTTGCTTTTTTTTCTTGCTCCTCGTATTCTTCTCCTCTGTTTCTTCACCTCGGGTTTTTCACACTTCTCTTGCTCCTCGTAGTGGCATACTGTTGATCCTCCTCTGATTTTCGCCCCTTGTGTTCTCCTCGTTTTTGTATTTTGCTTTTTTTTCTTGCTCCTCGTATTCTTCTCCCCTGTTTCTTCACATCAGCTTTTTCACACTTCTCTTACTCCTCGTAGTGGCATACTGTTGATCCTCCTCTGATTTTCGCCCCTTGTGTTCTCCTCGTTTTTGTATTTTGCTTTTTTTTTCTTGCTCCTCGTATTCTTCTCCCCTGTTTCTTCGCCTCGGGTTTTTCACACTTCTCTTACTCCACCTAGTGCCACACTTCTGATCCTCCTCTGATTTTCGCCCCTTGTGTTCTCCTCGTTTTTGTATTTTGCTTTTTTTTTCTTGCTACTCGTATTCTTCTCCCCTGTTTCTTCGCCTCGGGTTTTTCACACTTCTCTTACTCCACCTAGTGGCATACTGTTGATCCTCCTCTGATTTTCGCCCCTTGTGTTCTCCTCGTTTTTGTATTTTGCTTTTTTTTTCTTGCTCCTCGTATTCTTCTCCCCTGATTCTTCGCCTCGTGTGTTTCACACTTCTCTTGCTCCTCGTAGTGGCATACTGCTGATCCTCCTCTGATTTTCGCCCCTTGTGTTCTCCTCGTTTTTGTATTTTGCTTCTTTTTTCTTGCTCCTCGTATTCTTCTCCCCTGTTTCTTCGTCTCGGGTTTTTCACACTTCTCTTGCTCCACGTAGTGGCATACTGTTGATCCTCCTCTGATTTTCGCCCCTTGTGTTCTCCTCGTTTATGTATTTTGCTTTTTTTTCTTGCTCCTCGTATTCTTCTCCCCTGTTTCTTCGCCTCGGATTTTTCACACTTCTCTTGCTCCTCGTAGTGGCATACTGTTGATCCTCCTCTGATTTTCGCCCCTTGTGTTCTCGTCGTTTTTGTATTTTGCTTTTTTTTTCTTGCTCCTCTTATTCTTCTCCCCTGTTTCTTCGCCTCGGGTTTTTCACACTTCTCTTACTCCACGTAGTGACATATGGTTGATCCTCCTCTGATTTTCGCCCCTTGTGTTCTCCTCGTTTTTGTATTTTGCTTTTTTTTTTTGCTCCTCGTATTCTTCTCCCCTGTTTCTTCGCCTCGGGTTTTTCACACTTCTCTTGCTCCTCGTAGTGGCATACTGTTGATCCTCCTCTGATTTTCGCCCCTTGTGTTCTCCTCGTTTTTGTATTTTGCTTTTTTTTTCTTGCTCCTCTTATTCTTCTCCCCTGTTTCTTCGCCTTGGGTTTTTCACACTTCTCTTACTTCACGTAGTAGCATACGGTTGATCCTCCTCTGATTTTCGCCCCTTGTGTTCTCCTCGTTTTTGTATTTTGCTTTTTTTTCTTGCTCCGCGTATTCTTCTCCTGTGTTTCTTCGCCTCGGGTTTTTCACACTTCTCTTACTCCACGTAGTGGCATACGGTTGATCCTCCTCTGATTTTCGCCCCTTGTGTTCTCCTCGTTTTTGTATTTTGCTTTTTTTTTCTTGCTCCTCGTATTCTTCTCCCCTGTTTCTTCACATCAGCTTTTTCACACTTCTCTTACTCCTCGTAGTGGCATACTGTTGATCCTCCTCTGATTTTCGCCCCTTGTGTTCTCCTCGTTTTTGTATTTTGCTTTTTTTTTTCTTGCTCCTCGTATTCTTCTCCCCTGTTTCTTCGCCTGGGCTTTTTCACACTTCTCTTACTCCACGTAGTGCCACACTTTTGATACTCCTCTGATTTTCGCCCCTTGTGTTCTCCTCGTTTTTGTATTTTGCTTTTTTTTTCTTGCTCCTCGTATTCTTCTCCCATGTTTCTTCACCTCGGGTTTTTCACACTTCTCTTACTGCACGTAGTGCCACACTTTTGATCCTCCTCTGATTTTCGCCCCTTGTGTTCTCCTCGTTTTTGTATTTTTCTTTTTTTTTTTTGCTCCTCGTATTCTTCTCCCCTGTTTCTTCGCCTCGGGTTTTTCACACTTCTCTTACTGCACGTAGTGGCATACGGTTGATCCTCCTCTGATTTTCGCCCCTTGTGTTCTCCTCGTTTTTGTATTTTGCTTTTTTTTCTTACTCCTCGTATTCTTCTCCCCTGTTTCTTCGCCTCGGGTTTTTCACACTTCTCTTGCTCCTCGTAGTGGCATACTGTTGATCCTCCTCTGATTTTCGCCCCTTGTGTTCTCCTCGTTTTTGTATTTTGCTTTTTTTTTCTTGCTCCTCTTATTCTTCTCCCCTGTTTCTTCGCCTCGGGTTTTTCACACTTCTCTTACTCCACGTAGTGGCATACGGTTGATCCTCCTCTGATTTTCGCCCCTTGTGTTCTCCTCCTTTTTGTATTTTGCTTTTTTTTCTTGCTCCTCGTATTCTTCTCCTCTGTTTCTTCGCCTCGGGTTTTTCACACTTCTCTTGCTCCTCGTAGTGGCATACTGTTGATCCTCCTCTGATTTTCGCCCCTTGTGTTCTCCTCGTTTTTGTATTTTGCTTTTTTTTTCTTGCTCCTTGTATTCTTCTCCCCTGTTTCTTCGCCTTGGGTTTTTCACACTTCTCTTACTCCACGTAGTGCCACACTTTTGATCCTCCTCTGATTTTCGCCCCTTGTGTTCTCCTCGTTTTTGTATTTTGCTTTTTCTTCTTGCTCCTCGTATTCTTCTCCTCTGTTTCTTCGCCTCGGGTTTTTCACACTTCTCTTGCTCCTCGTTGTGGCATACTGTTGATCCTCCTCTGTTTTTCACCCCTTGTGTTCTCCTCGTTTTTGTATTTTGCTTTTTTTTTCTTGCTCCTCGTATTCTTCTCCCCTGTTTCTTCGCCTCGGGTTTTTCACACTTCTCTTACTCCACGTAGTGCCACACTTTTGATCCTCCTCTGATTTTCGCCCCTTGTGTTCTCCTCGTTTTTGTATTTTGCTTTTTTTTTCTTGCTCCTCGTATTCTTCTCCCCTGTTTCTTCGCCTCGGGTTTTTCACACTTCTCTTACTCCACGTAATGCCACACTTTTGATCCTCCTCTGATTTTCGCCCCTTGTGTTCTCCTCGTTTTTGTATTTTGCTTTTTTTTCTTGCTCCTCGTATTCTTCTCCCCTGTTTCTTCGCCTCGGGTTTTTCACACTTCTCTTACTCCACGTAGTGGCATACGGTTGATCCTCCTCTGATTTTCGCCCCTTGTGTTCTCCTCGTTTTTGTATTTTGCTTTTTTTTCTTGCTCCGCGTATTCTTCTCCTCTGTTTCTTCGCCTCGGGTTTTTCACACTTCTCTTGCTCCTCGTAGTGGCATACTGTTGATCCTCCTCTGATTTTCGCCCCTTGTGTTCTCCTCGTTTTTGTATTTTGCTTTTTTTTTCTTGCTCCTCGTATTCTTCTCCCCTGTTTCTTCACATCAGCTTTTTCACACTTCTCTTACTCCTCTTAGTGGCATACTGTTGATCCTCCTCTGATTTTCGCCCCTTGTGTTCTCCTCGTTTTTGTATTTTGCTTTTTTTTCTTGCTCCTCGTATTGTTCTCCCCTGTTTCTTCACCTCGGGTTTTTCACACTTCTCTTACTCCACGTAGTGCCACAATTTTGATCCTCCTCTGATTTTCGCCCCTTCTGTTCTCCTCGTTTTTGTATTTTGCTTTTTTTTTCTTGCTCCTTTTATTCTTCTCCCCTGTTTCTTCGCCTCGGGTTTTTCACACTTCTCTTACTCCACGTAGTGGCATACGGATGATCCTCCTCTGATTTTCGCCCCTTGTGTTCTCCTCGTTTTTGTATTTTGCTTTTTTTTCTTGCTCCTCGTATTCTTCTCCTCTGTTTCTTCACCTCGGGTTTTTCACACTTCTCTTGCTTCTCGTAGTGGCATACTGTTGATCCTCCTCTGATTTTCGCCCCTTGTGTTCTCCTCGTTTTTGTATTTTGCTTTTTTTTCTTGCTCCTCGTATTCTTCTCCCCTGTTTCTTCACATCAGATTTTTCACACTTCTCTTACTCCTCGTAGTGGCATACTGTTGATCCTCCTCTGATTTTCGCCCCTTGTGTTCTCCTCGTTTTTGTATTTTGCTTTTTTTTTCTTGCTCCTCGTATTCTTCTCCCCTGTTTCTTCGCCTCGGGTTTTTCACACTTCTCTTACTCCACCTAGTGCCACACTTCTGATCCTCCTCTGATTTTCGCCCCTTGTGTTCTCCTCGTTTTTGTATTTTGCTTTTTTTTTCTTGCTCCTCTTATTCTTCTCCCCTGTTTCTTCGCCTTGGGTTTTTCACACTTCTCTTACTTCACGTAGTGGCATACGGTTGATCCTCCTCTGATTTTCGCCCCTTGTGTTCTCCTCGTTTTTGTATTTTGCTTTTTTTTCTTGCTCCGCGTATTCTTCTCCTGTGTTTCTTCGCCTCGGGTTTTTCACACTTCTCTTGCTCCACGTAGTGGCATACGGTTGATCCTCCTCTGATTTTCGCCCCTTGTGTTCTCCTCGTTTTTGTATTTTGCTTTTTTTTTCTTGCTCCTCGTATTCTTCTCCCCTGTTTCTTCACATCAGCTTTTTCACACTTCTCTTACTCCTCGTAGTGGCATACTGTTGATCCTCCTCTGATTTTCGCCCCTTGTGTTCTCCTCGTTTTTGTATTTTGCTTTTTTTTTTCTTGCTCCTCGTATTCTTCTCCCCTGTTTCTTCGCCTGGGCTTTTTCACACTTCTCTTACTCCACGTAGTGCCACACTTTTGATACTCCTCTGATTTTCGCCCCTTGTGTTCTCCTCGTTTTTGTATTTTGCTTTTTTTTCTTGCTCCTCGTATTCTTCTCCCCTGTTTCTTCACCTCGGGTTTTTCACACTTCTCTTACTGCACGTAGTGCCACACTTTTGATCCTCCTCTGATTTTCGCCCCTTGTGTTCTCCTCGTTTTTGTATTTTGCTTTTTTTTTTTTGCTCCTCGTATTCTTCTCCCCTGTTTCTTCGCCTCGGGTTTTTCACACTTCTCTTACTGCACGTAGTGGCATACGGTTGATCCTCCTCTGATTTTCGCCCCTTGTGTTCTCCTCGTTTTTGTATTTTGCTTTTTTTTCTTGCTCCTCGTATTCTTCTCCCCTGTTTCTTCGCCTCGGGTTTTTCACACTTCTCTTGCTCCTCGTAGTGGCATACTGTTGATCCTCCTCTGATTTTCGCCCCTTGTGTTCTCCTCGTTTTTGTATTTTGCTTTTTTTTTCTTGCTCCTCGTATTCTTCTCCCCTGTTTCTTCGCCTCGGGTTTTTCACACTTCTCTTACTCCACGTAGTGGCATACGGTTGATCCTCCTCTGATTTTCGCCCCTTGTGTTCTCCTCCTTTTTGTATTTTGCTTTTTTTTCTTGCTCCTCGTATTCTTCTCCTCTGTTTCTTCGCCTCGGGTTATTCACACTTCTCTTGCTCCTCGTAGTGGCATACTGTTGATCCTCCTCTGATTTTCGCCCCTTGTGTTCTCCTCGTTTTTGTATTTTGCTTTTTTTTTCTTGCTCCTTGTATTCTTCTCCCCTGTTTCTTCGCCTTGGGTTTTTCACACTTCTCTTACTCCACGTAGTGCCACACTTTTGATCCTCCTCTGATTTTCGCCCCTTGTGTTCTCCTCGTTTTTGTATTTTGCTTTTTCTTCTTGCTCCTCGTATTCTTCTCCTCTGTTTCTTCCCCTCGGGTTTTTCACACTTCTCTTGCTCCTCGTAGTGGCATACTGTTGATCCTCCTCTGTTTTTCACCCCTTGTGTTCTCCTCGTTTTTGTATTTTGCTTTTTTTTTCTTGCTCCTCGTATTCTTCTCCCCTGTTTCTTCGCCTCGGGTTTTTCACACTTCTCTTACTCCACGTAGTGCCACACTTTTGATCCTCCTCTGATTTTCGCCCCTTGTGTTCTCCTCGTTTTTGTATTTTGCTTTTTTTTTCTTGCTCCTCGTATTCTTCTCCCCTGTTTCTTCGCCTCGGGTTTTTCACACTTCTCTTACTCCACGTAGTGCCACACTTTTGATCCTCCTCTGATTTTCGCCCCTTGTGTTCTCCTCGTTTTTGTATTTTGCTTTTTTTTCTTGCTCCTCGTATTCTTCTCCCCTGTTTCTTCGCCTCGGGTTTTTCACACTTCTCTTACTCCACGTAGTGGCATACGGTTGATCCTCCTCTGATTTTCGCCCCTTGTGTTCTCCTCGTTTTTGTATTTTGCTTTTTTTTCTTGCTCCGCGTATTCTTCTCCTCTGTTTCTTCGCCTCGGGTTTTTCACACTTCTCTTGCTCCTCGTAGTGGCATACTGTTGATCCTCCTCTGATTTTCGCCCCTTGTGTTCTCCTCGTTTTTGTATTTTGCTTTTTTTTTCTTGCTCCTCGTATTCTTCTCCCCTGTTTCTTCACATCAGCTTTTTCACACTTCTCTTACTCCTCTTAGTGGCATACTGTTGATCCTCCTCTGATTTTCGCCCCTTGTGTTCTCCTCGTTTTTGTATTTTGCTTTTTTTTCTTGCTCCTCGTATTGTTCTCCCCTGTTTCTTCACCTCGGGTTTTTCACACTTCTCTTACTCCACGTAGTGCCACAATTTTGATCCTCCTCTGATTTTCGCCCCTTCTGTTCTCCTCGTTTTTGTATTTTGCTTTTTTTTTCTTGCTCCTCTTATTCTTCTCCCCTGTTTCTTCGCCTCGGGTTTTTCACACTTCTTTTACTCCACGTAGTGGCATACGGATGATCCTCCTCTGATTTTCGCCCCTTGTGTTCTCCTCGTTTTTGTATTTTGCTTTTTTTTCTTGCTCCTCGTATTCTTCTCCTCTGTTTCTTCACCTCGGGTTTTTCACACTTCTCTTGCTCCTCGTAGTGGCATACTGTTGATCCTCCTCTGATTTTCGCCCCTTGTGTTCTCCTCGTTTTTGTATTTTGCTTTTTTTTCTTGCTCCTCGTATTCTTCTCCCCTGTTTCTTCACATCAGATTTTTCACACTTCTCTTACTCCTCGTAGTGGCATACTGTTGATCCTCCTCTGATTTTCGCCCCTTGTGTTCTCCTCGTTTTTGTATTTTGCTTTTTTTTTCTTGCTCCTCGTTTTCTTCTCCCCTGTTTCTTCGCCTCGGGTTTTTCACACTTCTCTTTCTCCACCTAGTGCCACACTTCTGATCCACCTCTGATTTTCGCCCCTTGTGTTCTCCTCGTTTTTGTATTTTGCTTTTTTTTTCTTGCTACTCGTATTCTTCTCCCCTGTTTCTTCGCCTCGGGTTTTTCACACTTCTCTTACTCCACGTAGTGCCACACTTTTGATCCTCCTCTGATTTTCGCCCCTTGTGTTCTACTCGTTTTTGTATTTTGCTTTTTTTTTCTTGCTCCTCGTATTCTTCTCCCCTGATTCTTCGCCTCGTGTGTTTCACACTTCTCTTGCTCCTCGTAGTGGCATACTGTTGATCCTCCTCTGATTTTCGCCCCTTGTGTTCTCCTCGTTTTTGGATTTTGCTTCTTTTTTCTTGCTCCTCGTATTCTTTTCCCCTGTTTCTTCGTCTCGGGTTTTTCACACTTCTCTTACTCCACGTAGTGGCATACTGTTGATCCTCCTCTGATTTTCGCCCCTTGTGTTCTCCTCGTTTATGTATTTTGCTTTTTTTTCTTGCTCCTCGTATTCTTCTCCCCTGTTTCTTCGCCTCGGATTTTTCACACTTCTCTTGCTCCTCGTAGTGGCATACTGTTGATCCTCCTCTGATTTTCGCCCCTTGTGTTCTCGTCGTTTTTGTATTTTGCTTTTTTTTTCTTGCTCCTCTTATTCTTCTCCCCTGTTTCTTCGCCTCGTGTTTTTCACACTTCTCTTACTCCACGTAGTGACATATGGTTGATCCTCCTCTGATTTTCGCCCCTTGTGTTCTCCTCGTTTTTGTATTTTGCTTTTTTTTCTTGCTCCTCGTATTCTTCTCCTCTGTTTCTTCACCTCGGGTTTTTCACACTTCTCTTGCTCCTCGTAGTGGCATACTGTTGATCCTCCTCTGATTTTCGCCCCTTGTGTTCTCCTCGTTTTTGTATTTTGCTTTTTTTTTCTTGCTCCTCGTATTCTTCTCCCCTGTTTCTTCACATCAGCTTTTTCACACTTCTCTTACTCCTCGTAGTGGCATACTGTTGATCCTCCTCTGATTTTCGCCCCTTGTGTTCTCCTCGTTTTTGTATTTTGCTTTTTTTTTTCTTGCTCCTCGTATTCTTCTCCCCTGTTTCTTCGCCTCGGCTTTTTCACACTTCTCTTACTCCACGTAGTGCCACACTTTTGATCCTCCTCTGATTTTCGCCCCTTGTGTTCTCCTCGTTTTTGTATTTTGCTTTTTTTTTCTTGCTCCTCGTATTCTTCTCCCCTGTTTCTTCACCTCGGGTTTTTCACACTTCTCTTACTGCACGTAGTGCCACACTTTTGATCCTCCTCTGATTTTCGCCCCTTGTGTTCTCCTCGTTTTTGTATTTTGCTTTTTTTTTCTTGCTCCTCGTATTCTTCTCCCCTGTTTCTTCGCCTCGGGTTTTTCACACTTCTCTTACTCCACGAAGTGGCATACGGTTGATCCTCCTCTGATTTTCGCCCCTTGTGTTCTCCTCGTTTTTGTATTTTGCTTTTTTTTTTGCTCCTCGTATTCTTCTCCTCTGTTTCTTCGCCTCGGGTTTTTCACACTTCTCTTGCTCCTCGTAGTGGCATACTGTTGATCCTCCTCTGATTTTCGCCCCTTGTGTTCTCCTCGTTTTTGTATTTTGCTTTTTTTTTCTTGCTCCTTGTATTCTTCCTCCCTGTTTCTTCGCCTTGGGTTTTTCACACTTCTCTTACTCCACGTAGTGCCACACTTTTGATCCTCCTCTGATTTTCGCCCCTTGTGTTCTCCTCGTTTTTGTATTTTGCTTTTTTTTCTTGCTCCGCGTATTCTTCTCCTCTGTTTCTTCGCCTCGGGTTTTTCACACTTCTCTTGCTCCTCGTAGTGGCATACTGTTGATCCTCCTCTGATTTTCACCCCTTGTGTTCTCGTTTTTGTATTTTGCTTTTTTTTTCTTGCTCCTCGTATTCTTCTCCCCTGTTTCTTCGCCTCGGGTTTTTCACACTTCTCTTTCTCCACGTAGTGCCACACTTTTGATCCTCCTCTGATTTTCGCCCCTTGTGTTCTCCTCGTTTTTGTATTTTGCTTTTTTTTTCTTGCTCCTCGTATTCTTCTCCCCTGTTTCTTCACCTCGGGTTTTTCACACTTCTCTTACTCCACGTAGTGCCACACTTTTGATCCTCCTCTGATTTTCGCCCCTTGTGTTCTCCTCGTTTTTGTATTTTGCTTTTTTTTCTTGCTCCTCGTATTCTTCTCCCCTGTTTCTTCGCCTCGGGTTTTTCACACTTCTCTTACTCCACGTAGTGCCACACTTTTGATCCTCCTCTGATTTTCGCCCCTTGTGTTCTCCTCGTTTTTGTATTTTGCTTTTTTTTCTTGCTCCGCGTATTCTTCTCCTCTGTTTCTTCGCCTCGGGTTTTTCACACTTCTCTTGCTCCTCGTAGTGGCATACTGTTGATCCTCCTCTGATTTTCGCCCCTTGTGTTCTCCTCGTTTTTGTATTTTGCTTTTTTTTTCTTGCTCCTCGTATTCTTCTCCCCTGTTTCTTCACATCAGTTTTTTCACACTTCTCTTACTCCTCTTAGTGGCATACTGTTGATCCTCCTCTGATTTTCGCCCCTTGTGTTCTCCTCGTTTTTGTATTTTGCTTTTTTTTCTTGCTCCTCGTATTGTTCTCCCCTGTTTCTTCACCTCGGGTTTTTCACACTTCTCTTACTCCACGTAGTGCCACAATTTTGATCCTCCTCTGATTTTCGCCCCTTCTGTTCTCCTCGTTTTTGTATTTTGCTTTTTTTTTCTTGCTCCTCTTATTCTTCTCCCCTGTTTCTTCGCCTCGGGTTTTTCACACTTCTTTTACTCCACGTAGTGGCATACGGATGATCCTCCTCTGATTTTCGCCCCTTGTGTTCTCCTCGTTTTTGTATTTTGCTTTTTTTTCTTGCTCCTCGTATTCTTCTCCTCTGTTTCTTCACCTCGGGTTTTTCACACTTCTCTTGCTCCTCGTAGTGGCATACTGTTGATCCTCCTCTGATTTTCGCCCCTTGTGTTCTCCTCGTTTTTGTATTTTGCTTTTTTTTCTTGCTCCTCGTATTCTTCTCCCCTGTTTCTTCACATCAGATTTTTCACACTTCTCTTACTCCTCGTAGTGGCATACTGTTGATCCTCCTCTGATTTTCGCCCCTTGTGTTCTCCTCGTTTTTGTATTTTGCTTTTTTTTTCTTGCTCCTCGTTTTCTTCTCCCCTGTTTCTTCGCCTCGGGTTTTTCACACTTCTCTTTCTCCACCTAGTGCCACACTTCTGATCCACCTCTGATTTTCGCCCCTTGTGTTCTCCTCGTTTTTGTATTTTGCTTTTTTTTTCTTGCTACTCGTATTCTTCTCCCCTGTTTCTTCGCCTCGGGTTTTTCACACTTCTCTTACTCCACGTAGTGCCACACTTTTGATCCTCCTCTGATTTTCGCCCCTTGTGTTCTCCTCGTTTTTGTATTTTGCTTTTTTTTTCTTGCTCCTCGTATTCTTCTCCCCTGATTCTTCGCCTCGTGTGTTTCACACTTCTCTTGCTCCTCGTAGTGGCATACTGTTGATCCTCCTCTGATTTTCGCCCCTTGTGTTCTCCTCGTTTTTGTATTTTGCTTTTTTTTTCTTGCTCCTCGTATTCTTCTCCCCTGTTTCTTCGTCTCGGGTTTTTCACACTTCTCTTACTCCACGTAGTGGCATACTGTTGATCCTCCTCTGATTTTCGCCCCTTGTGTTCTCCTCGTTTATGTATTTTGCTTTTTTTCCTTGCTCCTCGTATTCTTCTCCCCTGTTTCTTCGCCTCGGATTTTTCACACTTCTCTTGCTCCTCGTAGTGGCATACTGTTGATCCTCCTCTGATTTTCGCCCCTTGTGTTCTCGTCGTTTTTGTATTTTGCTTTTTTTTTCTTGCTCCTCTTATTCTTCTCCCCTGTTTCTTCGCCTCGGGTTTTTCACACTTCTCTTACTCCACGTAGTGACATATGGTTGATCCTCCTCTGATTTTCGCCCCTTGTGTTCTCCTCGTTTTTGTATTTTGCTTTTTTTTCTTGCTCCTCGTATTCTTCTCCTCTGTTTCTTCACCTCGGGTTTTTCACACTTCTCTTGCTCCTCGTAGTGGCATACTGTTGATCCTCCTCTGATTTTCGCCCCTTGTGTTCTCCTCGTTTTTGTATTTTTCTTTTTTTTTCTTGCTCCTCGTATTCTTCTCCCCTGTTTCTTCACATCAGCTTTTTCACACTTCTCTTACTCCTCGTAGTGGCATACTGTTGATCCTCCTCTGATTTTCGCCCCTTGTGTTCTCCTCGTTTTTGTATTTTGCTTTTTTTTTTCTTGCTCCTCGTATTCTTCTCCCCTGTTTCTTCGCCTCGGCTTTTTCACACTTCTCTTACTCCACGTAGTGCCACACTTTTGATCCTCCTCTGATTTTCGCCCCTTGTGTTCTCCTCGTTTTTGTATTTTGCTTTTTTTTTCTTGCTCCTCGTATTCTTCTCCCCTGTTTCTTCACCTCGGGTTTTTCACACTTCTCTTACTGCACGTAGTGCCACACCTTTGATCCTCCTCTGATTTTCGCCCCTTGTGTTCTCCTCGTTTTTGTATTTTGCTTTTTTTTTCTTGCTCCTCGTATTCTTCTCCCCTGTTTCTTCGCCTCGGGTTTTTCACACTTCTCTTACTCCACGAAGTGGCATACGGTTGATCCTCCTCTGATTTTCGCCCCTTGTGTTCTCCTCGTTTTTGTATTTTGCTTTTTTTTCTTGCTCCTCGTATTCTTCTCCTCTGTTTCTTCGCCTCGGGTTTTTCACACTTCTCTTGCTCCTCGTAGTGGCATACTGTTGATCCTCCTCTGATTTTCGCCCCTTGTGTTCTCCTCGTTTTTGTATTTTGCTTTTTTTTTCTTGCTCCTTGTATTCTTCTCCCCTGTTTCTTCGCCTTGGGTTTTTCACACTTCTCTTACTCCACGTAGTGGCATACTGTTGATCCTCCTCTGATTTTCGCCCCTTGTGTTCTCCTCGTTTTTGTATTTTGCTTTTTTTTCTTGCTCCTCGTATTCTTCTCCTCTGTTTCTTCACCTCGGGTTTTTCACACTTCTCTTGCTCCTCGTAGTGGCATACTGTTGATCCTCCTCTGATTTTCGCCCCTTGTGTTCTCCTCGTTTTTGTATTTTGCTTTTTTTTCTTGCTCCTCGTATTCTTCTCCCCTGTTTCTTCACATCAGATTTTTCACACTTCTCTTACTCCTCGTAGTGGCATACTGTTGATCCTCCTCTGATTTTCGCCCCTTGTGTTCTCCTCGTTTTTGTATTTTGCTTTTTTTTTCTTGCTCCTCGTTTTCTTCTCCCCTGTTTCTTCGCCTCGGGTTTTTCACACTTCTCTTTCTCCACCTAGTGCCACACTTCTGATCCTCCTCTGATTTTCGCCCCTTGTGTTCTCCTCGTTTTTGTATTTTGCTTTTTTTTTCTTGCTACTCGTATTCTTCTCCCCTGTTTCTTCACCTCGGGTTTTTCACACTTCTCTTACTCCACGTAGTGCCACACTTTTGATCCTCCTCTGATTTTCGCCCCTTGTGTTCTACTCGTTTTTGTATTTTGCTTTTTTTTTCTTGCTCCTCGTATTCTTCTCCCCTGATTCTTCGCCTCGTGTGTTTCACACTTCTCTTGCTCCTCGTAGTGGCATACTGTTGATCCTCCTCTGATTTTCGCCCCTTGTGTTCTCCTCGTTTTTGGATTTTGCTTCTTTTTTCTTGCTCCTCGTATTCTTTTCCCCTGTTTCTTCGTCTCGGGTTTTTCACACTTCTCTTACTCCACGTAGTGGCATACTGTTGATCCTCCTCTGATTTTCGCCCCTTGTGTTCTCCTCGTTTATGTATTTTGCTTTTTTTTCTTGCTCCTCGTATTCTTCTCCCCTGTTTCTTCGCCTCGGATTTTTCACACTTCTCTTGCTCCTCGTAGTGGCATACTGTTGATCCTCCTCTGATTTTCGCCCCTTGTGTTCTCGTCGTTTTTGTATTTTGCTTTTTTTTTCTTGCTCCTCTTATTCTTCTCCCCTGTTTCTTCGCCTCGGGTTTTTCACACTTCTCTTACTCCACGTAGTGACATATGGTTGATCCTCCTCTGATTTTCGCCCCTTGTGTTCTCCTCGTTTTTGTATTTTGCTTTTTTTTCTTGCTCCTCGTATTCTTCTCCTCTGTTTCTTCACCTCGGGTTTTTCACACTTCTCTTGCTCCTCGTAGTGGCATACTGTTGATCCTCCTCTGATTTTCGCCCCTTGTGTTCTCCTCGTTTTTGTATTTTGCTTTTTTTTTCTTGCTCCTCGTATTCTTCTCCCCTGTTTCTTCACATCAGCTTTTTCACACTTCTCTTACTCCTCGTAGTGGCATACTGTTGATCCTCCTCTGATTTTCGCCCCTTGTGTTCTCCTCGTTTTTGTATTTTGCTTTTTTTTTTCTTGCTCCTCGTATTCTTCTCCCCTGTTTCTTCGCCTCGGCTTTTTCACACTTCTCTTACTCCACGTAGTGCCACACTTTTGATCCTCCTCTGATTTTCGCCCCTTGTGTTCTCCTCGTTTTTGTATTTTGCTTTTTTTTTCTTGCTCCTCGTATTCTTCTCCCCTGTTTCTTCACCTCGGGTTTTTCACACTTCTCTTACTGCACATAGTGCCACACTTTTGATCCTCCTCTGATTTTCGCCCCTTGTGTTCTCCTCGTTTTTGTATTTTGCTTTTTTTTTCTTGCTCCTCGTATTCTTCTCCCCTGTTTCTTCGCCTCGGGTTTTTCACACTTCTCTTACTCCACGAAGTGGCATACGGTTGATCCTCCTCTGATTTTCGCCCCTTGTGTTCTCCTCGTTTTTGTATTTTGCTTTTTTTTTTGCTCCTCGTATTCTTCTCCTCTGTTTCTTCGCCTCGGGTTTTTCACACTTCTCTTGCTCCTCGTAGTGGCATACTGTTGATCCTCCTCTGATTTTCGCCCCTTGTGTTCTCCTCGTTTTTGTATTTTGCTTTTTTTTTCTTGCTCCTTGTATTCTTCTCCCCTGTTTCTTCGCCTTGGGTTTTTCACACTTCTCTTACTCCACGTAGTGCCACACTTTTGATCCTCCTCTGATTTTCGCCCCTTGTGTTCTCCTCGTTTTTGTATTTTGCTTTTTTTTCTTGCTCCGCGTATTCTTCTCCTCTGTTTCTTCGCCTCGGGTTTTTCACACTTCTCTTGCTCCTCGTAGTGGCATACTGTTGATCCTCCTCTGATTTTCACCCCTTGTGTTCTCGTTTTTGTATTTTGCTTTTTTTTTCTTGCTCCTCGTATTCTTCTCCCCTGTTTCTTCGCCTCGGGTTTTTCACACTTCTCTTTCTCCACGTAGTGCCACACTTTTGATCCTCCTCTGATTTTCGCCCCTTGTGTTCTCCTCGTTTTTGTATTTTGCTTTTTTTTTCTTGCTCCTCGTATTCTTCTCCCCTGTTTCTTCACCTCGGGTTTTTCACACTTCTCTTACTCCACGTAGTGCCACACTTTTGATCCTCCTCTGATTTTCGCCCCTTGTGTTCTCCTCGTTTTTGTATTTTGCTTGTTTTTCTTGCTCCTCGTATTCTTCTCCCCTGTTTCTTCGCCTCGGGTTTTTCACACTTCTCTTACTCCACGTAGTGCCACACTTTTGATCCTCCTCTGATTTTCGCCCCTTGTGTTCTCCTCGTTTTTGTATTTTGCTTTTTTTTCTTGCTCCGCGTATTCTTCTCCTCTGTTTCTTCGCCTCGGGTTTTTCACACTTCTCTTGCTCCTCGTAGTGGCATACTGTTGATCCTCCTCTGATTTTCGCCCCTTGTGTTCTCCTCGTTTTTGAATTTTGCTTTTTTTTTTTTGCTCCTCGTATTCTTCTCCCCTGTTTCTTCACTTCAGTTTTTTCACACTTCTCTTACTCCTCTTAGTGGCATACTGTTGATCCTCCTCTGATTTTCGCCCCTTGTGTTCTCCTCGTTTTTGTATTTTGCTTTTTTTTCTTGCTCCTCGTATTGTTCTCCCCTGTTTCTTCACCTCGGGTTTTTCACACTTCTCTTACTCCACGTAGTGCCACAATTTTGATCCTCCTCTGATTTTCGCCCCTTCTGTTCTCCTCGTTTTTGTATTTTGCTTTTTTTTTCTTGCTCCTCTTATTCTTCTCCCCTGTTTCTTCGCCTCGGGTTTTTCACACTTCTTTTACTCCACGTAGTGGCATACGGATGATCCTCCTCTGATTTTCGCCCCTTGTGTTCTCCTCGTTTTTGTATTTTGCTTTTTTTTCTTGCTCCTCGTATTCTTCTCCTCTGTTTCTTCACCTCGGGTTTTTCACACTTCTCTTGCTCCTCGTAGTGGCATACTGTTGATCCTCCTCTGATTTTCGCCCCTTGTGTTCTCCTCGTTTTTGTATTTTGCTTTTTTTTCTTGCTCCTCGTATTCTTCTCCCCTGTTTCTTCACATCAGATTTTTCACACTTCTCTTACTCCTCGTAGTGGCATACTGTTGATCCTCCTCTGATTTTCGCCCCTTGTGTTCTCCTCGTTTTTGTATTTTGCTTTTTTTTTCTTGCTCCTCGTTTTCTTCTCCCCTGTTTCTTCGCCTCGGGTTTTTCACACTTCTCTTTCTCCACCTAGTGCCACACTTCTGATCCACCTCTGATTTTCGCCCCTTGTGTTCTCCTCGTTTTTGTATTTTGCTTTTTTTTTCTTGCTACTCGTATTCTTCTCCCCTGTTTCTTCGCCTCGGGTTTTTCACACTTCTCTTACTCCACGTAGTGCCACACTTTTGATCCTCCTCTGATTTTCGCCCCTTGTGTTCTACTCGTTTTTGTATTTTGCTTTTTTTTTCTTGCTCCTCGTATTCTTCTCCCCTGATTCTTCGCCTCGTGTGTTTCACACTTCTCTTGCTCCTTGTAGTGGCATACTGTTGATCCTCCTCTGATTTTCGCCCCTTGTGTTCTCCTCGTTTTTGGATTTTGCTTCTTTTTTCTTGCTCCTCGTATTCTTTTCCCCTGTTTCTTCGTCTCGGGTTTTTCACACTTCTCTTACTCCACGTAGTGGCATACTGTTGATCCTCCTCTGATTTTCGCCCCTTGTGTTCTCCTCGTTTATGTATTTTGCTTTTTTTTCTTGCTCCTCGTATTCTTCTCCCCTGTTTCTTCGCCTCGGGTTTTTCACACTTCTCTTGCTCCTCGTAGTGGCATACTGTTGATCCTCCTCTGATTTTCGCCCCTTGTGTTCTCGTCGTTTTTGTTTTTTGCTTTTTTTTTCTTGCTCCTCTTATTCTTCTCCCCTGTTTCTTCGCCTCGGGTTTTTCACACTTCTCTTACTCCACGTAGTGACATATGGTTGATCCTCCTCTGATTTTCGCCCCTTGTGTTCTCCTCGTTTTTGTATTTTGCTTTTTTTTCTTGCTCCTCGTATTCTTCTCCTCTGTTTCTTCACCTCGGGTTTTTCACACTTCTCTTGCTCCTCGCAGTGGCATACTGTTGATCCTCCTCTGATTTTCGCCCCTTGTGTTCTCCTCGTTTTTGTATTTTGCTTTTTTTTTCTTGCTCCTCGTATTCTTCTCCCCTGTTTCTTCACATCAGCTTTTTCACACTTCTCTTACTCCTCGTAGTGGCATACTGTTGATCCTCCTCTGATTTTCGCCCCTTGTGTTCTCCTCGTTTTTGTATTTTGCTTTTTTTTTTCTTGCTCCTCGTATTCTTCTCCCCTGTTTCTTCGCCTCGGCTTTTTCACACTTCTCTTACTCCACGTAGTGCCACACTTTTGATCCTCCTCTGATTTTCGCCCCTTGTGTTCTCCTCGTTTTTGTATTTTGCTTTTTTTTTCTTGCTCCTCGTATTCTTCTCCCCTGTTTCTTCACCTCGGGTTTTTCACACTTCTCTTACTGCACGTAGTGCCACACTTTTGATCCTCCTCTGATTTTCGCCCCTTGTGTTCTCCTCGTTTTTGTATTTTGCTTTTTTTTTCTTGCTCCTCGTATTCTTCTCCCCTGTTTCTTCGCCTCGGGTTTTTCACACTTCTCTTACTCCACGAAGTGGCATACGGTTGATCCTCCTCTGATTTTCGCCCCTTGTGTTCTCCTCGTTTTTGTATTTTGCTTTTTTTTCTTGCTCCTCGTATTCTTCTCCTCTGTTTCTTCGCCTCGGGTTTTTCACACTTCTCTTGCTCCTCGTAGTGGCATACTGTTGATCCTCCTCTGATTTTCGCCCCTTGTGTTCTCCTCGTTTTTGTATTTTGCTTTTTTTTTCTTGCTCCTTGTATTCTTCTCCCCTGTTTCTTCGCCTTGGGTTTTTCACACTTCTCTTACTCCACGTAGTGCCACACTTTTGATCCTCCTCTGATTTTCGCCCCTTGTGTTCTCCTCGTTTTTGTATTTTGCTTTTTTTTCTTGCTCCGCGTATTCTTCTCCTCTGTTTCTTCGCCTCGGGTTTTTCAC
Organism: Cervus elaphus; assembly: GCF_910594005.1. NCBI lineage: Eukaryota > Metazoa > Chordata > Mammalia > Artiodactyla > Cervidae > Cervus > Cervus elaphus. The sequence goes on from NC_057836.1 coordinate 73,647,835, forward strand.
ACTTCTCTTGCTCCTCGTAGTGGCATACTGTTGATCCTCCTCTGATTTTCACCCCTTGTGTTCTCGTTTTTGTATTTTGCTTTTTTTTTCTTGCTCCTCGTATTCTTCTCCCCTGTTTCTTCGCCTCGGGTTTTTCACACTTCTCTTACTCCACGTAGTGCCACACTTTTGATCCTCCTCTGATTTTCGCCCCTTGTGTTCTCCTCGTTTTTGTATTTTGCTTTTTTTTTCTTGCTCCTCGTATTCTTCTCCCCTGTTTCTTCACCTCGGGTTTTTCACACTTCTCTTACTCCACGTAGTGCCACACTTTTGATCCTCCTCTGATTTTCGCCCCTTGTGTTCTCCTCGTTTTTGTATTTTGCTTTTTTTTCTTGCTCCTCGTATTCTTCTCCCCTGTTTCTTCGCCTCGGGTTTTTCACACTTCTCTTACTCCACGTAGTGCCACACTTTTGATCCTCCTCTGATTTTCGCCCCTTGTGTTCTCCTCGTTTTTGTATTTTGCTTTTTTTTCTTGCTCCTCGTATTCTTCTCCCCTGTTTCTTCGCCTCGGGTTTTTCACACTTCTCTTACTCCACGTAGTGCCACACTTTTGATCCTCCTCTGATTTTCGCCCCTTGTGTTCTCCTCGTTTTTGTATTTTGCTTTTTTTTTCTTGCTCCTCGTATTCTTCTCCCCTGTTTCTTCACATCAGCTTTTTCACACTTCTCTTACTCCTCTTAGTGGCATACTGTTGATCCTCCTCTGATTTTCGCCCCTTGTGTTCTCCTCGTTTTTGTATTTTGCTTTTTTTTCTTGCTCCTCGTATTGTTCTCCCCTGTTTCTTCGCCTCGGGTTTTTCACACTTCTCTTACTCCACGTAGTGCCACACTTTTGATCCTCCTCTGATTTTCGCCCCTTGTGTTCTCCTCGTTTTTGTATTTTGCTTTTTTTTCTTGCTCCTCGTATTCTTCTCCCCTGTTTCTTCACCTCGGGTTTTTCACACTTCTCTTACTCCACGTAGTGCCACAATTTTGATCCTCCTCTGATTTTCGCCCCTTGTGTTCTCCTCGTTTTTGTATTTTGCTTTTTTTTTCTTGCTCCTCTTATTCTTCTCCCCTGTTTCTTCGCCTCGGGTTTTTCACACTTCTCTTACTCCACGTAGTGGCATACGGATGATCCTCCTCTGATTTTCGCCCCTTGTGTTCTCCTCGTTTTTGTATTTTGCTTTTTTTTCTTGCTCCTCGTATTCTTCTCCTCTGTTTCTTCACCTCGGGTTTTTCACACTTCTCTTGCTCCTCGTAGTGGCATACTGTTGATCCTCCTCTGATTTTCGCCCCTTGTGTTCTCCTCGTTTTTGTATTTTGCTTTTTTTTCTTTCTCCTCGTATTTTTCTCCCCTGTTTCTTCACATCAGCTTTTTCACACTTCTCTTACTCCTCGCAGTGGCATACTGTTGATCCTCCTCTGATTTTCGCCCCTTGTGTTCTCCTCGTTTTTGTATTTTGCTTTTTTTTTCTTGCTCCTCGTATTCTTCTCCCCTGTTTCTTCGCCTCGGGTTTTTCACACTTCTCTTACTCCACCTAGTGCCACACTTCTGATCCTCCTCTGATTTTCGCCCCTTGTGTTCTCCTCGTTTTTGTATTTTGCTTTTTTTTTCTTGCTCCTCTTATTCTTCTCCCCTGTTTCTTCGCCTCGGATTTTTCACACTTCTCTTGCTCCTCGTAGTGGCATACTGTTGATCCTCCTCTGATTTTCGCCCCTTGTGTTCTCGTCGTTTTTGTATTTTGCTTTTTTTTTCTTGCTCCTCTTATTCTTCTCCCCTGTTTCTTCGCCTCGGGTTTTTCACACTTCTCTTACTCCACGTAGTGACATATGGTTGATCCTCCTCTGATTTTCGCCCCTTGTGTTCTCCTCGTTTTTGTATTTTGCTTTTTTTTCTTGCTCCTCGTATTCTTCTCCTCTGTTTCTTCACCTCGGGTTTTTCACACTTCTCTTGCTCCTCGTAGTGGCATACTGTTGATCCTCCTCTGATTTTCGCCCCTTGTGTTCTCCTCGTTTTTGTATTTTGCTTTTTTTTTCTTGCTCCTCGTATTCTTCTCCCCTGTTTCTTCACATCAGCTTTTTCACACTTCTCTTACTCCTCGTAGTGGCATACTGTTGATCCTCCTCTGATTTTCGCCCCTTGTGTTCTCCTCGTTTTTGTATTTTGCTTTTTTTTTTCTTGCTCCTCGTATTCTTCTCCCCTGTTTCTTCGCCTCGGCTTTTTCACACTTCTCTTACTCCACGTAGTGCCACACTTTTGATCCTCCTCTGATTTTCGCCCCTTGTGTTCTCGTTTTTGGATTTTGCTTTTTTTTTTCTTGCTCCTCGTATTCTTCTCCCCTGTTTCTTCACCTCGGGTTTTTCACACTTCTCTTACTGCACGTAGTGCCACACTTTTGATCCTCCTCTGATTTTCGCCCCTTGTGTTCTCCTCGTTTTTGTATTTTGCTTTTTTTTTCTTGCTCCTCGTATTCTTCTCCCCTGTTTCTTCGCCTCGGGTTTTTCACACTTCTCTTACTCCACGAAGTGGCATACGGTTGATCCTCCTCTGATTTTCGCCCCTTGTGTTCTCCTCGTTTTTGTATTTTGCTTTTTTTTCTTGCTCCTCGTATTCTTCTCCTCTGTTTCTTCGCCTCGGGTTTTTCACACTTCTCTTGCTCCTCGTAGTGGCATACTGTTGATCCTCCTCTGATTTTCGCCCCTTGTGTTCTCCTCGTTTTTGTATTTTGCTTTTTTTTTTCTTGCTCCTTGTATTCTTCTCCCCTGTTTCTTCGCCTTGGGTTTTTCACACTTCTCTTACTCCACGTAGTGCCACACTTTTGATCCTCCTCTGATTTTCGCCCCTTGTGTTCTCCTCGTTTTTGTATTTTGCTTTTTTTTCTTGCTCCGCGTATTCTTCTCCTCTGTTTCTTCGCCTCGGGTTTTTCACACTTCTCTTGCTCCTCGTAGTGGCATACTGTTGATCCTCCTCTGATTTTCACCCCTTGTGTTCTCGTTTTTGTATTTTGCTTTTTTTTTCTTGCTCCTCGTATTCTTCTCCCCTGTTTCTTCGCCTCGGGTTTTTCACACTTCTCTTACTCCACGTAGTGCCACACTTTTGATCCTCCTCTGATTTTCGCCCCTTGTGTTCTCCTCGTTTTTGTATTTTGCTTTTTTTTTCTTGCTCCTCGTATTCTTCTCCCCTGTTTCTTCACCTCGGGTTTTTCACACTTCTCTTACTCCACGTAGTGACATATGGTTGATCCTCCTCTGATTTTCGCCCCTTGTGTTCTCCTCGTTTTTGTATTTTGCTTTTTTTTCTTGCTCCTCGTATTCTTCTCCCCTGTTTCTTCACCTCGGGTTTTTCACACTTCTCTTACTCCACGTAGTGCCACACTTTTGATCCTCCTCTGATTTTCGCCCCTTGTGTTCTCCTCGTTTTTGTATTTTGCTTTTTTTTCTTGCTCCTCGTATTCTTCTCCCCTGTTTCTTCGCCTCGGGTTTTTCACACTTCTCTTACTCCACCTAGTGCCACACTTTTGATCCTCCTCTGATTTTCGCCCCTTGTGTTCTCCTCGTTTTTGTATTTTGCTTTTTTTTCTTGCTCCGCGTATTCTTCTCCTCTGTTTCTTCGCCTCGGGTTTTTCACACTTCTCTTGCTCCTCGTAGTGGCATACTGTTGATCCTCCTCTGATTTTCGCCCCTTGTGTTCTCCTCGTTTTTGTATTTTGCTTTTTTTTTCTTGCTCCTCGTATTCTTCTCCCCTGTTTCTTCACATCAGCTTTTTCACACTTCTCTTACTCCTCTTAGTGGCATACTGTTGATCCTCCTCTGATTTTCGCCCCTTGTGTTCTCCTCGTTTTTGTATTTTGCTTTTTTTTCTTGCTCCTCGTATTGTTCTCCCCTGTTTCTTCGCCTCGGGTTTTTCACACTTCTCTTACTCCACGTAGTGCCACACTTTTGATCCTCCTCTGATTTTCGCCCCTTGTGTTCTCCTCGTTTTTGTATTTTGCTTTTTTTTCTTGCTCCTCGTATTCTTCTCCCCTGTTTCTTCACCTCGGGTTTTTCACACTTCTCTTACTCCACGTAGTGCCACACTTCTGATCCTCCTCTGATTTTCGCCCCTTGTGTTCTCCTCGTTTTTGTATTTTGCTTTTTTTTTCTTGCTACTCGTATTCTTCTCCCCTGTTTCTTCGCCTCGGGTTTTTCACACTTCTCTTACTTCACCAAGTGGCATACTGTTGATCCTCCTCTGATTTTCGCCCCTTGTGTTCTCCTCGTTTTTGTATTTTGCTTTTTTTTTCTTGCTCCTCGTATTCTTCTCCCCTGATTCTTCGCCTCGTGTGTTTCACACTTCTCTTGCTCCTCGTAGTGGCATACTGTTGATCCTCCTCTGATTTTCGCCCCTTGTGTTCTCCTCGTTTTTGTATTTTGCTTCTTTTTTCTTGCTCCTCGTATTCTTCTCCCCTGATTCTTCGTCTCGGGTTTTTCACACTTCTCTTACTCCACGTAGTGGCATACTGTTGATCCTCCTCTGATTTTCGCCCCTTGTGTTCTCCTCGTTTATGTATTTTGCTTTTTTTTCTTGCTCCTCGTATTCTTCTCCCCTGTTTCTTCGCCTCGGATTTTTCACACTTCTCTTGCTCCTCGTAGTGGCATGCTGTTGATCCTCCTCTGATTTTCGCCCCTTGTGTTCTCGTCGTTTTTGTATTTTGCTTTTTTTTTCTTGCTCCTCTTATTCTTCTCCCCTGTTTCTTCGCCTCGGGTTTTTCACACTTCTCTTACTCCACGTAGTGACATATGGTTGATCCTCCTCTGATTTTCGCCCCTTGTGTTCTCCTCGTTTTTGTATTTTGCTTTTTTTTCTTGCTCCTCGTATTCTTCTCCCCTGTTTCTTCGCCTCGGGTTTTTCACACTTCTCTTGCTCCTCGTAGTGGCATACTGTTGATCCTCCTCTGATTTTCGCCCCTTGTGTTCTCCTCGTTTTTGTATTTTGCTTTTTTTTTCTTGCTCCTCTTATTCTTCTCCCCTGTTTCTTCGCCTTGGGTTTTTCACACTTCTCTTACTTCACGTAGTGACATACGATTGATCCTCCTCTGATTTTCGCCCCTTGTGTTCTCCTCGTTTTTGTATTTTGCTTTTTTTTTTTGCTCCGCGTATTCTTCTCCTGTGTTTCTTCGCCTCGGGTTTTTCACACTTCTCTTGCTCCACGTAGTGGCATACGGTTGATCCTCCTCTGATATTCGCCCCTTGTGTTCTCCTCGTTTTTGTATTTTGCTTTTTTTTTCTTGCTCCTCGTATTCTTCTCCCCTGTTTCTTCACATCAGCTTTTTCACACTTCTCTTACTCCTCGTAGTGGCATACTGTTGATCCTCCTCTGATTTTCGCCCCTTGTGTTCTCCTCGTTTTTGTATTTTGCTTTTTTTTTTCTTGCTCCTCGTATTCTTCTCCCCTGTTTCTTCGCCTGGGCTTTTTCACACTTCTCTTACTCCACGTAGTGCCACACTTTTGATACTCCTCTGATTTTCGCCCCTTGTGTTCTCCTCGTTTTTGTATTTTGCTTTTTTTTTCTTGCTCCTCGTATTCTTCTCCCCTGTTTCTTCACCTCGGGTTTTTCACACTTCTCTTACTGCACGTAGTGCCACACTTTTGATCCTCCTCTGATTTTCGCCCCTTGTGTTCTCCTCGTTTTTGTATTTTGCTTTTTTTTTTTTGCTCCTCGTATTCTTCTCCCCTGTTTCTTCGCCTCGGGTTTTTCACACTTCTCTTACTGCACGTAGTGGCATACGGTTGATCCTCCTCTGATTTTCGCCCCTTGTGTTCTCCTCGTTTTTGTATTTTGCTTTTTTTTCTTGCTCCTCGTATTCTTCTCCCCTGTTTCTTCGCCTCGGGTTTTTCACACTTCTCTTGCTCCTCGTAGTGGCATACTGTTGATCCTCCTCTGATTTTCGCCCCTTGTGTTCTCCTCGTTTTTGTATTTTGCTTTTTTTTTCTTGCTCCTCGTATTCTTCTCCCCTGTTTCTTTGCCTCGGGTTTTTCACACTTCTCTTACTCCACGTAGTGGCATACGGTTGATCCTCCTCTGATTTTCGCCCCTTGTGTTCTCCTCCTTTTTGTATTTTGCTTTTTTTTCTTGCTCCTCGTATTCTTCTCCTCTGTTTCTTCGCCTCGGGTTTTTCACACTTCTCTTGCTCCTCGTAGTGGCATACTGTTGATCCTCCTCTGATTTTCGCCCCTTGTGTTCTCCTCGTTTTTGTATTTTGCTTTTTTTTTCTTGCTCCTTGTATTCTTCTCCCCTGTTTCTTCGCCTTGGGTTTTTCACACTTCTCTTACTCCACGTAGTGCCACACTTTTGATCCTCCTCTGATTTTCGCCCCTTGTGTTCTCCTCGTTTTTGTATTTTGCTTTTTCTTCTTGCTCCTCGTATTCTTCTCCTCTGTTTCTTCGCCTCGGGTTTTTCACACTTCTCTTGCTCCTCGTAGTGGCATACTGTTGATCCTCCTCTGTTTTTCACCCCTTCTGTTCTCCTCGTTTTTGTATTTTGCTTTTTTTTTCTTGCTCCTCGTATTCTTCTCCCCTGTTTCTTCGCCTCGGGTTTTTCACACTTCTCTTACTCCACGTAGTGCCACACTTTTGATCCTCCTCTGATTTTCGCCCCTTGTGTTCTCCTCGTTTTTGTATTTTGCTTTTTTTTTCTTGCTCCTCGTATTCTTCTCCCCTGTTTCTTCGCCTCGGGTTTTTCACACTTCTCTTACTCCACGTAGTGCCACACTTTTGATCCTCCTCTGATTTTCGCCCCTTGTGTTCTCCTCGTTTTTGTATTTTGCTTTTTTTTCTTGCTCCTCGTATTCTTCTCCCCTGTTTCTTCGCCTCGGGTTTTTCACACTTCTCTTACTCCACGTAGTGGCATACGGTTGATCCTCCTCTGATTTTCGCCCCTTGTGTTCTCCTCGTTTTTGTATTTTGCTTTTTTTTCTTGCTCCGCGTATTCTTCTCCTCTGTTTCTTCGCCTCGGGTTTTTCACACTTCTCTTGCTCCTCGTAGTGGCATACTGTTGATCCTCCTCTGATTTTCGCCCCTTGTGTTCTCCTCGTTTTTGTATTTTGCTTTTTTTTTCTTGCTCCTCGTATTCTTCTCCCCTGTTTCTTCACATCAGCTTTTTCACACTTCTCTTACTCCTCTTAGTGGCATACTGTTGATCCTCCTCTGATTTTCGCCCCTTGTGTTCTCCTCGTTTTTGTATTTTGCTTTTTTTTCTTGCTCCTCGTATTGTTCTCCCCTGTTTCTTCACCTCGGGTTTTTCACACTTCTCTTACTCCACGTAGTGCCACAATTTTGATCCTCCTCTGATTTTCGCCCCTTCTGTTCTCCTCGTTTTTGTATTTTGCTTTTTTTTTCTTGCTCCTCTTATTCTTCTCCCCTGTTTCTTCGCCTCAGGTTTTTCACACTTCTCTTACTCCACGTAGTGGCATACGGATGATCCTCCTCTGATTTTCGCCCCTTGTGTTCTCCTCGTTTTTGTATTTTGCTTTTTTTTCTTGCTCCTCGTATTCTTCTCCTCTGTTTCTTCACCTCGGGTTTTTCACACTTCTCTTGCTCCTCGTAGTGGCATACTGTTGATCCTCCTCTGATTTTCGCCCCTTGTGTTCTCCTCGTTTTTGTATTTTGCTTTTTTTTCTTGCTCCTCGTATTCTTCTCCCCTGTTTCTTCACATCAGATTTTTCACACTTCTCTTACTCCTCGTAGTGGCATACTGTTGATCCTCCTCTGATTTTCGCCCCTTGTGTTCTCCTCGTTTTTGTATTTTGCTTTTTTTTTCTTGCTCGTCGTATTCTTCTCCCCTGTTTCTTCGCCTCGGGTTTTTCACACTTCTCTTACTCCACCTAGTGCCACACTTCTGATCCTCCTCTGATTTTCGCCCCTTGTGTTCTCCTCGTTTTTGTATTTTGCTTTTTTTTTCTTGCTCCTCGTATTCTTCTCCCCTGTTTCTTCGCCTCGGGTTTTTCACACTTCTCTTACTCCACGTAGTGCCACACTTTTGATCCTCCTCTGATTTTCGCCCCTTGTGTTCTACTCGTTTTTGTATTTTGCTTTTTTTTTCTTGCTCCTCGTATTCTTCTCCCCTGATTCTTCGCCTCGTGTGTTTCACACTTCTCTTGCTCCTCGTAGTGGCATACTGTTGATCCTCCTCTGATTTTCGCCCCTTGTGTTCTCCTCGTTTTTGGATTTTGCTTCTTTTTTCTTGCTCCTCGTATTCTTTTCCCCTGTTTCTTCGTCTCGGGTTTTTCACACTTCTCTTACTCCACGAAGTGGCATACTGTTGATCCTCCTCTGATTTTCGCCCCTTTTGTTCTCCTCGTTTATGTATTTTGCTTTTTTTTCTTGCTCCTCGTATTCTTCTCCCCTGTTTCTTCGCCTCAGATTTTTCACACTTCTCTTGCTCCTCGTAGTGGCATACTGTTGATCCTCCTCTGATTTTCGCCCCTTGTGTTCTCGTCGTTTTTGTATTTTGCTTTTTTTTTCTTGCTCCTCTTATTCTTCTCCCCTGTTTCTTCGCCTCGGGTTTTTCACACTTCTCTTACTCCACGTAGTGACATATGGTTGATCCTCCTCTGATTTTCGCCCCTTGTGTTCTCCTCGTTTTTGTATTTTGCTTTTTTTTCTTGCTCCTCGTATTCTTCTCCTCTGTTTCTTCACCTCGGGTTTTTCACACTTCTCTTGCTCCTCGTAGTGGCATACTGTTGATCCTCCTCTGATTTTCGCCCCTTGTGTTCTCCTCGTTTTTGTATTTTGCTTTTTTTTTCTTGCTCCTCGTATTCTTCTCCCCTGTTTCTTCACATCAGCTTTTTCACACTTTTCTTACTCCTCGTAGTGGCATACTGTTGATCCTCCTCTGATTTTCGCCCCTTGTGTTCTCCTCGTTTTTGTATTTTGCTTTTTTTTTTCTTGCTCCTCGTATTCTTCTCCCCTGTTTCTTCGCCTCGGCTTTTTCACACTTCTCTTACTCCACGTAGTGCCACACTTTTGATCCTCCTCTGATTTTCGCCCCTTGTGTTCTCCTCGTTTTTGTATTTTGCTTTTTTTTTCTTGCTCCTCGTATTCTTCTCCCCTGTTTCTTCACCTCGGGTTTTTGACACTTCTCTTACTGCACGTAGTGCCACACTTTTGATCCTCCTCTGATTTTCGCCCCTTGTGTTCTCCTCGTTTTTGTATTTTGCTTTTTTTTTCTTGCTCCTCGTATTCTTCTCCCCTGTTTCTTCGCCTCGGGTTTTTCACACTTCTCTTACTCCACGAAGTGGCATACGGTTGATCCTCCTCTGATTTTCGCCCCTTGTGTTCTCCTCGTTTTTGTATTTTGCTTTTTTTTCTTGCTCCTCGTATTCTTCTCCCCTGTTTCTTCACATCAGCTTTTTCACACTTCTCTTACTCCTCGTAGTGGCATACTGTTGATCCTCCTCTGATTTTCGCCCCTTGTGTTCTCCTCGTTTTTGTATTTTGCTTTTTTTTTTCTTGCTCCTCGTAGTCTTCTCCCCTGTTTCTTCACCTCGGCTTTTTCACACTTCTCTTACTCCACGTAGTGCCACACTTTTGATCCTCCTCTGATTTTCGCCCCTTGTGTTCTCCTCGTTTTTGTATTTTGCTTTTTTTTTCTTGCTCCTCGTATTCTTCTCCCCTGTTTCTTCACGTCGGGTTTTTCACACTTCTCTTACTGCACGTAGTGCCACACTTTTGATCCTCCTCTGATTTTCGCCCCTTGTGTTCTCCTCGTTTTTGTATTTTGCTTTTTTTTTCTTGCTCCTCGTATTGTTCTCCCCTGTTTCTTCACCTCGGGTTTTTCACACTTCTCTTACTCCACGTAGTGGCATACGGTTGATCCTCCTCTGATTTTCGCCCCTTGTGTTCTCCTCGTTTTTGTATTTTGCTTTTTTTTCTTGCTCCTCGTATTCTTCTCCTCTGTTTCTTCGCCTCGGGTTTTTCACACTTCTCTTGCTCCTCGTAGTGGCATACTGTTGATCCTCCTCTGATTTTTGCCCCTTGTGTGCTCCTCGTTTTTGTATTTTGCTTTTTTTTTCTTGCTCCTTGTATTCTTCTCCCCAGTTTCTTCGCCTTGGGTTTTTCACACTTCTCTTACTCCACGTAGTGCCACACTTTTGATCCTCCTCTGATTTTCGCCCCTTGTGTTCTCCTCGTTTTTGTATTTTGCTTTTTTTTCTTGCTCCGCGTATTCTTCTCCTCTGTTTCTTCGCCTCGGGTTTTTCACACTTCTCTTGCTCCTCGTAGTGGCATACTGTTGATCCTCCTCTGATTTTCGCCCCTTGTGTTCTCCTCGTTTTTGTATTTTGCTTTTTTTTTCTTGCTCCTCGTATTCTTCTCCCCTGTTTCTTCGCCTCGGGTTTTTCACACTTCTCTTACTCCACGTAGTGCCACACTTTTGATCCTCCTCTGATTTTCGCCCCTTGTGTTCTCCTCGTTTTTGTATTTTGCTTTTTTTTTCTTGCTCCTCGTATTCTTCTCCCCTGTTTCTTCGCCTCAGGTTTTTCACACTTCTCTTACTCCACGTACTGCCACACTTTTGATCCTCCTCTGATTTTCGCCCCTTGTGTTCTCCTCGTTTTTGTATTTTGCTTTTTTTTCTTGCTCCTCGTATTCTTCTCCCCTGTTTCTTCGCCTCGGGTTTTTCACACTTCTCTTACTCCACGTAGTGGCATACGGTTGATCCTCCTCTGATTTTCGCCCCTTGTGTTCTCCTCGTTTTTGTATTTTGCTTTTTTTTCTTGCTCCGCGTATTCTTCTCCTCTGTTTCTTCGCCTCGGGTTTTTCACACTTCTCTTGCTCCTCGTAGTGGCATACTGTTGATCCTCCTCTGATTTTCGCCCCTTGTGTTCTCCTCGTTTTTGTATTTTGCTTTTTTTTTCTTGCTCCTCGTATTCTTCTCCCCTGTTTCTTCACATCAGCTTTTTCACACTTCTCTTACTCCTCTTAGTGGCATACTGTTGATTCTCCTCTGATTTTCGCCCCTTGTGTTCTCCTCGTTTTTGTATTTTGCTTTTTTTTCTTGCTCCTCGTATTGTTCTCCCCTGTTTCTTCGCCTTGGGTTTTTCACACTTCTCTTACTCCACGTAGTGCCACACTTTTGATCCTCCTCTGATTTTCGCCCCTTGTGTTCTCCTCGTTTTTGTATTTTGCTTTTTTTTCTTGCTCCTCGTATTCTTCTCCCCTGTTTCTTCACCTCGGGTTTTTCACACTTCTCTTATTCCACGTAGTGCCACAATTTTGATCCTCCTCTTATTTTCCCCCCTTGTGTTCTCCTCGTTTTTGTATTTTGCTTTTTTTTTCTTGCTCCTCTTATTCTTCTCCCCTGTTTCTTCGCCTCGGGTTTTTCACACTTCTCTTACTCCACGTAGTGGCATACGGATGATCCTCCTCTGATTTTCGCCCCTTGTGTTCTCCTCGTTTTTGTATTTTGCTTTTTTTTCTTGCTCCTCGTATTCTTCTCCTCTGTTTCTTCACCTCGGGTTTTTCACACTTCTCTTGCTCCTCGTAGTGGCATACTGTTGATCCTCCTCTGATTTTCGCCCCTTGTGTTCTCCTCGTTTTTGTATTTTGCTTTTTTTTCTTGCTCCTCGTATTCTACTCCCCTGTTTCTTCACATCAGCTTTTTCACACTTCTCTTACTCCTCGTAGTGGCATACTGTTGATCCTCCTCTGATTTTCGCCCCTTGTGTTCTCCTCGTTTTTGTATTTTGCTTTTTTTTTCTTGCTCCTCGTATTCTTCTCCCCTGTTTCTTCGCCTCGGGTTTTTCACACTTCTCTTACTCCACCTAGTGCCACACTTCTGATCCACCTCTGATTTTCGCCCCTTGTGTTCTCCTCGTTTTTGTATTTTGCTTTTTTTTTCTTGCTCCTCGTATTCTTCTCCCCTGTTTCTTCCCCTCGGGTTTTTCACACTTCTCTTACTCCACCTACTGGCATACTGTTGATCCTCCTCTGATTTTCGCCCCTTGTGTTCTCCTCGTTTTTGTATTTTGCTTCTTTTTTCTTGCTCCTCGTATTCTTCTCCCTTGTTTCTTCGTCTCGGGTTTTTCACACTTCTCTTACTCCACGTAGTGGCATACTGTTGATCCTCCTCTGATTTTCGCCCCTTGTGTTCTCCTCGTTTATGTATTTTGCTTTTTTTTCTTGCTCCTCGTATTCTTCTCCCCTGTTTCTTCGCCTCGGATTTTTCACACTTCTCTTGCTCCTCGTAGTGGCATACTGTTGATCCTCCTCTGATTTTCGCCCCTTGTGTTCTCGTCGTTTTTGTATTTTGCTTTTTTTTTCTTGCTCCTCTTATTCTTCTCCCCTGTTTCTTCGCCTCGGGTTTTTCACACTTCTCTTACTCCACGTAGTGACATATGGTTGATCCTCCTCTGATTTTCGCCCCTTGTGTTCTCCTCGTTTTTGTATTTTGCTTTTTTTTCTTGCTCCTCGTATTCTTCTCCTCTGTTTCTTCGCCTCGGGTTTTTCACACTTCTCTTGCTCCTCGTAGTGGCATACTGTTGATCCTCCTCTGATTTTCGCCCCTTGTGTTCTCCTCGTTTTTGTATTTTGCTTTTTTTTTCTTGCTCCTCGTATTCTTCTCCCCTGTTTCTTCACATCAGCTTTTTCACACTTCTCTTACTCCTCGTAGTGGCATACTGTTGATCCTCCTCTGATTTTCGCCCCTTGTGTTCTCCTCGTTTTTGTATTTTGCTTTTTTTTTTCTTGCTCCTCGTATTCTTCTCCCCTGTTTCTTCATCTCGGCTTTTTCACACTTCTCTTACTCCACGTAGTGCCACACTTTTGATCCTCCTCTGATTTTCGCCCCTTGTGTTCTCCTCGTTTTTGTATTTTGCTTTTTTTTTCTTGCTCCTCGTATTCTTCTCCCCTGTTTCTTCACCTCGCGTTTTTCACACTTCTCTTACTGCACGTAGTGCCACACTTTTGATCCTCCTCTGATTTTCGCCCCTTGTGTTCTCCTCGTTTTTGTATTTTGCTTTTTTTTTCTTGCTCCTCGTATTCTTCTCCCGTGTTTCTTCGCCTCGGGTTTTTCACACTTCTCTTACTGCACGTAGTGGCATATGGTTGATCCTCCTCTGATTTTCGCCCCTTGTGTTCTCCTCGTTTTTGTATTTTGCTTTTTTTTCTTGCTCCTCGTATTCTTCTCCCCTGTTTCTTCGCCTCGGGTTTTTCACACTTCTCTTGCTCCTCGTAGTGGCATACTGTTGATCCTCCTCTGATTTTCGCCCCTTGTGTTCTCCTCGTTTTTGTATTTTGCTTTTTTTTTCTTGCTCCTCGTATTCTTCTCCCCTGTTTCTTCGCCTCGGGTTTTTCACACTTCTCTTACTCCACGTAGTGGCATAGGGTTGATCCTCCTCTGATTTTCGCCCCTTGTGTTCTCCTCGTTTTTGTATTTTGCTTTTTTTTCTTGCTCCTCGTATTGTTCTCCCCTGTTTCTTCGCCTCGGGTTTTTCACACTTCTCTTACTCCACGTAGTGCCACACTTTTGATCCTCCTCTGATTTTCGCCCCTTGTGTTCTCCTCGTTTTTGTATTTTGCTTTTTTTTCTTGCTCCTCGTATTCTTCTCCTCTGTTTCTTCACCTCGGGTTTTTCACACTTCTCTTGCTCCTCGTAGTGGCATACTGTTGATCCTCCTCTGATTTTCGCCCCTTGTGTTCTCCTCGTTTTTGTATTTTGCTTTTTTTTCTTGCTCCTCGTATTCTTCTCCCCTGTTTCTTCACATCAGCTTTTTCACACTTCTCTTACTCCTCGTAGTGGCATACTGTTGATCCTCCTCTGATTTTCGCCCCTTGTGTTCTCCTCGTTTTTGTATTTTGCTTTTTTTTTCTTGCTCCTCGTATTCTTCTCCCCTGTTTCTTCGCCTCGGGTTTTTCACACTTCTCTTACTCCACCTAGTGCCACACTTCTGATCCTCCTCTGATTTTCGCCCCTTGTGTTCTCCTCGTTTTTGTATTTTGCTTTTTTTTTCTTGCTACTCGTATTCTTCTCCCCTGTTTCTTCGCCTCGGGTTTTTCACACTTCTCTTACTCCACCTAGTGGCATACTGTTGATCCTCCTCTGATTTTCGCCCCTTGTGTTCTCCTCGTTTTTGTATTTTGCTTTTTTTTTCTTGCTCCTCGTATTCTTCTCCCCTAATTCTTCGCCTCGTGTGTTTCACACTTCTCTTGCTCCTCGTAGTGGCATACTGTTGATCCTCCTCTGATTTTCGCCCCTTGTGTTCTCCTCGTTTTTGTATTTTGCTTCTTTTTTCTTGCTCCTCGTATTCTTCTCCCCTGTTTCTTCGTCTCGGGTTTTTCACACTTCTCTTACTCCACGTAGTGGCATACTGTTGATCCTCCTCTGATTTTCGCCCCTTGTGTTCTCCTCGTTTATGTATTTTGCTTTTTTTTCTTGCTCCTCGTATTCTTCTCCCCTGTTTCTTCGCCTCGGATTTTTCACACTTCTCTTGCTCCTCGTAGTGGCATACTGTTGATCCTCCTCTGATTTTCGCCCCTTGTGTTCTCCTCGTTTTTGTATTTTGCTTTTTTTTCTTGCTCCTCGTATTCTTCTCCCCTGTTTCTTCACATCAGCTTTTTCACACTTCTCTTACTCCTCGTAGTGGCATACTGTTGATCCTCCTCTGATTTTCGCCCCTTGTGTTCTCCTCGTTTTTGTATTTTGCTTTTTTTTTTCTTGCTCCTCGTATTCTTCTCCCCTGTTTCTTCACCTCGGCTTTTTCACACTTCTCTTACTCCACGTAGTGCCACACTTTTGATCCTCCTCTGATTTTCGCCCCTTGTGTTCTCCTCGTTTTTGTATTTTGCTTTTTTTTTTTTGCTCCTCGTATTCTTCTCCCCTGTTTCTTCACCTCGGGTTTTTCACACTTCTCTTACTGCACGTAGTGCCACACTTTTGATCCTCCTCTGATTTTCGCCCCTTGTGTTCTCCTCGTTTTTGTATTTTGCTTTTTTTTTCTTGCTCCTCGTATTCTTCTCCCCTGTTTCTTCACCTCGGGTTTTTCACACTTCTCTTACTCCACGTAGTGGCATACGGTTGATCCTCCTCTGATTTTCGCCCCTTGTGTTCTCCTCGTTTTTGTATTTTGCTTTTTTTTCTTGCTCCTCGTATTCTTCTCCTCTGTTTCTTCGCCTCGGGTTTTTCACACTTCTCTTACTCCACGTAGTGGCATAGTGTTGATCCTCCTCTGATTTTCGCCCCTTGTGTTCTCCTCGTTTTTGTATTTTGCTTTTTTTTTCTTGCTCCTTGTATTCTTCTCCCCTGTTTCTTCGCCTTGGGTTTTTCACACTTCTCTTACTCCACGTAGTGCCACACTTTTGATCCTCCTCTGATTTTCGCCCCTTGTGTTCTCCTCGTTTTTGTATTTTGCTTTTTTTTCTTGCTCCGCGTATTCTTCTCCTCTGTTTCTTCGCCTCGGGTTTTTCACACTTCTCTTGCTCCTCGTAGTGGCATACTGTTGATCCTCCTCTGATTTTCACCCCTTGTGTTCTCCTCGTTTTTGTATTTTGCTTTTTTTTTCTTGCTCCTCGTATTCTTCTCCCCTGTTTCTTCGCCTCGGGTTTTTCACACTTCTCTTACTCCACGTAGTGCCACACTTTTGATCCTCCTCTGATTTTCGCCCCTTGTGTTCTCCTCGTTTTTGTATTTTGCTTTTTTTTTCTTGCTCCTCGTATTCTTCTCCCCTGTTTCTTCGCCTCAGGTTTTTCACACTTCTCTTACTCCACGTAGTGCCACACTTTTGATCCTCCTCTGATTTTCGCCCCTTGTGTTCTCCTCGTTTTTGTATTTTGCTTTTTTTTCTTGCTCCTCGTATTCTTCTCCCCTGTTTCTTCGCCTCGGGTTTTTCACACTTCTCTTACTCCACGTAGTGGCATACGGTTGATCCTCCTCTGATTTTCGCCCCTTGTGTTCTCCTCGTTTTTGTATTTTGCTTTTTTTTCTTGCTCCGCGTATTCTTCTCCTCTGTTTCTTCGCCTCGGGTTTTTCACACTTCTCTTGCTCCTCGTAGTGGCATACTGTTGATCCTCCTCTGATTTTCGCCCCTTGTGTTCTCCTCGTTTTTGTATTTTGCTTTTTTTTTCTTGCTCCTCGTATTCTTCTCCCCTGTTTCTTCACATCAGCTTTTTCACACTTCTCTTACTCCTCTTAGTGGCATACTGTTGATTCTCCTCTGATTTTCGCCCCTTGTGTTCTCCTCGTTTTTGTATTTTGCTTTTTTTTCTTGCTCCTCGTATTGTTCTCCCCTGTTTCTTCGCCTTGGGTTTTTCACACTTCTCTTACTCCACGTAGTGCCACACTTTTGATCCTCCTCTGATTTTCGCCCCTTGTGTTCTCCTCGTTTTTGTATTTTGCTTTTTTTTCTTGCTCCTCGTATTCTTCTCCCCTGTTTCTTCACCTCGGGTTTTTCACACTTCTCTTATTCCACGTAGTGCCACAATTTTGATCCTCCTCTGATTTTCGCCCCTTGTGTTCTCCTCGTTTTTGTATTTTGCTTTTTTTTTCTTGCTCCTCTTATTCTTCTCCCCTGTTTCTTCGCCTCGGGTTTTTCACACTTCTCTTACTCCACGTAGTGGCATACGGATGATCCTCCTCTGATTTTCGCCCCTTGTGTTCTCCTCGTTTTTGTATTTTGCTTTTTTTTCTTGCTCCTCGTATTCTTCTCCTCTGTTTCTTCACCTCGGGTTTTTCACACTTCTCTTGCTCCTCGTAGTGGCATACTGTTGATCCTCCTCTGATTTTCGCCCCTTGTGTTCTCCTCGTTTTTGTATTTTGCTTTTTTTTCTTGCTCCTCGTATTCTACTCCCCTGTTTCTTCACATCAGCTTTTTCACACTTCTCTTACTCCTCGTAGTGGCATACTGTTGATCCTCCTCTGATTTTCGCCCCTTGTGTTCTCCTCGTTTTTGTATTTTGCTTTTTTTTTCTTGCTCCTCGTATTCTTCTCCCCTGTTTCTTCGCCTCGGGTTTTTCACACTTCTCTTACTCCACCTAGTGCCACACTTCTGATCCTCCTCTGATTTTCGCCCCTTGTGTTCTCCTCGTTTTTGTATTTTGCTTTTTTTTTCTTGCTCCTCGTATTCTTCTCCCCTGTTTCTTCCCCTCGGGTTTTTCACTCTTCTCTTACTCCACCTACTGGCATACTGTTGATCCTCCTCTGATTTTCGCCCCTTGTGTTCTCCTCGTTTTTGTATTTTGCTTCTTTTTTCTTGCTCCTCGTATTCTTCTCCCTTGTTTCTTCGTCTCGGGTTTTTCACACTTCTCTTACTCCACGTAGTGGCATACTGTTGATCCTCCTCTGATTTTCGCCCCTTGTGTTCTCCTCGTTTATGTATTTTGCTTTTTTTTCTTGCTCCTCGTATTCTTCTCCCCTGTTTCTTCGCCTCGGATTTTTCACACTTCTCTTGCTCCTCGTAGTGGCATACTGTTGATCCTCCTCTGATTTTCGCCCCTTGTGTTCTCGTCGTTTTTGTATTTTGCTTTTTTTTTCTTGCTCCTCTTATTCTTCTCCCCTGTTTCTTCGCCTCGGGTTTTTCACACTTCTCTTACTCCACGTAGTGACATATGGTTGATCCTCCTCTGATTTTCGCCCCTTGTGTTCTCCTCGTTTTTGTATTTTGCTTTTTTTTCTTGCTCCTCGTATTCTTCTCCTCTGTTTCTTCGCCTCGGGTTTTTCACACTTCTCTTGCTCCTCGTAGTGGCATACTGTTGATCCTCCTCTGATTTTCGCCCCTTGTGTTCTCCTCGTTTTTGTATTTTGCTTTTTTTTTCTTGCTCCTCGTATTCTTCTCCCCTGTTTCTTCACATCAGCTTTTTCACACTTCTCTTACTCCTCGTAGTGGCATACTGTTGATCCTCCTCTGATTTTCGCCCCTTGTGTTCTCCTCGTTTTTGTATTTTGCTTTTTTTTTTCTTGCTCCTCGTATTCTTCTCCCCTGTTTCTTCACCTCGGCTTTTTCACACTTCTCTTACTCCACGTAGTGCCACACTTTTGATCCTCCTCTGATTTTCGCCCCTTGTGTTCTCCTCGTTTTTGTATTTTGCTTTTTTTTTCTTGCTCCTCGTATTCTTCTCCCCTGTTTCTTCACCTCGGGTTTTTCACACTTCTCTTACTGCACGTAGTGCCACACTTTTGATCCTCCTCTGATTTTCGCCCCTTGTGTTCTCCTCGTTTTTGTATTTTGCTTTTTTTTTCTTGCTCCTCGTATTCTTCTCCCCTGTTTCTTCGCCTCGGGTTTTTCACACTTCTCTTACTGCACGTAGTGGCATATGGTTGATCCTCCTCTGATTTTCGCCCCTTGTGTTCTCCTCGTTTTTGTATTTTGCTTTTTTTTCTTGCTCCTCGTATTCTTCTCCCCTGTTTCTTCGCCTCGGGTTTTTCACACTTCTCTTGCTCCTCGTAGTGGCATACTGTTGATCCTCCTCTGATTTTCGCCCCTTGTGTTCTCCTCGTTTTTGTATTTTGCTTTTTTTTTCTTGCTCCTCTTATTCTTCTCCCCTGTTTCTTCACCTCGGGTTTTTCACACTTCTCTTACTCCACGTAGTGGCATAGGGTTGATCCTCCTCTGATTTTCGCCCCTTGTGTTCTCCTCGTTTTTGTATTTTGCTTTTTTTTCTTGCTCCTCGTATTGTTCTCCCCTGTTTCTTCGCCTCGGGTTTTTCACACTTCTCTTACTCCACGTAGTGCCACACTTTTGATCCTCCTCTGATTTTCGCCCCTTGTGTTCTCCTCGTTTTTGTATTTTGCTTTTTTTTCTTGCTCCTCGTATTCTTCTCCTCTGTTTCTTCACCTCGGGTTTTTCACACTTCTCTTGCTCCTCGTAGTGGCATACTGTTGATCCTCCTCTGATTTTCGCCCCTTGTGTTCTCCTCGTTTTTGTATTTTGCTTTTTTTTCTTGCTCCTCGTATTCTTCTCCCCTGTTTCTTCACATCAGCTTTTTCACACTTCTCTTACTCCTCGTAGTGGCATACTGTTGATCCTCCTCTGATTTTCGCCCCTTGTGTTCTCCTCGTTTTTGTATTTTGCTTTTTTTTTCTTGCTCCTCGTATTCTTCTCCCCTGTTTCTTCACCTCGGGTTTTTCACACTTCTCTTACTGCACGTAGTGCCACACTTTTGATCCTCCTCTGATTTTCGCCCCTTGTGTTCTCCTCGTTTTTGTATTTTGCTTTTTTTTTCTTGCTCCTCGTATTCTTCTCCCCTGTTTCTTCACCTCGGGTTTTTCACACTTCTCTTACTCCACGTAGTGGCATACGGTTGATCCTCCTCTGATTTTCGCCCCTTGTGTTCTCCTCGTTTTTGTATTTTGCTTTTTTTTCTTGCTCCTCGTATTCTTCTCCTCTGTTTCTTCGCCTCGGGTTTTTCACACTTCTCTTGCTCCTCGTAGTGGCATACTGTTGATCCTCCTCTGATTTTCGCCCCTTGTGTTCTCCTCGTTTTTGTATTTTGCTTTTTTTTTCTTGCTCCTTGTATTCTTCTCCCCTGTTTCTTCGCCTTGGGTTTTTCACACTTCTCTTACTCCACGTAGTGCCACACTTTTGATCCTCCTCTGATTTTCGCCCCTTGTGTTCTCCTCGTTTTTGTATTTTGCTTTTTTTTCTTGCTCCGCGTATTCTTCTCCTCTGTTTCTTCGCCTCGGGTTTTTCACACTTCTCTTGCTCCTCGTAGTGGCATACTGTTGATCCTCCTCTGATTTTCACCCCTTGTGTTCTCCTCGTTTTTGTATTTTGCTTTTTTTTTCTTGCTCCTCGTATTCTTCTCCCCTGTTTCTTCGCCTCGGGTTTTTCACACTTCTCTTACTCCACGTAGTGCCACACTTTTGATCCTCCTCTGATTTTCGCCCCTTGTGTTCTCCTCGTTTTTGTATTTTGCTTTTTTTTCTTGCTCCTCGTATTCTTCTCCTCTGTTTCTTCGCCTCGGGTTTTTCACACTTCTCTTGCTCCTCGTAGTGGCATACTGTTGATCCTCCTCTGATTTTCGCCCCTTGTGTTCTCCTCGTTTTTGTATTTTGCTTTTTTTTCTTGCTCCTCGTATTCTTCTCCCCTGTTTCTTCGCCTCGGGTTTTTCACACTTCTCTTACTCCACGTAGTGGCATACGGTTGATCCTCCTCTGATTTTCGCCCCTTGTGTTCTCCTCGTTTTTGTATTTTGCTTTTTTTTCTTGCTCCGCGTATTCTTCTCCTCTGTTTCTTCGCCTCGGGTTTTTCACACTTCTCTTGCTCCTCGTAGTGGCATACTGTTGATCCTACTCTGATTTTCGCCCCTTGTGTTCTCCTCGTTTTTGTATTTTGCTTTTTTTTTCTTGCTCCTCGTATTCTTCTCCCCTGTTTCTTCACATCAGCTTTTTCACACTTCTCTTACTCCTCTTAGTGGCATACTGTTGATTCTCCTCTGATTTTCGCCCCTTGTGTTCTCCTCGTTTTTGTATTTTGCTTTTTTTTCTTGCTCCTCGTATTGTTCTCCCCTGTTTCTTCGCCTTGGGTTTTTCACACTTCTCTTACTCCACGTAGTGCCACACTTTTGATCCTCCTCTGATTTTCGCCCCTTGTGTTCTCCTCGTTTTTGTATTTTGCTTTTTTTTCTTGCTCCTCGTATTCTTCTCCCCTGTTTCTTCACCTCGGGTTTTTCACACTTCTCTTATTCCACGTAGTGCCACAATTTTGATCCTCCTCTGATTTTCGCCCCTTGTGTTCTCCTCGTTTTTGTATTTTGCTTTTTTTTTCTTGCTCCTCTTATTCTTCTCCCCTGTTTCTTCGCCTCGGGTTTTTCACACTTCTCTTACTCCACGTAGTGGCATACGGATGATCCTCCTCTGATTTTCGCCCCTTGTGTTCTCCTCGTTTTTGTATTTTGCTTTTTTTTCTTGCTCCTCGTATTCTTCTCCTCTGTTTCTTCACCTCGGGTTTTTCACACTTCTCTTGCTCCTCGTAGTGGCATACTGTTGATCCTCCTCTGATTTTCGCCCCTTGTGTTCTCCTCGTTTTTGTATTTTGCTTTTTTTTCTTGCTCCTCGTATTCTACTCCCCTGTTTCTTCACATCAGCTTTTTCACACTTCTCTTACTCCTCGTAGTGGCATACTGTTGATCCTCCTCTGATTTTCGCCCCTTGTGTTCTCCTCGTTTTTGTATTTTGCTTTTTTTTTCTTGCTCCTCGTATTCTTCTCCCCTGTTTCTTCGCCTCGGGTTTTTCACACTTCTCTTACTCCACCTAGTGCCACACTTCTGATCCTCCTCTGATTTTCGCCCCTTGTGTTCTCCTCGTTTTTGTATTTTGCTTTTTTTTTCTTGCTCCTCGTATTCTTCTCCCCTGTTTCTTCCCCTCGGGTTTTTCACACTTCTCTTACTCCACCTACTGGCATACTGTTGATCCTCCTCTGATTTTCGCCCCTTGTGTTCTCCTCGTTTTTGTATTTTGCTTCTTTTTTCTTGCTACTCGTATTCTTCTCCCTTGTTTCTTCGTCTCGGGTTTTTCACACTTCTCTTACTCCACGTAGTGGCATACTGTTGATCCTCCTCTGATTTTCGCCCCTTGTGTTCTCCTCGTTTTTGTATTTTGCTTTTTTTTCTTGCTCCTCGTATTCTTCTCCCCTGTTTCTTCGCCTCGGATTTTTCACACTTCTCTTGCTCCTCGTAGTGGCATACTGTTGATCCTCCTCTGATTTTCGCCCCTTGTGTTCTCGTCGTTTTTGTATTTTGCTTTTTTTTTCTTGCTCCTCTTATTCTTCTCCCCTGTTTCTTCGCCTCGGGTTTTTCACACTTCTCTTACTCCACGTAGTGACATATGGTTGATCCTCCTCTGATTTTCGCCCCTTGTGTTCTCCTCGTTTTTGTATTTTGCTTTTTTTTCTTGCTCCTCGTATTCTTCTCCTCTGTTTCTTCGCCTCGGGTTTTTCACACTTCTCTTGCTCCTCGTAGTGGCATACTGTTGATCCTCCTCTGATTTTCGCCCCTTGTGTTCTCCTCGTTTTTGTATTTTGCTTTTTTTTTCTTGCTCCTCGTATTCTTCTCCCCTGTTTCTTCACATCAGCTTTTTCACCCTTCTCTTACTCCTCGTAGTGGCATACTGTTGATCCTCCTCTGATTTTCGCCCCTTGTGTTCTCCTCGTTTTTGTATTTTGCTTTTTTTTTTCTTGCTCCTCGTATTCTTCTCCCCTGTTTCTTCACCTCGGCTTTTTCACACTTCTCTTACTCCACGTAGTGCCACACTTTTGATCCTCCTCTGATTTTCGCCCCTTGTGTTCTCCTCGTTTTTGTATTTTGCTTTTTTTTTCTTGCTCCTCGTATTCTTCTCCCCTGTTTCTTCACCTCGGGTTTTTCACACTTCTCTTACTGCACGTAGTGCCACACTTTTGATCCTCCTCTGATTTTCGCCCCTTGTGTTCTCCTCGTTTTTGTATTTTGCTTTTTTTTTCTTGCTCCTCGTATTCTTCTCCCCTGTTTCTTCGCCTCGGGTTTTTCACACTTCTCTTACTGCACGTAGTGGCATATGGTTGATCCTCCTCTGATTTTCGCCCCTTGTGTTCTCCTCGTTTTTGTATTTTGCTTTTTTTTCTTGCTCCTCGTATTCTTCTCCCCTGTTTCTTCGCCTCGGGTTTTTCACACTTCTCTTGCTCCTCGTAGTGGCATACTGTTGATCCTCCTCTGATTTTCGCCCCTTGTGTTCTCCTCGTTTTTGTATTTTGCTTTTTTTTTCTTGCTCCTCTTATTCTTCTCCCCTGTTTCTTCACCTCGGGTTTTTCACACTTCTCTTACTCCACGTAGTGGCATAGGGTTGATCCTCCTCTGATTTTCGCCCCTTGTGTTCTCCTCGTTTTTGTATTTTGCTTTTTTTTCTTGCTCCTCGTATTCTTCTCCCCTGTTTCTTCGCCTTGGGTTTTTCACACTTCTCTTACTCCACGTAGTGCCACATTTTTGATCCTCCTCTGATTTTCGCCCCTTGTGTTCTCCTCGTTTTTGTATTTTGCTTTTTTTTCTTGCTCTGCGTATTCTTCTCCTCTGTTTCTTCGCCTCGGGTTTTTCACACTTCTCTTGCTCCTCGTAGTGGCATACTGTTGATCCTCCTCTGATTTTCACCCCTTGTGTTCTCCTCGTTTTTGTATTTTGCTTTTTTTTTCTTACTCCTCGTATTCTTCTCCCCTGTTTCTTCGCCTCGGGTTTTTCACACTTCTCTTACTCCACGTAGTGTCACACCTCTGATCCTCCTCTGATTTTCGCCCCTTGTGTTCTCCTCGTTTTTGTATTTTGCTTTTTTTTTTTTGCTACTCGTATTCTTCTCCCCTGTTTCTTCGCCTCGGGTTTTTCACACTTCTCTTACTCCACCTAGTGGCATACTGTTGATCCTCCTCTGATTTTCGCCCCTTGTGTTCTCCTCGTTTTTGTATTTTGCTTTTTTTTCTTGCTCCTCGTATTCTTCTCCCCTGTTTCTTCGCCTCGGGTTTTTCACACTTCTCTTACTCCACGTAGTGGCATACGGTTGATCCTCCTCTGATTTTCGCCCCTTGTGTTCTCCTCGTTTTTGTATTTTGCTTTTTTTTCTTGCGCCGCGTATTCTTCTCCTCTGTTTCTTCGCCTCGGGTTTTTCACACTTCTCTTGCTCCTCGTAGTGGCATACTGTTGATCCTCCTCTGATTTTCGCCCCTTGTGTTCTCCTCGTTTTTGTATTTTGCTTTTTTTTTCTTGCTCCTCGTATTCTTCTCCCCTGTTTCTTCACATCAGCTTTTTCACACTTCTCTTACTCCTCTTAGTGGCATACTGTTGATTCTCCTCTGATTTTCGCCCCTTGTGTTCTCCTCGTTTTTGTATTTTGCTTTTTTTTCTTGCTCCTCGTATTGTTCTCCCCTGTTTCTTCGCCTTGGGTTTTTCACACTTCTCTTACTCCACGTAGTGCCACACTTTTGATCCTCCTCTGATTTTCGCCCCTTGTGTTCTCCTCGTTTTTGTATTTTGCTTTTTTTTCTTGCTCCTCGTATTCTTCTCCCCTGTTTCTTCACCTCGGGTTTTTCACACTTCTCTTACTCCACGTAGTGCCACAATTTTGATCCTCCTCTGATTTTCGCCCCTTGTGTTCTCCTCGTTTTTGTATTTTGCTTTTTTTTTCTTGCTCCTCTTATTCTTCTCCCCTGTTTCTTCGCCTCGGGTTTTTCACACTTCTCTTACTCCACGTAGTGGCATACGGATGATCCTCCTCTGATTTTCGCCCCTTGTGTTCTCCTCGTTTTTGTATTTTGCTTTTTTTTCTTGCTCCTCGTATTCTTCTCCTCTGTTTCTTCACCTCGGGTTTTTCACACTTCTCTTGCTCCTCGTAGTGGCATACTGTTGATCCTCCTCTGATTTTCGCCCCTTGTGTTCTCCTCGTTTTTGTATTTTGCTTTTTTTTCTTGCTCCTCGTATTCTTCTCCCCTGTTTCTTCACATCAGCTTTTTCACACTTCTCTTACTCCTCGTAGTGGCATACTGTTGATCCTCCTCTGATTTTCGCCCCTTGTGTTCTCCTCGTTTTTGTATTTTGCTTTTTTTTTCTTGCTCCTCGTATTCTTCTCCCCTGTTTCTTCGCCTCGGGTTTTTCACACTTCTCTTACTCCACCTAGTGCCACACTTCTGATCCTCCTCTGATTTTCGCCCCTTGTGTTCTCCTCGTTTTTGTATTTTGCTTTTTTTTTCTTGCTACTCGTATTCTTCTCCCCTGTTTCTTCGCCTCGGGTTTTTCACACTTCTCTTACTCCACCTAGTGGCATACTGTTGATCCTCCTCTGATTTTCGCCCCTTGTGTTCTCCTCGTTTTTGTATTTTGCTTTTTTTTTCTTCCTCCTCGTATTCTTCTCCCCTGATTCTTCGCCTCGTGTGTTTCACACTTCTCTTGCTCCTCGTAGTGGCATAATGTTGATCCTCCTCTGATTTTCGCCCCTTGTGTTCTCCTCGTTTTTGTATTTTGCTTCTTTTTTCTTGCTCCTCGTATTCTTCTCCCCTGTTTCTTCATCTCGGGTTTTTCACACTTCTCTTACTCCACGTAGTGGCATACTGTTGATCCTCCTCTGATTTTCGCCCCTTGTGTTCTCCTCGTTTATGTATTTTGCTTTTTTTTCTTGCTCCTCGTATTCTTCTCCCCTGTTTCTTCGCCTCGGATTTTTCACACTTCTCTTGCTCCTCGTAGTGGCATACTGTTGATCCTCCTCTGATTTTCGCCCCTTGTGTTCTCGTCGTTTTTGTATTTTGCTTTTTTTTTCTTGCTCCTCTTATTCTTCTCCCCTGTTTCTTCGCCTCGGGTTTTTCACACTTCTCTTACTCCACGTAGTGACATATGGTTGATCCTCCTCTGATTTTCGCCCCTTGTGTTCTCCTCGTTTATGTATTTTGCTTTTTTTTCTTGCTCCTCGTATTCTTCTCCTCTGTTTCTTCACCTCGGGTTTTTCACACTTCTCTTGCTCCTCGTAGTGGCATACTGTTGATCCTCCTCTGATTTTCGCCCCTTGTGTTCTCCTCGTTTTTGTATTTTGCTTTTTTTTTCTTGCTCCTCGTATTCTTCTCCCCTGTTTCTTCACATCAGCTTTTTCACACTTCTCTTACTCCTCGTAGTGGCATACTGTTGATCCTCCTCTGATTTTCGCCCCTTGTGTTCTCCTCGTTTTTGTATTTTACTTTTTTTTTTCATGCTCCTCGTATTCTTCTCCCCTGTTTCTTCGCCTCGGCTTTTTCACACTTCTCTTACTCCACGTAGTGCCACACTTTTGATCCTCCTCTGATTTTCGCCCCTTGTGTTCTCCTCGTTTTTGTATTTTGCTTTTTTTTTCTTGCTCCTCGTATTCTTCTCCCCTGTTTCTTCACCTCGGGTTTTTCACACTTCTCTTACTGCACGTAGTGCCACACTTTTGATCCTCCTCTGATTTTCGCCCCTTGTGTTCTCCTCGTTTTTGTATTTTGCTTTTTTTTTCTTGCTCCTCGTATTCTTCTCCCCTGTTTCTTCGCCTCGGGTTTTTCACACTTCTCTTACTGCACGTAGTGGCATACGGTTGATCCTCCTCTGATTTTCGCCCCTTGTGTTCTCCTCGTTTTTGTATTTTGCTTTTTTTTCTTGCTCCTCGTATTCTTCTCCCCTGTTTCTTCGCCTCGGGTTTGTCACACTTCTCTTGCTCCTCGTAGTGGCATACTGTTGATCCTCCTCTGATTTTCGCCCCTTGTGTTCTCCTCGTTTTTGTATTTTGCTTTTTTTTTCTTGCTCCTCTTATTCTTCTCCCCTGTTTCTTCGCCTCGGGTTTTTCACACTTCTCTTACTCCACGTAGTGGCATAGGGTTGATCCTCCTCTGATTTTCGCCCCTTGTGTTCTCCTCGTTTTTGTATTTTGCTTTTTTTTCTTGCTCCTCGTATTCTTCTCCCCTGTTTCTTCGCCTCGGGTTTTTCACACTTCTCTTGCTCCTCGTAGTGGCATACTGTTGATCCTCCTCTGATTTTCGCCCCTTGTGTTCTCCTCGTTTTTGTATTTTGCTTTTTTTTTCTTGCTCCTTGTATTCTTCTCCCCTGTTTCTTCGCCTTGGGTTTTTCACACTTCTCTTACTCCACGTAGTGCCACATTTTTGATCCTCCTCTGATTTTCGCCCCTTGTGTTCTCCTCGTTTTTGTATTTTGCTTTTTTTTCTTGCTCCGCGTATTCTTCTCCTCTGTTTCTTCGCCTCGGGTTTTTCACACTTCTCTTGCTCCTCGTAGTGGCATACTGTTGATCCTCCTCTGATTTTCACCCCTTGTGTTCTCCTCGTTTTTTTATTTTGCTTTTTTTTTCTTGCTCCTCGTATTCTTCTCCCCTGTTTCTTCGCCTCGGGTTTTTCACACTTCTCTTACTCCACGTAGTGCCACACTTTTGATCCTCCTCTGATTTTCGCCCCTTGTGTTCTCCTCGTTTTTGTATTTTGCTTTTTTTTTCTTGCTCCTCGTATTCTTCTCCCCTGTTTCTTCGCCTCGGGTTTTTCACACTTCTCTTACTCCACGTAGTGCCACACTTTTGATCCTCCTCTGATTTTCGCCCCTTGTGTTCTCCTCGTTTTTGTATTTTGCTTTTTTTTCTTGCTCCTCGTATTCTTCTCCCCTGTTTCTTCGCCTCGGGTTTTTCACACTTCTCTTACTCCACGTAGTGGCATACGGTTGATCCTCCTCTGATTTTCGCCCTTTGTGTTCTCCTCGTTTTTGTATTTTGCTTTTTTTTCTTGCTCCGCGTATTCTTCTCCCCTGTTTCTTCACATCAGCTTTTTCACACTTCTCTTACTCCTCGTAGTGGCATACTGTTGATCCTCCTCTGATTTTCGCCCCTTGTGTTCTCCTCGTTTTTGTATTTTGCTTTTTTTTTCTTGCTCCTCGTATTCTTCTCCCCTGTTTCTTCGCCTCGGGTTTTTCACACTTCTCTTACTCCACCTAGTGCCACACCTCTGATCCTCCTCTGATTTTCGCCCCTTGTGTTCTCCTCGTTTGTGTATTTTGCTTTTTTTTTTTTGCTACTCGTATTCTTCTCCCCTGTTTCTTCGCCTCGGGTTTTTCACACTTCTCTTACTCCACCTAGTGGCATACTGTTGATCCTCCTCTGATTTTCGCCCCTTGTGTTCTCCTCGTTTTTGTATTTTGTTTTTTTTTTCTTGCTCCTCGTATTCTTCTCCCCTGTTTCTTCGCCTCGTGTGTTTCACACTTCTCTTGCTCCTCGTAGTGGCATACTGCTGATCCTCCTCTGATTTTCGCCCCTTGTGTTCTCCTCGTTTTTGTATTTTGCTTTTTTTTTCTTGCTCCTCGTATTCTTCTCCCCTGTTTCTTCGCCTCGGGTTTTTCACACTTCTCTTACTGCACGTAGTGGCATACGGTTGATCCTCCTCTGATTTTCGCCCCTTGTGTTCTCCTCGTTTTTGTATTTTGCTTTTTTTTCTTGCTCCTCGTATTCTTCTCCCCTGTTTCTTCGCCTCGGGTTTGTCACACTTCTCTTGCTCCTCGTAGTGGCATACTGTTGATCCTCCTCTGATTTTCGCCCCTTGTGTTCTCCTCGTTTTTGTATTTTGCTTTTTTTTTCTTGCTCCTCTTATTCTTCTCCCCTGTTTCTTCGCCTCGGGTTTTTCACACTTCTCTTACTCCACGTAGTGGCATAGGGTTGATCCTCCTCTGATTTTCGCCCCTTGTGTTCTCCTCGTTTTTGTATTTTGCTTTTTTTTCTTGCTCCTCGTATTCTTCTCCTCTGTTTCTTCGCCTCGGGTTTTTCACACTTCTCTTGCTCCTCGTAGTGGCATACTGTTGATCCTCCTCTGATTTTCACCCCTTGTGTTCTCCTCGTTTTTTTATTTTGCTTTTTTTTTCTTGCTCCTCGTATTCTTCTCCCCTGTTTCTTCGCCTCGGGTTTTTCACACTTCTCTTACTCCACGTAGTGCCACACTTTTGATCCTCCTCTGATTTTCGCCCCTTGTGTTCTCCTCGTTTTTGTATTTTGCTTTTTTTTTCTTGCTCCTCGTATTCTTCTCCCCTGTTTCTTCGTCTCGGGTTTTTCACACTTCTCTTACTCCACGTAGTGCCACACTTTTGATCCTCCTCTGATTTTCGCCCCTTGTGTTCTCCTCGTTTTTGTATTTTGCTTTTTTTTCTTGCTCCTCGTATTCTTCTCCCCTGTTTCTTCGCCTCGGGTTTTTCACACTTCTCTTACTCCACGTAGTGGCATACGGTTGATCCTCCTCTGATTTTCGCCCTTTGTGTTCTCCTCGTTTTTGTATTTTGCTTTTTTTTCTTGCTCCGCGTATTCTTCTCCCCTGTTTCTTCACATCAGCTTTTTCACACTTCTCTTACTCCTCGTAGTGGCATACTGTTGATCCTCCTCTGATTTTCGCCCCTTGTGTTCTCCTCGTTTTTGTATTTTGCTTTTTTTTTCTTGCTCCGCGTATTCTTCTCCCCTGTTTCTTCGCCTCGGGTTTTTCACACTTCTCTTACTCCACCTAGTGCCACACCTCTGATCCTCCTCTGATTTTCGCCCCTTGTGTTCTCCTCGTTTGTGTATTTTGCTTTTTTTTTTTTGCTACTCGTATTCTTCTCCCCTGTTTCTTCGCCTCGGGTTTTTCACACTTCTCTTACTCCACCTAGTGGCATACTGTTGATCCTCCTCTGATTTTCGCCCCTTGTGTTCTCCTCGTTTTTGTATTTTGTTTTTTTTTTCTTGCTCCTCGTATTCTTCTCCCCTGTTTCTTCGCCTCGTGTGTTTCACACTTCTCTTGCTCCTCGTAGTGGCATACTGCTGATCCTCCTCTGATTTTCGCCCCTTGTGTTCTCCTCGTTTTTGTATTTTGCTTCTTTTTTCTTACTCCTCGTATTCTTCTCCCCTGTTTCTTCGTTTCGGGTTTTTCACACTTCTCTTACTCCACGTAGTGGCATACTGTTGATCCTCCTCTGATTTTCGCCCCTTGTGTTCTCCTCGTTTATGTATTTTGCTTTTTTTTCTTGCTCCTCGTATTCTTCTCCCCTGTTTCTTCGCCTCGGATTTTTCACACTTCTCTTGCTCCTCGTAGTGGCATACTGTTGATCCTCCTCTGATTTTCGCCCCTTGTGTTCTCGTCGTTTTTGTATTTTGCTTTTTTTTTCTTGCTCCTCTTATTCTTCTCCCCTGTTTCTTCGCCTCGGGTTTTTCACACTTCTCTTACTCCACGTAGTGACATATGGTTGATCCTCCTCTGATTTTCGCCCCTTGTGTTCTCCTCGTTTTTGTATTTTGCTTTTTTTTCTTGCACCTCGTATTCTTCTCCTCTGTTTCTTCGCCTCGGGTTTTTCACACTTCTCTTGCTCCTCGTAGTGGCATACTGTTGATCCTCCTCTGATTTTCGCCCCTTGTGTTCTCCTCGTTTTTGTATTTTGCTTTTTTTTTCTTGCTCCTCGTGTTCTTCTCCCCTGTTTCTTTGCCTCGGGTTTTTCACACTTCTCTTACTCCACGTAGGGCCGCACTTTTGATCCTCCTCTGATTTTCGCCCCTTGTGTTCTCCTCGTTTTTGTATTTTGCTTTTTTTTTCTTGCTCCTCGTATTCTTCTCCCCTGTTTCTTCGCCTCGGGTTTTTCACACTTCTCTTACTCCACGTAGTGCCACACTTTTGATCCTCCTCTGATTTTCGCCCCTTGTGTTCTCCTCGTTTTTGTATTTTGGTTTTTTTTTCTTGCTCCTCGTATTCTTCTCCCCTGTTTCTTCGCCTCGGGTTTTTCACACTTCTCTTACTCCACGTAGTGCCACACTTTTGATCCTCCTCTGATTTTCGCCCCTTGTGTTCTCCTCGTTTTTGTATTTTGCTTTTTTTTCTTGCTCCTCGTATTCTTCTCCCCTGTTTCTTCGCCTCGGGTTTTTCACACTTCTCTTACTCCACGTAGTGGCATACGGTTGATCCTCCTCTGATTTTCGCCCCTTGTGTTCTCCTCGTTTTTGTATTTTGCTTTTTTTTCTTGCTCCGCGTATTCTTCTCCTCTGTTTCTTCGCCTCGGGTTTTTCACACTTCTCTTGCTCCTCGTAGTGGCATACTGTTGATCCTCCTCTGATTTTCGCCCCTTGTGTTCTCCTCGTTTTTGTATTTTGCTTTTTTTTTCTTGCTCCTCGTATTCTTCTCCCCTGTTTCTTCACATCAGCTTTTTCACACTTCTCTTACTCCTCTTAGTGGCATACTGTTGATTCTCCTCTGATTTTCGCCCCTTGTGTTCTCCTCGTTTTTGTATTTTGCTTTTTTTTCTTGCTCCTCGTATTGTTCTCCCCTGTTTCTTCGCCTTGGGTTTTTCACACTTCTCTTACTCCACGTAGTGCCACACTTTTGATCCTCCTCTGATTTTCGCCCCTTGTGTTCTCCTCGTTTTTGTATTTTGCTTTTTTTTCTTGCTCCTCGTATTCTTCTCCCCTGTTTCTTCACCTCGGGTTTTTCACACTTCTCTTACTCCACGTAGTGCCACAATTTTGATCCTCCTCTGATTTTCGCCCCTTGTGTTCTCCTCGTTTTTGTATTTTGCTTTTTTTTTCTTGCTCCTCTTATTCTTCTCCCCTGTTTCTTCGCCTCGGGTTTTTCACACTTCTCTTACTCCACGTAGTGGCATACGGATGATCCTCCTCTGATTTTCGCCCCTTGTGTTCTCCTCGTTTTTGTATTTTGCTTTTTTTTCTTGCTCCTCGTATTCTTCTCCTCTGTTTCTTCACCTCGGGTTTTTCACACTTCTCTTGCTCCTCGTAGTGGCATACTGTTGATCCTCCTCTGATTTTCGCCCCTTGTGTTCTCCTCGTTTTTGTATTTTGCTTTTTTTTCTTGCTCCTCGTATTCTTCTCCCCTGTTTCTTCACATCAGCTTTTTCACACTTCTCTTACTCCTCGTAGTGGCATACTGTTGATCCTCCTCTGATTTTCGCCCCTTGTGTTCTCCTCGTTTTTGTATTTTGCTTTTTTTTTCTTGCTCCTCGTATTCTTCTCCCCTGTTTCTTCGCCTCGGGTTTTTCACACTTCTCTTACTCCACCTAGTGCCACACTTCTGATCCTCCTCTGATTTTCGCCCCTTGTGTTCTCCTCGTTTTTGTATTTTGCTTTTTTTTTCTTGCTACCCGTATTCTTCTCCCCTGTTTCTTCGCCTCGGGTTTTTCACACTTCTCTTACTCCACCTAGTGGCATACTGTTGATCCTCCTCTGATTTTCGCCCCTTGTGTTCTCCTCGTTTTTGTATTTTGCTTTTTTTTTCTTCCTCCTGTATTCTTCTCCCCTGATTCTTCGCCTCGTGTGTTTCACACTTCTCTTGCTCCTCGTAGTGGCATACTGTTGATCCTCCTCTGATTTTCGCCCCTTGTGTTCTCCTCGTTTTTGTATTTTGCTTCTTTTTTCTTGCTCCTCGTATTCTTCTCCCCTGTTTCTTCGTCTCGGGTTTTTCACACTTCTCTTACTCCACGTAGTGGCATACTGTTGATCCTCCTCTGATTTTCGCCCCTTGTGTTCTCCTCGTTTTTGTATTTTGCTTTTTTTTTCTTGCTCCTCGTGTTCTTCTCCCCTGTTTCTTTGCCTCGGGTTTTTCACACTTCTCTTACTCCACGTAGGGCCGCACTTTTGATCCTCCTCTGATTTTCGCCCCTTGTGTTCTCCTCGTTTTTGTATTTTGCTTTTTTTTTCTTGCTCCTTGAATTCTTCTCCCCTGTTACTTCGCCTTGGGTTTTTCACACTTCTCTTACTCCACGTAGTGCCACACTTTTGATCCTCCTCTGATTTTCGCCCCTTGTGTTCTCCTCGTTTTTGTATTTTGCTTTTTTTTTCTTGCTCCTCGTATTCTTCTCCCCTGTTTCTTCGCCTCGGGTTTTTCACACTTCTCTTACTCCACGTAGTGCCACACTTTTGATCCTCCTCTGATTTTCGCCCCTTGTGTTCTCCTCGTTTTTGTATTTTGCTTTTTTTTCTTGCTCCTCGTATTCTTCTCCCCTGTTTCTTCGCCTCGGGTTTTTCACACTTCTCTTACTCCACGTAGTGGCATACGGTTGATCCTCCTCTGATTTTCGCCCCTTGTGTTCTCCTCGTTTTTGTATTTTGCTTTTTTTTCTTGCTCCGCGTATTCTTCTCCTCTGTTTCTTCGCCTCGGGTTTTTCACACTTCTCTTGCTCCTCGTAGTGGCATACTATTGATCCTCCTCTGATTTTCGCCCCTTGTGTTCTCCTCGTTTTTGTATTTTGCTTTTTTTTTCTTGCTCCTCGTATTCTTCTCCCCTGTTTCTTCACATCAGCTTTTTCACACTTCTCTTACTCCTCTTAGTGGCATACTGTTGATTCTCCTCTGATTTTCGCCCCTTGTGTTCTCCTCGTTTTTGTATTTTGCTTTTTTTTCTTGCTCCTCGTATTGTTCTCCCCTGTTTCTTCGCCTTGGGTTTTTCACACTTCTCTTACTCCACGTAGTGCCACACTTTTGATCCTCCTCTGATTTTCGCCCCTTGTGTTCTCCTCGTTTTTGTATTTTGCTTTTTTTTCTTGCTCCTCGTATTCTTCTCCCCTGTTTCTTCACCTCGGGTTTTTCACACTTCTCTTACTCCACGTAGTGCCACAATTTTGATCCTCCTCTGATTTTCGCCCCTTGTGTTCTCCTCGTTTTTGTATTTTGCTTTTTTTTTCTTGCTCCTCTTATTCTTCTCCCCTGTTTCTTCGCCTCGGGTTTTTCACACTTCTCTTACTCCACGTAGTGGCATACGGATGATCCTCCTCTGATTTTCGCCCCTTGTGTTCTCCTCGTTTTTGTATTTTGCTTTTTTTTCTTGCTCCTCGTATTCTTCTCCTCTGTTTCTTCACCTCGGGTTTTTCACACTTCTCTTGCTCCTCGTAGTGGCATACTGTTGATCCTCCTCTGATTTTCGCCCCTTGTGTTCTCCTCGTTTTTGTATTTTGCTTTTTTTTCTTGCTCCTCGTATTCTTCTCCCCTGTTTCTTCACATCAGCTTTTTCACACTTCTCTTACTCCTCGTAGTGGCATACTGTTGATCCTCCTCTGATTTTCGCCCCTTGTGTTCTCCTCGTTTTTGTATTTTGCTTTTTTTTCCTTGCTCCTCGTATTCTTCTCCCCTGTTTCTTCGCCTCGGGTTTTTCACACTTCTCTTACTCCACGTAGTGGCATACTGTTGATCCTCCTCTGATTTTCGCCCCTTGTGTTCTCCTCGTTTTTGTATTTTGCTTTTTTTTTCTTCCTCCTGTATTCTTCTCCCCTGATTCTTCGCCTCGTGTGTTTCACACTTCTCTTGCTCCTCGTAGTGGCATACTGTTGATCCTCCTCTGATTTTCGCCCCTTGTGTTCTCCTCGTTTTTGTATTTTGCTTCTTTTTTCTTGCTCCTCGTATTCTTCTCCCCTGTTTCTTCGTCTCGGGTTTTTCACACTTCTCTTACTCCACGTAGTGGCATACTGTTGATCCTCCTCTGATTTTCGCCCCTTGTGTTCTCCTCGTTTATGTATTTTGCTTTTTTTTCTTGCTCCTCGTATTCTTCTCCCCTGTTTCTTCGCCTCGGATTTTTCACACTTCTCTTGCTCCTCGTAGTGGCATACTGTTGATCCTCCTCTGATTTTCGCCCCTTGTGTTCTCGTCGTTTTGGTATTTTGCTTTTTTTTTCTTGCTCCTCTTATTCTTCTCCCCTGCTTCTTCGCCTCGGGTTTTTCACACTTCTCTTACTCCACGTAGTGACATATGGTTGATCCTCCTCTGATTTTCGCCCCTTGTGTTCTCCTCGTTTTTGTATTTTGCTTTTTTTTCTTGCTCCTCGTATTCTTCTCCTCTGTTTCTTCGCCTCGGGTTTTTCACACTTCTCTTGCTCCTCGTAGTGGCATACTGTTGATCCTCCTCTGATTTTCGCCCCTTGTGTTCTCCTCGTTTTTGTATTTTGCTTTTTTTTTCTTGCTCCTCGTATTCTTCTCCCCTGTTTCTTCACATCAGCTTTTTCACACTTCTCTTACTCCTCGTAGTGGCATACTGTTGATCCTCCTCTGATTTTCGCCCCTTGTGTTCTCCTCGTTTATGTATTTTGCTTTTTTTTTTCTTGCTCCTCGTATTCTTCTCCCCTGTTTCTTCACATCGGCTTTTTCACACTTCTCTTACTCCACGTAGTGCCACACTTTTGATCCTCCTCTGATTTTCGCCCCTTGTGTTCTCCTCGTTTTTGTATTTTGCTTTTTTTTTCTTGCTCCTCGTATTCTTCTCCCCTGTTTCTTCACCTCGGGTTTTTCACACTTCTCTTACTGCACGTAGTGCCACACTTTTGATCCTCCTCTGATTTTCGCCCCTTGTGTTCTCCTCGTTTTTGTATTTTGCTTTTTTTTTCTTGCTCCTCGTATTCTTCTCCCCTGTTTCTTCGCCTCGGGTTTTTCACACTTCTCTTACTCCACGTAGTGGCATACGGTTGATCCTCCACTGATTTTCGCCCCTTGTGTTCTCCTCGTTTTTGTATTTTGCTTTTTTTTCTTGCTCCTCGTATTCTTCTCTGTTTCTTCGCCTCGGGTTTTTCACACTTCTCTTGCTCCTCGTAGTGGCATACTGTTGATCCTCCTCTGATTTTCGCCCCTTGTGTTCTCCTCGTTTTTGTATTTTGCTTTTTTTTTCTTGCTCCTTGAATTCTTCTCCCCTGTTACTTCGCCTTGGGTTTTTCACACTTCTCTTACTCCACGTAGTGCCACACTTTTGATCCTCCTCTGATTTTCGCCCCTTGTGTTCTCCTCGTTTTTGTATTTTGCTTTTTTTTCTTGCTCCGCGTATTCTTCTCCTCTGTTTCTTCGCCTCGGGTTTTTCACACTTCTCTTGCTCCTCGTAGTGGCATACTGTTGATCCTCCTCTGATTTTCACCCCTTGT
Source organism: Cervus elaphus (assembly GCF_910594005.1). NCBI lineage: Eukaryota > Metazoa > Chordata > Mammalia > Artiodactyla > Cervidae > Cervus > Cervus elaphus. Next base: position 73,683,176 of record NC_057836.1, read on the forward strand.
GTTCTCCTCGTTTTTGTATTTTGCTTTTTTTTTCTTGCTCCTCGTATTCTTCTCCCCTGTTTCTTCGCCTCGGGTTTTTCACACTTCTCTTACTCCACGTAGTGCCACACTTTTGATCCTCCTCTGATTTTCGCCCCTTGTGTTCTCCTCGTTTTTGTATTTTGCTTTTTTTTTCTTGCTCCTCGTATTCTTCTCCCCTGTTTCTTCGCCTCGGGTTTTTCACACTTCTCTTACTCCACGTAGTGCCACACTTTTGATCCTCCTCTGATTTTCGCCCCTTGTGTTCTCCTCGTTTTTGTATTTTGCTTTTTTTTCTTGCTCCTCGTATTCTTCTCCCCTGTTTCTTCGCCTCGGGTTTTTCACACTTCTCTTACTCCACGTAGTGGCATACGGTTGATCCTCCTCTGATTTTCGCCCCTTGTGTTCTCCTCGTTTTTGTATTTTGCTTTTTTTTCTTGCTCCGCGTATTCTTCTCCTCTGTTTCTTCGCCTCGGGTTTTTCACACTTCTCTTGCTCCTCGTAGTGGCATACTGTTGATCCTCCTCTGATTTTCGCCCCTTGTGTTCTCCTCGTTTTTGTATTTTGCTTTTTTTTTCTTGCTCCTCGTATTCTTCTCCCCTGTTTCTTCACATCAGCTTTTTCACACTTCTCTTACTCCTCTTAGTGGCATACTGTTGATTCTCCTCTGATTTTCGCCCCTTGTGTTCTCCTCGTTTTTGTATTTTGCTTTTTTTTCTTGCTCCTCGTATTGTTCTCCCCTGTTTCTTCGCCTTGGGTTTTTCACACTTCTCTTACTCCACGTAGTGCCACACTTTTGATCCTCCTCTGATTTTCGCCCCTTGTGTTCTCCTCGTTTTTGTATTTTGCTTTTTTTTCTTGCTCCTCGTATTCTTCTCCCCTGTTTCTTCACCTCGGGTTTTTCACACTTCTCTTACTCCACGTAGTGCCACAATTTTGATCCTCCTCTGATTTTCGCCCCTTGTGTTCTCCTCGTTTTTGTATTTTGCTTTTTTTTTCTTGCTCCTCTTATTCTTCTCCCCTGTTTCTTCGCCTCGGGTTTTTCACACTTCTCTTACTCCACGTAGTGGCATACGGATGATCCTCCTCTGATTTTCGCCCCTTGTGTTCTCCTCGTTTTTGTATTTTGCATTTTTTTCTTGCTCCTTGTATTCTTCTCCTCTGTTTCTTCACCTCGGGTTTTTCACACTTCTCTTGCTCCTCGTAGTGGCATACTGTTGATCCTCCTCTGATTTTCGCCCCTTGTGTTCTCCTCGTTTTTGTATTTTGCTTTTTTTTCTTGCTCCTCGTATTCTTCTCCCCTGTTTCTTCACATCAGCTTTTTCACACTTCTCTTACTCCTCGTAGTGGCATACTGCTGATCCTCCTCTGATTTTCGCCCCTTGTGTTCTCCTCGTTTTTGTATTTTGCTTTTTTTTTCTTGCTCCTCGTATTCTTCTCCCCTGTTTCTTCGCCTCGGGTTTTTCACACTTCTCTTACTCCACCTAGTGCCACACTTCTGATCCTCCTCTGATTTTCGCCCCTTGTGTTCTCCTCGTTTTTGTATTTTGCTTTTTTTTTCTTGCTACTCGTATTCTTCTCCCCTGTTTCTTCGCCTCGTGTTTTTCACACTTCTCTTACTCCACCTAGTGGCATACGGTTGATCCTCCTCTGATTTTCGCCCCTTGTGTTCTCCTCGTTTTTGTATTTTGCTTTTTTTTTCTTCCTCCTCGTATTCTTCTCCCCTGATTCTTCGCCTCGTGTGTTTCACACTTCTCTTGCTCCTCGTAGTGGCATACTGTTGATCCTCCTCTGATTTTCGCCCCTTGTGTTCTCCTCGTTTTTGTATTTTGCTTCTTTTTTCTTGCTCCTCGTATTCTTCTCCCCTGTTTCTTCATCTCGGGTTTTTCACACTTCTCTTACTCCACGTAGTGGCATACTGTTGATCCTCCTCTGATTTTCGCCCCTTGTGTTCTCCTCGTTTATGTATTTTGTTTTTTTTTCTTGCTCCTCGTATTCTTCTCCCCTGTTTCTTCGCCTCGGATTTTTCACACTTCTCTTGCTCCTCGTAGTGGCATACTGTTGATCCTCCTCTGATTTTCGCCCCTTGTGTTCTCGTCGTTTTTGTATTTTGCTTTTTTTTTCTTGCTCCTCTTATTCTTCTCCCCTGTTTCTTCGCCTCGGGTTTTTCACACTTCTCTTACTCCACGTAGTGACATATGGTTGATCCTCCTCTGATTTTCGCCCCTTGTGTTCTCCTCGTTTTTGTATTTTGCTTTTTTTTCTTGCTCCTCGTATTCTTCTCCTCTGTTTCTTCACCTCGGGTTTTTCACACTTCTCTTGCTCCTCGTAGTGGCATACTGTTGATCCTCCTCTGATTTTCGCCCCTTGTGTTCTCCTCGTTTTTGTATTTTGCTTTTTTTTTCTTGCTCCTCGTATTCTTCTCCCCTGTTTCTTCACATCAGCTTTTTCACACTTCTCTTACTCCTCGTAGTGGCATACTGTTGATCCTCCTCTGATTTTCGCCCCTTGTGTTCTCCTCGTTTTTGTATTTTGCTTTTTTTTTCTTGCTCCTTGAATTCTTCTCCCCTGTTTCTTCGCCTCGGCTTTTTCACACTTCTCTTACTCCACGTAGTGCCACACTTTTGATCCTCCTCTGATTTTCGCCCCTTGTGTTCTCCTCGTTTTTGTATTTTGCTTTTTTTTTCTTGCTCCTCGTATTCTTCTCCCCTGTTTCTTCACCTCGGGTTTTTCACACTTCTCTTACTGCACGTAGTGCCACACTTTTGATCCTCCTCTGATTTTCGCCCCTTGTGTTCTCCTCGTTTTTGTATTTTGCTTTTTTTTTCTTGCTCCTCTTATTCTTCTCCCCTGTTTCTTCGCCTCGGGTTTTTCACACTTCTCTTACTGCACGTAGTGGCATATGGTTGATCCTCCTCTGATTTTCGCCCCTTGTGTTCTCCTCGTTTTTGTATTTTGCTTTTTTTTCTTGCTCCTCGTATTCTTCTCCCCTGTTTCTTCGCCTCGGGTTTTTCACACTTCTCTTGCTCCTCGTAGTGGCATACTGTTGATCCTCCTCTGATTTTCGCCCCTTGTGTTCTCCTCGTTTTTGTATTTTGCTTTTTTTTTCTTGCTCCTCTTATTCTTCTCCCCTGTTTCTTCGCCTCGGGTTTTTCACACTTCTCTTACTCCACGTAGTGGAATAGGGTTGATCCTCCTCTGATTTTCGCCCCTTGTGTTCTCCTCGTTTTTGTATTTTGCTTTTTTTTCTTGCTCCTCGTATTCTTCTCCTCTGTTTCTTCGCCTCGGGTTTTTCACACTTCTCTTGCTCCTCGTAGTGGCGTACTGTTGATCCTCCTCTGATTTTCGCCCCTTGTGTTCTCCTCGTTTTTGTATTTTGCTTTTTTTTTCTTGCTCCTTGTATTCTTCTCCCCTGTTTCTTCGCCTTGGGTTTTTCACACTTCTCTTACTCCACGTAGTGCCACATTTTTGATCCTCCTCTGATTTTCGCCCCTTGTGTTCTCCTCGTTTTTGTATTTTGCTTTTTTTTCTTGCTCCGCGTATTCTTCTCCTCTGTTTCTTCGCCTCGGGTTTTTCACACTTCTCTTGCTCCTCGTAGTGGCATACTGTTGATCCTCCTCTGATTTTCACCCCTTGTGTTCTCCTCGTTTTTGTATTTTGCTTTTTTTTTCCTGCTCCTCGTATTCTTCTCCCCTGTTTCTTCGCCTCGGGTTTTTCACACTTCTCTTACTCAACGTAGTGCCACACTTTTGATCCTCCTCTGATTTTCGCCCCTTGTGTTCTCCTCGTTTTTGTATTTTGCTTTTTTTTTCTTGCTCCTCGTATTCTTCTCCCCTGTTTCTTCGCCTCGGGTTTTTCACACTTCTCTTACTCCACGTAGTGCCACAATTTTGATCCTTCTCTGATTTTCGCCCCTTGTGTTCTCCTCGTTTTTGTATTTTGCTTTTTTTTCTTGCTCCTCGTATTCTTCTCCCCTGTTTCTTCACCTCGGGTTTTTCACACTTCTCTTACTCCACGTAGTGGCATACGGTTGATCCTCCTCTGATTTTCGCCCTTTGTGTTCTCCTCGTTTTTGTATTTTGCTTTTTTTTCTTGCTCCGCGTATTCTTCTCCCCTGTTTCTTCACATCAGCTTTTTCACACTTCTCTTACTCCTCGTAGTGGCATACTGTTGATCCTCCTCTGATTTTCGCCCCTTGTGTTCTCCTCGTTTTTGTATTTTGCTTTTTTTTTTTTGCTCCTCGTATTCTTCTCCCCTGTTTCTTCGCCTCGGGTTTTTCACACTTCTCTTACTCCACCTAGTGCCACACCTCTGATCCTCCTCTGATTTTCGCCCCTTGTGTTCTCCTCGTTTTTGTATTTTGCTTTTTTTTTTTTGCTACTCGTATTCTTCTCCCCTGTTTCTTCGCCTCGGGTTTTTCACACTTCTCTTACTCCACCTAGTGGCATACTGTTGATCCTCCTCTGATTTTCGCCCCTTGTGTTCTCCTCGTTTTTGTATTTTGTTTTTTTTTTCTTGCTCCTCGTATTCTTCTCCCCTGTTTCTTCGCCTCGTGTGTTTCACACTTCTCTTGCTCCTCGTAGTGGCATACTGCTGATCCTCCTCTGATTTTCGCCCCTTGTGTTCTCCTCGTTTTTGTATTTTGCTTCTTTTTTCTTGCTCCTCGTATTCTTCTCCCCTGTTTCTTCATCTCGGGTTTTTCACACTTCTCTTACTCCACGTAGTGGCATACTGTTGATCCTCCTCTGATTTTCGCCCCTTGTGTTCTCCTCGTTTATGTATTTTGCTTTTTTTTCTTGCTCCTCGTATTCTTCTCCCCTGTTTCTTCGCCTCGGATTTTTCACACTTCTCTTGCTCCTCGTAGTGGCATACTGTTGATCCTCCTCTGATTTTCGCCCCTTGTGTTCTCGTCGTTTTTGTATTTTGCTTTTTTTTTCTTGCTCCTCTTATTCTTCTCCCCTGTTTCTTCGCCTCGGGTTTTTCACACTTCTCTTACTCCACGTAGTGACATATGGTTGATCCTCCTCTGATTTTCGCCCCTTGTGTTCTCCTCGTTTTTGTATTTTGCTTTTTTTTCTTGCTCCTCGTATTCTTCTCCTCTGTTTCTTCGCCTCGGGTTTTTCACACTTCTCTTGCTCCTCGTAGTGGCATACTGTTGATCCTCCTCTGATTTTCGCCCCTTGTGTTCTCCTCGTTTTTGTATTTTGCTTTTTTTTTGTTCCTCCTCGTGTTCTTCTCTCCTGTTTATTTGCCTCGGGTTTTTCACACTTCTCTTACTCCACGTAGGGCCGCACTTTTGATCCTCCTCTGATTTTCGCCCCTTGTGTTCTCCTCGTTTTTGTATTTTGCTTTTTTTTTCTTGCTCCTCGTATTCTTCTCCCCTGTTTCTTCGCCTCGGGTTTTTCACACGTCTCTTACTCCACGTAGTGCCACAATTTTGATCCTTCTCTGATTTTCGCCCCTTGTGTTCTCCTCGTTTTTGTATTTTGCTTTTTTTTCTTGCTCCTCGTATTCTTCTCCCCTGTTTCTTCACATCAGCTTTTTCACACTTCTCTTACTCCACCTAGTGCCACACTTTTGATCCTCCTCTGATTTTCGTCCCTTGTGTTCTCCTCTTTTTTGTATTTTGCTTTTTTTTTCTTGCTCCTCGTATTCTTCTCCCCTGTTTCTTCACCTCGGGTTTTTCACACTTCTCTTACTCCACGTAGTGCCACACTTTTGATCCTCCTCTGATTTTCGCCCCTTGTGTTCTCCTCGTTTTTGTATTTTGCTTTTTTTTTCTTGCTCCTCGTATTCTTCTCCCCTGTTTCTTTGCCTCGGGTTTTTCACACTTCTCTTACTCCACGTAGTGGCATACTGTTGATCCTCCTCTGATTTTCGCCCCTTGTGTTCTCCTCGTTTTTGTATTTTGCTTTTTTTTTCTTGCTTCTCGTATTCTTCTCCCCTGTTTCTTCGCCTCGGGTTTTTCACACTTCCCTTGCTCCTCGTAGTGGCATACTGTTGATCCTCCTCTGATTTTCGCCCCTTGTGTTCTCCTCGTTTTTGTATTTTGCTTTTTTTTTCTTGCTTCTCGTATTCTTCTCCCCTGTTTCTTCACCTCGGGTTTTTCACACTTCTCTTACTCCACCTAGTGGCATACTGTTGATCCTCCTCTGATTTTCGCCCCTTGTGTTCTCCTCGTTTTTGTATTTTGCTTTTTTTTTCTTGCTCCTCGTATTCTTCTCCCCTGTTTCTTCGCCTCGGGTTTTTCACACTTCTCTTACTCCTCGTAGTGGCATACTGTTGATCCTACTCTGATTTTCGCCCCTTGTGTTCTCCTCGTTTTTGTATTTTGCTTTTTTTTTCTTGCTCCTCGTATTCTTCTCCCCTGTTTCTTCGCCTCGGGTTTTTCACACTTCTCTTGCTCCTCGTAGTGGCATACTGTTGATCCTCCTCTGATTTTCGCCCCTTGTGTTCTCCTCGTTTTTGTATTTTGCTTCTTTTTTCTTGCTCTTCGTATTCTTCTCCCCTGTTTCTTCGCCTCGGGTTTTTCACACTTCTCTTACTCCACGTAGTGGCATACGGATGATCCTCCTCTGATTTTCGCCCCTTGTGTTCTCCTCGTTTTTGTATTTTGCTTTTTTTTCTTGCTCCTCGTATTCTTCTCCTCTGTTTCTTCACCTCGGGTTTTTCACACTTCTCTTGCTCCTCGTAGTGGCATACTGTTGATCCTCCTCTGATTTTCGCCCATTGTGTTCTCCTCGTTTTTGTATTTTGCTTTTTTTTCTTGCTCCTCGTATTCTTCTCCCCTGTTTCTTCACATCAGATTTTTCACACTTCTCTTACTCCTCGTAGTGGCATACTGTTGATCCTCCTCTGATTTTCGCCCCTTGTGTTCTCCTCGTTTTTGTATTTTGCTTTTTTTTTCTTGCTCCTCGTATTCTTCTCCCCTGTTTCTTCGCTTCGGGTTTTTCACACTTCTCTTACTCCACCTAGTGCCACACTTTTGATCCTCCTCTGATTTTCGCCCCTTGTGTTCTCCTCGTTTTTGTATTTTGCTTTTTTTTTCTTGCTACTCGTATTCTTCTCCCCTGTTTCTTCACCTCGGGTTTTTCACACTTCTCTTACTCCACCTAGTGGCATACTGTTGATCCTCCTCTGATTTTCGCCCCTTGTGTTCTCCTCGTTTTTGTATTTTGCTTTTTTTTTCTTCCTCCTGTATTCTTCTCCCCTGATTCTTCGCCTCGTGTGTTTCACACTTCTCTTGCTCCTCGTAGTGGCATACTGTTGATCCTCCTCTGATTTTCGCCCCTTGTGTTCTCCTCGTTTTTGTATTTTGCTTCTTTTTTCTTGCTCCTCGTATTCTTCTCCCCTGTTTCTTCGTCTCGGGTTTTTCACACTTCTCTTACTCCACGTAGTGGCATACTGTTGATCCTCCTCTGATTTTCGCCCCTTGTGTTCTCCTCGTTTATGTATTTTGCTTTTTTTTCTTGCTCCTCGTATTCTTCTCCCCTGTTTCTTCGCCTCGGATTTTTCACACTTCTCTTGCTCCTCGTAGTGGCATACTGTTGATCCTCCTCTGATTTTCGCCCCTTGTGTTCTCCTCGTTTTTGTATTTTGCTTTTTTTTTCTTGCTCCTCTTATTCTTCTCCCCTGTTTCTTCGCCTCGGGTTTTTCACACTTCTCTTACTCCACGTAGTGGCATACGGATGATCCTCCTCTGATTTTCGCCCCTTGTGTTCTCCTCGTTTTTGTATTTTGCTTTTTTTTCTTGCTCCTCGTATTCTTCTCCTCTGTTTCTTCACCTCGGGTTTTTCACACTTCTCTTGCTCCTCGTAGTGGCATACTGTTGATCCTCCTCTGATTTTCGCCCCTTGTGTTCTCCTCGTTTTTGTATTTTGCTTTTTTTTTTTTGCTACTCGTATTCTTCTCCCCTGTTTCTTCGCCTCGGGTTTTTCACACTTCTCTTACTCCACCTAGTGGCATACTGTTGATCCTCCTCTGATTTTCGCCCCTTGTGTTCTCCTCGTTTTTGTATTTTGTTTTTTTTTTCTTGCTCCTCGTATTCTTCTCCCCTGTTTCTTCGCCTCGTGTGTTTCACACTTCTCTTGCTCCTCGTAGTGGCATACTGCTGATCCTCCTCTGATTTTCGCCCCTTGTGTTCTCCTCGTTTTTGTATTTTGCTTCTTTTTTCTTGCTCCTCGTATTCTTCTCCCCTGTTTCTTCATCTCGGGTTTTTCACACTTCTCTTACTCCACGTAGTGGCATACTGTTGATCCTCCTCTGATTTTCGCCCCTTGTGTTCTCCTCGTTTATGTATTTTGCTTTTTTTTCTTGCTCCTCGTATTCTTCTCCCCTGTTTCTTCGCCTCGGATTTTTCACACTTCTCTTGCTCCTCGTAGTGGCATACTGTTGATCCTCCTCTGATTTTCGCCCCTTGTGTTCTCGTCGTTTTTGTATTTTGCTTTTTTTTTCTTGCTCCTCTTATTCTTCTCCCCTGTTTCTTCGCCTCGGGTTTTTCACACTTCTCTTACTCCACGTAGTGACATATGGTTGATCCTCCTCTGATTTTCGCCCCTTGTGTTCTCCTCGTTTTTGTATTTTGCTTTTTTTTCTTGCTCCTCGTATTCTTCTCCTCTGTTTCTTCGCCTCGGGTTTTTCACACTTCTCTTGCTCCTCGTAGTGGCATACTGTTGATCCTCCTCTGATTTTCGCCCCTTGTGTTCTCCTCGTTTTTGTATTTTGCTTTTTTTTTCTTGCTCCTCGTGTTCTTCTCCCCTGTTTATTTGCCTCGGGTTTTTCACACTTCTCTTACTCCACGTAGGGCCGCACTTTTGATCCTCCTCTGATTTTCGCCCCTTGTGTTCTCCTCGTTTTTGTATTTTGCTTTTTTTTTCTTGCTCCTCGTATTCTTCTCCCCTGTTTCTTCGCCTCGGGTTTTTCACACGTCTCTTACTCCACGTAGTGCCACAATTTTGATCCTTCTCTGATTTTCGCCCCTTGTGTTCTCCTCGTTTTTGTATTTTGCTTTTTTTTCTTGCTCCTCGTATTCTTCTCCCCTGTTTCTTCGCCTCGGGTTTTTCACACTTCTCTTACTCCACCTAGTGCCACACTTTTGATCCTCCTCTGATTTTCGTCCCTTGTGTTCTCCTCTTTTTTGTATTTTGCTTTTTTTTTCTTGCTCCTCGTATTCTTCTCCCCTGTTTCTTCACCTCGGGTTTTTCACACTTCTCTTACTCCACGTAGTGCCACACTTTTGATCCTCCTCTGATTTTCGCCCCTTGTGTTCTCCTCGTTTTTGTATTTTGCTTTTTTTTTCTTGCTCCTCGTATTCTTCTCCCCTGTTTCTTTGCCTCGGGTTTTTCACACTTCTCTTACTCCACGTAGTGGCATACTGTTGATCCTCCTCTGATTTTCGCCCCTTGTGTTCTCCTCGTTTTTGTATTTTGCTTTTTTTTTCTTGCTTCTCGTATTCTTCTCCCCTGTTTCTTCGCCTCGGGTTTTTCACACTTCCCTTGCTCCTCGTAGTGGCATACTGTTGATCCTCCTCTGATTTTCGCCCCTTGTGTTCTCCTCGTTTTTGTATTTTGCTTTTTTTTTCTTGCTTCTCGTATTCTTCTCCCCTGTTTCTTCACCTCTGGTTTTTCACACTTCTCTTACTCCACCTAGTGGCATACTGTTGATCCTCCTCTGATTTTCGCCCCTTGTGTTCTCCTCGTTTTTGTATTTTGCTTTTTTTTTCTTGCTCCTCGTATTCTTCTCCCCTGTTTCTTCGCCTCGGGTTTTTCACACTTCTCTTACTCCTCGTAGTGGCATACTGTTGATCCTACTCTGATTTTCGCCCCTTGTGTTCTCCTCGTTTTTGTATTTTGCTTTTTTTTTCTTGCTCCTCGTATTCTTCTCCCCTGTTTCTTCGCCTCGGGTTTTTCACACTTCTCTTGCTCCTCGTAGTGGCATACTGTTGATCCTCCTCTGATTTTCGCCCCTTGTGTTCTCCTCGTTTTTGTATTTTGCTTTTTTTTTCTTGCTCCTCGTATTCTTCTCCCCTGTTTCTTCGCCTCGGGTTTTTCACACTTCTCTTACTCCACGTAGTGGCATACGGATGATCCTCCTCTGATTTTCGCCCCTTGTGTTCTCCTCGTTTTTGTATTTTGCTTTTTTTTCTTGCTCCTCGTATTCTTCTCCTCTGTTTCTTCACCTCGGGTTTTTCACACTTCTCTTGCTCCTCGTAGTGGCATACTGTTGATCCTCCTCTGATTTTCGCCCCTTGTGTTCTCCTCGTTTTTGTTTTTTGCTTTTTTTTCTTGCTCCTCGTATTCTTCTCCCCTGTTTCTTCACATCAGATTTTTCACACTTCTCTTACTCCTCGTAGTGGCATACTGTTGATCCTCCTCTGATTTTCGCCCCTTGTGTTCTCCTCGTTTTTGTATTTTGCTTTTTTTTTCTTGCTCCTCGTATTCTTCTCCCCTGTTTCTTCGCTTCGGGTTTTTCACACTTCTCTTACTCCACCTAGTGCCACACTTCTGATCCTCCTCTGATTTTCGCCCCTTGTGTTCTCCTCGTTTTTGTATTTTGCTTTTTTTTTCTTGCTACTCGTATTCTTCTCCCCTGTTTCTTCACCTCGGGTTTTTCACACTTCTCTTACTCCACCTAGTGGCATACTGTTGATCCTCCTCTGATTTTCGCCCCTTGTGTTCTCCTCGTTTTTGTATTTTGCTTTTTTTTTCTTCCTCCTGTATTCTTCTCCCCTGATTCTTCGCCTCGTGTGTTTCACACTTCTCTTGCTCCTCGTAGTGGCATACTGTTGATCCTCCTCTGATTTTCGCCCCTTGTGTTCTCCTCGTTTTTGTATTTTGCTTCTTTTTTCTTGCTCCTCGTATTCTTCTCCCCTGTTTCTTCGTCTCGGGTTTTTCACACTTCTCTTACTCCACGTAGTGGCATACTGTTGATCCTCCTCTGATTTTCGCCCCTTGTGTTCCCCTCGTTTTTGTATTTTGAATTTTTTTTCTTGCTCCTCGTATTCTTCTCCCCTGTTTCTTCACATCAGCTTTTTCACACTTCTCTTACTCCTCGTAGTGGCATACTGTTGATCCTCCTCTGATTTTCGCCCCTTGTGTTCTCCTCGTTTTTGTATTTTGCTTTTTTTTTTCTTGCTCCTCGTATTCTTCTCCCCTGTTTCTTCACCTCGGCTTTTTCACACTTCTCTTACTCCACGTAGTGCCACACTTTTGATCCTCCTCTGATTTTCGCCCCTTGTGTTCTCCTCGTTTTTGTATTTTGCTTTTTTTTTCTTGCTCCTCGTATTCTTCTCCCCTGTTTCTTCACCTCGGGTTTTTCACACTTCTCTTACTGCACGTAGTGCCACACTTTTGATCCTCCTCTGATTTTCGCCCCTTGTGTTCTCCTCGTTTTTGTATTTTGCTTTTTTTTTCTTGCTCCTCGTATTCTTCTCCCCTGTTTCTTCGCCTCGGGTTTTTCACACTTCTCTTACTCCACGTAGTGGCATACGGTTGATCCTCCTCTGATTTTCGCCCCTTGTGTTCTCCTCGTTTTTGTATTTTGCTTTTTTTTCTTGCTCCTCGTATTCTTCTCTGTTTCTTCGCCTCGGGTTTTTCACACTTCTCTTGCTCCTCGTAGTGGCATACTGTTGATCCTCCTCTGATTTTCGCCCCTTGTGTTCTCCTCGTTTTTGTATTTTGCTTTTTTTTTCTTGCTCCTTGTATTCTTCTCCCCTGTTTCTTCGCCTTGGGTTTTTCACACTTCTCTTACTCCACGTAGTGCCACACTTTTGATCCTCCTCTGATTTTCGCCCCTTGTGTTCTCCTCGTTTTTGTATTTTGCTTTTTTTTCTTGCTCCGCGTATTCTTCTCCTCTGTTTCTTCGCCTCGGGTTTTTCACACTTCTCTTGCTCCTCGTAGTGGCATACTGTTGATCCTCCTCTGATTTTCGCCCCTTGTGTTCTCCTCGTTTTTGTATTTTGCTTCTTTTTTCTTGCTCCTCGTATTCTTCTCCCCTGTTTCTTCATCTCGGGTTTTTCACACTTCTCTTACTCCACGTAGTGGCATACTGTTGATCCTCCTCTGATTTTCGCCCCTTGTGTTCTCCTCGTTTATGTATTTTGCTTTTTTTTCTTGCTCCTCGTATTCTTCTCCCCTGTTTCTTCGCCTTGGATTTTCACACTTCTCTTGCTCCTCGTAGTGGCATACTGTTGATCCTCCTCTGATTTTCGCCCCTTGTGTTCTCCTCGTTTTTGTATTTTGCTTTTTTTTCTTGCTCCGCGTATTCTTCTCCTCTGTTTCTTCGCCTCGGGTTTTTCACACTTCTCTTGCTCCTCGTAGTGGCATACTGTTGATCCTCCTCTGATTTTCGCCCCTTGTGTTCTCCTCGTTTTTGTATTTTGCTTTTTTTTTCCTGCTCCTCGTATTCTTCTCCCCTGTTTCTTCGCCTCGGGTTTTTCACACTTCTCTTACTCAACGTAGTGCCACACTTTTGATCCTCCTCTGATTTTCGCCCCTTGTGTTCTCCTCGTTTTTGTATTTTGCTTTTTTTTTTTTGCTCCTCGTATTCTTCTCCCCTGTTTCTTCGCCTCGGGTTTTTCACACTTCTCTTACTCCACGTAGTGCCACAATTTTGATCCTTCTCTGATTTTCGCCCCTTGTGTTCTCCTCGTTTTTGTATTTTGCTTTTTTTTCTTGCTCCTCGTATTCTTCTCCCCTGTTTCTTCGCCTCGGGTTTTTCACACTTCTCTTACTCCACGTAGTGGCATACGGTTGATCCTCCTCTGATTTTCGCCCTTTGTGTTCTCCTCGTTTTTGTATTTTGCTTTTTTTTCTTGCTCCGCGTATTCTTCTCCCCTGTTTCTTCACATCAGCTTTTTCACACTTCTCTTACTCCTCGTAGTGGCATACTGTTGATCCTCCTCTGATTTTCGCCCCTTGTGTTCTCCTCGTTTTTGTATTTTGCTTTTTTTTTCTTGCTCCTCGTATTCTTCTCCCCTGTTTCTTCGCCTCGGGTTTTTCACACTTCTCTTACTCCACCTAGTGCCACACCTCTGATCCTCCTCTGATTTTCGCCCCTTGTGTTCTCCTCGTTTTTGTATTTTGCTTTTTTTTTTTTGCTCCTCGTATTCTTCTCCCCTGTTTCTTCGCCTCGGGTTTTTCACACTTCTCTTACTCCACCTAGTGGCATACTGTTGATCCTCCTCTGATTTTCGCCCCTTGTGTTCTCCTCGTTTTTGTATTTTGTTTTTTTTTTCTTGCTCCTCGTATTCTTCTCCCCTGTTTCTTTGCCTCGTGTGTTTCACACTTCTCTTGCTCCTCGTAGTGGCATACTGCTGATCCTCCTCTGATTTTCGCCCCTTGTGTTCTCCTCCTTTTTGTATTTTGCTTCTTTTTTCTTGCTCCTCGTATTCTTCTCCCCTGTTTCTTCATCTCGGGTTTTTCACACTTCTCTTACTCCACGTAGTGGCATACTGTTGATCCTCCTCTGATTTTCGCCCCTTGTGTTCTCCTCGTTTATGTATTTTGCTTTTTTTTCTTGCTCCTCGTATTCTTCTCCCCTGTTTCTTCGCCTCGGATTTTTCACACTTCTCTTGCTCCTCGTAGTGGCATACTGTTGATCCTCCTCTGATTTTCGCCCCTTGTGTTCTCGTCGTTTTTGTATTTTGCTTTTTTTTTCTTGCTCCTCTTATTCTTCTCCCCTGTTTCTTCGCCTCTGGTTTTTCACACTTCTCTTACTCCACGTAGTGACATATGGTTGATCCTCCTCTGATTTTCGCCCCTTGTGTTCTCCTCGTTTTTGTATTTTGCTTTTTTTTCTTGCTCCTCGTATTCTTCTCCTCTGTTTCTTCGCCTCGGGTTTTTCACACTTCTCTTGCTCCTCGTAGTGGCATACTGTTGATCCTCCTCTGATTTTCGCCCCTTGTGTTCTCCTCGTTTTTGTATTTTGCTTTTTTTTTCTTGCTCCTCGTGTTCTTCTCCCCTGTTTCTTTGCCTCGGGTTTTTCACACTTCTCTTACTCCACGTAGGGCCGCACTTTTGATCCTCCTCTGATTTTCGCCCCTTGTGTTCTCCTCGTTTTTGTATTTTGCTTTTTTTTTCTTGCTCCTCGTATTCTTCTCCCCTGTTTCTTCGCCTCGGGTTTTTCACACGTCTCTTACTCCACGTAGTGCCACAATTTTGATCCTTCTCTGATTTTCGCCCCTTGTGTTCTCCTCGTTTTTGTATTTTGCTTTTTTTTCTTGCTCCTCGTATTCTTCTCCCCTGTTTCTTCGCCTCGGGTTTTTCACACTTCTCTTACTCCACCTAGTGCCACACTTTTGATCCTCCTCTGATTTTCGTCCCTTGTGTTCTCCTCTTTTTTGTATTTTGCTTTTTTTTTCTTGCTCCTCGTATTCTTCTCCCCTGTTTCTTCACCTCGGGTTTTTCACACTTCTCTTACTCCACGTAGTGCCACACTTTTGATCCTCCTCTGATTTTCGCCCCTTGTGTTCTCCTCGTTTTTGTATTTTGCTTTTTTTTTCTTGCTCCTCGTATTCTTCTCCCCTGTTTCTTTGCCTCGGGTTTTTCACACTTCTCTTACTCCACGTAGTGGCATACTGTTGATCCTCCTCTGATTTTCGCCCCTTGTGTTCTCCTCGTTTTTGTATTTTGCTTTTTTTTTCTTGCTTCTCGTATTCTTCTCCCCTGTTTCTTCGCCTCGGGTTTTTCACACTTCCCTTGCTCCTCGTAGTGGCATACTGTTGATCCTCCTCTGATTTTCGCCCCTTGTGTTCTCCTCGTTTTTGTATTTTGCTTTTTTTTTCTTGCTTCTCGTATTCTTCTCCCCTGTTTCTTCACCTCGGGTTTTTCACACTTCTCTTACTCCACCTAGTGGCATACTGTTGATCCTCCTCTGATTTTCGCCCCTTGTGTTCTCCTCGTTTTTGTATTTTGCTTTTTTTTTCTTGCTCCTCGTATTCTTCTCCCCTGTTTCTTCGCCTCGGGTTTTTCACACTTCTCTTACTCCTCGTAGTGGCATACTCTTGATCCTACTCTGATTTTCGCCCCTTGTGTTCTCCTCGTTTTTGTATTTTGCTTTTTTTTTCTTGCTCCTCGTATTCTTCTCCCCTGTTTCTTCGCCTCGGGTTTTTCACACTTCTCTTGCTCCTCGTAGTGGCATACTGTTGATCCTCCTCTGATTTTCGCCCCTTGTGTTCTCCTCGTTTTTGTATTTTGCTTCTTTTTTCTTGCTCCTCGTATTCTTCTCCCCTGTTTCTTCGCCTCGGGTTTTTCACACTTCTCTTACTCCACGTAGTGGCATACGGATGATCCTCCTCTGATTTTCGCCCCTTGTGTTCTCCTCGTTTTTGTATTTTGCTTTTTTTCCTTGCTCCTCGTATTCTTCTCCTCTGTTTCTTCACCTCGGGTTTTTCACACTTCTCTTGCTCCTCGTAGTGGCATACTGTTGATCCTCCTCTGATTTTCGCCCCTTGTGTTCTCCTCGTTTTTGTATTTTGCTTTTTTTTCTTGCTCCTCGTATTCTTCTCCCCTGTTTCTTCACATCAGATTTTTCACACTTCTCTTACTCCTCGTAGTGGCATACTGTTGATCCTCCTCTGATTTTCGCCCCTTGTGTTCTCCTCGTTTTTGTATTTTGCTTTTTTTTTCTTGCTCCTCGTATTCTTCTCCCCTGTTTCTTCGCTTCGGGTTTTTCACACTTCTCTTACTCCACCTAGTGCCACACTTCTTATCCTCCTCTGATTTTCGCCCCTTGTGTTCTCCTCGTTTTTGTATTTTGCTTTTTTTTTCTTGCTCCTCGTATTCTTCTCCCCTGTTTCTTCACCTCGGCTTTTTCACACTTCTCTTACTCCACGTAGTGCCACACTTTTGATCCTCCTCTGATTTTCGCCCCTTGTGTTCTCCTCGTT
Organism: Cervus elaphus; assembly: GCF_910594005.1. Lineage (NCBI taxonomy): Eukaryota > Metazoa > Chordata > Mammalia > Artiodactyla > Cervidae > Cervus > Cervus elaphus. The sequence goes on from NC_057836.1 coordinate 73,699,080, forward strand.
TTTGTATTTTGCTTTTTTTTTCTTGCTCCTCGTATTCTTCTCCCCTGTTTCTTCACCTCGGGTTTTTCACACTTCTCTTACTGCACGTAGTGCCACACTTTTGATCCTCCTCTGATTTTCGCCCCTTGTGTTCTCCTCGTTTTTGTATTTTGCTTTTTTTTTCTTGCTCCTCGTATTCTTCTCCCCTGTTTCTTCGCCTCGGGTTTTTCACACTTCTCTTACTCCACGTAGTGGCATACGGTTGATCCTCCTCTGATTTTCGCCCCTTGTGTTCTCCTCGTTTTTGTATTTTGCTTTTTTTTCTTGCTCCTCGTATTCTTCTCTGTTTCTTCGCCTCGGGTTTTTCACACTTCTCTTGCTCCTCGTAGTGGCATACTGTTGATCCTCCTCTGATTTTCGCCCCTTGTGTTCTCCTCGTTTTTGTATTTTGCTTTTTTTTTCTTGCTCCTTGTATTCTTCTCCCCTGTTTCTTCGCCTTGGGTTTTTCACACTTCTCTTACTCCACGTAGTGCCACACTTTTGATCCTCCTCTGATTTTCGCCCCTTGTGTTCTCCTCGTTTTTGTATTTTGCTTTTTTTTCTTGCTCCGCGTATTCTTCTCCTCTGTTTCTTCGCCTCGGGTTTTTCACACTTCTCTTGCTCCTCGTAGTGGCATACTGTTGATCCTCCTCTGATTTTCACCCCTTGTGTTCTCCTCGTTTTTGTATTTTGCTTCTTTTTTCTTGCTCCTCGTATTCTTCTCCCCTGTTTCTTCATCTCGGGTTTTTCACACTTCTCTTACTCCACGTAGTGGCATACTGTTGATCCTCCTCTGATTTTCGCCCCTTGTGTTCTCCTCGTTTATGTATTTTGCTTTTTTTTCTTGCTCCTCGTATTCTTCTCCCCTGTTTCTTCGCCTCGGATTTTCACACTTCTCTTGCTCCTCGTAGTGGCATACTGTTGATCCTCCTCTGATTTTCGCCCCTTGTGTTCTCCTCGTTTTTGTATTTTGCTTTTTTTTCTTGCTCCGCGTATTCTTCTCCTCTGTTTCTTCGCCTCGGGTTTTTCACACTTCTCTTGCTCCTCGTAGTGGCATACTGTTGATCCTCCTCTGATTTTCACCCCTTGTGTTCTCCTCGTTTTTGTATTTTGCTTTTTTTTTCCTTCTCCTCGTATTCTTCTCCCCTGTTTCTTCGCCTCGGGTTTTTCACACTTCTCTTACTCAACGTAGTGCCACACTTTTGATCCTCCTCTGATTTTCGCCCCTTGTGTTCTCCTCGTTTTTGTATTTTGCTTTTTTTTTCTTGCTCCTCGTATTCTTCTCCCCTGTTTCTTCGCCTCGGGTTTTTCACACTTCTCTTACTCCACGTAGTGCCACAATTTTGATCCTTCTCTGATTTTCGCCCCTTGTGTTCTCCTCGTTTTTGTATTTTGCTTTTTTTTCTTGCTCCTCGTATTCTTCTCCCCTGTTTCTTCGCCTCGGGTTTTTCACACTTCTCTTACTCCACGTAGTGGCATACGGTTGATCCTCCTCTGATTTTCGCCCTTTGTGTTCTCCTCGTTTTTGTATTTTGCTTTTTTTTCTTGCTCCGCGTATTCTTCTCCCCTGTTTCTTCACATCAGCTTTTTCACACTTCTCTTACTCCTCGTAGTGGCATACTGTTGATCCTCCTCTGATTTTCGCCCCTTGTGTTCTCCTCGTTTTTGTATTTTGCTTTTTTTTTCTTGCTCCTCGTATTCTTCTCCCCTGTTTCTTCGCCTCGGGTTTTTCACACTTCTCTTACTCCACCTAGTGCCACACCTCTGATCCTCCTCTGATTTTCGCCCCTTGTGTTCTCCTCGTTTTTGTATTTTGCTTTTTTTTTTTTGCTACTCGTATTCTTCTCCCCTGTTTCTTCGCCTCGGGTTTTTCACACTTCTCTTACTCCACCTAGTGGCATACTGTTGATCCTCCTCTGATTTTCGCCCCTTGTGTTCTCCTCGTTTTTGTATTTTGTTTTTTTTTTCTTGCTCCTCGTATTCTTCTCCCCTGTTTCTTTGCCTCGTGTGTTTCACACTTCTCTTGCTCCTCGTAGTGGCATACTGCTGATCCTCCTCTGATTTTCGCCCCTTGTGTTCTCCTCCTTTTTGTATTTTGCTTCTTTTTTCTTGCTCCTCGTATTCTTCTCCCCTGTTTCTTCATCTCGGGTTTTTCACACTTCTCTTACTCCACGTAGTGGCATACTGTTGATCCTCCTCTGATTTTCGCCCCTTGTGTTCTCCTCGTTTATGTATTTTGCTTTTTTTTCTTGCTCCTCGTATTCTTCTCCCCTGTTTCTTCGCCTCGGATTTTTCACACTTCTCTTGCTCCTCGTAGTGGCATACTGTTGATCCTCCTCTGATTTTCGCCCCTTGTGTTCTCGTCGTTTTTGTATTTTGCTTTTTTTTTCTTGCTCCTCTTATTCTTCTCCCCTGTTTCTTCGCCTCGGGTTTTTCACACTTCTCTTACTCCACGTAGTGACATATGGTTGATCCTCCTCTGATTTTCGCCCCTTGTGTTCTCCTCGTTTTTGTATTTTGCTTTTTTTTCTTGCTCCTCGTATTCTTCTCCTCTGTTTCTTCGCCTCGGGTTTTTCACACTTCTCTTGCTCCTCGTAGTGGCATACTGTTGATCCTCCTCTGATTTTCGCCCCTTGTGTTCTCCTCGTTTTTGTATTTTGCTTTTTTTTTCTTGCTCCTCGTGTTCTTCTCCCCTGTTTCTTTGCCTCGGGTTTTTCACACTTCTCTTACTCCACGTAGGGCCGCACTTTTGATCCTCCTCTGATTTTCGCCCCTTGTGTTCTCCTCGTTTTTGTATTTTGCTTTTTTTTTCTTGCTCCTCGTATTCTTCTCCCCTGTTTCTTCGCCTCGGGTTTTTCACACGTCTCTTACTCCACGTAGTGCCACAATTTTGATCCTTCTCTGATTTTCGCCCCTTGTGTTCTCCTCGTTTTTGTATTTTGCTTTTTTTTCTTGCTCCTCGTATTCTTCTCCCCTGTTTCTTTGCCTCGGGTTTTTCACACTTCTCTTACTCCACGTAGTGGCATACTGTTGATCCTCCTCTGATTTTCGCCCCTTGTGTTCTCCTCGTTTTTGTATTTTGCTTTTTTTTTCTTGCTTCTCGTATTCTTCTCCCCTGTTTCTTCGCCTCGGGTTTTTCACACTTCCCTTGCTCCTCGTAGTGGCATACTGTTGATCCTCCTCTGATTTTCGCCCCTTGTGTTCTCCTCGTTTTTGTATTTTGCTTTTTTTTTCTTGCTTCTCGTATTCTTCTCCCCTGTTTCTTCACCTCGGGTTTTTCACACTTCTCTTACTCCACCTAGTGGCATACTGTTGATCCTCCTCTGATTTTCGCCCCTTGTGTTCTCCTCGTTTTTGTATTTTGCTTTTTTTTTCTTGCTCCTCGTATTCTTCTCCCCTGTTTCTTCGTCTCGGGTTTTTCACACTTCTCTTACTCCTCGTAGTGGCATACTGTTGATCCTACTCTGATTTTCGCCCCTTGTGTTCTCCTCGTTTTTGTATTTTGCTTTTTTTTTCTTGCTCCTCGTATTCTTCTCCCCTGTTTCTTCGCCTCGGGTTTTTCACACTTCTCTTGCTCCTCGTAGTGGCATACTGTTGATCCTCCTCTGATTTTCGCCCCTTGTGTTCTCCTCGTTTTTGTATTTTGCTTCTTTTTTCTTGCTCCTCGTATTCTTCTCCCCTGTTTCTTCGCCTCGGGTTTTTCACACTTCTCTTACTCCACGTAGTGGCATACGGATGATCCTCCTCTGATTTTCGCCCCTTGTGTTCTCCTCGTTTTTGTATTTTGCTTTTTTTCCTTGCTCCTCGTATTCTTCTCCTCTGTTTCTTCACCTCGGGTTTTTCACACTTCTCTTGCTCCTCGTAGTGGCATACTGTTGATCCTCCTCTGATTTTCGCCCCTTGTGTTCTCCTCGTTTTTGTATTTTGCTTTTTTTTCTTGCTCCTCGTATTCTTCTCCCCTGTTTCTTCACATCAGATTTTTCACACTTCTCTTACTCCTCGTAGTGGCATACTGTTGATCCTCCTCTGATTTTCGCCCCTTGTGTTCTCCTCGTTTTTGTATTTTGCTTTTTTTTTCTTGCTCCTCGTATTCTTCTCCCCTGTTTCTTCGCTTCGGGTTTTTCACACTTCTCTTACTCCACGTAGTGCCACACTTTTGATCCTCCTCTGATTTTCGCCCCTTGTGTTCTCCTCGTTTTTGTATTTTGCTTTTTTTTTCTTGCTACTCGTATTCTTCTCCCCTGTTTCTTCACCTCGGCTTTTTCACACTTCTCTTACTCCACGTAGTGCCACACTTTTGATCCTCCTCTGATTTTCGCCCCTTGTGTTCTCCTCGTTTTTGTATTTTGCTTTTTTTTTCTTGCTCCTCGTATTCTTCTCCCCTGTTTCTTCACCTCGGGTTTTTCACACTTCTCTTACTGCACGTAGTGCCACACTTTTGATCCTCCTCTGATTTTCGCCCCTTGTGTTCTCCTCGTTTTTGTATTTTGCTTTTTTTTTCTTGCTCCTCGTATTCTTCTCCCCTGTTTCTTCGCCTCGGGTTTTTCACACTTCTCTTACTCCACGTAGTGGCATACTGTTGATCCTCCTCTGATTTTCGCCCCTTGTGTTCTCCTCGTTTATGTATTTTGCTTTTTTTTCTTGCTCCTCGTATTCTTCTCCTCTGTTTCTTCGCCTCGGGTTTTTCACACTTCTCTTGCTCCTCGTAGTGGCATACTGTTGATCCTCCTCTGATTTTCGCCCCTTGTGTTCCCCTCGTTTTTGTATTTTGAATTTTTTTTCTTGCTCCTCGTATTCTTCTCCCCTGTTTCTTCACATCAGCTTTTTCACACTTCTCTTACTCCTCGTAGTGGCATACTGTTGATCCTCCTCTGATTTTCGCCCCTTGTGTTCTCCTCGTTTTTGTATTTTGCTTTTTTTTTTCTTGCTCCTCGTATTCTTCTCCCCTGTTTCTTCACCTCGGCTTTTTCACACTTCTCTTACTCCACGTAGTGCCACACTTTTGATCCTCCTCTGATTTTCGCCCCTTGTGTTCTCCTCGTTTTTGTATTTTGCTTTTTTTTTCTTGCTCCTCGTATTCTTCTCCCCTGTTTCTTCACCTCGGGTTTTTCACACTTCTCTTACTGCACATAGTGCCACACTTTTGATCCTCCTCTGATTTTCGCCCCTTGTGTTCTCCTCGTTTTTGTATTTTGCTTTTTTTTTCTTGCTCCTCGTATTCTTCTCCCCTGTTTCTTCGCCTCGGGTTTTTCACACTTCTCTTACTCCACGTAGTGGCATACGGTTGATCCTCCTCTGATTTTCGCCCCTTGTGTTCTCCTCGTTTTTGTATTTTGCTTTTTTTTCTTGCTCCTCGTATTCTTCTCTGTTTCTTCGCCTCGGGTTTTTCACACTTCTCTTGCTCCTCGTAGTGGCATACTGTTGATCCTCCTCTGATTTTCGCCCCTTGTGTTCTCCTCGTTTTTGTATTTTGCTTTTTTTTTCTTGCTCCTTGTATTCTTCTCCCCTGTTTCTTCGCCTTGGGTTTTTCACACTTCTCTTACTCCACGTAGTGCCACACTTTTGATCCTCCTCTGATTTTCGCCCCTTGTGTTCTCCTCGTTTTTGTATTTTGCTTTTTTTTCTTGCTCCGCGTATTCTTCTCCTCTGTTTCTTCGCCTCGGGTTTTTCACACTTCTCTTGCTCCTCGTAGTGGCATACTGTTGATCCTCCTCTGATTTTCACCCCTTGTGTTCTCCTCGTTTTTGTATTTTGCTTTTTTTTTCTTGCTCCTCGTATTCTTCTCCCCTGTTTCTTCGCCTCGGGTTTTTCACACTTCTCTTACTCCACGTAGTGCCACACTTTTGATCCTCCTCTGATTTTCGCCCCTTGTGTTCTCCTCGTTTTTGTATTTTGCTTTTTTTTTCTTGCTCCTCGTATTCTTCTTCCCTGTTTCTTCGCCTCGGGTTTTTCACACTTCTCTTACTCCACGTAGTGCCACACTTTTGATCCTCCTCTGATTTTCGCCCCTTGTGTTCTCCTCGTTTTTGTATTTTGCTTTTTTTTCTTGCTCCTCGTATTCTTCTCCCCTGTTTCTTCGCCTCGGGTTTTTCACACTTCTCTTACTCCACGTAGTGGCATACGGTTGATCCTCCTCTGATTTTCGCCCCTTGTGTTCTCCTCGTTTTTGTATTTTGCTTTTTTTTCTTGCTCCGCGTATTCTTCTCCTCTGTTTCTTCGCCTCGGGTTTTTCACACTTCTCTTGCTCCTCGTAGTGGCATACTGTTGATCCTCCTCTGATTTTCGCCCCTTGTGTTCTCCTCGTTTTTGTATTTTGCTTTTTTTTTCTTGCTCCTCGTATTCTTCTCCCCTGTTTCTTCACATCAGCTTTTTCACACTTCTCTTACTCCTCTTAGTGGCATACTGTTGATTCTCCTCTGATTTTCGCCCCTTGTGTTCTCCTCGTTTTTGTATTTTGCTTTTTTTTCTTGCTTCTCGTATTGTTCTCCCCTGTTTCTTCGCCTTGGGTTTTTCACACTTCTCTTACTCCACGTAGTGCCACACTTTTGATCCTCCTCTGATTTTCGCCCCTTGTGTTCTCCTCGTTTTTGTATTTTGCTTTTTTTTCTTGCTCCTCGTATTCTTCTCCCCTGTTTCTTCACCTCGGGTTTTTCACACTTCTCTTACTCCACGTAGTGCCACAATTTTGATCCTCCTCTGATTTTCGCCCCTTGTGTTCTCCTCGTTTTTGTATTTTGCTTTTTTTTTCTTGCTCCTCTTATTCTTCTCCCCTGTTTCTTCGCCTCGGGTTTTTCACACTTCTCTTACTCCACGTAGTGGCATACGGATGATCCTCCTCTGATTTTCGCCCCTTGTGTTCTCCTCGTTTTTGTATTTTGCTTTTTTTTCTTGCTCCTCGTATTCTTCTCCTCTGTTTCTTCACCTCGGGTTTTTCACACTTCTCTTGCTCCTCGTAGTGGCATACTGTTGATCCTTCTCTGATTTTCGCCCCTTGTGTTCTCCTCGTTTTTGTATTTTGCTTTTTTTTTCTTCCTCCTGTATTCTTCTCCCCTGATTCTTCGCCTCGTGTGTTTCACACTTCTCTTGCTCCTCGTAGTGGCATACTGTTGATCCTCCTCTGATTTTCGCCCCTTGTGTTCTCCTCGTTTTTGTATTTTGCTTCTTTTTTCTTGCTCCTCGTATTCTTCTCCCCTGTTTCTTCGTCTCGGGTTTTTCACACTTCTCTTACTCCACGTAGTGGCATACTGTTGATCCTCCTCTGATTTTCGCCCCTTGTGTTCTCCTCGTTTATGTATTTTGCTTTTTTTTCTTGCTCCTCGTATTCTTCTCCCCTGTTTCTTCGCCTCGGATTTTTCACACTTCTCTTGCTCCTCGTAGTGGCATACTGTTGATCCTCCTCTGATTTTCGCCCCTTGTGTTCTCGTCGTTTTTGTATTTTGCTTTTTTTTTCTTGCTCCTCTTATTCTTCTCCCCTGTTTCTTCGCCTCGGGTTTTTCACACTTCTCTTACTCCACGTAGTGACATATGGTTGATCCTCCTCTGATTTTCGCCCCTTGTGTTCTCCTCGTTTTTGTATTTTGCTTTTTTTTTCTTGCTCCTCTTATTCTTCTCCCCTGTTTCTTCGCCTCGGGTTTTTCACACTTCTCTTACTCCACGTAGTGGCATACGGATGATCCTCCTCTGATTTTCGCCCCTTGTGTTCTCCTCGTTTTTGTATTTTGCTTTTTTTTCTTGCTCCTCGTATTCTTCTCCTCTGTTTCTTCACCTCGGGTTTTTCACACTTCTCTTGCTCCTCGTAGTGGCATACTGTTGATCCTCCTCTGATTTTCGCCCCTTGTGTTCTCCTCGTTTTTGTATTTTGCTTTTTTTTCTTGCTCCTCGTATTCTTCTCCCCTGTTTCTTCACATCAGCTTTTTCACACTTCTCTTACTCCTCGTAGTGGCATACTGTTGATCCTCCTCTGATTTTCGCCCCTTGTGTTCTCCTCGTTTTTGTATTTTGCTTTTTTTTTCTTGCTCCTCGTATTCTTCTCCCCTGTTTCTTCGCCTCGGGTTTTTCACACTTCTCTTACTCCACCTAGTGCCACACTTGTGATCCTCCTCTGATTTTCGCCCCTTGTGTTCTCCTCGTTTTTGTATTTTGCTTTTTTTTTCTTGCTACTCGTATTCTTCTCCCCTGTTTCTTCGCCTCGGGTTTTTCACACTTCTCTTACTCCACCTAGTGGCATACTGTTGATCCTCCTCTGATTTTCGCCCCTTGTGTTCTCCTCGTTTTTGTATTTTGCTTCTTTTTTCTTGCTCCTCGTATTCTTCTCCCCTGTTTCTTCGTCTCGGGTTTTTCACACTTCTCTTACTCCACGTAGTGGAATACTGTTGATCCTCCTCTGATTTTCGCCCCTTGTGTTCTCCTCGTTTATGTATTTTGCTTTTTTTTCTTGCTCCTCGTATTCTTCTCCCCTGTTTCTTCGCCTCGGATTTTTCACACTTCTCTTGCTCCTCGTAGTGGCATACTGTTGATCCTCCTCTGATTTTCGCCCCTTGTGTTCTCGTCGTTTTTGTATTTTGCTTTTTTTTTCTTGCTCCTCTTATTCTTCTCCCCTGTTTCTTCGCCTCGGGTTTTTCACACTTCTCTTACTCCACGTAGTGACATATGGTTGATCCTCCTCTGATTTTCGCCCCTTGTGTTCTCCTCGTTTTTGTATTTTGCTTTTTTTTCTTGCTCCTCGTATTCTTCTCCTCTGTTTCTCCACCTCGGGTTTTTCACACTTCTCTTGCTCCTCGTAGTGGCATACTGTTGATCCTCCTCTGATTTTCGCCCCTTGTGTTCCCCTCGTTTTTGTATTTTGCTTTTTTTTTCTTGCTCCTCGTATTCTTCTCCCCTGTTTCTTCACATCAGCTTTTTCACACTTCTCTTACTCCTCGTAGTGGCATACTGTTGATCCTCCTCTGATTTTCGCCCCTTGTGTTCTCCTCGTTTTTGTATTTTGCTTTTTTTTTCTTGCTCCTCGTATTCTTCTCCCCTGTTTCTTCACCTCGGCTTTTTCACACTTCTCTTACTCCACGTAGTGCCACACTTTTGATCCTCCTCTGATTTTCGCCCCTTGTGTTCTCCTCGTTTTTGTATTTTGCTTTTTTTTTCTTGCTCCTCGTATTCTTCTCCCCTGTTTCTTCACCTCGGGTTTTTCACACTTCTCTTACTGCACGTAGTGCCACACTTTTGATCCTCCTCTGATTTTCGCCCCTTGTGTTCTCCTCGTTTTTGTATTTTGCTTTTTTTTTCTTGCTCCTCGTATTCTTCTCCCCTGTTTCTTCGCCTCGGGTTTTTCACACTTCTCTTACTCCATGTAGTGGCATACGGTTGATCCTCCTCTGATTTTCGCCCCTTGTGTTCTCCTCGTTTTTGTATTTTGCTTTTTTTTCTTGCTCCGCGTATTCTTCTCCTCTGTTTCTTCGCCTCGGGTTTTTCACACTTCTCTTGCTCCTCGTAGTGGCATACTGTTGATCCTCCTCTGATTTTCGCCCCTTGTGTTCTCCTCGTTTTTGTATTTTGCTTTTTTTTTTTTGCTCCTTGTATTCTTCTCCCCTGTTTCTTCGCCTTGGGTTTTTCACACTTCTCTTACTCCACGTAGTGCCACACTTTTGATCCTCCTCTGATTTTCGCCCCTTGTGTTCTCCTCGTTTTTGTATTTTGCTTTTTTTTTTTGCTCCGCGTATTCTTCTCCTCTGTTTCTTCGCCTCGGGTTTTTCACACTTCTCTTGCTCCTCGTAGTGGCATACTGTTGATCCTCCTCTGATTTTCACCCTTTGTGTTCTCCTCGTTTTTGTATTTTGCTTTTTTTTTCTTGCTCCTCGTATTCTTCTCCCCTGTTTCTTCGCCTCGGGTTTTTCACACTTCTCTTACTCCACGTAGTGCCACACTTTTGATCCTCCTCTGATTTTCGCCCCTTGTGTTCTCCTCGTTTTTGTATTTTGCTTTTTTTTTCTTGCTCCTCGTATTCTTCTCCCCTGTTTCTTCACCTCGGGTTTTTCACACTTCTCTTACTCCACGTAGTGCCACACTTTTGATCCTCCTCTGATTTTCGCCCCTTGTGTTCTCCTCGTTTTTGTATTTTGCTTTTTTTTCTTGCTCCTCGTATTCTTCTCCCCTGTTTCTTCGCCTCGGGTTTTTCACACTTCTCTTACTCCACGTAGTGGCATACGGTTGATCCTCCTCTGATTTTCGCCCCTTGTGTTCTCCTCGTTTTTGTATTTTGCTTTTTTTTCTTGCTCCGCGTATTCTTCTCCTCTGTTTCTTCGCCTCGGGTTTTTCACACTTCTCTTGCTCCTCGTAGTGGCATACTGTTGATCCTCCTCTGATTTTCGCCCCTTGTGTTCTCCTTGTTTTTGTATTTTGCTTTTTTTTTCTTGCTCCTCGTATTCTTCTCCCCTGTTTCTTCACATCAGCTTTTTCACACTTCTCTTACTCCTCTTAGTGGCATACTGTTGATTCTCCTCTGATTTTCGCCCCTTGTGTTCTCCTCGTTTTTGTATTTTGCTTTTTTTTCTTGCTCCTCGTATTGTTCTCCCCTGTTTCTTCGCCTTGGGTTTTTCACACTTCTCTTACTCCACGTAGTGCCACACTTTTGATCCTCCTCTGATTTTCGCCCCTTGTGTTCTCCTCGTTTTTGTATTTTGCTTTTTTTTCTTGCTCCTCGTATTCTTCTCCCCTCTTTCTTCACCTCGGGTTTTTCACACTTCTCTTACTCCACGTAGTGCCACAATTTTGATCCTCCTCTGATTTTCGCCCCTTGTGTTCTCCTCGTTTTTGTATTTTGCTTTTTTTTTCTTCCTCCTCGTATTCTTCTCCCCTGATTCTTCGCCTCGTGTGTTTCACACTTCTCTTGCTCCTCGTAGTGGCATACTGCTGATCCTCCTCTGATTTTCGCCCCTTGTGTTCTCCTCGTTTTTGTATTTTGCTTTTTTTTTCTTCCTCCTCGTATTCTTCTCCCCTGATTCTTCGCCTCGTGTGTTTCACACTTCTCTTGCTCCTCGTAGTGGCATACTGCTGATCCTCCTCTGATTTTCGCCCCTTGTGTTCTCCTCGTTTTTGTATTTTGCTTTTTTTTCTTGCTCCGCGTATTCTTCTCCCCTGTTTCTTCACATCAGCTTTTTCACACTTCTCTTACTCCTCGTAGTGGCATACTGTTGATCCTCCTCTGATTTTCGCCCCTTGTGTTCTCCTCGTTTTTGTATTTTGCTTTTTTTTTCTTGCTCCTCGTATTCTTCTCCCCTGTTTCTTCGCCTCGGGTTTTTCACACTTCTCTTACTCCACCTAGTGCCACACCTCTGATCCTCCTCTGATTTTCGCCCCTTGTGTTCTCCTCGTTTTTGTATTTTGCTTTTTTTTTTTTGCTACTCGTATTCTTCTCCCCTGTTTCTTCGCCTCGGGTTTTTCACACTTCTCTTACTCCACCTAGTGGCATACTGTTGATCCTCCTCTGATTTTCGCCCCTTGTGTTCTCCTCGTTTTTGTATTTTGTTTTTTTTTTCTTGCTCCTCGTATTCTTCTCCCCTGTTTCTTCGCCTCGTGTGTTTCACACTTCTCTTGCTCCTCGTAGTGGCATACTGCTGATCCTCCTCTGATTTTCGCCCCTTGTGTTCTCCTCGTTTTTGTATTTTGCTTCTTTTTTCTTGCTCCTCGTATTCTTCTCCCCTGTTTCTTCATCTCGGGTTTTTCACACTTCTCTTACTCCACGTAGTGGCATACTGTTGATCCTCCTCTGATTTTCGCCCCTTGTGTTCTCCTCGTTTATGTATTTTGCTTTTTTTTCTTGCTCCTCGTATTCTTCTCCCCTGTTTCTTCGCCTCGGATTTTTCACACTTCTCTTGCTCCTCGTAGTGGCATACTGTTGATCCTCCTCTGATTTTCGCCCCTTGTGTTCTCGTCGTTTTTGTATTTTGCTTTTTTTTTCTTGCTCCTCTTATTCTTCTCCCCTGTTTCTTCGCCTCGGGTTTTTCACACTTCTCTTACTCCACGTAGTGACATATGGTTGATCCTCCTCTGATTTTCGCCCCTTGTGTTCTCCTCGTTTTTGTATTTTGCTTTTTTTTCTTGCTCCTCGTATTCTTCTCCTCTGTTTCTTCGCCTCGGGTTTTTCACACTTCTCTTGCTCCTCGTAGTGGCATACTGTTGATCCTCCTCTGATTTTCGCCCCTTGTGTTCTCCTCGTTTTTGTATTTTGCTTTTTTTTTCTTGCTCCTCGTGTTCTTCTCCCCTGTTTATTTGCCTCGGGTTTTTCACACTTCTCTTACTCCACGTAGGGCCGCACTTTTGATCCTCCTCTGATTTTCGCCCCTTGTGTTCTCCTCGTTTTTGTATTTTGCTTTTTTTTTCTTGCTCCTCGTATTCTTCTCCCCTGTTTCTTCGCCTCGGGTTTTTCACACGTCTCTTACTCCACGTAGTGCCACAATTTTGATCCTTCTCTGATTTTCGCCCCTTGTGTTCTCCTCGTTTTTGTATTTTGCTTTTTTTTCTTGCTCCTCGTATTCTTCTCCCCTGTTTCTTCGCCTCGGGTTTTTCACACTTCTCTTACTCCACCTAGTGCCACACTTTTGATCCTCCTCTGATTTTCGTCCCTTGTGTTCTCCTCATTTTTGTATTTTGCTTTTTTTTTCTTGCTCCTCGTATTCTTCTCCCCTGTTTCTTCACCTCGGGTTTTTCACACTTCTCTTACTCCACGTAGTGCCACACTTTTGATCCTCCTCTGATTTTCGCCCCTTGTGTTCTCCTCGTTTTTGTATTTTGCTTTTTTTTTCTTGCTCCTCGTATTCTTCTCCCCTGTTTCTTTGCCTCGGGTTTTTCACACTTCTCTTACTCCACGTAGTGGCATACTGTTGATCCTCCTCTGATTTTCGCCCCTTGTGTTCTCCTCGTTTTTGTATTTTGCTTTTTTTTTCTTGCTTCTCGTATTCTTCTCCCCTGTTTCTTCGCCTCGGGTTTTTCACACTTCCCTTGCTCCTCGTAGTGGCATACTGTTGATCCTCCTCTGATTTTCGCCCCTTGTGTTCTCCTCGTTTTTGTATTTTGCTTTTTTTTTCTTGCTTCTCTTATTCTTCTCCCCTGTTTCTTCACCTCGGGTTTTTCACACTTCTCTTACTCCACCTAGTGGCATACTGTTGATCCTCCTCTGATTTTCGCCCCTTGTGTTCTCCTCGTTTTTGTATTTTGCTTTTTTTTTCTTGCTCTTCGTATTCTTCTCCCCTGTTTCTTCGCCTCGGGTTTTTCACACTTCTCTTACTCCTCGTAGTGGCATACTGTTGATCCTACTCTGATTTTCGCCCCTTGTGTTCTCCTCGTTTTTGTATTTTGCTTTTTTTTTCTTGCTCCTCGTATTCTTCTCCCCTGTTTCTTCGCCTCGGGTTTTTCACACTTCTCTTGCTCCTCGTAGTGGCATACTGTTGATCCTCCTCTGATTTTCGCCCCTTGTGTTCTCCTCGTTTTTGTATTTTGCTTCTTTTTTCTTGCTCCTCGTATTCTTCTCCCCTGTTTCTTCGCCTCGGGTTTTTCACACTTCTCTTACTCCACGTAGTGGCATACGGATGATCCTCCTCTGATTTTCGCCCCTTGTGTTCTCCTCGTTTTTGTATTTTGCTTTTTTTTCTTGCTCCTCGTATTCTTCTCCTCTGTTTCTTCACCTCGGGTTTTTCACACTTCTCTTGCTCCTCGTAGTGGCATACTGTTGATCCTCCTCTGATTTTCGCCCATTGTGTTCTCCTCGTTTTTGTATTTTGCTTTTTTTTCTTGCTCCTCGTATTCTTCTCCCCTGTTTCTTCACATCAGATTTTTCACACTTCTCTTACTCCTCGTAGTGGCATACTGTTGATCCTCCTCTGATTTTCGCCCCTTGTGTTCTCCTCGTTTTTGTATTTTGCTTTTTTTTTCTTGCTCCTCGTATTCTTCTCCCCTGTTTCTTCGCTTCGGGTTTTTCACACTTCTCTTACTCCACCTAGTGCCACACTTCTGATCCTCCTCTGATTTTCGCCCCTTGTGTTCTCCTCGTTTTTGTATTTTGCTTTTTTTTTCTTGCTACTCGTATTCTTCTCCCCTGTTTCTTCACCTCGGGTTTTTCACACTTCTCTTACTCCACCTAGTGGCATACTGTTGATCCTCCTCTGATTTTCGCCCCTTGTGTTCTCCTCGTTTTTGTATTTTGCTTTTTTTTTCTTCCTCCTGTATTCTTCTCCCCTGATTCTTCGCCTCGTGTGTTTCACACTTCTCTTGCTCCTCGTAGTGGCATACTGTTGATCCTCCTCTGATTTTCGCCCCTTGTGTTCTCCTCGTTTTTGTATTTTGCTTCTTTTTTCTTGCTCCTCGTATTCTTCTCCCCTGTTTCTTCGTCTCGGGTTTTTCACACTTCTCTTACTCCACGTAGTGGCATACTGTTGATCCTCCTCTGATTTTCGCCCCTTGTGTTCTCCTCGTTTATGTATTTTGCTTTTTTTTCTTGCTCCTCGTATTCTTCTCCCCTGTTTCTTCGCCTCGGATTTTTCACACTTCTCTTACTCCACGTAGTGGCATACTGTTGATCCTCCTCTGATTTTCGCCCCTTGTGTTCTCGTCGTTTTTGTATTTTGCTTTTTTTTTCTTGCTCCTCGTATTCTTCTCCCCTGTTTCTTCGCCTCGGGTTTTTCACACTTCTCTTACTCCACGTAGTGACATATGGTTGATCCTCCTCTGATTTTCGCCCCTTGTGTTCTCCTCGTTTTTGTATTTTGCTTTTTTTTTCTTGCTCCTCTTATTCTTCTCCCCTGTTTCTTCGCCTCGGGTTTTTCACACTTCTCTTACTCCACGTAGTGGCATACGGATGATCCTCCTCTGATTTTCGCCCCTTGTGTTCTCCTCGTTTTTGTATTTTGCTTTTTTTTCTTGCTCCTCGTATTCTTCTCCTCTGTTTCTTCACCTCGGGTTTTTCACACTTCTCTTGCTCCTCGTAGTGGCATACTGTTGATCCTCCTCTGATTTTCGCCCCTTGTGTTCTCCTCGTTTTTGTATTTTGCTTTTTTTTTTTTGCTACTCGTATTCTTCTCCCCTGTTTCTTCGCCTCGGGTTTTTCACACTTCTCTTACTCCACCTAGTGGCATACTGTTGATCCTCCTCTGATTTTCGCCCCTTGTGTTCTCCTCGTTTTTGTATTTTGTTTTTTTTTTCTTGCTCCTCGTATTCTTCTCCCCTGTTTCTTCGCCTCGTGTGTTTCACACTTCTCTTGCTCCTCGTAGTGGCATACTGCTGATCCTCCTCTGATTTTCGCCCCTTGTGTTCTCCTCGTTTTTGTATTTTGCTTCTTTTTTCTTGCTCCTCGTATTCTTCTCCCCTGTTTCTTCATCTCGGATTTTTCACACTTCTCTTACTCCACGTAGTGGCATACTGTTGATCCTCCTCTGATTTTCGCCCCTTGTGTTCTCCTCGTTTATGTATTTTGCTTTTTTTTCTTGCTCCTCGTATTCTTCTCCCCTGTTTCTTCGCCTCGGATTTTTCACACTTCTCTTGCTCCTCGTAGTGGCATACTGTTGATCCTCCTCTGATTTTCGCCCCTTGTGTTCTCGTCGTTTTTGTATTTTGCTTTTTTTTTCTTGCTCCTCTTATTCTTCTCCCCTGTTTCTTCGCCTCGGGTTTTTCACACTTCTCTTACTCCACGTAGTGACATATGGTTGATCCTCCTCTGATTTTCGCCCCTTGTGTTCTCCTCGTTTTTGTATTTTGCTTTTTTTTCTTGCTCCTCGTATTCTTCTCCTCTGTTTCTTCGCCTCGGGTTTTTCACACTTCTCTTGCTCCTCGTAGTGGCATACTGTTGATCCTCCTCTGATTTTCGCCCCTTGTGTTCTCCTCGTTTTTGTATTTTGCTTTTTTTTTCTTGCTCCTCGTGTTCTTCTCCCCTGTTTATTTGCCTCGGGTTTTTCACACTTCTCTTACTCCACGTAGGGCCGCACTTTTGATCCTCCTCTGATTTTCGCCCCTTGTGTTCTCCTCGTTTTTGTATTTTGCTTTTTTTTTCTTGCTCCTCGTATTCTTCTCCCCTGTTTCTTCGCCTCGGGTTTTTCACACGTCTCTTACTCCACGTAGTGCCACAATTTTGATCCTTCTCTGATTTTCGCCCCTTGTGTTCTCCTCGTTTTTGTATTTTGCTTTTTTTTCTTGCTCCTCGTATTCTTCTCCCCTGTTTCTTCGCCTCGGGTTTTTCACACTTCTCTTACTCCACCTAGTGGCATACTGTTGATCCTCCTCTGATTTTCGCCCCTTGTGTTCTCCTCGTTTTTGTATTTTGTTTTTTTTTTCTTGCTCCTCGTATTCTTCTCCCCTGTTTCTTCGCCTCGTGTGTTTCACACTTCTCTTGCTCCTCGTAGTGGCATACTGCTGATCCTCCTCTGATTTTCGCCCCTTGTGTTCTCCTCGTTTTTGTATTTTGCTTCTTTTTTCTTGCTCCTCGTATTCTTCTCCCCTGTTTCTTCATCTCGGGTTTTTCACACTTCTCTTACTCCACGTAGTGGCATACTGTTGATCCTCCTCTGATTTTCGCCCCTTGTGTTCTCCTCGTTTATGTATTTTGCTTTTTTTTCTTGCTCCTCGTCTTCTTCTCCCCTGTTTCTTCGCCTCGGATTTTTCACACTTCTCTTGCTCCTCGTAGTGGCATACTGTTGATCCTCCTCTGATTTTCGCCCCTTGTGTTCTCGTCGTTTTTGTATTTTGCTTTTTTTTTCTTGCTCCTCTTATTCTTCTCCCCTGTTTCTTCGCCTCGGGTTTTTCACACTTCTCTTACTCCACGTAGTGACATATGGTTGATCCTCCTCTGATTTTCGCCCCTTGTGTTCTCCTCGTTTTTGTATTTTGCTTTTTTTTCTTGCTCCTCGTATTCTTCTCCTCTGTTTCTTCGCCTCGGGTTTTTCACACTTCTCTTGCTCCTCGTAGTGGCATACTGTTGATCCTCCTCTGATTTTCGCCCCTTGTGTTCTCCTCGTTTTTGTATTTTGCTTTTTTTTTCTTGCTCCTCGTGTTCTTCTCCCCTGTTTATTTGCCTCGGGTTTTTCACACTTCTCTTACTCCACGTAGGGCCGCACTTTTGATCCTCCTCTGATTTTCGCCCCTTGTGTTCTCCTCGTTTTTGTATTTTGCTTTTTTTTCTTGCTCCGCGTATTCTTCTCCTCTGTTTCTTCGCCTCGGGTTTTTCACACTTCTCTTGCTCCTCGTAGTGGCATACTGTTGATCCTCCTCTGATTTTCACCCCTTGTGTTCTCCTCGTTTTTGTATTTTGCTTCTTTTTTCTTGCTCCTCGTATTCTTCTCCCCTGTTTCTTCATCTCGGGTTTTTCACACTTCTCTTACTCCACGTAGTGGCATACTGTTGATCCTCCTCTGATTTTCGCCCCTTGTGTTCTCCTCGTTTATGTATTTTGCTTTTTTTTCTTGCTCCTCGTATTCTTCTCCCCTGTTTCTTCGCCTCGGATTTTCACACTTCTCTTGCTCCTCGTAGTGGCATACTGTTGATCCTCCTCTGATTTTCGCCCCTTGTGTTCTCCTCGTTTTTGTATTTTGCTTTTTTTTTCTTGCTCCTCGTATTCTTCTCCCCTGTTTCTTCGCCTCGGGTTTTTCACACTTCTCTTGCTCCTCGTAGTGGCATACTGTTGATCCTCCTCTGATTTTCGCCCCTTGTGTTCTCCTCGTTTTTGTATTTTGCTTCTTTTTTCTTGCTCCTCGTATTCTTCTCCCCTGTTTCTTCGCCTCGGGTTTTTCACACTTCTCTTACTCCACGTAGTGGCATACGGATGATCCTCCTCTGATTTTCGCCCCTTGTGTTCTCCTCGTTTTTGTATTTTGCTTTTTTTTCTTGCTCCTCGTATTCTTCTCCTCTGTTTCTTCACCTCGGGTTTTTCACACTTCTCTTGCTCCTCGTAGTGGCATACTGTTGATCCTCCTCTGATTTTCGCCCCTTGTGTTCTCCTCGTTTTTGTATTTTGCTTTTTTTTCTTGCTCCTCGTATTCTTCTCCCCTGTTTCTTCACATCAGATTTTTCACACTTCTCTTACTCCTCGTAGTGGCATACTGTTGATCCTCCTCTGATTTTCGCCCCTTGTGTTCTCCTCGTTTTTGTATTTTGCTTTTTTTTTCTTGCTCCTCGTATTCTTCTCCCCTGTTTCTTCGCTTCGGGTTTTTCACACTTCTCTTACTCCACCTAGTGCCACACTTCTGATCCTCCTCTGATTTTCGCCCCTTGTGTTCTCCTCGTTTTTGTATTTTGCTTTTTTTTTCTTGCTACTCGTATTCTTCTCCCCTGTTTCTTCACCTCGGGTTTTTCACACTTCTCTTACTCCACCTAGTGGCATACTGTTGATCCTCCTCTGATTTTCGCCCCTTGTGTTCTCCTCGTTTTTGTATTTTGCTTTTTTTTCTTGCTCCTCGTATTCTTCTCCTCTGTTTCTTCACCTCGGGTTTTTCACACTTCTCTTGCTCCTCGTAGTGGCATACTGTTGATCCTCCTCTGATTTTCGCCCCTTGTGTTCTCCTCGTTTTTGTATTTTGCTTTTTTTTTCTTCCTCCTGTATTCTTCTCCCCTGATTCTTCGCCTCGTGTGTTTCACACTTCTCTTGCTCCTCGTAGTGGCATACTGTTGATCCTCCTCTGATTTTCGCCCCTTGTGTTCTCCTCGTTTTTGTATTTTGCTTCTTTTTTCTTGCTCCTCGTATTCTTCTCCCCTGTTTCTTCGTCTCGGGTTTTTCACACTTCTCTTACTCCACGTAGTGGCATACTGTTGATCCTCCTCTGATTTTCGCCCCTTGTGTTCTCCTCGTTTTTGTATTTTGCTTTTTTTTCTTGCTCCTCGTATTCTTCTCCTCTGTTTCTTCACCTCGGGTTTTTCACACTTCTCTTGCTCCTCGTAGTGGCATACTGTTGATCCTCCTCTGATTTTCGCCCCTTGTGTTCTCCTCGTTTTTGTATTTTGCTTTTTTTTCTTGCTCCTCGTATTCTTCTCCCCTGTTTCTTCACATCAGCTTTTTCACACTTCTCTTACTCCTCGTAGTGGCATACTGTTGATCCTCCTCTGATTTTCGCCCCTTGTGTTCTCCTCGTTTTTGTATTTTGCTTTTTTTTTCTTGCTCCTCGTATTCTTCTCCCCTGTTTCTTCGCCTCGGGTTTTTCACACTTCTCTTACTCCACGTAGTGGCATACTGTTGATCCTCCTCTGATTTTCGCCCCTTGTGTTCTCCTCGTTTATGTATTTTGCTTTTTTTTCTTGCTCCTCGTATTCTTCTCCTCTGTTTCTTCGCCTCGGGTTTTTCACACTTCTCTTGCTCCTCGTAGTGGCATACTGTTGATCCTCCTCTGATTTTCGCCCCTTGTGTTCCCCTCGTTTTTGTATTTTGAATTTTTTTTCGTGCTCCTCGTATTCTTCTCCCCTGTTTCTTCACATCAGCTTTTTCACACTTCTCTTACTCCTCGTAGTGGCATACTGTTGATCCTCCTCTGATTTTCGCCCCTTGTGTTCTCCTCGTTTTTGTATTTTGCTTTTTTTTTTCTTGCTCCTCGTATTCTTCTCCCCTGTTTCTTCACCTCGGCTTTTTCACACTTCTCTTACTCCACGTAGTGCCACACTTTTGATCCTCCTCTGATTTTCGCCCCTTGTGTTCTCCTCGTTTTTGTATTTTGCTTTTTTTTTCTTGCTCCTCGTATTCTTCTCCCCTGTTTCTTCACCTCGGGTTTTTCACACTTCTCTTACTGCACGTAGTGCCACACTTTTGATCCTCCTCTGATTTTCGCCCCTTGTGTTCTCCTCGTTTTTGTATTTTGCTTTTTTTTTCTTGCTCCTCGTATTCTTCTCCCCTGTTTCTTCGCCTCGCGTTTTTCACACTTCTCTTACTCCACGTAGTGGCATACGGTTGATCCTCCTCTGATTTTCGCCCCTTGTGTTCTCCTCGTTTTTGTATTTTGCTTTTTTTTCTTGCTCCTCGTATTCTTCTCTGTTTCTTCGCCTCGGGTTTTTCACACTTCTCTTGCTCCTCGTAGTGGCATACTGTTGATCCTCCTCTGATTTTCGCCCCTTGTGTTCTCCTCGTTTTTGTATTTTGCTTTTTTTTTCTTGCTCCTTGTATTCTTCTCCCCTGTTTCTTCGCCTTGGGTTTTTCACACTTCTCTTACTCCACGTAGTGCCACACTTTTGATCCTCCTCTGATTTTCGCCCCTTGTGTTCTCCTCGTTTTTGTATTTTGCTTTTTTTTCTTGCTCCGCGTATTCTTCTCCTCTGTTTCTTCGCCTCGGGTTTTTCACACTTCTCTTGCTCCTCGTAGTGGCATACTGTTGATCCTCCTCTGATTTTCACCCCTTGTGTTCTCCTCGTTTTTGTATTTTGCTTCTTTTTTCTTGCTCCTCGTATTCTTCTCCCCTGTTTCTTCATCTCGGGTTTTTCACACTTCTCTTACTCCACGTAGTGGCATACTGTTGATCCTCCTCTGATTTTCGCCCCTTGTGTTCTCCTCGTTTATGTATTTTGCTTTTTTTTCTTGCTCCTCGTATTCTTCTCCCCTGTTTCTTCGCCTCGGATTTTCACACTTCTCTTGCTCCTCGTAGTGGCATACTGTTGATCCTCCTCTGATTTTCGCCCCTTGTGTTCTCCTCGTTTTTGTATTTTGCTTTTTTTTCTTGCTCCGCGTATTCTTCTCCTCTGTTTCTTCGCCTCGGGTTTTTCACACTTCTCTTGCTCCTCGTAGTGGCATACTGTTGATCCTCCTCTGATTTTCACCCCTTGTGTTCTCCTCGTTTTTGTATTTTGCTTTTTTTTTCCTGCTCCTCGTATTCTTCTCCCCTGTTTCTTCGCCTCGGGTTTTTCACACTTCTCTTACTCAACGTAGTGCCACACTTTTGATCCTCCTCTGATTTTCGCCCCTTGTGTTCTCCTCGTTTTTGTATTTTGCTTTTTTTTTCTTGCTCCTCGTATTCTTCTCCCCTGTTTCTTCGCCTCGGGTTTTTCACACTTCTCTTACTCCACGTAGTGCCACAATTTTGATCCTTCTCTGATTTTCGCCCCTTGTGTTCTCCTCGTTTTTGTATTTTGCTTTTTTTTCTTGCTCCTCGTATTCTTCTCCCCTGTTTCTTCGCCTCGGGTTTTTCACACTTCTCTTACTCCACGTAGTGGCATACGGTTGATCCTCCTCTGATTTTCGCCCTTTGTGTTCTCCTCGTTTTTGTATTTTGCTTTTTTTTCTTGCTCCGCGTATTCTTCTCCCCTGTTTCTTCACATCAGCTTTTTCACACTTCTCTTACTCCTCGTAGTGGCATACTGTTGATCCTCCTCTGATTTTCGCCCCTTGTGTTCTCCTCGTTTTTGTATTTTGCTTTTTTTTTCTTGCTCCTCGTATTCTTCTCCCCTGTTTCTTCGCCTCGGGTTTTTCACACTTCTCTTACTCCACCTAGTGCCACACCTCTGATCCTCCTCTGATTTTCGCCCCTTGTGTTCTCCTCGTTTTTGTATTTTGCTTTTTTTTTTTTGCTACTCGTATTCTTCTCCCCTGTTTCTTCGCCTCGGGTTTTTCACACTTCTCTTACTCCACCTAGTGGCATACTGTTGATCCTCCTCTGATTTTCGCCCCTTGTGTTCTCCTCGTTTTTGTATTTTGTTTTTTTTTTCTTGCTCCTCGTATTCTTCTCCCCTGTTTCTTTGCCTCGTGTGTTTCACACTTCTCTTGCTCCTCGTAGTGGCATACTGCTGATCCTCCTCTGATTTTCGCCCCTTGTGTTCTCCTCCTTTTTGTATTTTGCTTCTTTTTTCTTGCTCCTCGTATTCTTCTCCCCGGTTTCTTCATCTCGGGTTTTTCACACTTCTCTTACTCCACGTAGTGGCATACTGTTGATCCTCCTCTGATTTTCGCCCCTTGTGTTCTCCTCGTTTATGTATTTTGCTTTTTTTTCTTGCTCCTCGTATTCTTCTCCCCTGTTTCTTCGCCTCGGATTTTTCACACTTCTCTTGCTCCTCGTAGTGGCATACTGTTGATCCTCCTCTGATTTTCGCCCCTTGTGTTCTCGTCGTTTTTGTATTTTGCTTTTTTTTTCTTGCTCCTCTTATTCTTCTCCCCTGTTTCTTCGCCTCGGGTTT
Organism: Cervus elaphus; assembly: GCF_910594005.1. Lineage (NCBI taxonomy): Eukaryota > Metazoa > Chordata > Mammalia > Artiodactyla > Cervidae > Cervus > Cervus elaphus. Next base: position 73,721,211 of record NC_057836.1, read on the forward strand.
TTCACACTTCTCTTACTCCACGTAGTGACATATGGTTGATCCTCCTCTGATTTTCGCCCCTTGTGTTCTCCTCGTTTTTGTATTTTGCTTTTTTTTCTTGCTCCTCGTATTCTTCTCCTCTGTTTCTTCGCCTCGGGTTTTTCACACTTCTCTTGCTCCTCGTAGTGGCATACTGTTGATCCTCCTCTGATTTTCGCCCCTTGTGTTCTCCTCGTTTTTGTATTTTGCTTTTTTTTTCTTGCTCCTCGTGTTCTTCTCCCCTGTTTCTTTGCCTCGGGTTTTTCACACTTCTCTTACTCCACGTAGGGCCGCACTTTTGATCCTCCTCTGATTTTCGCCCCTTGTGTTCTCCTCGTTTTTGTATTTTGCTTTTTTTTTCTTGCTCCTCGTATTCTTCTCCCCTGTTTCTTCGCCTCGGGTTTTTCACACGTCTCTTACTCCACGTAGTGCCACAATTTTGATCCTTCTCTGATTTTCGCCCCTTGTGTTCTCCTCGTTTTTGTATTTTGCTTTTTTTTCTTGCTCCTCGTATTCTTCTCCCCTGTTTCTTCGCCTCGGGTTTTTCACACTTCTCTTACTCCACCTAGTGCCACACTTTTGATCCTCCTCTGATTTTCGTCCCTTGTGTTCTCCTCTTTTTTGTATTTTGCTTTTTTTTTCTTGCTCCTCGTATTCTTCTCCCCTGTTTCTTCACCTCGGGATTTTCACACTTCTCTTACTCCACGTAGTGCCACACTTTTGATCCTCCTCTGATTTTCGCCCCTTGTGTTCTCCTCGTTTTTGTATTTTGCTTTTTTTTTCTTGCTCCTCGTATTCTTCTCCCCTGTTTCTTTGCCTCGGGTTTTTCACACTTCTCTTACTCCACGTAGTGGCATACTGTTGATCCTCCTCTGATTTTCGCCCCTTGTGTTCTCCTCGTTTTTGTATTTTGCTTTTTTTTTCTTGCTTCTCGTATTCTTCTCCCCTGTTTCTTCGCCTCGGGTTTTTCACACTTCCCTTGCTCCTCGTAGTGGCATACTGTTGATCCTCCTCTGATTTTCGCCCCTTGTGTTCTCCTCGTTTTTGTATTTTGCTTTTTTTTTCTTGCTTCTCGTATTCTTCTCCCCTGTTTCTTCACCTCGGGTTTTTCACACTTCTCTTACTCCACCTAGTGGCATACTGTTGATCCTCCTCTGATTTTCGCCCCTTGTGTTCTCCTCGTTTTTGTATTTTGCTTTTTTTTTCTTGCTCCTCGTATTCTTCTCCCCTGTTTCTTCGCCTCGGGTTTTTCACACTTCTCTTACTCCTCGTAGTGGCATACTGTTGATCCTACTCTGATTTTCGCCCCTTGTGTTCTCCTCGTTTTTGTATTTTGCTTTTTTTTTCTTGCTCCTCGTATTCTTCTCCCCTGTTTCTTCGCCTCGGGTTTTTCACACTTCTCTTGCTCCTCGTAGTGGCATACTGTTGATCCTCCTCTGATTTTCGCCCCTTGTGTTCTCCTCGTTTTTGTATTTTGCTTCTTTTTTCTTGCTCCTCGTATTCTTCTCCCCTGTTTCTTCGCCTCGGGTTTTTCACACTTCTCTTACTCCACGTAGTGGCATACGGATGATCCTCCTCTGATTTTCGCCCCTTGTGTTCTCCTCGTTTTTGTATTTTGCTTTTTTTCCTTGCTCCTCGTATTCTTCTCCTCTGTTTCTTCACCTCGGGTTTTTCACACTTCTCTTGCTCCTCGTAGTGGCATACTGTTGATCCTCCTCTGATTTTCGCCCCTTGTGTTCTCCTCGTTTTTGTATTTTGCTTTTTTTTCTTGCTCCTCGTATTCTTCTCCCCTGTTTCTTCACATCAGATTTTTCACACTTCTCTTACTCCTCGTAGTGGCATACTGTTGATCCTCCTCTGATTTTCGCCCCTTGTGTTCTCCTCGTTTTTGTATTTTGCTTTTTTTTTCTTGCTCCTCGTATTCTTCTCCCCTGTTTCTTCGCTTCGGGTTTTTCACACTTCTCTTACTCCACCTAGTGCCACACTTCTGATCCTCCTCTGATTTTCGCCCCTTGTGTTCTCCTCGTTTTTGTATTTTGCTTTTTTTTTCTTGCTACTCGTATTCTTCTCCCCTGTTTCTTCACCTCGGCTTTTTCACACTTCTCTTACTCCACGTAGTGCCACACTTTTGATCCTCCTCTGATTTTCGCCCCTTGTGTTCTCCTCGTTTTTGTATTTTGCTTTTTTTTTCTTGCTCCTCGTATTCTTCTCCCCTGTTTCTTCACCTCGGGTTTTTCACACTTCTCTTACTGCACGTAGTGCCACACTTTTGATCCTCCTCTGATTTTCGCCCCTTGTGTTCTCCTCGTTTTTGTATTTTGCTTTTTTTTTCTTGCTCCTCGTATTCTTCTCCCCTGTTTCTTCGCCTCGGGTTTTTCACACTTCTCTTACTCCACGTAGTGGCATACGGTTGATCCTCCTCTGATTTTCGCCCCTTGTGTTCTCCTCGTTTTTGTATTTTGCTTTTTTTTCTTGCTCCTCGTATTCTTCTCTGTTTCTTCGCCTCGGGTTTTTCACACTTCTCTTGCTCCTCGTAGTGGCATACTGTTGATCCTCCTCTGATTTTCGCCCCTTGTGTTCTCCTCGTTTTTGTATTTTGCTTTTTTTTTCTTGCTCCTTGTATTCTTCTCCCCTGTTTCTTCGCCTTGGGTTTTTCACACTTCTCTTACTCCACGTAGTGCCACACTTTTGATCCTCCTCTGATTTTCGCCCCTTGTGTTCTCCTCGTTTTTGTATTTTGCTTTTTTTTCTTGCTCCGCGTATTCTTCTCCTCTGTTTCTTCGCCTCGGGTTTTTCACACTTCTCTTGCTCCTCGTAGTGGCATACTGTTGATCCTCCTCTGATTTTCACCCCTTGTGTTCTCCTCGTTTTTGTATTTTGCTTCTTTTTTCTTGCTCCTCGTATTCTTCTCCCCTGTTTCTTCATCTCGGGTTTTTCACACTTCTCTTACTCCACGTAGTGGCATACTGTTGATCCTCCTCTGATTTTCGCCCCTTGTGTTCTCCTCGTTTATGTATTTTGCTTTTTTTTCTTGCTCCTCGTATTCTTCTCCCCTGTTTCTTCGCCTCGGATTTTCACACTTCTCTTGCTCCTCGTAGTGGCATACTGTTGATCCTCCTCTGATTTTCGCCCCTTGTGTTCTCCTCGTTTATGTATTTTGCTTTTTTTTCTTGCTCCGCGTATTCTTCTCCTCTGTTTCTTCGCCTCGGGTTTTTCACACTTCTCTTGCTCCTCGTAGTGGCATACTGTTGATCCTCCTCTGATTTTCACCCCTTGTGTTCTCCTCGTTTTTGTATTTTGCTTTTTTTTTCCTGCTCCTCGTATTCTTCTCCCCTGTTTCTTCGCCTCGGGTTTTTCACACTTCTCTTACTCAACGTAGTGCCACACTTTTGATCCTCCTCTGATTTTCGCCCCTTGTGTTCTCCTCGTTTTTGTATTTTGCTTTTTTTTTCTTGCTCCTCGTATTCTTCTCCCCTGTTTCTTCGCCTCGGGTTTTTCACACTTCTCTTACTCCACGTAGTGCCACAATTTTGATCCTTCTCTGATTTTCGCCCCTTGTGTTCTCCTCGTTTTTGTATTTTGCTTTTTTTTCTTGCTCCTCGTATTCTTCTCCCCTGTTTCTTCGCCTCGGGTTTTTCACACTTCTCTTACTCCACGTAGTGGCATACGGTTGATCCTCCTCTGATTTTCGCCCTTTGTGTTCTCCTCGTTTTTGTATTTTGCTTTTTTTTCTTGCTCCGCGTATTCTTCTCCCCTGTTTCTTCACATCAGCTTTTTCACACTTCTCTTACTCCTCGTAGTGGCATACTGTTGATCCTCCTCTGATTTTCGCCCCTTGTGTTCTCCTCGTTTTTGTATTTTGCTTTTTTTTTCTTGCTCCTCGTATTCTTCTCCCCTGTTTCTTCGCCTCGGGTTTTTCACACTTCTCTTACTCCACCTAGTGCCACACCTCTGATCCTCCTCTGATTTTCGCCCCTTGTGTTCTCCTCGTTTTTGTATTTTGCTTTTTTTTTTTTGCTACTCGTATTCTTCTCCCCTGTTTCTTCGCCTCGGGTTTTTCACACTTCTCTTACTCCACCTAGTGGCATACTGTTGATCCTCCTCTGATTTTCGCCCCTTGTGTTCTCCTCGTTTTTGTATTTTGTTTTTTTTTTCTTGCTCCTCGTATTCTTCTCCCCTGTTTCTTTGCCTCGTGTGTTTCACACTTCTCTTGCTCCTCGTAGTGGCATACTGCTGATCCTCCTCTGATTTTCGCCCCTTGTGTTCTCCTCCTTTTTGTATTTTGCTTCTTTTTTCTTGCTCCTCGTATTCTTCTCCCTTGTTTCTTCATCTCGGGTTTTTCACACTTCTCTTACTCCACGTAGTGGCATACTGTTGATCCTCCTCTGATTTTCGCCCCTTGTGTTCTCCTCGTTTATGTATTTTGCTTTTTTTTCTTGCTCCTCGTATTCTTCTCCCCTGTTTCTTCGCCTCGGATTTTTCACACTTCTCTTGCTCCTCGTAGTGGCATACTGTTGATCCTCCTCTGATTTTCGCCCCTTGTGTTCTCGTCGTTTTTGTATTTTGCTTTTTTTTTCTTGCTCCTCTTATTCTTCTCCCCTGTTTCTTCGCCTCGGGTTTTTCACACTTCTCTTACTCCACGTAGTGACATATGGTTGATCCTCCTCTGATTTTCGCCCCTTGTGTTCTCCTCGTTTTTGTATTTTGCTTTTTTTTCTTGCTCCTCGTATTCTTCTCCTCTGTTTCTTCGCCTCGGGTTTTTCACACTTCTCTTGCTCCTCGTAGTGGCATACTGTTGATCCTCCTCTGATTTTCGCCCCTTGTGTTCTCCTCGTTTTTGTATTTTGCTTTTTTTTTCTTGCTCCTCGTGTTCTTCTCCCCTGTTTCTTTGCCTCGGGTTTTTCACACTTCTCTTACTCCACGTAGGGCCGCACTTTTGATCCTCCTCTGATTTTCGCCCCTTGTGTTCTCCTCGTTTTTGTATTTTGCTTTTTTTTTCTTGCTCCTCGTATTCTTCTCCCCTGTTTCTTCGCCTCGGGTTTTTCACACGTCTCTTACTCCACGTAGTGCCACAATTTTGATCCTTCTCTGATTTTCGCCCCTTGTGTTCTCCTCGTTTTTGTATTTTGCTTTTTTTTCTTGCTCCTCGTATTCTTCTCCCCTGTTTCTTCGCCTCGGGTTTTTCACACTTCTCTTACTCCACCTAGTGCCACACTTTTGATCCTCCTCTGATTTTCGTCCCTTGTGTTCTCCTCTTTTTTGTATTTTGCTTTTTTTTTCTTGCTCCTCGTATTCTTCTCCCCTGTTTCTTCACCTCGGGTTTTTCACACTTCTCTTACTCCACGTAGTGCCACACTTTTGATCCTCCTCTGATTTTCGCCCCTTGTGTTCTCCTCATTTTTGTATTTTGCTTTTTTTTTCTTGCTCCTCGTATTCTTCTCCCCTGTTTCTTTGCCTCGGGTTTTTCACACTTCTCTTACTCCACGTAGTGGCATACTGTTGATCCTCCTCTGATTTTCGCCCCTTGTGTTCTCCTCGTTTTTGTATTTTGCTTTTTTTTTCTTGCTTCTCGTATTCTTCTCCCCTGTTTCTTCGCCTCGGGTTTTTCACACTTCCCTTGCTCCTCGTAGTGGCATACTGTTGATCCTCCTCTGATTTTCGCCCCTTGTGTTCTCCTCGTTTTTGTATTTTGCTTTTTTTTTCTTGCTTCTCGTATTCTTCTCCCCTGTTTCTTCACCTCGGGTTTTTCACACTTCTCTTACTCCACCTAGTGGCATACTGTTGATCCTCCTCTGATTTTCGCCCCTTGTGTTCTCCTCGTTTTTGTATTTTGCTTTTTTTTTCTTGCTCCTCGTATTCTTCTCCCCTGTTTCTTCGCCTCGGGTTTTTCACACTTCTCTTACTCCTCGTAGTGGCATACTGTTGATCCTACTCTGATTTTCGCCCCTTGTGTTCTCCTCGTTTTTGTATTTTGCTTTTTTTTTCTTGCTCCTCGTATTCTTCTCCCCTGTTTCTTCGCCTCGGGTTTTTCACACTTCTCTTGCTCCTCGTAGTGGCATACTGTTGATCCTCCTCTGATTTTCGCCCCTTGTGTTCTCCTCGTTTTTGTATTTTGCTTCTTTTTTCTTGCTCCTCGTATTCTTCTCCCCTGTTTCTTCGCCTCGGGTTTTTCACACTTCTCTTACTCCACGTAGTGGCATACGGATGATCCTCCTCTGATTTTCGCCCCTTGTGTTCTCCTCGTTTTTGTATTTTGCTTTTTTTCCTTGCTCCTCGTATTCTTCTCCTCTGTTTCTTCACCTCGGGTTTTTCACACTTCTCTTGCTCCTCGTAGTGGCATACTGTTGATCCTCCTCTGATTTTCGCCCCTTGTGTTCTCCTCGTTTTTGTATTTTGCTTTTTTTTCTTGCTCCTCGTATTCTTCTCCCCTGTTTCTTCACATCAGATTTTTCACACTTCTCTTACTCCTCGTAGTGGCATACTGTTGATCCTCCTCTGATTTTCGCCCCTTGTGTTCTCCTCGTTTTTGTATTTTGCTTTTTTTTTCTTGCTCCTCGTATTCTTCTCCCCTGTTTCTTCGCTTCGGGTTTTTCACACTTCTCTTACTCCACCTAGTGCCACACTTCTGATCCTCCTCTGATTTTCGCCCCTTGTGTTCTCCTCGTTTTTGTATTTTGCTTTTTTTTTCTTGCTACTCGTATTCTTCTCCCCTGTTTCTTCACCTCGGCTTTTTCACACTTCTCTTACTCCACGTAGTGCCACACTTTTGATCCTCCTCTGATTTTCGCCCCTTGTGTTCTCCTCGTTTTTGTATTTTGCTTTTTTTTTCTTGCTCCTCGTATTCTTCTCCTCTGTTTCTTCACCTCGGGTTTTTCACACTTCTCTTACTGCACGTAGTGCCACACTTTTGATCCTCCTCTGATTTTCGCCCCTTGTGTTCTCCTCGTTTTTGTATTTTGCTTTTTTTTTCTTGCTCCTCGTATTCTTCTCCCCTGTTTCTTCGCCTCGGGTTTTTCACACTTCTCTTACTCCACGTAGTGGCATACTGTTGATCCTCCTCTGATTTTCGCCCCTTGTGTTCTCCTCGTTTATGTATTTTGCTTTTTTTTCTTGCTCCTCGTATTCTTCTCCTCTGTTTCTTCGCCTCGGGTTTTTCACACTTCTCTTGCTCCTCGTAGTGGCATACTGTTGATCCTCCTCTGATTTTCGCCCCTTGTGTTCCCCTCGTTTTTGTATTTTGAATTTTTTTTCTTGCTCCTCGTATTCTTCTCCCCTGTTTCTTCACATCAGCTTTTTCACACTTCTCTTACTCCTCGTAGTGGCATACTGTTGATCCTCCTCTGATTTTCGCCCCTTGTGTTCTCCTCGTTTTTGTATTTTGCTTTTTTTTTTCTTGCTCCTCGTATTCTTCTCCCCTGTTTCTTCACCTCGGCTTTTTCACACTTCTCTTACTCCACGTAGTGCCACACTTTTGATCCTCCTCTGATTTTCGCCCCTTGTGTTCTCCTCGTTTTTGTATTTTGCTTTTTTTTTCTTGCTCCTCGTATTCTTCTCCCCTGTTTCTTCACCTCGGGTTTTTCACACTTCTCTTACTGCACGTAGTGCCACACTTTTGATCCTCCTCTGATTTTCGCCCCTTGTGTTCTCCTCGTTTTTGTATTTTGCTTTTTTTTTCTTGCTCCTCGTATTCTTCTCCCCTGTTTCTTCGCCTCGGGTTTTTCACACTTCTCTTACTCCACGTAGTGGCATACGGTTGATCCTCCTCTGATTTTCGCCCCTTGTGTTCTCCTCGTTTTTGTATTTTGCTTTTTTTTCTTGCTCCTCGTATTCTTCTCTGTTTCTTCGCCTCGGGTTTTTCACACTTCTCTTGCTCCTCGTAGTGGCATACTGTTGATCCTCCTCTGATTTTCGCCCCTTGTGTTCTCCTCGTTTTTGTATTTTGCTTTTTTTTTCTTGCTCCTTGTATTCTTCTCCCCTGTTTCTTCGCCTTGGGTTTTTCACACTTCTCTTACTCCACGTAGTGCCACACTTTTGATCCTCCTCTGATTTTCGCCCCTTGTGTTCTCCTCGTTTTTGTATTTTGCTTTTTTTTCTTGCTCCGCGTATTCTTCTCCTCTGTTTCTTCGCCTCGGGTTTTTCACACTTCTCTTGCTCCTCGTAGTGGCATACTGTTGATCCTCCTCTGATTTTCACCCCTTGTGTTCTCCTCGTTTTTGTATTTTGCTTTTTTTTTCTTGCTCCTCGTATTCTTCTCCCCTGTTTCTTCGCCTCGGGTTTTTCACACTTCTCTTACTCCACGTAGTGCCACACTTTTGATCCTCCTCTGATTTTCGCCCCTTGTGTTCTCCTCGTTTTTGTATTTTGCTTTTTTTTTCTTGCTCCTCGTATTCTTCTTCCCTGTTTCTTCGCCTCGGGTTTTTCACACTTCTCTTACTCCACGTAGTGCCACACTTTTGATCCTCCTCTGATTTTCGCCCCTTGTGTTCTCCTCGTTTTTGTATTTTGCTTTTTTTTCTTGCTCCTCGTATTCTTCTCCCCTGTTTCTTCGCCTCGGGTTTTTCACACTTCTCTTACTCCACGTAGTGGCATACGGTTGATCCTCCTCTGATTTTCGCCCCTTGTGTTCTCCTCGTTTTTGTATTTTGCTTTTTTTTCTTGCTCCGCGTATTCTTCTCCTCTGTTTCTTCGCCTCGGGTTTTTCACACTTCTCTTGCTCCTCGTAGTGGCATACTGTTGATCCTCCTCTGATTTTCGCCCCTTGTGTTCTCCTCGTTTTTGTATTTTGCTTTTTTTTTCTTGCTCCTCGTATTCTTCTCCCCTGTTTCTTCACATCAGCTTTTTCACACTTCTCTTACTCCTCTTAGTGGCATACTGTTGATTCTCCTCTGATTTTCGCCCCTTGTGTTCTCCTCGTTTTTGTATTTTGCTTTTTTTTTTTGTTTCTCGTATTGTTCTCCCCTGTTTCTTCGCCTTGGGTTTTTCACACTTCTCTTACTCCACGTAGTGCCACACTTTTGATCCTCCTCTGATTTTCGCCCCTTGTGTTCTCCTCGTTTTTGTATTTTGCTTTTTTTTCTTGCTCCTCGTATTCTTCTCCCCTGTTTCTTCACCTCGGGTTTTTCACACTTCTCTTACTCCACGTAGTGCCACAATTTTGATCCTCCTCTGATTTTCGCCCCTTGTGTTCTCCTCGTTTTTGTATTTTGCTTTTTTTTTCTTGCTCCTCGTATTCTTCTCCCCTGTTTCTTCACCTCGGGTTTTTCACACTTCTCTTACTCCACGTAGTGGCATACGGATGATCCTCCTCTGATTTTCGCCCCTTGTGTTCTCCTCGTTTTTGTATTTTGCTTTTTTTTCTTGCTCCTCGTATTCTTCTCCTCTGTTTCTTCACCTCGGGTTTTTCACACTTCTCTTGCTCCTCGTAGTGGCATACTGTTGATCCTTCTCTGATTTTCGCCCCTTGTGTTCTCCTCGTTTTTGTATTTTGCTTTTTTTTTCTTCCTCCTGTATTCTTCTCCCCTGATTCTTCGCCTCGTGTGTTTCACACTTCTCTTGCTCCTCGTAGTGGCATACTGTTGATCCTCCTCTGATTTTCGCCCCTTGTGTTCTCCTCGTTTTTGTATTTTGCTTCTTTTTTCTTGCTCCTCGTATTCTTCTCCCCTGTTTCTTCGTCTCGGGTTTTTCACACTTCTCTTACTCCACGTAGTGGCATACTGTTGATCCTCCTCTGATTTTCGCCCCTTGTGTTCTCCTCGTTTATGTATTTTGCTTTTTTTTCTTGCTCCTCGTATTCTTCTCCCCTGTTTCTTCGCCTCGGATTTTTCACACTTCTCTTGCTCCTCGTAGTGGCATACTGTTGATCCTCCTCTGATTTTCGCCCCTTGTGTTCTCGTCGTTTTTGTATTTTGCTTTTTTTTTCTTGCTCCTCTTATTCTTCTCCCCTGTTTCTTCGCCTCGGGTTTTTCACACTTCTCTTACTCCACGTAGTGACATATGGTTGATCCTCCTCTGATTTTCGCCCCTTGTGTTCTCCTCGTTTTTGTATTTTGCTTTTTTTTTCTTGCTCCTCTTATTCTTCTCCCCTGTTTCTTCGCCTCGGGTTTTTCACACTTCTCTTACTCCACGTAGTGGCATACGGATGATCCTCCTCTGATTTTCGCCCCTTGTGTTCTCCTCGTTTTTGTATTTTGCTTTTTTTTCTTGCTCCTCGTATTCTTCTCCTCTGTTTCTTCACCTCGGGTTTTTCACACTTCTCTTGCTCCTCGTAGTGGCATACTGTTGATCCTCCTCTGATTTTCGCCCCTTGTGTTCTCCTCGTTTTTGTATTTTGCTTTTTTTTCTTGCTCCTCGTATTCTTCTCCCCTGTTTCTTCACATCAGCTTTTTCACACTTCTCTTACTCCTCGTAGTGGCATACTGTTGATCCTCCTCTGATTTTCGCCCCTTGTGTTCTCCTCGTTTTTGTATTTTGCTTTTTTTTTCTTGCTCCTCGTATTCTTCTCCCCTGTTTCTTCGCCTCGGGTTTTTCACACTTCTCTTACTCCACCTAGTGCCACACTTGTGATCCTCCTCTGATTTTCGCCCCTTGTGTTCTCCTCGTTTTTGTATTTTGCTTTTTTTTTCTTGCTACTCGTATTCTTCTCCCCTGTTTCTTCGCCTCGGGTTTTTCACACTACTCTTACTCCACCTAGTGGCATACTGTTGATCCTCCTCTGATTTTCGCCCCTTGTGTTCTCCTCGTTTTTGTATTTTGCTTCTTTTTTCTTGCTCCTCGTATTCTTCTCCCCTGTTTCTTCGTCTCGGGTTTTTCACACTTCTCTTACTCCACGTAGTGGAATACTGTTGATCCTCCTCTGATTTTCGCCCCTTGTGTTCTCCTCGTTTATGTATTTTGCTTTTTTTTCTTGCTCCTCGTATTCTTCTCCCCTGTTTCTTCGCCTCGGGTTTTTCACACTTCTCTTGCTCCTCGTAGTGGCATACTGTTGATCCTCCTCTGATTTTCGCCCCTTGTGTTCTCGTCGTTTTTGTATTTTGCTTTTTTTTTCTTGCTCCTCTTATTCTTCTCCCCTGTTTCTTCGCCTCGGGTTTTTCACACTTCTCTTACTCCACGTAGTGACATATGGTTGATCCTCCTCTGATTTTCGCCCCTTGTGTTCTCCTCGTTTTTGTATTTTGCTTTTTTTTCTTGCTCCTCGTATTCTTCTCCTCTGTTTCTCCACCTCGGGTTTTTCACACTTCTCTTGCTCCTCGTAGTGGCATACTGTTGATCCTCCTCTGATTTTCGCCCCTTGTGTTCCCCTCGTTTTTGTATTTTGCTTTTTTTTTCTTGCTCCTCGTATTCTTCTCCCCTGTTTCTTCACATCAGCTTTTTCACACTTCTCTTACTCCTCGTAGTGGCATACTGTTGATCCTCCTCTGATTTTCGCCCCTTGTGTTCTCCTCGTTTTTGTATTTTGCTTTTTTTTTCTTGCTCCTCGTATTCTTCTCCCCTGTTTCTTCACCTCGGCTTTTTCACACTTCTCTTACTCCACGTAGTGCCACACTTTTGATCCTCCTCTGATTTTCGCCCCTTGTGTTCTCCTCGTTTTTGTATTTTGCTTTTTTTTTCTTGCTCCTCGTATTCTTCTCCCCTGTTTCTTCACCTCGGGTTTTTCACACTTCTCTTACTGCACGTAGTGCCACACTTTTGATCCTCCTCTGATTTTCGCCCCTTGTGTTCTCCTCGTTTTTGTATTTTGCTTTTTTTTTCTTGCTCCTCGTATTCTTCTCCCCTGTTTCTTCGCCTCGGGTTTTTCACACTTCTCTTACTCCATGTAGTGGCATACGGTTGATCCTCCTCTGATTTTCGCCCCTTGTGTTCTCCTCGTTTTTGTATTTTGCTTTTTTTTCTTGCTCCTCGTATTCTTCTCTGTTTCTTCGCCTCGGGTTTTTCACACTTCTCTTGCTCCTCGTAGTGGCATACTGTTGATCCTCCTCTGATTTTCGCCCCTTGTGTTCTCCTCGTTTTTGTATTTTGCTTTTTTTTTTTTGCTCCTCGTTTTTTTCTCCCCTGTTTCTTCGCCTTGGGTTTTTCACACTTCTCTTACTCCACGTAGTGCCACACTTTTGATCCTCCTCTGATTTTCGCCCCTTGTGTTCTCCTCGTTTTTGTATTTTGCTTTTTTTTTTTGCTCCGCGTATTCTTCTCCTCTGTTTCTTCGCCTCGGGTTTTTCACACTTCTCTTGCTCCTCGTAGTGGCATACTGTTGATCCTCCTCTGATTTTCACCCTTTGTGTTCTCCTCGTTTTTGTATTTTGCTTTTTTTTTCTTGCTCCTCGTATTCTTCTCCCCTGTTTCTTCGCCTCGGGTTTTTCACACTTCTCTTACTCCACGTAGTGCCACACTTTTGATCCTCCTCTGATTTTCGCCCCTTGTGTTCTCCTCGTTTTTGTATTTTGCTTTTTTTTTCTTGCTCCTCGTATTCTTCTCCCCTGTTTCTTCACCTCGGGTTTTTCACACTTCTCTTACTCCACGTAGTGCCACACTTTTGATCCTCCTCTGATTTTCGCCCCTTGTGTTCTCCTCGTTTTTGTATTTTGCTTTTTTTTCTTGCTCCTCGTATTCTTCTCCCCTGTTTCTTCGCCTCGGGTTTTTCACACTTCTCTTACTCCACGTAGTGGCATACGGTTGATCCTCCTCTGATTTTCGCCCCTTGTGTTCTCCTCGTTTTTGTATTTTGCTTTTTTTTCTTGCTCCTCGTATTCTTCTCCTCTGTTTCTTCGCCTCGGGTTTTTCACACTTCTCTTGCTCCTCGTAGTGGCATACTGTTGATCCTCCTCTGATTTTCGCCCCTTGTGTTCTCCTTGTTTTTGTATTTTGCTTTTTTTTTCTTGCTCCTCGTATTCTTCTCCCCTGTTTCTTCACATCAGCTTTTTCACACTTCTCTTACTCCTCTTAGTGGCATACTGTTGATTCTCCTCTGATTTTCGCCCCTTGTGTTCTCCTCGTTTTTGTATTTTGCTTTTTTTTCTTGCTCCTCGTATTGTTCTCCCCTGTTTCTTCGCCTTGGGTTTTTCACACTTCTCTTACTCCACGTAGTGCCACACTTTTGATCCTCCTCTGATTTTCGCCCCTTGTGTTCTCCTCGTTTTTGTATTTTGCTTTTTTTTCTTGCTCCTCGTATTCTTCTCCCCTCTTTCTTCACCTCGGGTTTTTCACACTTCTCTTACTCCACGTAGTGCCACAATTTTGATCCTCCTCTGATTTTCGCCCCTTGTGTTCTCCTCGTTTTTGTATTTTGCTTTTTTTTTCTTCCTCCTCGTATTCTTCTCCCCTGATTCTTCGCCTCGTGTGTTTCACACTTCTCTTGCTCCTCGTAGTGGCATACTGTTGATCCTCCTCTGATTTTCGCCCCTTGTGTTCTCCTCGTTTTTGTATTTTGCTTTTTTTTCTTGCTCCTCGTATTCTTCTCCCCGTTTCTTCACATCAGCTTTTTCACACTTCTCTTACTCCTCGTAGTGGCATACTGTTGATCCTCCTCTGATTTTCGCCCCTTGTGTTCTCCTCGTTTTTGTATTTTGCTTTTTTTTTCTTGCTCCTCGTATTCTTCTCCCCTGCTTCTTCGCCTCGGGTTTTTCACACTTCTCTTACTCCACCTAGTGCCACACTTCTGATCCTCCTCTGATTTTCGCCCCTTGTGTTCTGCTCGTTTTTGTATTTTGCTTTTTTTTTCTTGCTACTCGTATTCTTCTCCCCTGTTTCTTCGCCTCGGGTTTTTCACACTTCTCTTACTCCACCTAGTGGCATACTGTTGATCCTCCTCTGATTTTCGCCCCTTGTGTTCTCCTCGTTTTTGTATTTTGCTTTTTTTTTCTTCCTCCTCGTATTCTTCTCCCCTGATTCTTCGCCTCGTGTGTTTCACACTTCTCTTGCTCCTCGTAGTGGCATACTGTTGATCCTGCTCTGATTTTCGCCACTTGTGTTCTCCTCGTTTTTGTATTTTGCTTCTTTTTTCTTGCTCCTCGTATTCTTCTCCCCTGTTTCTTCATCTCGGGTTTTTCACACTTCTCTTACTCCACGTAGTGGCATACTGTTGATCCTCCTCTGATTTTCGCCCCTTGTGTTCTCCTCGTTTATGTATTTTGGTTTTTTTTCTTGCTCCTCGTATTCTTCTCCCCTGTTTCTTCGCCTCGGATTTTTCACACTTCTCTTGCTCCTCGTAGTGGCATACTGTTGATCCTCCTCTGATTTTCGCCCCTTGTGTTCTCGTCGTTTTTGTATTTTGCTTTTTTTTTCTTGCTCCTCTTATTCTTCTCCCCTGTTTCTTCGCCTCGGGTTTTTCACACTTCTCTTACTCCACGTAGTGACATATGGTTGATCCTCCTATGATTTTCGCCCCTTGTGTTCTCCTCGTTTTTGTATTTTGCTTTTTTTTCTTGCTCCTCGTATTCTTCTCCTCTGTTTCTTCACCTCGGGTTTTTCACACTTCTCTTGCTCCTCGTAGTGGCATACTGTTGATCCTCCTCTGATTTTCGCCCCTTGTGTTCTCCTCGTTTTTGTATTTTGCTTTTTTTTTCTTGCTCCTCGTATTCTTCTCCCCTGTTTCTTCACATCAGCTTTTTCACACTTCTCTTACTCCTCGTAGTGGCATACTGTTGATCCTCCTCTGATTTTCGCCCCTTGTGTTCTCCTCGTTTTTGTATTTTACTTTTTTTTTTCATGCTCCTCGTATTCTTCTCCCCTGTTTCTTCGCCTCGGCTTTTTCACACTTCTCTTACTCCACGTAGTGCCACACTTTTGATCCTCCTCTGATTTTCGCCCCTTGTGTTCTCCTCGTTTTTGTATTTTGCTTTTTTTTTCTTGCTCCTCGTATTCTTCTCCCCTGTTTCTTCACCTCGGGTTTTTCACACTTCTCTTACTGCACGTAGTGCCACACTTTTGATCCTCCTCTGATTTTCGCCCCTTGTGTTCTCCTCGTTTTTGTATTTTGCTTTTTTTTTCTTGCTCCTCGTATTCTTCTCCCCTGTTTCTTCGCCTCGGGTTTTTCACACTTCTCTTACTGCACGTAGTGGCATACGGTTGATCCTCCTCTGATTTTCGCCCCTTGTGTTCTCCTCGTTTTTGTATTTTGCTTTTTTTTCTTGCTCCTCGTATTCTTCTCCCCTGTTTCTTCGCCTCGGGTTTTTCACACTTCTCTTGCTCCTCGTAGTGGCATACTGTTGATCCTCCTCTGATTTTCGCCCCTTGTGTTCTCCTCGTTTTTGTATTTTGCTTTTTTTTTCTTGCTCCTCTTATTCTTCTCCCCTGTTTCTTCGCCTCGGGTTTTTCACACTTCTCTTACTCCACGTAGTGGCATAGGGTTGATCCTCCTCTGATTTTCGCCCCTTGTGTTCTCCTCGTTTTTGTATTTTGCTTTTTTTTCTTGCTCCTCGTATTCTTCTCCTCTGTTTCTTCGCCTCGGGTTTTTCACACTTCTCTTGCTCCTCGTAGTGGCATACTGTTGATCCTCCTCTGATTTTCGCCCCTTGTGTTCTCCTCGTTTTTGTATTTTGCTTTTTTTTTCTTGCTCCTTGTATTCTTCTCCCCTGTTTCTTCGCCTTGGGTTTTTCACACTTCTCTTACTCCACGTAGTGCCACATTTTTGATCCTCCTCTGATTTTCGCCCCTTGTGTTCTCCTCGTTTTTGTATTTTGCTTTTTTTTCTTGCTCCGCGTATTCTTCTCCTCTGTTTCTTCGCCTCGGGTTTTTCACACTTCTCTTGCTGCTCGTAGTGGCATACTGTTGATCCTCCTCTGATTTTCACCCCTTGTGTTCTCCTCGTTTTTGTATTTTGCTTTTTTTTTCTTGCTCCTCGTATTCTTCTCCCCTGTTTCTTCGCCTCGGGTTTTTCACACTTCTCTTACTCCACGTAGTGCCACACTTTTGATCCTCCTCTGATTTTCGCCCCTTGTGTTCTCCTCGTTTTTGTATTTTGCTTTTTTTTTCTTGCTCCTCGTATTCTTCTCCCCTGTTTCTTCGCCTCGGGTTTTTCACACTTCTCTTACTCCACGTAGTGCCACACTTTTGATCCTCCTCTGATTTTCGCCCCTTGTGTTCTCCTCGTTTTTGTATTTTGCTTTTTTTTCTTGCTCCTCGTATTCTTCTCCCCTGTTTCTTCGCCTCGGGTTTTTCACACTTCTCTTACTCCACGTAGTGGCATACGGTTGATCCTCCTCTGATTTTCGCCCCTTGTGTTCTCCTCGTTTTTGTATTTTGCTTTTTTTTCTTGCTCCGCGTATTCTTCTCCTCTGTTTCTTCGCCTCGGGTTTTTCACACTTCTCTTGCTCCTCGTAGTGGCATACTGTTGATCCTCCTCTGATTTTCGCCCCTTGTGTTCTCCTCGTTTTTGTATTTTGCTTTTTTTTTCTTGCTCCTTGTATTCTTCTCCCCTGTTTCTTCGCCTTGGGTTTTTCACACTTCTCTTACTCCACGTAGTGCCACACTTTTGATCCTCCTCTGATTTTCGCCCCTTGTGTTCTCCTCGTTTTTGTATTTTGCTTTTTTTTGTTGCTCCGCGTATTCTTCTCCTCTGTTTCTTCGCCTCGGGTTTTTCACACTTCTCTTGCTCCTCGTAGTGGCATACTGTTGATCCTCCTCTGATTTTCACCCCTTGTGTTCTCCTCGTTTTTGTATTTTGCTTTTTTTTTCTTGCTCCTCGTATTCTTCTCCCCTGTTTCTTCGCCTCGGGTTTTTCACACTTCTCTTACTCCACGTAGTGCCACACTTTTGATCCTCCTCTGATTTTCGCCCCTTGTGTTCTCCTCGTTTTTGTATTTTGCTTTTTTTTTTTTGCTCCTCGTATTCTTCTCCCCTGTTTCTTCGCCTCGGGTTTTTCACACTTCTCTTACTCCACGTAGTGCCACACTTTTGATCCTCCTCTGATTTTCGCCCCTTGTGTTCTCCTCGTTTTTGTATTTTGCTTTTTTTTCTTGCTCCTCGTATTCTTCTCCCCTGTTTCTTCACATCAGCTTTTTCACACTTCTCTTACTCCTCTTAGTGGCATACTGTTGATTCTCCTCTGATTTTCGCCCCTTGTGTTCTCCTCGTTTTTGTATTTTGCTTTTTTTTCTTGCTCCTCGTATTGTTCTCCCCTGTTTCTTCGCCTTGGGTTTTTCACACTTCTCTTACTCCACGTAGTGCCACACTTTTGATCCTCCTCTGATTTTCGCCCCTTGTGTTCTCCTCGTTTTTGTATTTTGCTTTTTTTTCTTGCTCATCGTATTCTTCTCCCCTGTTTCTTCACCTCGGGTTTTTCACACTTCTCTTACTCCACGTAGTGCCACAATTTTGATCCTCCTCTGATTTTCGCCCCTTGTGTTCTCGTCGTTTTTGTATTTTGCTTTTTTTTTCTTGCTCCTCTTATTCTTCTCCCCTGTTTCTTCGCCTCGGGTTTTTCACACTTCTCTTACTCCACGTAGTGGCAT
Organism: Cervus elaphus; assembly: GCF_910594005.1. Taxonomy (NCBI): domain Eukaryota; kingdom Metazoa; phylum Chordata; class Mammalia; order Artiodactyla; family Cervidae; genus Cervus; species Cervus elaphus. Next base: position 73,738,670 of record NC_057836.1, read on the forward strand.
ACGGTTGATCCTCCTCTGATTTTCGCCCCTTGTGTTCTCCTCGTTTTTGTATTTTGCTTTTTTTTCTTGCTCCTCGTATTCTTCTCCTCTGTTTCTTCACCTCGGGTTTTTCACACTTCTCTTGCTCCTCGTAGTGGCATACTGTTGATCCTCCTCTGATTTTCGCCCCTTGTGTTCTCCTCGTTTTTGTATTTTGCTTTTTTTTCTTGCTCCTCGTATTCTTCTCCTCTGTTTCTTCACCTCGGGTTTTTCACACTTCTCTTGCTCCTCGTAGTGGCATACTGTTGATCCTCCTCTGATTTTCGCCCCTTGTGTTCTCCTCGTTTTTGTATTTTGCTTTTTTTTCTTGCTCCTCGTATTCTTCTCCCCTGTTTCTTCACATCAGCTTTTTCACACTTCTCTTACTCCTCGTAGTGGCATACTGTTGATCCTCCTCTGATTTTCGCCCCTTGTGTTCTCCTCGTTTTTGTATTTTGCTTCTTTTTTCTTGCTCCTCGTATTCTTCTCCCCTGTTTCTTCATCTCGGGTTTTTCACACTTCTCTTACTCCACGTAGTGGCATACTGTTGATCCTCCTCTGATTTTCGCCCCTTGTGTTCTCCTCGTTTATGTATTTTGCTTTTTTTTCTTGCTCCTCGTATTCTTCTCCCCTGTTTCTTTGCCTCGGATTTTTCACACTTCTCTTGCTCCTCGTAGTGGCATACTGTTGATCCTCCTCTGATTTTCGCCCCTTGTGTTCTCGTCGTTTTTGTATTTTGCTTTTTTTTTCTTGCTCCTCTTATTCTTCTCCCCTGTTTCTTCGCCTCGGGTTTTTCACACTTCTCTTACTCCACGTAGTGACATATGGTTGATCCTCCTCTGATTTTCGCCCCTTGTGTTCTCCTCGTTTTTGTATTTTGCTTTTTTTTCTTGCTCCTCGTATTCTTCTCCTCTGTTTCTTCACCTCGGGTTTTTCACACTTCTCTTGCTCCTCGTAGTGGCATACTGTTGATCCTCCTCTGATTTTCGCCCCTTGTGTTCTCCTCGTTTTTGTATTTTGCTTTTTTTTTCTTGCTCCTCGTATTCTTCTCCCCTGTTTCTTCACATCAGCTTTTTCACACTTCTCTTACTCCTCGTAGTGGCATACTGTTGATCCTCCTCTGATTTTCGCCCCTTGTGTTCTCCTCGTTTTTGTATTTTACTTTTTTTTTTCATGCTCCTCGTATTCTTCTCCCCTGTTTCTTCGCCTCGGCTTTTTCACACTTCTCTTACTCCACGTAGTGCCACACTTTTGATCCTCCTCTGATTTTCGCCCCTTGTGTTCTCCTCGTTTTTGTATTTTGCTTTTTTTTTCTTGCTCCTCGTATTCTTCTCCCCTGTTTCTTCGCCTCGGGTTTTTCACACTTCTCTTACTGCACGTAGTGGCATACGGTTGATCCTCCTCTGATTTTCGCCCCTTGTGTTCTCCTCGTTTTTGTATTTTGCTTTTTTTTCTTGCTCCTCGTATTCTTCTCCCCTGTTTCTTCGCCTCGGGTTTTTCACACTTCTCTTGCTCCTCGTAGTGGCATACTGTTGATCCTCCTCTGATTTTCGCCCCTTGTGTTCTCCTCGTTTTTGTATTTTGCTTTTTTTTTCTTGCTCCTCTTATTCTTCTCCCCTGTTTCTTCGCCTCGGGTTTTTCACACTTCTCTTACTCCACGTAGTGGCATAGGGTTGATCCTCCTCTGATTTTCGCCCCTTGTGTTCTCCTCGTTTTTGTATTTTGCTTTTTTTTCTTGCTCCTCGTATTCTTCTCCTCTGTTTCTTCGCCTCGGGTTTTTCACACTTCTCTTGCTCCTCGTAGTGGCATACTGTTGATCCTCCTCTGATTTTCGCCCCTTGTGTTCTCCTCGTTTTTGTATTTTGCTTTTTTTTTCTTGCTCCTTGTATTCTTCTCCCCTGTTTCTTCGCCTTGGGTTTTTCACAATTCTCTTACTCCACGTAGTGCCACATTTTTGATCCTCCTCTGATTTTCGCCCCTTGTGTTCTCCTCGTTTTTGTATTTTGCTTTTTTTTCTTGCTCCGCGTATTCTTCTCCTCTGTTTCTTCGCCTCGGGTTTTTCACACTTCTCTTGCTCCTCGTAGTGGCATACTGTTGATCCTCCTCTGATTTTCACCCCTTGTGTTCTCCTCGTTTTTGTATTTTGCTTTTTTTTTCTTGCTCCTCGTATTCTTCTCCCCTGTTTCTTCGCCTCGGGTTTTTCACACTTCTCTTACTGCACGTAGTGGCATACGGTTGATCCTCCTCTGATTTTCGCCCCTTGTGTTCTCCTCGTTTTTGTATTTTGCTTTTTTTTCTTGCTCCTCGTATTCTTCTCCCGTGTTTCTTCGCCTCGGGTTTTTCACACTTCTCTTACTCCACGTAGTGCCACACTTTTGATCCTCCTCTGATTTTCGCCCCTTGTGTTCTCCTCGTTTTTGTATTTTGCTTTTTTTTCTTGCTCCGCGTATTCTTCTCCCCTGTTTCTTCACATCAGCTTTTTCACACTTCTCTTACTCCTCGTAGTGGCATACTGTTGATCCTCCTCTGATTTTCGCCCCTTGTGTTCTCCTCGTTTTTGTATTTTGCTTTTTTTTTCTTGCTCCTCGTATTCTTCTCCCCTGTTTCTTCGCCTCGGGTTTTTCACACTTCTCTTACTCCACCTAGTGCCACACCTCTGATCCTCCTCTGATTTTCGCCCCTTGTGTTCTCCTCGTTTTTGTATTTTGCTTTTTTTTTTTGCTACTCGTATTCTTCTCCCCTGTTTCTTCGCCTCGGGTTTTTCACACTTCTCTTACTCCACCTAGTGGCATACTGTTGATCCTCCTCTGATTTTCGCCCCTTGTGTTCTCCTCGTTTTTGTATTTTGTTTTTTTTTTCTTGCTCCTCGTATTCTTCTCCCCTGTTTCTTCGCCTCGTGTGTTTCACACTTCTCTTGCTCCTCGTAGTGGCATAGTGCTGATCCTCCTCTGATTTTCGCCCCTTGTGTTCTCCTCGTTTTTGTATTTTGCTTCTTTTTTCTTGCTCCTCGTATTCTTCTCCCCTGTTTCTTCGTCTCGGGTTTTTCACACTTCTCTTACTGCACGTAGTGGCATACTGTTGATCCTCCTCTGATTTTCGCCCCTTGTGTTCTCCTCGTTTATGTATTTTGCTTTTTTTTCTTGCTCCTCGTATTCTTCTCCCCTGTTTCTTCGCCTCGGATTTTTCACACTTCTCTTCCTCCTCGTAGTGGCATACTGTTGATCCTCCTCTGATTTTCGCCCCTTGTGTTCTCGTCGTTTTTGTATTTTGCTTTTTTTTTCTTGCTCCTCTTATTCTTCTCCCCTGTTTCTTCGCCTCGGGTTTTTCACACTTCTCTTACTCCACGTAGTGACATATGGTTGATCCTCCTCTGATTTTCGCCCCTTGTGTTCTCCTCGTTTTTGTATTTTGCTTTTTTTTTTTGCTCCTCGTATTCTTCTCCTCTGTTTCTTCGCCTCGGGTTTTTCACACTTCTCTTGCTCCTCGTAGTGGCATACTGTTGATCCTCCTCTGATTTTCGCCCCTTGTGTTCTCCTCGTTTTTGTATTTTGCTTTTTTTTTCTTGCTCCTCGTGTTCTTCTCCCCTGTTTCTTTGCCTCGGGTTTTTCACACTTCTCTTACTCCACGTAGGGCCGCACTTTTGATCCTCCTCTGATTTTCGCCCCTTGTGTTCTCCTCGTTTTTGTATTTTGCTTTTTTTTTCTTGCTCCTCGTATTCTTCTCCCCTGTTTCTTCGCCTCGTGTTTTTCACACTTCTCTTACTCCACGTAGTGCCACAATTTTGATCCTTCTCTGATTTTCGCCCCTTGTGTTCTCCTCGTTTTTGTATTTTGCTTTATTTTCTTGCTCCTCGTATTCTTCTCCCCTGTTTCTTCGCCTCGGGTTTTTCACAGTTCTCTTACTCCACCTAGTGCCACACTTTTGATCCTCCTCCGATTTTCGCCCCTTGTGTTCTCCTCTTTTTTGTATTTTGCTTTTTTTTTCTTGCTCCTCGTATTCTTCTCCCCTGTTTCTTCGCCTCGGGTTTTTCACACTTCTCTTACTCCACGTAGTGCCACACTTTTGATCCTCCTCTGATTTTCGCCCCTTGTGTTCTCCTCGTTTTTGTATTTTGCTTTTTTTTTCTTGCTCCTCGTATTCTTCTCCCCTGTTTCTTTGCCTCGGGTTTTTCACACTTCTCTTACTCCACGTAGTGGCATACTGTTGATCCTCCTCTGATTTTCGCCCCTTGTGTTCTCCTCGTTTTTGTATTTTGCTTTTTTTTCTTGCTCCTCGTATTCTTCTCCCCTGTTTCTTCGCCTCGGGTTTTTAACACTTTCCTTGCTCCTCGTAGTGGCATACTGTTGATCCTCCTCTGATTTTCGCCCCTTGTGTTCTCCTCGTTTTTGTATTTTGCTTTTTTTTTCTTGCTCCTCGTATTCTTCTCCCCTGTTTCTTCGCCTCGGGTTTTTCACACTTCTCTTGCTCCTCGTAGTGGCATACTGTTGATCCTCCTCTGATTTTCGCCCCTTGTGTTCTCCTCGTTTTTGTATTTTGCTTCTTTTTTCTTGCTCCTCGTATTCTTCTCCCCTGTTTCTTCGCCTCGGGTTTTTCACACTTCTCTTACTCCACCTAGTGCCACACTTTTGATCCTCCTCTGATTTTCGCCCCTTGTGTTCTCCTCGTTTTTGTATTTTGCTTTTTTTTTTCTTGCTCCTCGTATTCTTCTCCCCTGTTTCTTCGTCTCAGGTTTTTCACACTTCTCTTACTGCACGTAGTGGCATACTATTGATCCTCCTCTGATTTTCGCCCCTTGTGTTCTCCTCGTTTATGTATTTTGCTTTTTTTTCTTGCTCCTCGTATTCTTCTCCCCTGTTTCTTCGTCTCGGATTTTTCACACTTCTCTTGCTCCTCGTAGTGGCATACTGTTGATCCTCCTCTGATTTTCGCCCCTTGTGTTCTCGTCGTTTTTGTATTTTGCTTTTTTTTTCTTGCTCCTCTTATTCTTCTCCCCTGTTTCTTCGCCTCGGGTTTTTCACACTTCTCTTACTCCACGGAGTGACATATGGTTGATCCTCCTCTGATTTTCGCCCCTTGTGTTCTCCTCGTTTTTGTATTTTGCTTTTTTTTCTTGCTCCTCGTATTCTTCTCCTCTGTTTCTTCGCCTCGGGTTTTTCACACTTCTCTTGCTCCTCGTAGTGGCATACTGTTGATCCTCCTCTGATTTTCGCCCCTTGTGTTCTCCTCGTTTTTGTATTTTGCTTTTTTTTTCTTGCTCCTCGTATTCTTCTCCCCTGTTTCTTCGCCTCGGGTTTTTCACACTTCTCTTGCTCCTCGTAGTGGCATACTGTTGATCCTCCTCTGATTTTCGCCCCTTGTGTTCTCCTCGTTTTTGTATTTTGCTTCTTTTTTCTTGCTCCTCGTATTCTTCTCCCCTGTTTCTTCGCCTCGGGTTTTTCACACTTCTCTTACTCCACCTAGTGCCACACTTTTGATCCTCCTCTGATTTTCGCCCCTTGTGTTCTCCTCGTTTTTGTATTTTGCTTTTTTTTTTCTTGCTCCTCGTATTCTTCTCCCCTGTTTCTTCATCTCAGGTTTTTCACACTTCTCTTACTGCACGTAGTGGCATACTGTTGATCCTCCTCTGATTTTCGCCCCTTGTGTTCTCCTCGTTTATGTATTTTGCTTTTTTTTCTTACTCCTCGTATTCTTCTCCCCTGTTTCTTCGTCTCGGATTTTTCACACTTCTCTTGCTCCTCGTAGTGGCATACTGTTGATCCTCCTCTGATTTTCGCCCCTTGTGTTCTCGTCGTTTTTGTATTTTGCTTTTTTTTTCTTGCTCCTCTTATTCTTCTCCCCTGTTTCTTCGCCTCGGGTTTTTCACACTTCTCTTACTCCACGTAGTGCCACACTTTTGATCCTCCTCTGATTTTCGCCCCTTGTGTTCTCCTCGTTTTTGTATTTTGCTTTTTTTTTCTTGCTCCTCGTATTCTTCTCCCCTGTTTCTTCGCCTCGGGTTTTTCACACTTCTCTTACTCCACGTAGTGGCATACGGTTGATCCTCCTCTGATTTTCGCCCCTTGTGTTCTCCTCGTTTTTGTATTTTGCTTTTTTTTCTTGCTCCTCGTATTCTTCTCCTCTGTTTCTTCACCTCGGGTTTTTCACACTTCTCTTGCTCCTCGTAGTGGCATACTGTTGATCCTCCTCTGATTTTCGCCCCTTGTGTTCTCCTCGTTTTTGTATTTTGCTTTTTTTTTCTTGCTCCTCGTATTCTTCTCCCCTGTTTCTTGACATCAGCTTTTTCACACTTCTCTTACTCCTCGTAGTGGCATACTGTTGATCCTCCTCTGATTTTCGCCCCTTGTGTTCTCCTCGTTTTTGTATTTTGCTTTTTTTTTCTTGCTCCTCGTATTCTTCTCCCCTGTTTCTTCGCCTCGGGTTTTTCACATCTCTTACTCCACGTAGTGCCACACTTTTGATCCTCCTCTGATTTTCGCCCCTTGTGTTCTCCTCGTTTTTGTATTTTGCTTTTTTTTTCTTGCTCCCCGTATTCTTCTCCCCTGTTTCTTCACCTCGGGTTTTTCACACTGCTTTTACTCCACGTAGTGGCACACTTTTGATCCTCCTCTGATTTTTGCCCCTTGTGTTCTCCTCATTTTTGTATTTTGCTTTTTTTTTCTTGCTCCTCATATTCTTCTCCCGTGTTTCTTCGCCTCGGGTTTTTCACACTGCTCTTACTCCTCGCAGTGGCATACTTTTGATCCTCCTCTGATTTTTGCCCCTTGTGTTCTCCTCGTTTTTGTATTTTGCTTTTTTTTCTTGCTCCTCGTATTCTTCTCCCGTGTTTCTTAGCCTCAGCTTTTTCACGATGCTCTTACTCCTCGTAGTGGCGCACTTTTGATCCTCCTCTGATTTTTGCCCCTTGTGTTCTCCTCGTTTTTGTATTTTGCTTTTTTTTTCTTGCTCCTCGTATTCTTCTCCCCTGTTTCTTCGCCTTGGGTTTTTCACACTTCTCTTACTCCATGTAGTGCCACACTTTTTATCCTCCTCTGATTTTCGCCCCTTGTGTTCTCCTCGTTTTTGTATTTTGCTTTTTTTTTCTTGCTCCCCGTAGTCTTCTCCCCTGTTCCTTTGCCTTGCGTTTTTCACAGTTCTCTTACTCCATGTAGTGCCACACTTTTGATCCTCCTCTGATTTTCGCCCCTTGTGTTCTCCTCGTTTTTGTATTTTGCTTTTTTGTTCTTGCTCCCCGTATTCTTCTCCCCTGTTTTTTCGTGTTGGGTTTTTCACACTTCTCTTACTCCATGTAGTGCCACACTTTTGATCCTCCTGTGATTTTCGCCCCTTGTGTTCTCCTCGTTTTTGTATTTTGCTGTTTTTTTCTTGCTCCCCGTATTTTTCTCCCGTGTTTCTTCACCTCGGGTTTTTCACACTGCTCTTTCTCCATGTAGTGCCACACTTTTGATCCTCCTCTGATTTTCGTCCCTTGTATTCTCCTCGTTTTTGTATTTTGCTTTTTTATCTTGCTCCCCGTATTCTTCTCCCCTGTTTCTTTGACTTGCGTTTTTCACACTTCTCTTACTCCATGTAGTGCCACACTTTTGATCCTCCTCTGATTTTCACCCCTTGTGTTCTTCTCGTTTTTGTATTTTGCTTTTTTTTTCTTGCTCCTTGTATTCTTCTCCCCTGTTTCTTCGCCTTGTGTTTTTCACACGTCTCTTACTCCTTGTAGTGCTACCGTTTTGATCCTGCTCTGATTTTCATCCCTTGTGTTCTTCTCGTTTTTGTATTTTGCTTTTTTTTTCCTTGCTCCTCGTATTCTTCTCCCCTGTTTCTTCGCCTCGGGTTTTTCACACTTCTCTTACTCCACGTAGTGGCATACGGATGATCCTCCTCTGATTTTCGCCCCTTGTGTTCTCCTCGTTTTTGTATTTTGCTTTTTTTTCTTGCTCCTCGTATTCTTCTCCCTGTTTCTTCACCTCGGGTTTTTCACACTTCTCTTGCTCCTCGTAGTGGCATACTGTTGATCCTCCACTGATTTTCGCCCCTTGTGTTCTCCTCGTTTTTGTATTTTGCTTTTTTTTTCTTGCTCCTCGTATTCTTCTCCCCTGTTTCTTCACATCAGCTTTTTCACACTTCTCTTACTCCTCGTAGTGGCATACTGTTGATCCTCCTCTGATTTTCGCCCCTTGTGTTCTCCTCGTTTTTGTATTTTGCTTTTTTTTTCTTGCTCCTCGTATTCTTCTCCCCTGTTTCTTCGCCTGGGTTTTTCACACTTCTCTTACTCCACGTAGTGCCACACTTCTGATCCTCCTCTGATTTTCGCCCCTTGGGTTCTCCTCGTTTTTGTATTTTGCTTTTTTTTTCTTGCTACTCGTATTCTTCTCCCCTGTTTCTTCGCCTCGGGTTTTTCACACTTCTCTTACTCCACCTAGTGGCATACTGTTGATCCTCCTCTGATTTTCGCCCCTTGTGTTCTCCTCGTTTATGTATTTTGCTTTTTTTTCTTGCTCCTCGTATTCTTCTCCCCTGTTTCTTCGCCTCGGATTTTTCACACTTCTCTTGCTCCTCGTAGTGGCATACTGTTGATCCTCCTCTGATTTTCGCCCCTTTTGTTCTCGTCGTTTTTGTATTTTGCTTTTTTTTTCTTGCTCCTCTTATTCTTCTCCCCTGTTTCTTCGCCTCGGGTTTTTCACACTTCTCTTACTCCACGTAGTGACATATGGTTGATCCTCCTCTGATTTTCGCCCCTTGTGTTCTCCTCGTTTTTGTATTTTGCTTTTTTTTCTTGCTCCTCGTATTCTTCTCCTCTGTTTCTTCGCCTCGGGTTTTTCACACTTCTCTTGCTCCTCGTAGTGGCATACTGTTGATCCTCCTCTGATTTTCGCCCCTTGTGTTCTCCTCGTTTTTGTATTTTGCTTTTTTTTTTCTTTCTCCTCGTATTCTTCTCCCCTGTTTCTTTGCCTCGGGTTTTTCACACTTCTCTTACTCCACGTAGGGCCGCACTTTTGATCCTCCTTTGATTTTCGCCCCTTGTGTTCTCCTCGTTTTTGTATTTTGCTTTTTTTTTCTTACTCCTCGTATTCTTCTCCCCTGTTTCTTCGCCTCGGGTTTTTCACACTTCTCTTACTCCACGTAGTGCCACAATTTTGATCCTTCTCTGATTTTCGCCCCTTGTGTTCTCCTCGTTTTTGTATTTTGCTTTTTTTTCTTGCTCCTCGTATTCTTCTCCCCTGTTTCTTCGCCTCGGGTTTTTCACACTTCTGTTACTCCACGTAGTGCCACACTTTTGATCCTCCTCTGATTTTCGGCCCTTGTGTTCTCCTCGTTTTTGTATTTTGCTTTTTTTTTTCTTGCTCCTCGTATTCTTCTCCCCTGTTTCTTCCCCTCGGGTTTTTCACACTTCTCTTACTCCACGTAGTGCCACACTTTTGATCCTCCTCTGATTTTCGCCCCTTGTGTTCTCCTCGTTTTTGTATTTTGCTTTTTTTTTCTTGCTCCTCGTATTCTTCTCCCCTGTTTCTTCGCCTCGGGTTTTTCACACTTCTCTTACTGCACGTAGTGGCATACGGTTGATCCTCCTCTGATTTTCGCCCCTTGTGTTCTCCTCGTTTTTGTATTTTGCTTTTTTTTCTTGCTCCTCGTATTCTTCTCCCCTGTTTCTTCGCCTCGGGTTTTTCACACTTCTCTTGCTCCTCGTAGTGGCATACTGTTGATCCTCCTCTGATTTTCGCCCCTTGTGTTCTCCTCGTTTTTGTATTTTGCTTTTTTTTTCTTGCTCCTCTTATTCTTCTCCCCTGTTTCTTCGCATCGGGTTTTTCACACTTCTCTTACTCCACGTAGTGGCATACGGTTGATCCTCCTCTGATTTTCGCCCCTTGTGTTCTCCTCGTTTTTGTATTTTGCTTTTTTTTCTTGCTCCTCGTATTCTTCTCCTCTGTTTCTTCGCCTCGGGTTTTTCACACTTCTCTTGCTCCTCGTAGTGGCATACTGTTGATCCTCCTCTGATTTTCGCCCCTTGTGTTCTCCTCGTCTTTGTATTTTGCTTTTTTTTCTTGCTCCTCGTATTCTTCTCCCCTGTTTCTTCGCCTCGGGTTTTTCACACTTCTCTTACTCCACGTAGTGCCACACTTTTGATCCTCCTCTGATTTTCGCCCCTTGTGTTCTCCTCGTTTTTGTATTTTGCTTTTTTTTTCTTGCTCCTCATATTCTTCTCCCGTGTTTCTTCGCCTCGGGTTTTTCACACTTCTCTTACTCCTCGCAATGGCACACTTTTGATCCTCCTCTGATTTTCGCCCCTTGTGTTCTCCTCATTTTTGTATTTTGCTTTTTTTTTCTTGCTCCTCATATTCTTCTCCCGTGTTTCTTCGCCTCGGGTTTTTCACACTGCTCTTACTCCTCGCAATGGCACACTTTTGATCCTCCTCTGATTTTTGCCCCTTGTGTTCTCCTCGTTTTTGTATTTTGCTTTTTTTTCTTGCTCCTCGTATTCTTCTCCCGTGTTTCTTAGCCTCAGCTTTTTCACGATGCTCTTACTCCTCGTAGTGGCGCACTTTTGATCCTCCTCTGATTTTTGCCCCTTGTGTTCTCCTCGTTTTTGTATTTTGCTTTTTTTTTCTTGCTCCTCGTATTCTTCTCCCCTGTTTCTTCGCCTTGGGTTTTTCACACTTCTCTTACTCCATGTAGTGCCACACTTTTTATCCTCCTCTGATTTTCGCCCCTTGTGTTCTCCTCGTTTTTGTATTTTGCTTTTTTTTTCTTGCTCCCCGTAGTCTTCTCCCCTGTTTCTTTGGCTTGCGTTTTTCACAGTTCTCTTACTCCACGTAGTGCCACACTTCTGATTCTCCTCTGATTTTCGCCCCTTGGGTTCTCCTCGTTTTTGTATTTTGCTTTTTTTTTCTTGCTACTCGTATTCTTCTCCCCTGTTTCTTCGCCTCGGGTTTTTCACACTTCTCTTACTCCACCTAGTGGCATACTGTTGATCCTCCTCTGATTTTCGCCCCTTGTGTTCTCCTCGTTTATGTATTTTGCTTTTTTTTCTTGCTCCTCGTATTCTTCTCCCCTGTTTCTTCGCCTCGGATTTTTCACACTTCTCTTGCTCCTCGTAGTGGCATACTGTTGATCCTCCTCTGATTTTCGCCCCTTTTGTTCTCGTCGTTTTTGTATTTTGCTTTTTTTTTCTTGCTCCTCTTATTCTTCTCCCCTGTTTCTTCGCCTCGGGTTTTTCACACTTCTCTTACTCCACGTAGTGACATATGGTTGATCCTCCTCTGATTTTCGCCCCTTGTGTTCTCCTCGTTTTTGTATTTTGCTTTTTTTTCTTGCTCCTCGTATTCTTCTCCTCTGTTTCTTCGCCTCGGGTTTTTCACACTTCTCTTGCTCCTCGTAGTGGCATACTGTTGATCCTCCTCTGATTTTCGCCCCTTGTGTTCTCCTCGTTTTTGTATTTTGCTTTTTTTTTTCTTTCTCCTCGTATTCTTCTCCCCTGTTTCTTTGCCTCGGGTTTTTCACACTTCTCTTACTCCACGTAGGGCCGCACTTTTGATCCTCCTTTGATTTTCGCGCCTTGTGTTCTCCTCGTTTTTGTATTTTGCTTTTTTTTTCTTACTCCTCGTATTCTTCTCCCCTGTTTCTTCGCCTCGGGTTTTTCACACTTCTCTTACTCCACGTAGTGCCACAATTTTGATCCTTCTCTGATTTTCGCCCCTTGTGTTCTCCTCGTTTTTGTATTTTGCTTTTTTTTCTTGCTCCTCGTATTCTTCTCCCCTGTTTCTTCGCCTCGGGTTTTTCACACTTCTGTTACTCCACGTAGTGCCACACTTTTGATCCTCCTCTGATTTTCGGCCCTTGTGTTCTCCTCGTTTTTGTATTTTTCTTTTTTTTTTCTTGCTCCTCGTATTCTTCTCCCCTGTTTCTTCCCCTCGGGTTTTTCACACTTCTCTTACTGCACGTAGTGCCACACTTTTGATCCTCCTCTGATTTTCGCCCCTTGTGTTCTCCTCGTTTTTGTATTTTGCTTTTTTTTTCTTGCTCCTCGTATTCTTCTCCCCTGTTTCTTCGCCTCGGGTTTTTCACACTTCTCTTACTGCACGTAGTGGCATACGGTTGATCCTCCTCTGATTTTCGCCCCTTGTGTTCTCCTCGTTTTTGTATTTTGCTTTTTTTTCTTGCTCCTCGTATTCTTCTCCCCTGTTTCTTCGCCTCGGGTTTTTCACACTTCTCTTGCTCCTCGTAGTGGCATACTGTTGATCCTCCTCTGATTTTCGCCCCTTGTGTTCTCCTCGTTTTTGTATTTTGCTTTTTTTTTCTTGCTCCTCTTATTCTTCTCCCCTGTTTCTTCGCATCGGGTTTTTCACACTTCTCTTACTCCACGTAGTGGCATACGGTTGATCCTCCTCTGATTTTCGCCCCTTGTGTTCTCCTCGTTTTTGTATTTTGCTTTTTTTTCTTGCTCCTCGTATTCTTCTCCTCTGTTTCTTCGCCTCGGGTTTTTCACCCTTCTCTTGCTCCTCGTAGTGGCACACTGTTGATCCTCCTCTGATTTTCGCCCCTTGTGTTCTCCTCGTCTTTGTATTTTGCTTTTTTTTCTTGCTCCTCGTATTCTTCTCCCCTGTTTCTTCGCCTCGGGTTTTTCACACTTCTCTTACTCCACGTAGTGCCACACTTTTGATCCTCCTCTGATTTTCGCCCCTTGTGTTCTCCTCGTTTTTGTATTTTGCTTTTTTTTTCTTGCTCCTCATATTCTTCTCCCGTGTTTCTTCGCCTCGGGTTTTTCACACTTCTCTTACTCCTCGCAATGGCACACTTTTGATCCTCCTCTGATTTTCGCCCCTTGTGTTCTCCTCATTTTTGTATTTTGCTTTTTTTTTCTTGCTCCTCATATTCTTCTCCCGTGTTTCTTCGCCTCGGGTTTTTCACACTGCTCTTACTCCTCGCAATGGCACACTTTTGATCCTCCTCTGATTTTTGCCCCTTGTGTTCTCCTCGTTTTTGTATTTTGCTTTTTTTTCTTGCTCCTCGTATTCTTCTCCCGTGTTTCTTAGCCTCAGCTTTTTCACGATGCTCTTACTCCTCGTAGTGGCGCACTTTTGATCCTCCTCTGATTTTTGCCCCTTGTGTTCTCCTCGTTTTTGTATTTTGCTTTTTTTTTCTTGCTCCTCGTATTCTTCTCCCCTGTTTCTTCGCCTTGGGTTTTTCACACTTCTCTTACTCCATGTAGTGCCACACTTTTTATCCTCCTCTGATTTTCGCCCCTTGTGTTCTCCTCGTTTTTGTATTTTGCTTTTTTTTTCTTGCTCCCCGTAGTTTTCTCCCCTGTTTCTTTGGCTTGCGTTTTTCACAGTTCTCTTACTCCATGTAGTGCCACACTTTTGATCCTCCTCTGATTTTCGCCCCTTGTGTTCTCCTCGTTTTTGTATTTTGCTTTTTTTTTCTTGCTCCTCGTGTTCTTCTCCCCTGTTTCTTCGCCTCGTGTTTTTCACACGTCTCTTACTCCTTGTAGTGCCACACTTTTGATCCTCCTCTGATTTTCGCCCCTTGTGTTCTCCTCGTTTTTGTATTTTGCTTTTTTTTTCTTTCTCCTCGTATTCTTCTCCCCTGTTTTTTCGCGTTGGGTTTTTCACACTTCTCTTACTCCATGTAGTGCCACACTTTTGATCCTCCTCTGATTTTCGCCCCTTGTGTTCTCCTCGTTTTTGTATTTTGCTTTTTTTTTCTTGCTCACCGTATTTTTCTCCCGTGTTTCTTCACCTCGGGTTTTTCACACTGCTCTTTCTCCATGTAGTGCCACACTTTTGATCTTCCTCGGATTTTCGTCCCTTGTGTTCTCCTCGTTTTTGTATTTTGCTTTTTTTTCTTGCTCCCCGTATTCTTCTCCCCTGTTTCTTCGCCTTGCGTTTTTTAACACTTCTCTTACTCCATGTAGTGCCACACTTTTGATCCTCCTCTGATTTTCACCCCTTGTGTTCTTCTCGTTTTTGTATTTTGCTTTTTTTTTCTTGCTCCTTGTATTCTTCTCCCCTGTTTCTTCGCCTTGTGTTTTTCACACGTCTCTTACTCCTTGTAGTGCCACCGTTTTGATCCTGCTCTGATTTTCATCCCTTGTGTTCTTCTCGTTTTTGTATTTTGCTTTTTTTTTCCTTGCTCCTCGTATTGTTCTCCCCTGTTTCTTCGCCTCGGGTTTTTCACACTTCTCTTACTCCACGTAGTGGCATACGGATGATCCTCCTCTGATTTTCGCCCCTTGTGTTCTCCTCGTTTTTGTATTTTGCTTTTTTTTCTTGCTCCTCGTATTCTTCTCCTCTGTTTCTTTACCTCGGGTTTTTCACACTTCTCCTGCTCCTCGTAGTGGCATACTGTTGATCCTCCTCTGATTTTCGCCCCTTGTGTTCTCCTCGTTTTTGTATTTTGCTTTTTTTTTCTTGCTCCTCGTATTCTTCTCCCCTGTTTCTTCACATCAGCTTTTTCACACTTCTCTTACTCCTCGTAGTGGCATACTGTTGATCCTTCTCTGATTTTCGCCCCTTGTGTTCTCCACGTTTTTGTATTTTGCTTTTTTTTTCTTGCTCCTCGTATTCTTCTCCCCTGTTTCTTCACCTCGGGTTTTTCACACTTCTCTTACTCCACGTAGTGCCACACTTCTGATCCTCCTCTGATTTTCGCCCCTTGTGTTCTCCTCGTTTTTGTATTTTGCTTTTTTTTTCTTGCTACTCGTATTCTTCTCCCGTGTTTCTTCGCCTCGGGTTTTTCACACTTCTCTTACTCCACCTAGTGGCATACTGTTGATCCTCCTCTGATTTTCGCCCCTTGTGTTCTCCTCGTTTTTGTATTTTGCTTTTTTTTTCTTGCTCCTCGTATTCTTCTCCCCTGTTTCTTCGCCTCGTGTGTTTCACACTTCTCTTGCTCCTCGTAGTGGCATACTGTTGATCCTCCTCTGATTTTCGCCCCTTGTGTTCTTCTCGTTTTTGTATTTTGCTTCTTTTTTCTTGCTCCTCGTATTCTTCTCCCCTGTTTCTTCGCCTCGGGTTTTTCACACTTCTCTTAATCCACCTAGTGCCACACTTTTGATCCTCCTCTGATTTTCGCCCCTTGTGTTCTCCTCGTTTTTGTATTTTGCTTTTTTTTTCTTGCTCCTCGTATTCTTCTCCCCTGTTTCTTCGCCTCGGGTTTTTCACACTTCTCTTACTGCACGTAGTGGCATACGGTTGATCCTCCTCTGATTTTCGCCCCTTGTGTTCTCCTCGTTTTTGTATTTTGCTTTTTTTTCTTGCTCCTCGTATTCTTCTCCCCTGTTTCTTCGCCTCGGGTTTTTCACACTTCTCTTGCTCCTCGTAGTGGCATACTGTTGATCCTCCTCTGATTTTCGCCCCTTGTGTTCTCCTCGTTTTTGTATTTTGCTTTTTTTTTCTTGCTCCTCTTATTCTTCTCCCCTGTTTCTTCGCCTCGGGTTTTTCACACTTCTCTTACTCCACGTAGTGGCATACGGTTGATCCTCCTCTGATTTTCACCCCTTGTGTTCTCCTCGTTTTTGTATTTTGCTTTTTTTTCTTGCTCCTCGTATTCTTCTCCTCTGTTTCTTCGCCTCGGGTTTTTCACACTTCTCTTGCTCCTCGTAGTGGCATACTGTTGATCCTCCTCTGATTTTCGCCCCTTGTGTTCTCCTCGTTTTTGTATTTTGCTTTTTTTTCTTGCTCCGCGTATTCTTCTCCCCTGTTTCTTCGCCTCGGGTTTTTCACACTTCTCTTACTCCACGTAGTGCCACACTTTTGATCCTCCTCTGATTTTCGCCCCTTGTGTTCTCCTCGTTTTTGTATTTTGCTTTTTTTTTCTTGCTCCTCATATTCTTCTCCCGTGTTTCTTCGCCTCGGGTTTTTCACACTGCTCTTACTCCTCGCAATGGCACACTTTTGATCCTCCTCTGATTTTCGCCCCTTGTGTTCTCCTCATTTTTGTATTTTGCTTTTTTTTTCTTGCTCCTCATATTCTTCTCCCGTGTTTCTTCGCCTCGGGTTTTTCACACTGCTCTTACTCCTCGCAATGGCACACTTTTGATCCTCCTCTGATTTTTGCCCCTTGTGTTCTCCTCGTTTTTGTATTTTGCTTTTTTTTCTTGCTCCTCGTATTCTTCTCCCGTGTTTCTTAGCCTCAGCTTTTTCACGATGCTCTTACTCCTCGTAGTGGCGCACTTTTGATCCTCCTCTGATTTTTGCCCCTTGTGTTCTCCTCGTTTTTGTATTTTGCTTTTTTTGTCTTGCTCCTCGTATTCTTCTCCCCTGTTTCTTCACCTTGGGTTTTTCACACTTCTTTTACTCCATGTAGTGCCACACTTTTTATCCTCCTCTGATTTTCTCCCCTTGTGTTCTCCTCGTTTTTGTATTTTGCTTTTTTTTTCTTGCTCCCCGTAGTCTTCTCCCCTGTTTCTTTGGCTTGCGTTTTTCACAGTTCTCTTACTCCATGTAGTGCCACACTTTTGATCCTCCTCTGATTTTCGCCCCTTGTGTTCTCCTCGTTTTTGTATTTTGCTTTTTTTTTCTTGCTCCTCGTGTTCTTCTCCCCTGTTTCTTCGCCTCGTGTTTTTCACACGTCTCTTACTCCTTGTAGTGCCACACTTTTGATCCTCCTCTGATTTTCGCCCCTTGTGTTCTCCTCGTTTTTGTATTTTGCTTTTTTTTTCTTTCTCCTCGTATTCTTCTCCCCTGTTTTTTCGCATTGGGTTTTTCACACTTCTCTTACTCCATGTAGTGCCACACTTTTGATCCTCCTCTGATTTTCGCCCCTTGTGTTCTCCTCGTTTTTGTATTTTGCTTTTTTTTTCTTGCTCGCCGTATTTTTCTCCCGTGTTTCTTCACCTCGGGTTTTTCACACTGCTCTTTCTCCATGTAGTGCCACACTTTTGATCCTCCTCTGATTTTCGTCCCTTGTGTTCTCCTCGTTTTTGTATTTTGCTTTTTTTTTCTTGCTCCCCGTATTCTTCTCCCCTGTTTCTTCGCCTTGCGTTTTTTAACACTTCTCTTACTCCATGTAGTGCCACACTTTTGATCCTCCTCTGATTTTCACCCCTTGTGTTCTTCTCGTTTTTGTATTTTGCTTTTTTTTTCTTGCTCCTTGTATTCTTCTCCCCTGTTTCTTCGCCTTGTGTTTTTCACACGTCTCTTACTCCTTGTAGTGCCACCGTTTTGATCCTCCTCTGATTTTCATCCCTTGTGTTCTTCTCGTTTTTGTATTTTGCTTTTTTTTTCCTTGCTCCTCGTATTCTTCTCCCCTGTTTCTTCGCCTCGGGTTTTTCACACTTCTCTTACTCCACGTAGTGGCATACGGATGATCCTCCTCTGATTTTCGCCCCTTGTGTTCTCCTCGTTTTTGTATTTTGCTTTTTTTTCTTGCTCCTCGTATTCTTCTCCTCTGTTTCTTCACCTCGGGTTTTTCACACTTCTCTTGCTCCTCGTAGTGGCATACTGTTGATCCTCCTCTGATTTTCGCCCCTTGTGTTCTCCTCGTTTTTGTATTTTGCTTTTTTTTTCTTGCTCCTCGTATTCTTCTCCCCTGTTTCTTCACATCAGCTTTTTCACACTTCTCTTACTCCTCGTAGTGGCATACTGTTGATCCTCCTCTGATTTTCGCCCCTTGTGTTCTCCTCCTTTTTGTATTTTGCTTTTTTTTTCTTGCTCCTCGTATTCTTCTCCCCTGTTTCTTCGCCTCGGGTTTTTCACACTTCTCTTACTCCACGTAGTGCCACACTTCTGATCCTCCTCTGATTTTCGCCCCTTGTGTTCTCCTCGTTTTTGTATTTTGCTTTTTTTTTCTTGCTACTCGTATTCTTCTCCCCTGTTTCTTCGCCTCGGGTTTTTCACACTTCTCTTACTCCACCTAGTGGCATACTGTTGATCCTCCTCTGATTTTCGCCCCTTGTGTTCTCCTCGTTTTTGTATTTTGCTTTTTTTTTCTTGCTCCTCGTATTTTTCTCCCCTGTTTCTTCGCCTCGTGTGTTTCACACTTCTCTTGCTCCTCGTAGTGGCATACTGTTGATCCTCCTCTGATTTTCGCCCCTTGTGTTCTCCTCGTTTTTGTATTTTGCTTCTTTTTTCTTGCTCCTCGTATTCTTCTCCCCTGTTTCTTCGCCTCGGGTTTTTCACACTTCTCTTAATCCACCTAGTGCCACACTTTTGATCCTCCTCTGATTTTCGCCCCTTGTGTTCTCCTCGTTTTTGTATTTTGCTTTTTTTTTCTTGCTCCTCGTATTCTTCTCCCCTGTTTCTTCGCCTCGGGTTTTTCACACTTCTCTTACTGCACGTAGTGGCATACGGTTGATCCTCCTCTGATTTTCGCCCCTTGTGTTCTCCTCGTTTTTGTATTTTGCTTTTTTTTCTTGCTCCTCGTATTCTTCTCCCCTGTTTCTTCGCCTCGGGTTTTTCACACTTCTCTTGCTCCTCGTAGTGGCATACTGTTGATCCTCCTCTGATTTTCGCCCCTTGTGTTCTCCTCGTTTTTGTATTTTGCTTTTTTTTTCTTGCTCCTCTTATTTTTCTCCCCTGTTTCTTCGCCTCGGGTTTTTCACACTTCTCTTACTCCACGTAGTGGCATACGGTTGATCCTCCTCTGATTTTCGCCCCTTGTGTTCTCCTCGTTTTTGTATTTTGCTTTTTTTTCTTGCTCCTCGTATTCTTCTCCTCTGTTTCTTCGCCTCGGGTTTTTCACACTTCTCTTGCTCCTCGTAGTGGCATACTGTTGATCCTCCTCTGATTTTCGCCCCTTGTGTTCTCCTCGTTTTTGTATTTTGCTTTTTTTTCTTGCTCCGCGTATTCTTCTCCCCTGTTTCTTCGCCTCGGGTTTTTCACACTTCTCTTACTCCACGTAGTGCCACAATTTTGATCCTCCTCTGATTTTCGCCCCTTGTGTTCTCCTCGTTTTTGTATTTTGCTTTTTTTTTCTTGCTCCTCATATTCTTCTCCCGTGTTTCTTCGCCTCGGGTTTTTCACACTGCTCTTACTCCTCGCAATGGCACACTTTTGATCCTCCTCTGATTTTCGCCCCTTGTGTTCTCCTCATTTTTGTATTTTGCTTTTTTTTTCTTGCTCCTCATATTCTTCTCCCGTGTTTCTTCGCCTCGGGTTTTTCACACTGCTCTTACTCCTCGCAATGGCACACTTTTGATCCTCCTCTGATTTTTGCCCTTTGTGTTCTCCTCGTTTTTGTATTTTGCTTTTTTTTCTTGCTCCTCGTATTCTTCTCCCGTGTTTCTTAGCCTCAGCTTTTTCACGATGCTCTTACTCCTCGTAGTGGCGCACTTTTGATCCTCCTCTGATTTTTGCCCCTTGTGTTCTCCTCGTTTTTGTATTTTGCTTTTTTTTTCTTGCTCCTCGTATTCTTCTCCCCTGTTTCTTCACCTTGGGTTTTTCACACTTCTCTTACTCCATGTAGTGCCACACTTTTTATCCTCCTCTGATTTTCGCCCCTTGTGTTCTCCTCGTTTTTGTATTTTGCTTTTTTTTTCTTGCTCCCCGTAGTCTTCTCCCCTGTTTCTTTGGCTTGCGTTTTTCACAGTTCTCTTACTCCATGTAGTGCCACACTTTTGATCCTCCTCTGATTTTCGCCCCTTGTGTTCTCCTCGTTTTTGTATTTTGCTTTTTTTTTCTTGCTCCTCGTGTTCTTCTCCCCTGTTTCTTCGCCTCGTGTTTTTCACACGTCTCTTACTCCTTGTAGTGCCACACTTTTGATCCTCCTCTGATTTTCGCCCCTTGTGTTCTCCTCGTTTTTGTATTTTGCTTTTTTTTTCTTTCTCCTCGTATTCTTCTCCCCTGTTTTTTCGCGTTGGGTTTTTCACACTTCTCTTACTCCATGTAGTGCCACACTTTTGATCCTCCTCTGATTTTCGCCCCTTGTGTTCTCCTCGTTTTTGTATTTTGCTTTTTTTTTCTTGCTCGCCGTATTTTTCTCCCGTGTTTCTTCACCTCGGGTTTTTCACACTGCTCTTTCTCCATTTAGTGCCACACTTTTGATCCTCCTCTGATTTTCGTCCCTTGTGTTCTCCTCGTTTTTGTATTTTGCTTTTTTTTCTTGCTCCCCGTATTCTTCTCCCCTGTTTCTTCGCCTTGCGTTTTTTAACACTTCTCTTACTCCATGTAGTGCCACACTTTTGATCCTCCTCTGATTTTCACCCCTTGTGTTCTTCTCGTTTTTGTATTTTGCTTTTTTTTTCTTGCTCCTTGTATTCTTCTCCCCTGTTTCTTCGCCTTGTGTTTTTCACACGTCTCTTACTCCTTGTAGTGCCACCGTTTTGATCCTGCTCTGATTTTCATCCCTTGTGTTCTTCTCGTTTTTGTATTTTGCTTTTTTTTTCCTTGCTCCTCGTATTCTTCTCCCCTGTTTCTTCGCCTCGGGTTTTTCACACTTCTCTTACTCCACGTAGTGGCATACGGATGATCCTCCTCTGATTTTCGCCCCTTGTGTTCTCCTCGTTTTTGTATTTTGCTTTTTTTTCTTGCTCCTCGTATTCTTCTCCTCTGTTTCTTCACCTCGGGTTTTTCACACTTCTCTTGCTCCTCGTAGTGGCATACTGTTGATCCTCCTCTGATTTTCGCCCCTTGTGTTCTCCTCGTTTTTGTATTTTGCTTTTTTTTTCTTGCTCCTCGTATTCTTCTCCCCTGTTTCTTCACATCAGCTTTTTCACACTTCTCTTACTCCTCGTAGTGGCATACTGTTGATCCTCCTCTGATTTTCGCCCCTTGTGTTCTCCTCGTTTTTGTATTTTGCTTTTTTTTTCTTGCTCCTCGTATTCTTCTCCCCTGTTTCTTCGCCTCGGGTTTTTCACACTTCTCTTACTCCACGTAGTGCCACACTTCTGATCCTCCTCTGATTTTCGCCCCTTGTGTTCTCCTCGTTTTTGTATTTTGCTTTTTTTTTCTTGCTCCTCGTATTCTTCTCCCCTGTTTCTTCGCCTCGTGTGTTTCACACTTCTCTTGCTCCTCGTAGTGGCATACTGTTGATCCTCCTCTGATTTTCGCCCCTTGTGTTCTCCTCGTTTTTGTATTTTACTTTTTTTTTCTTGCTCCTCTTATTTTTCTCCCCTGTTTCTTCGCCTCGGGTTTTTCACACTTCTCTTACTCCACGTAGTGGCATACGGTTGATCCTCCTCTGATTTTCGCCCCTTGTGTTCTCCTCGTTTTTGTATTTTGCTTTTTTTTCTTGCTCCTCGTATTCTTCTCCTCTGTTTCTTCGCCTCGGGTTTTTCACACTTCTCTTGCTCCTCGTAGTGGCATACTGTTGATCCTCCTCTGATTTTCGCCCCTTGTGTTCTCCTCGTTTTTGTATTTTGCTTTTTTTTCTTGCTCCGCGTATTCTTCTCCCCTGTTTCTTCGCCTCGGGTTTTTCACACTTCTCTTACTCCACGTAGTGCCACAATTTTGATCCTCCTCTGATTTTCGCCCCTTGTGTTCTCCTCGTTTTTGTATTTTGCTTTTTTTTTCTTGCTCCTCATATTCTTCTCCCGTGTTTCTTCGCCTCGGGTTTTTCACACTGCTCTTACTCCTCGCAATGGCACACTTTTGATCCTCCTCTGATTTTCGCCCCTTGTGTTCTCCTCATTTTTGTATTTTGCTTTTTTTTTCTTGCTCCTCATATTCTTCTCCCGTGTTTCTTCGCCTCGGGTTTTTCACACTGCTCTTACTCCTCGCAATGGCACACTTTTGATCCTCCTCTGATTTTTGCCCTTTGTGTTCTCCTCGTTTTTGTATTTTGCTTTTTTTTCTTGCTCCTCGTATTCTTCTCCCGTGTTTCTTAGCCTCAGCTTTTTCACGATGCTCTTACTCCTCGTAGTGGCGCACTTTTGATCCTCCTCTGATTTTTGCCCCTTGTGTTCTCCTCGTTTTTGTATTTTGCTTTTTTTTTCTTGCTCCTCGTATTCTTCTCCCCTGTTTCTTCGCCTTGGGTTTTTCACACTTCTCTTACTCCATGTAGTGCCACACTTTTTATCCTCCTCTGATTTTCGCCCCTTGTGTTCTCCTCGTTTTTGTATTTTGCTTTTTTTTTCTTGCTCCCCGTAGTCTTCTCCCCTGTTTCTTTGGCTTGCGTTTTTCACAGGTCTCTTACTCCATGTAGTGCCACACTTTTGATCCTCCTCTGATTTTCGCCCCTTGTGTTCTCCTCGTTTTTGTATTTTGCTTTTTTTTTCTTGCTCCTCGTGTTCTTCTCCCCTGTTTCTTCGCCTCGTGTTTTTCACACGTCTCTTACTCCTTGTAGTGCCACACTTTTGATCCTCCTCTGATTTTCGCCCCTTGTGTTCTCCTCGTTTTTGTATTTTGCTTTTTTTTTCTTTCTCCTCGTATTCTTCTCCCCTGTTTTTTCGCGTTGGGTTTTTCACACTTCTCTTACTCCATGTAGTGCCACACTTTTGATCCTCCTCTGATTTTCGCCCCTTGTGTTCTCCTCGTTTTTGTATTTTGCTTTTTTTTTCTTGCTCGCCGTATTTTTCTCCCGTGTTTCTTCACCTCGGGTTTTTCACACTGCTCTTTCTCCATGTAGTGCCACACTTTTGATCCTCCTCTGATTTTCGTCCCTTGTGTTCTCCTCGTTTTTGTATTTTGCTTTTTTTTCTTGCTCCCCGTATTCTTCTCCCCTGTTTCTTCGCCTTGCGTTTTTTAACACTTCTCTTACTCCATGTAGTGCCACACTTTTGATCCTCCTCTGATTTTCACCCCTTGTGTTCTTCTCGTTTTTGTATTTTGCTTTTTTTTTCTTGCTCCTTGTATTCTTCTCCCCTGTTTCTTCGCCTTGTGTTTTTCACACGTCTCTTACTCCTTGTAGTGCCACCGTTTTGATCCTGCTCTGATTTTCATCCCTTGTGTTCTTCTCGTTTTTGTATTTTGCTTTTTTTTTCCTTGCTCCTCGTATTCTTCTCCCCTGTTTCTTCGCCTCGGGTTTTTCACACTTCTCTTACTCCACGTAGTGGCATACGGATGATCCTCCTCTGATTTTCGCCCCTTGTGTTCTCCTCGTTTTTGTATTTTGCTTTTTTTTCTTGCTCCTCGTATTCTTCTCCTCTGTTTCTTCACCTCGGGTTTTTCACACTTCTCTTGCTCCTCGTAGTGGCATACTGTTGATCCTCCTCTGATTTTCGCCCCTTGTGTTCTCCTCGTTTTTGTATTTTGCTTTTTTTTTCTTGCTCCTCGTATTCTTCTCCCCTGTTTCTTCACATCAGCTTTTTCACACTTCTCTTACTCCTCGTAGTGGCATACTGTTGATCCTCCTCTGATTTTCGCCCCTTGTGTTCTCCTCGTTTTTGTATTTTGCTTTTTTTTTCTTGCTCCTCGTATTCTTCTCCCCTGTTTCTTCGCCTCGGGTTTTTCACACTTCTCTTACTCCACGTAGTGCCACACTTCTGATCCTCCTCTGATTTTCGCCCCTTGTGTTCTCCTCGTTTTTGTATTTTGCTTTTTTTTTCTTGCTCCTCGTATTCTTCTCCCCTGTTTCTTCGCCTCGTGTGTTTCACACTTCTCTTGCTCCTCGTAGTGGCATACTGTTGATCCTCCTCTGATTTTCGCCCCTTGTGTTCTCCTCGTTTTTGTATTTTGCTTCTTTTTTCTTGCTCCTCGTATTCTTCTCCCCTGTTTCTTCGCCTCGGGTTTTTCACACTTCTCTTAATCCACCTAGTGCCACACTTTTGATCCTCCTCTGATTTTCGCCCCTTGTGTTCTCCTCGTTTATGTATTTTGCTTTTTTTTTTCTTGCTCCTCGTATTCTTGTCCCCTGTTTCTTCGTCTCGGGTTTTTCACACTTCTCTTACTCCACGTAGTGGCATACTGTTTATCCTCCTCTGATTTTCGCCCCTTGTGTTCTCCTCGTTTATGTATTTTGCTTTTTTTTCTTGCTCCTCGTATTCTTCTCCCCTGTTTCTTCGCCTCGGATTTTTCACACTTCTCTTGCTCCTCGTAGTGGCATACTGTTGATCCTCCTCTGATTTTCGCCCCTTGTGTTCTCGTCGTTTTTGTATTTTGCTTTTTTTTTCTTGCTCCTCTTATTCTTCTCCCCTGTTTCTTCGCCTCGGGTTTTTCACACTTCTCTTACTCCACGTTGTGACATATGGTTGATCCTCCTCTGATTTTCGCCCCTTGTGTTCTCCTCGTTTTTGTATTTTGCTTTTTTTTCTTGCTCCTCGTATTCTTCTCCTCTGTTTCTTCGCCTCGGGTTTTTCACACTTCTCTTGCTCCTCGTAGTGGCATACTGTTGATCCTCCTCTGATTTTCGCCCCTTGTGTTCTCCTCGTTTTTGTATTTTGCTTTTTTTTTCTTTCTCCTCGTATTCTTCTCCCCTGTTTCTTTGCCTCGGGTTTTTCACACTTCTCTTACTCCACGTAGGGCCGCACTTTTGATCCTCCTTTGATTTTCGCCCCTTGTGTTCTCCTCGTTTTTGTATTTTGCTTTTTTTTTCTTGCTCCTCGTATTCTTCTCCCCTGTTTCTTCACCTCGGGTTTTTCACACTTCTCTTACTCCACGTAGTGCCACAATTTTGATCCTTCTCTGATTTTCGCCCCTTGTGTTCTCCTCGTTTTTGTATTTTGCTTTTTTTTCTTGCTCCTCGTATTCTTCTCCCCTGTT
Source organism: Cervus elaphus (assembly GCF_910594005.1). Taxonomy (NCBI): domain Eukaryota; kingdom Metazoa; phylum Chordata; class Mammalia; order Artiodactyla; family Cervidae; genus Cervus; species Cervus elaphus. The sequence goes on from NC_057836.1 coordinate 73,763,254, forward strand.
TCTTCGCCTCGGGTTTTTCACACTTCTGTTACTCCACGTAGTGCCACACTTTTGATCCTCCTCTGATTTTCGGCCCTTGTGTTCTCCTCGTTTTTGTATTTTGCTTTTTTTTTTCTTGCTCCTCGTATTCTTCTCCCCTGTTTCTTCCCCTCGGGTTTTTCACACTTCTCTTACTCCACTTAGTGCCACACTTTTGATCCTCCTCTGATTTTCGCCCCTTGTGTTCTCCTCGTTTTTGTATTTTGCTTTTTTTTTCTTGCTCCTCGTATTCTTCTCCCCTGTTTCTTCGCCTCGGGTTTTTCACACTTCTCTTACTGCACGTAGTGGCATACGGTTGATCCTCCTCTGATTTTCGCCCCTTGTGTTCTCCTCGTTTTTGTATTTTGCTTTTTTTTCTTGCTCCTCGTATTCTTCTCCCCTGTTTCTTCGCCTCGGGTTTTTCACACTTCTCTTGCTCCTCGTAGTGGCATACTGTTGATCCTCCTCTGATTTTCGCCCCTTGTGTTCTCCTCGTTTTTGTATTTTACTTTTTTTTTCTTGCTCCTCTTATTCTTCTCCCCTGTTTGTTCGCCTCGGGTTTTTCACACTTCTCTTACTCCACGTAGTGGCATACGGTTGATCCTCCTCTGATTTTCGCCCCTTGTGTTCTCCTCGTTTTTGTATTTTGCTTTTTTTTCTTGCTCCTCGTATTCTTCTCCTCTGTTTCTTCGCCTCGGGTTTTTCACACTTCTCTTGCTCCTCGTAGTGGCATACTGTTGATCCTCCTCTGATTTTCGCCCCTTGTGTTCTCCTCGTTTTTGTATTTTGCTTTTTTTTTCTTGCTCCTCGTGTTCTTCTCCCCTGTTTCTTCGCCTCGTGTTTTTCACACGTCTCTTACTCCTTGTAGTGCCACACTTTTGATCCTCCTCTGATTTTCGCCCCTTGTGTCTCCTCGTTTATGTATTTTGCTTTTTTGTTCTTGCTCCCCGTATTCTTCTCCCCTGTTTTTTCGCGTTGGGTTTTTCACACTTCTCTTACTCCATGTAGTGCCACACTTTTGATCCTCCTCTGATTTTCGCCCCTTGTGTTCTCCTCGTTTTTGTATTTTGCTTTTTTTTTCTTGCTCCCCGTATTTTTCTCCCGTGTTTCTTCACCTCGGGTTTTTCACACTTCTCTTGCTCCTCGTAGTGGCATACTGTTGATCCTCCTCTGATTTTCGCCCCTTGTGTTCTCCTCGTTTTTGTATTTTGCTTCTTTTTTCTTGCTCCTCGTATTCTTCTCCCCTGTTTCTTCACCTCGGGTTTTTCACACTTCTCTTAATCCACGTAGTGGCATACTGTTGATCCTCCTCTGATTTTCGCCCCTTGTGTTCTCCTCGTTTATGTATTTTGCTTTTTTTTCTTGCTCCTCGTATTCTTCTCCCCTGTTTCTTCGCCTCGGATTTTTCACACTTCTCTTGCTCCTCGTAGTGGCATACTGTTGATCCTCCTCTGATTTTCGCCCCTTGTGTTCTCGTCGTTTTTGTATTTTGCTTTTTTTTTCTTGCTCCTCTTATTCTTCTCCCCTGTTTCTTCGCCTCGGGTTTTTCACACTTCTCTTACTCCACGGAGTGACATATGGTTGATCCTCCTCTGATTTTCGCCCCTTGTGTTCTCCTCGTTTTTGTATTTTGCTTTTTTTTCTTGCTCCTCGTATTCTTCTCCTCTGTTTCTTCGCCTCGGGTTTTTCACACTTCTCTTGCTCCTCGTAGTGGCATACTGTTGATCCTCCTCTGATTTTCGCCCCTTGTGTTCTCCTCGTTTTTGTATTTTGCTTTTTTTTTCTTTCTCCTCGTATTCTTCTCCCCTGTTTCTTTGCCTCGGGTTTTTCACACTTCTCTTACTCCACGTAGGGCCGCACTTTTGATCCTCCTTTGATTTTCGCCCCTTGTGTTCTCCTCGTTTTTGTATTTTGCTTTTTTTTTCTTGCTCCTCGTGTTCTTCTCCCCTGTTTCTTCGCCTCGGGTTTTTCACACTTCTCTTACTCCACGTAGTGCCACAATTTTGATCCTTCTCTGATTTTCGCCCCTTGTGTTCTCCTCGTTTTTGTATTTTGCTTTTTTTTCTTGCTCCTCGTATTCTTCTCCCCTGTTTCTTCGCCTCGGGTTTTTCACACTTCTGTTACTCCACGTAGTGCCACACTTTTGATCCTCCTCTGATTTTCGGCCCTTGTGTTCTCCTCGTTTTTGTATTTTGCTTTTTTTTTTCTTGCTCCTCGTATTCTTCTCCCCTGTTTCTTCCCCTCGGGTTTTTCACACTTCTCTTACTCCACGTAGTGCCACACTTTTGATCCTCCTCTGATTTTCGCCCCTTGTGTTCTCCTCGTTTTTGTATTTTGCTTTTTTTTTCTTGCTCCTCGGATTCTTGTCCCCTGTTTCTTCGCCTCGGGTTTTTCACACTTCTCTTACTGCACGTAGTGGCATACGGTTGATCCTCCTCTGATTTTCGCCCCTTGTGTTCTCCTCGTTTTTGTATTTTGCTTTTTTTTCTTGCTCCTCGTATTCTTCTCCCCTGTTTCTTCGCCTCGGGTTTTTCACACTTCTCTTGCTCCTCGTAGTGGCATACTGTTGATCCTCCTCTGATTTTCGCCCCTTGTGTTCTCCTCGTTTTTGTATTTTGCTTTTTTTTTCTTGCTCCTCTTATTCTTCTCCCCTGTTTCTTCGCCTCGGGTTTTTCACACTTCTCTTACTCCACGTAGTGGCATACGGTTGATCCTCCTCTGATTTTCGCCCCTTGTGTTCTCCTCGTTTTTGTATTTTGCTTTTTTTTCTTGCTCCTCGTATTCTTCTCCTCTGTTTCTTCGCCTCGGGTTTTTCACACTTCTCCTGCTCCTCGTAGTGGCATACTGTCGATCCGCCTCTGATTTTCGCCCCTTGTGTTCTCCTCGTTTTTGTATTTTGCTTTTTTTTTCTTGCTCCTTGTATTCTTCTCCCCTGTTTCTTCGCCTTGGGTTTTTCACACTTCTCTTACTCCACGTAGTGCCACACTTTTGATCCTCCTCTGATTTTCGCCCCTTGTGTTCTCCTCGTTTTTGTATTTTGCTTTTTTTTCTTGCTCCGCGTATTCTTCTCCTCTGTTTCTTCGCCTCGGGTTTTTCACACTTCTCTTGCTCCTCGTAGTGGCATACTGTTGATCCTCCTCTGATTTTCGCCCCTTGTGTTCTCCTCGTTTTTGTATTTTGCTTTTTTTTTCTTGCTCCTCGTATTCTTCTCCCCTGTTTCTTCGCCTCGTGTGTTTCACACTTCTCTTGCTCCTCGTAGTGGCATACTGTTGATCCTCCTCTGATTTTCGCCCCTTGTGTTCTCCTCGTTTTTGTATTTTGCTTCTTTTTTCTTGCTCCTCGTATTCTTCTCCCCTGTTTCTTCGCCTCGGGTTTTTCACACTTCTCTTAATCCACCTAGTGCCACACTTTTGATCCTCCTCTGATTTTCGCCCCTTGTGTTCTCCTCGTTTTTGTATTTTGCTTTTTTTTTTCTTGCTCCTCGTATTCTTGTCCCCTGTTTCTTCATCTCGGGTTTTTCACACTTCTCTTACTCCACGTAGTGGCATACTGTTTATCCTCCTCTGATTTTCGCCCCTTGTGTTCTCCTCGTTTATGTATTTTGCTTTTTTTTCTTGCTCCTCGTATTCTTCTCCCCTGTTTCTTCGCCTCGGATTTTTCACACTTCTCTTGCTCCTCGTAGTGGCATACTGTTGATCCTCCTCTGATTTTCGCCCCTTGTGTTCTCGTCGTTTTTGTATTTTGCTTTTTTTTTCTTGCTCCTCTTATTCTTCTCCCCTGTTTCTTCGCCTCGGGTTTTTCACACTTCTCTTACTCCACGTTGTGACATATGGTTGATCCTCCTCTGATTTTCGCCCCTTGTGTTCTCCTCGTTTTTGTATTTTGCTTTTTTTTCTTGCTCCTCGTATTCTTCTCCTCTGTTTCTTCGCCTCGGGTTTTTCACACTTCTCTTGCTCCTCGTAGTGGCATACTGTTGATCCTCCTCTGATTTTCGCCCCTTGTGTTCTCCTCGTTTTTGTATTTTGCTTTTTTTTTCTTTCTCCTCGTATTTTTCTCCCCTGTTTCTTTGCCTCGGGTTTTTCACACTTCTCTTACTCCACGTAGGGCCGCACTTTTGATCCTCCTTTGATTTTCGCCCCTTGTGTTCTCCTCGTTTTTGTATTTTGCTTTTTTTTTCTTGCTCCTCGTATTCTTCTCCCCTGTTTCTTCACCTCGGGTTTTTCACACTTCTCTTACTCCACGTAGTGCCACAATTTTGATCCTTCTCTGATTTTCGCCCCTTGTGTTCTCCTCGTTTTTGTATTTTGCTTTTTTTTCTTGCTCCTCGTATTCTTCTCCCCTGTTTCTTCGCCTCGGGTTTTTCACACTTCTGTTACTCCACGTAGTGCCACACTTTTGATCCTCCTCTGATTTTCGGCCCTTGTGTTCTCCTCGTTTTTGTATTTTGCTTTTTTTTTTCTTGCTCCTCGTATTCTTCTCCCCTGTTTCTTCCCCTCGGGTTTTTCACACTTCTCTTACTGCACTTAGTGCCACACTTTTGATCCTCCTCTGATTTTCGCCCCTTGTGTTCTCCTCGTTTTTGTATTTTGCTTTTTTTTTCTTGCTCCTCGTATTCTTCTCCCCTGTTTCTTCGCCTCGGGTTTTTCACACTTCTCTTACTGCACGTAGTGGCATACGGTTGATCCTCCTCTGATTTTCGCCCCTTGTGTTCTCCTCGTTTTTGTATTTTGCTTTTTTTTCTTGCTCCTCGTATTCTTCTCCCCTGTTTCTTCGCCTCGGGTTTTTCACACTTCTCTTGCTCCTCGTAGTGGCATACTGTTGATCCTCCTCTGATTTTCGCCCCTTGTGTTCTCCTCGTTTTTGTATTTTACTTTTTTTTTCTTGCTCCTCTTATTCTTCTCCCCTGTTTGTTCGCCTCGGGTTTTTCACACTTCTCTTACTCCACGTAGTGGCATACGGTTGATCCTCCTCTGATTTTCGCCCCTTGTGTTCTCCTCATTTTTGTATTTTGCTTTTTTTTCTTGCTCCTCGTATTCTTCTCCTCTGTTTCTTCGCCTCGGGTTTTTCACACTTCTCTTGCTCCTCGTAGTGGCATACTGTTGATCCTCCTCTGATTTTCGCCCCTTGTGTTCTCCTCGTTTTTGTGTTTTGCTTTTTTTTCTTGCTCCTCGTATTCTTCTCCCGTGTTTCTTAGCCTCAGCTTTTTCACGATGCTCTTACTCCTCGTAGTGGCGCACTTTTGATCCTCCTCTGATTTTTGCCCCTTGTGTTCTCCTCGTTTTTGTATTTTGCTTTTTTTTTCTTGCTCCTCGTATTCTTCTCCCCTGTTTCTTTGCCTTGGGTTTTTCACACTTCTCTTACTCCATGTAGTGCCACAATTTTTATCCTCCTCTGATTTTCGCCCCTTGTGTTCTCCTCGTTTTTGTATTTTGCTTTTTTTTTTCTTGCTCCCCGTAGTCTTCTCCCCTGTTTCTTTGCCTTGCGTTTTTCACAGTTCTCTTACTCCATGTAGTGCCACACTTTTGATCCTCCTCTGATTTTCGCCCCTTGTGTTCTCCTCGTTTTTGTATTTTGCTTTTTTTTTCTTGCTCCTCGTATTCTTCTCCCCTGTTTCTTCGCCTCGTGTTTTTCACACTTCTCTTACTCCTTGTAGTGCCACACTTTTGATCCTCCTCTGATTTTCGCCCCTTGTGTTCTCCTCGTTTATGTATTTTGCTTTTTTGTTCTTGCTCCCCGTATTCTTCTCCCCTGTTTTTTCGCGTTGGGTTTTTCACACTTCTCTTACTCCATGTAGTGCCACACTTTTGATCCTCCTCTGATTTTCGCCCCTTGTGTTCTCCTCGTTTTTGTATTTTGCTTTTTTTTTCTTGCTCCCCGTATTTTTCTCCCGTGTTTCTTCACCTCGGGTTTTTCACACTTCTCTTGCTCCTCGTAGTGGCATACTGTTGATCCTCCTCTGATTTTCGCCCCTTGTGTTCTCCTCGTTTTTGTATTTTGCTTCTTTTTTCTTGCTCCTCGTATTCTTCTCCCCTGTTTCTTCACCTCGGGTTTTTCACACTTCTCTTAATCCACGTAGTGGCATACTGTTGATCCTCCTCTGATTTTCGCCCCTTGTGTTCTCCTCGTTTATGTATTTTGCTTTTTTTTCTTGCTCCTCGTATTCTTCTCCCCTGTTTCTTCGCCTCGGATTTTTCACACTTCTCTTGCTCCTCGTAGTGGCATACTGTTGATCCTCCTCTGATTTTCGCCCCTTGTGTTCTCGTCGTTTTTGTATTTTGCTTTTTTTTTCTTGCTCCTCTTATTCTTCTCCCCTGTTTCTTCGCCTCGGGTTTTTCACACTTCTCTTACTCCACGGAGTGGCATACGGTTGATCCTCCTCTGATTTTCGCCCCTTGTGTTCTCCTCGTTTTTGTATTTTGCTTTTTTTTCTTGCTCCTCGTATTCTTCTCCTCTGTTTCTTCGCCTCGGGTTTTTCACACTTCTCTTGCTCCTCGTAGTGGCATACTGTTGATCCTCCTCTGATTTTCGCCCCTTGTGTTCTCCTCGTTTTTGTATTTTGCTTTTTTTTTCTTTCTCCTCGTATTCTTCTCCCCTGTTTCTTTGCCTCGGGTTTTTCACACTTCTCTTACTCCACGTAGGGCCGCACTTTTGATCCTCCTTTGATTTTCGCCCCTTGTGTTCTCCTCGTTTTTGTATTTTGCTTTTTTTTTCTTGCTCCTCGTGTTCTTCTCCCCTGTTTCTTCGCCTCGGGTTTTTCACACTTCTCTTACTCCACGTAGTGCCACAATTTTGATCCTTCTCTGATTTTCGCCCCTTGTGTTCTCCTCGTTTTTGTATTTTGCTTTTTTTTCTTGCTCCTCGTATTCTTCTCCCCTGTTTCTTCGCCTCGGGTTTTTCACACTTCTGTTACTCCACGTAGTGCCACACTTTTGATCCTCCTCTGATTTTCGGCCCTTGTGTTCTCCTCGTTTTTGTATTTTGCTTTTTTTTTTCTTGCTCCTCGTATTCTTCTCCCCTGTTTCTTCCCCTCGGGTTTTTCACACTTCTCTTACTGCACGTAGTGCCACACTTTTGATCCTCCTCTGATTTTCGCCCCTTGTGTTCTCCTCGTTTTTGTATTTTGCTTTTTTTTTCTTGCTCCTCGGATTCTTCTCCCCTGTTTCTTCGCCTCGGGTTTTTCACACTTCTCTTACTGCACGTAGTGGCATACGGTTGATCCTCCTCTGATTTTCGCCCCTTGTGTTCTCCTCGTTTTTGTATTTTGCTTTTTTTTCTTGCTCCTCGTATTCTTCTCCCCTGTTTCTTCGCCTCGGGTTTTTCACACTTCTCTTGCTCCTCGTAGTGGCATACTGTTGATCCTCCTCTGATTTTCGCCCCTTGTGTTCTCCTCGTTTTTGTATTTTGCTTTTTTTTTCTTGCTCCTCTTATTCTTCTCCCCTGTTTCTTCGCCTCGGGTTTTTCACACTTCTCTTACTCCACGTAGTGGCATACGGTTGATCCTCCTCTGATTTTCGCCCCTTGTGTTCTCCTCGTTTTTGTATTTTGCTTTTTTTTCTTGCTCCTCGTATTCTTCTCCTCTGTTTCTTCGCCTCGGGTTTTTCACACTTCTCCTGCTCCTCGTAGTGGCATACTGTCGATCCTCCTCTGATTTTCGCCCCTTGTGTTCTCCTCGTTTTTGTATTTTGCTTTTTTTTTCTTGCTCCTTGTATTCTTCTCCCCTGTTTCTTCGCCTTGGGTTTTTCACACTTCTCTTACTCCACGTAGTGCCACACTTTTGATCCTCCTCTGATTTTCGCCCCTTGTGTTCTCCTCGTTTTTGTATTTTGCTTTTTTTTCTTGCTCCGCGTATTCTTCTCCTCTGTTTCTTCGCCTCGGGTTTTTCACACTTCTCTTGCTCCTCGTAGTGGCATACTGTTGATCCTCCTCTGATTTTCGCCCCTTGTGTTCTCCTCGTTTTTGTATTTTGCTTTTTTTTTCTTGCTCCTCGTATTCTTCTCCCCTGTTTCTTCACCTCGGGTTTTTCACACTTCTCTTACTCCACGTAGTACCACACTTTTGATCCTCCTCTGATTTTCGCCCCTTGTGTTCTCCTCGTTGTTGTATTTTGCTTTTTTTTTCTTGCTCCTCGTATTCTTCTCCCCTGTTTCTTCGCCTCGGGTTTTACACACTTCTCTTACTCCACGTAGTGCCACACTTTTGATCCTCCTCTGATTTTCGCCCCTTGTGTTCTCCTCGTTTTTGTATTTTGCTTTTTTTTCTTGCTCCTCGTATTCTTCTCCCCTGTTTCTTCGCCTCGGGTTTTTCACACTTCTCTTACTCCACGTAGTGGCATACGGTTGATCCTCCTCTGATTTCACCCTTTGTGTTCTCCTCGTTTTTGTATTTTGCTTTTTTTTCTTGCTCCGCGTATTCTTCTCCTCTGTTTCTTCGCCTCGGGTTTTTCACACTTCTCTTGCTCCTCGTCGTGGCATACTGTTGATCCTCCTCTGATTTTCGCCCCTTGTGTTCTCCTCGTTTTTGTATTTTGCTTTTTTTTTCTTGCTCCTCGTATTCTTCTCCCCTGTTTCTTCGCCTCGGGTTTTTCACACTTCTCTTACTCCACGTAGTGCCACACTTTTGATCCTCCTCTGATTTTCGCCCCTTGTGTTCTCCTCGTTTTTGTATTTTGCTTTTTTTTTCTTGCTCCTCGTATTCTTCTCCCCTGTTTCTTCACCTCGGGTTTTTCACACTTCTCTTACTCCACCTAGTGCCACACTTTTGATCCTCCTCTGATTTTCGCCCCTTGTGTTCTCCTCGTTTTTGTATTTTGCTTTTTTTTCTTGCTCCTCGTATTCTTCTCCCCTGTTTCTTCGCCTCGGGTTTTTCACACTTCTCTTACTCCACGTAGTGGCATACGGTTGATCCTCCTCTGATTTTCGCCCTTTGTGTTCTCCTCGTTTTTGTATTTTGCTTTTTTTTCTTGCTCCGCGTATTCTTCTCCTCTGTTTCTTCGCCTCGGGTTTTTCACACTTCTCTTGCTCCTCGTAGTGGCATACTGTTGATCCTTCTCTGATTTTCGCACCTTGTGTTCTCCTCGTTTATGTATTTTGCTTTTTTTTCTTGCTCCTCGTATTCTTCTCCCCTGTTTCTTCGCCTCGGATTTTTCACACTTCTCTTGCTCCTCGTAGTGGCATACTGTTGATCCTCCTCTGATTTTCGCCCCTTGTGTTCTCGTCGTTTTTGTATTTTGCTTTTTTTTTCTTGCTCCTCTTATTCTTCTCCCCTGTTTCTTCGCCTCGGGTTTTTCACACTTCTCTTACTCCACGTAGTGACATATGGTTGATCCTCCTCTGATTTTCGCCCCTTGTGTTCTCCTCGTTTTTGTATTTTGCTTTTTTTTCTTGCTCCTCGTATTCTTCTCCTCTGTTTCTTCGCCTCGGGTTTTTCACACTTCTCTTGCTCCTCGTAGTGGCATACTGTTGATCCTCCTCTGATTTTCGCCCCTTGTGTTCTCCTTGTTTTTGTATTTTGCTTTTTTTTTCTTTCTCCTCGTATTCTTCTCCCCTGTTTCTTTGCCTCGGGTTTTTCACACTTCTCTTACTCCACGTAGTGGCATACTGTTGATCCTCCTCTGATTTTCGCCCCTTGTGTTCTCCTCGTTTATGTATTTTGCTTTTTTTTCTTGCTCCTCGTATTCTTCTCCCCTGTTTCTTCGCCTCGGATTTTTCACACTTCTCTTGCTCCTCGTAGTGGCATACTGTTGATCCTCCTCTGATTTTCGCCCCTTGTGTTCTCGTCGTTTTTGTATTTTGCTTTTTTTTTCTTGCTCCTCTTATTCTTCTCCCCTGTTTCTTCGCCTCGGGTTTTTCACACTTCTCTTACTCCACGTAGTGACATATGGTTGATCCTCCTCTGATTTTCGCCCCTTGTTTTCTCCTCGTTTTTGTATTTTGCTTTTTTTTCTTGCTCCTCGTATTCTTCTCCTCTGTTTCTTCGCCTCGGGTTTTTCACACTTCTCTTGCTCCTCGTAGTGGCATACTGTTGATCCTCCTCTGATTTTCGCCCCTTGTGTTCTCCTCGTTTTTGTATTTTGCTTTTTTTTTCTTGCTCCTCGTATTCTTCTCCCCTGTTTCTTTGCCTCGGCTTTTTCCCACTTCTCTTACTCCACGTAGGGCCGCACTTTTGATCCTCCTCTGATTTTCGCCCCTTGTGTTCTCCTCGTTTTTGTATTTTGCTTTTTTTTCTTGCTCCTCGTATTCTTCTCCCCTGTTTCTTCGCCTCGGGTTTTTCACACTTCTCTTACTCCACGTAGTGCCACAATTTTGATCCTTCTCTGATTTTCGCCCCTTGTGTTCTCCTCGTTTTTGTATTTTGCTTTTTTTTCTTGCTCCGCGTATTCTTCTCCCCTGTTTCTTCGCCTCGGGTTTTTCACACTTCTCTTACTCCACCTAGTGCCACACTTTTGATCCTCCTCTGATTTTCGCCCCTTGTGTTCTCCTCTTTTTTGTATTTTGCTTTTTTTTTCTTGCTCCTCGTATTCTCCCCTGTTTCTTCGCCTCGGGTTTTTCACACTTCTCTTACTCCACGTAGTGCCACACTTTTGATCCTCCTCTGATTTTCGCCCCTTGTGTTCTCCTCGTTTTTGTATTTTGCTTTTTTTTTCTTGCTCCTCGTATTCTTCTCCCATGTTTCTTTGCCTCGGGTTTTTCACACTTCTCTTACTCCACGTAGTGGCATACTGTTGATCCTCCTCTGATTTTCGCCCCTTGTGTTCTCCTCGTTTTTGTATTTTGCTTTTTTTTCTTGCTCCTCGTATTCTTCTCCCCTGTTTCTTCGCCTCGGGTTTTTCACACTTCCCTTGCTCCTCGTAGTGGCATACTGTTGATCCTCCTCTGATTTTCGCCCCTTGTGTTCTCCTCGTTTTTGTATTTTGCTTTTTTTTTCTTGCTCCTCGTATTCTTCTCCCCTGTTTCTTCACATCAGCTTTTTCACACTTCTCTTACTCCTCGTAGTGGCATACTGTTGATCCTCCTCTGATTTTCGCCCCTTGTGTTCTCCTCGTTTTTGTATTTTGCTTTTTTTTTCTTGCTCCTCGTATTCTTCTCCCCTGTTTCTTCACCTCGGGTTTTTCACACTTCTCTTACTCCACCTAGTGCCACACTTCTGATCCTCCTCTGATTTTCGCCCCTTGTGTTCTCCTCGTTTTTGTATTTTGCTTTTTTTTTTCTTGCTCCTCGTATTCTTCTCCCCTGTTTCTTCGTCTCGGGTTTTTCACACTTCTCTTACTCCACGTAGTGGCATACTGTTGATCCTCCTCTGATTTTCGCCCCTTGTGTTCTCCTCGTTTATGTATTTTGCTTTTTTTTCTTGCTCCTCGTATTCTTCTCCCCTGTTTCTTCGCCTCGGATTTTTCACACTTCTCTTGCTCCTCGTAGTGGCATACTGTTGATCCTCCTCTGATTTTCGCCCCTTGTGTTCTCGTCGTTTTTGTATTTTGCTTTTTTTTCCTTGTTCCTCTTATTCTTCTCCCCTGTTTCTTCGCCTCGGGTTTTTCACACTTCTCTTACTCCACGTAGTGACATATGGTTGATCCTCCTCTGATTTTCGCCCCTTGTGTTCTCCTCGTTTTTGTATTTTGCTTTTTTTTCTTGCTCCTCGTATTCTTCTCCTCTGTTTCTTCGCCTCGGGTTTTTCACACTTCTCTTGCTCCTCGTAGTGGCATACTGTTGATCCTCCTCTGATTTTCGCCCCTTGTGTTCTCCTCGTTTTTGTATTTTGCTTTTTTTTTCTTGCTCCTCGTATTCTTCTCCCCTGTTTCTTTGCCACGGGTTTTTCACACTTCTCTTACTCCACGTAGGGCCGCACTTTTGATCCTCCTCTGATTTTCGCCCCTTGTGTTCTCCTCGTTTTTGTATTTTGCTTTTTTTTTCTTGCTCCTCGTATTCTTCTCCCCTGTTTCTTCGCCTCGGGTTTTTCACACTTCTCTTACTCCACGTAGTGCCACAATTTTGATCCTTCTCTGATTTTCGCCCCTTGTGTTCTCCTCGTTTTTGTATTTTGCTTTTTTTTCTTGCTCCTCGTATTCTTCTCCCCTGTTTCTTCGCCTCGGGTTTTTCACACTTCTCTTACTCCACCTAGTGCCACACTTTTGATCCTCCTCTGATTTTCGCCCCTTGTGTTCTCCTCTTTTTTGTATTTTGCTTTTTTTTTCTTGCTCCTCGTATTCTCCCCTGTTTCTTCGCCTCGGGTTTTTCACACTTCTCTTACTCCACGTAGTGCCACACTTTTGATCCTCCTCTGATTTTCGCCCCTTGTCTTCTCCTCGTTTTTGTATTTTGCTTTTTTTTTTCTTGCTCCTCGTATTCTTCTCCCCTGTTTCTTCGTCTCGGGTTTTTCACACTTATCTTACTTCACGTAGTGGCATACTGTTGATCCTCCTCTGATTTTCGCCCCTTGTGTTCTCCTCGTTTATGTATTTTGCTTTTTTTTCTTGCTCCTCGTATTCTTCTCCCCTGTTTCTTCGCCTCGGATTTTTCACACTTCTCTTGCTCCTCGTAGTGGCATACTGTTGATCCTCCTCTGATTTTCGCCCCTTGTGTTCTCGTCGTTTTTGTATTTTGCTTTTTTTTTCTTGCTCCTCTTATTCTTCTCCCCTGTTTCTTCGCCTCGGGTTTTTCACACTTCTCTTACTCCACGGAGTGACATATGGTTGATCCTCCTCTGATTTTCGCCCCTTGTGTTCTCCTCGTTTTTGTATTTTGCTTTTTTTTCTTGCTCCTCGTATTCTTCTCCTCTGTTTCTTCGCCTCGGGTTTTTCACACTTCTCTTGCTCCTCGTAGTGGCATACTGTTGATCCTCCTCTGATTTTCGCCCCTTGTGTTCTCCTCGTTTTTGTATTTTGCTTTTTTTTTCTTGCTCCTCGTATTCTTCTCCCCTGTTTCTTCGCCTCGGGTTTTTCACACTTCTCTTACTCCACGTTGTGCCACACTTTTGATCCTCCTCTGATTTTCGCCCCTTGTGTTCTCCTCGTTTTTGTATTTTGCTTTTTTTTTCTTGCTCCTCGTATTCTTCTCCCCTGTTTCTTCGCCTCGCGTTTTTCACACTTCTCTTACTCCACGTAGTGCCACAATTTTGATCCTTCTCTGATTTTCGCCCCTTGTGTTCTCCTCGTTTTTGTATTTTGCTTTTTTTTCTTGCTCCTCGTATTCTTCTCCCCTGTTTCTTCGCCTCGGGTTTTTCACACTTCTCTTACTCCACCTAGTGCCACACTTTTGATCCTCCTCTGATTTTCGCACCTTGTGTTCTCCTCGTTTTTGTATTTTGCTTTTTTTTTCTTGCTCCTCGTATTCTCCCCTGTTTCTTCGCCTCGGGTTTTTCACACTTCTCTTACTCCACGTCGTGGCATACGGTTGATCCTCCTCTGATTTTCGCCCCTTGTGTTCTCCTCGTTTTTGTATTTTGCTTTTTTTTCTTGCTCCTCGTATTCTTTTCCTCTGTTTCTTCGCCTCGGGTTTTTCACACTTCTCTTGCTCCTCGTAGTGGCATACTGTCGATCCTCCTCTGATTTTCGCCCCTTGTGTTCTCCTCGTTTTTGTATTTTGCTTTTTTTTTCTTGCTCCTTGTATTCTTCTCCCCTGTTTCTTAGCCTTGGGTTTTTCACACTTCTCTTACTCCACGTAGTGCCACACTTTTGATCCTCCTCTGATTTTCGCCCCTTGTGTTCTCCTCGTTTTTGTATTTTGCTTTTTTTTCTTGCTCCGCGTATTCTTCTCCTCTGTTTCTTCGCTTCGGGTTTTTCACACTTCTCTTGCTCCTCGTAGTGGCATACTGTCGATCCTCCTCTGATTTTCACCCCTTGTGTTCTCCTCGTTTTTGTATTTTGCTTTTTTTTTCTTGCTCCTCGTATTCTTCTCCCCTGTTTCTTCACATCAGCTTTTTCACACTTCTCTTACTCCTCTTAGTGGCATACTGTTGATCCTCCTCTGATTTTCGCCCCTTGTGTTCTCCTCGTTTATGTATTTTGCTTTTTTTTCTTGCTCCTCGTATTCTTCTCCCCTGTTTCTTCGCCTCGGGTTTTTCACACTTCTCTTACTCCACGTAGTGCCACACTTTTGATCCTCCTCTGATTTTCGCCCCTTGTGTTCTCCTCGTTTTTGTATTTTGCTTTTTTTTCTTGCTCCTCGTATTCTTCTCCCCTGTTTCTTCACCTTGGGTTTTTCACACTTCTCTTACTCCACGTAGTGCCACACTTTTGATCCTCCTCTGATTTTCGCCCCTTGTGTTCTCCTCGTTTTTGTATTTTGCTTTTTTTTTCTTGCTCCTCTTATTCTTCTCCCCTGTTTCTTCGCCTCGGGTTTTTCACACTTCTCTTACTCCACGTAGTGGCATATGGATGATCCTCCTCTGATTTTCGCCCCTTGTGTTCTCCTCGTTTTTGTATTTTGCTTTTTTTTCTTGCTCCTCGTATTCTTCTCCTCTGTTTCTTCACCTCGGGTTTTTCACACTTCTCTTGCTCCTCGTAGTGGCATACTGTTGATCCTCCTCTGATTTTCGCCCCTTGTGTTCTCCTCGTTTTTGTATTTTGCTTTTTTTTCTTGCTCCTCGTATTCTTCTCCCCTGTTTCTTCACATCAGCTTTTTCACACTTCTCTTGCTCCTCGTAGTGGCATACTGTTGATCCTCCTCTGATTTTCGCCCCTTGTGTTCTCCTCGTTTTTGTATTTTGCTTTTTTTTTCTTGCTCCTCGTATTCTTCTCCCCTGTTTCTTCACCTCGGGTTTTTCACACTTCTCTTACTCCACCTAGGGCCACACTTCTGATCCTCCTCTGATTTTCGCCCCTTGTGTTCTCCTCGTTTTTGTATTTTGCTTTTTTTTTCTTGCTACTCGTATTCTTCTCCCCTGTTTCTTTGCCTCGGGTTTTTCCCACTTCTCTTACTCCACCTAGTGGCATACTGTTGATCCTCCTCTGATTTTCGCCCCTTGTGTTCTCCTCGTTTTTGTATTTTGCTTTTTTTTTCTTGCTCCTCGTATTCTTCTCCCCTGTTTCTTCGCCTCGTGTGTTTCACACTTCTCTTGCTCCTCGTAGTGGCATACTGTTGATCCTCCTCTGATTTTCGCCCCTTGTGTTCTCCTCGTTTTTGTATTTTGCTTCTTTTTTCTTGCTCCTCGTATTCTTCTCCCCTGTTTCTTCGTCTCGGGTTTTTCACACTTCTCTTACTCCACGTAGTGGCATACTGTTGATCCTCCTCTGACTTTCGCCCCTTGTGTTCTCCTCGTTTATGTATTTTGCTTTTTTTTCTTGCTCCTCGTATTCTTCTCCCCTGTTTCTTCGCCTCGGATTTTTCACACTTCTCTTGCTCCTCGTAGTGGCATACTGTTGATCCTCCTCTGATTTTCGCCCCTTGTGTTCTCGTCGTTTTTGTATTTTGCTTTTTTTTTCTTGCTCCTCTTATTCTTCTCCCCTGTTTCTTCGCCTCGGGTTTTTCACACTTCTCTTACTCCACGTAGTGCCACAATTTTGATCCTTCTCTGATTTTCGCCCCTTGTGTTCTCCTCGTTTTTGTATTTTGCTTTTTTTCCTTGCTCCTCGTATTCTTCTCCCCTGTTTCTTCGCCTCGGGTTTTTCACACTTCTCTTACTCCACCTAGTGCCACACTTTTGATCCTCCTCTGATTTTCGCCCCTTGTGTTCTCCTCTTTTTTGTATTTTGCTTTTTTTTTCTTGCTCCTCGTATTCTTCTCCCCTGTTTCTTCGCCTCGGGTTTTTCACACTTCTCTTACTCCACGTAGTGCCACACTTTTGATCCTCCTCTGATTTTCGCCCCTTGTGTTCTCCTCGTTTTTGTATTTTGCTTTTTTTTTCTTGCTCCTCGTATTCTTCTCCCCTGTTTCTTTGCCTCGGGTTTTTCACACTTCTCTTACTCCACGTAGTGGCATACTGTTGATCCTCCTCTGATTTTCGCCCCTTGTGTTCTCCTCGTTTTTGTATTTTGCTTTTTTTTCTTGCTCCTCGTATTCTTCTCCCCTGTTTCTTCGCCTCGGGTTTTTCACACTTCCCTTGCTCCTCGTAGTGGCATACTGTTGATCCTCCTCTGATTTTCGCCCCTTGTGTTCTCCTCGTTTTTGTATTTTGCTTTTTTTTTCTTGCTCCTCGTATTCTTCTCCCCTGTTTCTTCGCCTCGGGTTTTTCACACTTCTCTTACTCCACCTAGTGGCATACTGTTGATCCTCCTCTGATTTTCGCCCCTTGTGTTCTCCTCGTTTTTGTATTTTGCTTTTTTTTTCTTGCTCCTCGTATTCTTCTCCCCTGTTTCTTCACATCAGCTTTTTCACACTTCTCTTACTCCTCGTAGTGGCATACTGTTGATCCTACTCTGATTTTCGCCCCTTGTGTTCTCCTCGTTTATGTATTTTGCTTTTTTTTCTTGCTCCTCGTATTCTTCTCCCCTGTTTCTTCGCCTCGGATTTTTCACACTTCTCTTGCTCCTCGTAGTGGCATACTGTTGATCCTCCTCTGATTTTCGCACCTTGTGTTCTCGTCGTTTTTGTATTTTGCTTTTTTTTTCTTGCTCCTCTTATTCTTCTCCCCTGTTTCTTCGCCTCGGGTTTTTCACAGTTCTCTTACTCCACGTAGTGGCATACGGTTGATCCTCCTCTGATTTTCGCCCCTTGTGTTCTCCTCGTTTTTGTATTTTGCTTTTTTTTCTTGCTCCTCGTATTCTTCTCCTCTGTTTCTTCACCTCGTGTTTTTCACACTTCTCTTGCTCCTCGTAGTGGCATACTGTTGATCCTCCTCTGATTTTCGCCCCTTGTGTTCTCCTCGTTTTTGTATTTTGCTTTTTTTTTCTTGCTCCTCGTATTCTTCTCCCCTGTTTCTTCGGCTCGGGTTTTTCACACTTCTCTTACTCCACGTAGTGCCACACTTTTGATCCTCCTCTGATTTTCGCCCCTTGTGTTCTCCTCGTTTTTGTATTTTGCTTTTTTTTTCTTGCTCCTCGTATTCTTCTCCCCTGTTTCTTTGGCTCGGTTTTTCACACGTCTCTTACTCCACGTAGTGCCACACTTTTGATCCTCCTCTGATTTTCGCCCCTTGTGTTCTCCTCGTTTTTGTATTTTGCTTTTTTTTCTGCTCCTCGTATTCTTCTCCCCTGTTTCTTCGCCTCGGGTTTTTCACACTTCTCTTGCTCCTCGTAGTGGCATACTGTTGATCCTCCTCTGATTTTCGCCACTTGTGTTCTCCTCGTTTTTGTATTTTGCTTTTTTTTTCTTGCTCCTCGTATTCTTCTCCCCTGTTTCTTCACATCAGCTTTTTCACACTTCTCTTACTCCTCGTAGTGGCATACTGTTGATCCTACTCTGATTTTCGCCCCTTGTGTTCTCCTCGTTTTTGTATTTTGCTTTTTTTTTCTTGCTCCTCGTATTCTTCTCCCCTGTTTCTTCGCCTCGGGTTTTTCACACTTCTCTTGCTCCTCGTAGTGGCATACTGTTGATCCTCCTCTGATTTTCGCCACTTGTGTTCTCCTCGTTTTTGCATTTTGCTTTTTTTTTCTTGCTCCTCGTATTCTTCTCCCCTGTTTCTTCACATCAGCTTTTTCACACTTCTCTTACTCCTCGTAGTGCCACACTTTTGATCCTCCTCTGATTTTCGCCCCTTGTGTTCTCCTCGTTTTTGTATTTTGCTTTTTTTTTTAATGCTCCTCTTATTCTTCTCCCCTGTTTCTTCACCTCGGGTTTTTCACACTTCTCTTACTCCACGTAGTGGCATACGGTTGATCCTCCTCTGATTTTCGCCCCTTATGTTCTCCTCGTTTTTGTATTTTGCTTTTTTTTCTTGCTCCTCGTATTCTTCTCCTCTGTTTCTTCGCCTCGGTTTTTTCACACTTCTCTTGCTCCTCGTAGTGGCATACTGTTGATCCTCCTCTGATTTTCGCCCCTTGTGTTCTCCTCGTTTTTGTATTTTGCTTTTTTTTCTTGCTCCTCGTATTCTTCTCCCCTGTTTCTTCACCTCGGGTTTTTCACACTTCTCTTACTCCACGTAGTGCCACACTTTTGATTCTCCTCTGATTTTCGCCCCTTGTGTTCTCCTCGTTTTTGTATTTTGCTTTTTTTTTCTTGCTCCCCGTATTCTTCTCCCCTGTTTCTTCACGTCGGGTTTTTCACACTGCTTTTACTCCACGTATTGGCACACTTTTGATCCTCCTCTGATTTTTGCCCCTTGTGTTCTCCTCATTTTTGTATTTTGCTTTTTTTTTCTTGCTCCTCATATTCTTCTCCTGTGTTTCTTCGCCTCGGGTTTTTCACACTGCTCTCACTCCTCGCAGTGGCACACTTTTGATCCTCCTCTGATTTTTGCCCCTTGTGTTCTCCTCGTTTTTGTATTTTGCTTTTTTTTCTTGCTCCTCGTATTCTTCTCCCGTGTTTCTTAGCCTCAGCTTTTTCACGATGCTCTTACTCCTCGTAGTGGCGCACTTTTGATCCTCCTCTGATTTTTGCCCCTTGTGTTCTCCTCGTTTTTGTATTTTGCTTTTTTTTTCTTGCTCCTCGTATTCTTCTCCCCTGTTTCTTCGCCTTGGGTTTTTCACACTTCTCTTACTCCATGTAGTGCCAGACTTTTTATCCTCCTCTGATTTTCGCCCCTTGTGTTCTCCTCGTTTTTGTATTTTGCTTTTTTTTTCTTGCTCCCCGTAGTCTTCTCCCCTGTTTCTTTGCCTTGCGTTTTTCACAGTTCTCTTACTCCATGTAGTGCCACACTTTTGATCCTCCTCTGATTTTCGCCCCTTGTGTTCTCCTCGTTTTTGTATTTTGCTTTTTTTTTCTTGCTCCTCGTGTTCTTCTCCCCTGTTTCTTCGCCTCGTGTTTTTCACACGTCTCTTACTCCTTGTAGTGCCACACTTTTGATCCTCCTCTGATTTTCGCCCCTTGTGTTCTCCTCGTTTTTGTATTTTGCTTTTTTGTTCTTGCTCCCCGTATTCTTCTCCCCTGTTTTTTCGCGTTGGGTTTTTCACACTTCTCTTACTCCATGTAGTGCCACACTTTTGATCCTCCTCTGATTTTCGCCCCTTGTGTTCTCCTCGTTTTTGTATTTTGCTTTTTTTTTCTTGCTCCCCGTATTTTTCTCCCGTGTTTCTTCACCTCGGGTTTTTCACACTGCTCTTTCTCCATGTAGTGCCACACTTTTGATCCTTCTCTGATTTTCGCCCCTTGTGTTCTCCACGTTTTTGTATTTTGCTTTTTTTTCTTGCTCCCCGTATTCTTCTCCCCTGTTTCTTCGCCTTGCGTTTTTCACACTTCTCTTACTCCATGTAGTGCCACACTTTTGATCCTCCTCTGATTTTCACCCCTTGTGTTCTTCTCGTTTTTGTATTTTGCTTTTTTTTTCTTGCTCCTTGTATTCTTCTCCCCTGTTTCTTCGCCTTGTGTTTTTCACACGTCTCTTACTCCTTGTAGTGCCACCCTTTTGATCCTGCTCTGATTTTCATCCCTTGTGTTCTTCTCGTTTTTGTATTTTGCTTTTTTTTTCCTTGCTCCTCGTATTCTTCTCCCCTGTTTCTTTGCCTCGGGTTTTTCACACTGCTCTTGCTCCTCGTAGTGGCACACTTTTGATCCTCCTCTGATTTTCGCCCCTTGTGTTCTCCTCGTTTTTGTATTTTGCTTTTTTTTTCATGCTCCTTGTATTCTTCTCCCCTGTTTCTTCACCTCAGGTTTTTCACACTTCTCTTGCTCCTTGTAGTGCCACACTTTTGATCCTCCTCTGATTTTTGCCCCTTGTGTTCTCCTCGTTTTTGTATTTTGCTTTTCTTTCTTGCTCTTTGTATTCTTTTCCCCTGTTTCTTCACCTCAGGTTTTTCACACTGTTCTTGCTCCTCGTACTGCCACACTTTTGATCCTCCTCTGATTTTTGCCCCTTGTGTTCTCCTCGTTTTTGTATTTTGCTTTTCTTTCTTGCTCTTTGTATTCTTCTCCCCTGTTTCTTCACCTCAGGTTTTTCACACTGTTCTTGCTCCTCGTACTGCCACACTTTTGATCCTCCTCTGATTTTTGCCCCTTGTGTTCTCCTCGTTTTTGTATTTTGCTTTTTTTTTCTTGCTCCTCGTATTCTTCTCCCCTGTTTCTTTGCCTCAGCTTTTTCACACTGCTCTTGCTCCTCGTAGTGCCACACTTTTGATCCTCCTCTGATTTTCGCCCCTTGTGTTCTCCTCGTTTTTGTATTTTGCTTTTTTTTTCTTGCTCCTCGTATTCTTCTCCCCTGTTTCTTTGCCTTGTGTTTTTCACACTGCTCTTGCTCCTCGTAGCGCCACACTTTTGATCCTCCGCTGATTTTCGCCCCTTGTGTTCTCCTCGTTTTTGTATTTTGGTTTTTTTTTTTCTTGCACCTCGTATTCTTCCCCCTGTTTCTTCACCTCGGGTTTTTCACACTGCTCTTGCTCCTCGTAGTGGCACACTTTTGATCCTCCTCAGATTTTCGCCCCTTGTGTTCTCCTCGTTTTTGCATTTTGCTTTTTTTTTCTTGCTCCTCGTATTCTTCTCCCCTGTTTCTTCACCTCGGGTTTTTCACACTTCTCTTGCTCCTCGTTGTGCCACACTTTTGATCCTCCTCTGATTTTCGCCTCTTGTGTTCTCCTCGTTTTTGTATTTTGCTTTTTTTTCCTTGCTCCTCGTATTCTTCTCCCGTGTTTCTTTGCCTCGGGTTTTTCACACTTCTCTTACTCCTTGTAGTGCCACACTTTTGATCCTCCTCTGATTTTCGCCCCTTGTGTTCTCCTCGTTTTTGTATTTTGCTTTTTTTTTCTTGCTCCCCGTATTCTTCTCCCTGTTTCTTCACCTTGGGTTTTTCACACTTCCCTTGCTCCTCGTAGTGGCACACTTTTGATCCTCCTCTGATTTTCTCCCCTTGTCTGCTCCTCGTTTTTGTATTTTGCTTTTTTTTTCTGGCTCCTTGTATTCTTCTCCCCTGTTTGTTCACCTCGGGTTTTTAACACTTCTCTTGCTACTCGTAGTGCCCCACTTTTGATCCTGCTCTGATTTTCGCCCCTTGTCTGCTCCTCGTTTTTGTCTTTTGCTTTTTTTTTCTGGCTCCTCGTATTCTTCTCGCCTGTTTCTTCACCTCGCGTTTTTCACACTTCTCTTGCTCCTTGTAGTGCCCCACGTTTGATCCTCCTCTGATTTTCGCCCCTTGTCTGCTCCTCTTTTGTGTCTTTTGCCTTTTTTTTCTGGCTCCTCGTATTCTTCTCCCCTGTTTCTTCGCCTCGGGGGAATCACGTGGGAGTCACGTGGCAATCACGGTGGAATCACATGGGCAACACATGGGAATCAAGTGAGAATCACATGGGAATCACGTGGGAATCACGAGGTCATCACGTGGGAATCACGTGGTCATCACGTAGGCATCATGTGGGTAACACGTGGGAATCACGTGGGTATCACGTGGGCATCACGTGGGCATCACGTGGGAATGATGTGGGAGTCACATGGGCAACACATGGGAATCACGTGAGAATCACACGGGAATCACGTGGACGTCATGTGAGAATCACGTGGGAATCACGTGGGAATCACGTGGGTATCACGTGGTCATCACGTGGGAATAACGTGGGTATCCCATGGGCAACAAGTTGTCATCACGTGGGAATCAAGTGGGAATCACATGGTCGTCACGTGGGCATCACGTGGGCATAACGAAGTCATCACGTGGCAATCACGCGGCAATCACGTGGGCATCACATGGGAATCACGTGTTCGACACGTGGGCATCACGTGGGTATCACGTGGGCATCACGTGGTCATCACGTGGGAAGCCCGTGGCAATCACATGAGTATCACGTGGGTATCACGTGGGAATCACGTGGCCAACAAGTGTGAATCACGTGGGCAACACGTGGGAATCACGTGGGAATCACGTGGCCAACACGTGGGAATCACGTGGGCATCAAGTGGTCATCATGTGGGAATCACGTGGGAATCACTTGGGCATCACGGGAGAATCACGTTGCAAATACGGGGGAATCACGCGGGAATCACGTCGGCAACACGTGGGAATCACGTGGGATTCACGTGGGCATCACGTGGGTATCACGTGGTCATCACGTGGAAATCACGTGCCAATCACATGGGAATCACGTGGGCAACCAGTGGGAATCACGTGGGCAACACGTTTGAATAGCGTGGGGAACACGTGAGCATCACGTGGGAATCACGTGGGAATCACGTGGGTATAACGTGGTCATGATTTGAGAATCACGTGGGAATCATGTGGGAATCACGTGGTCATCACGTGGGATTCACGTGGTCATCACGTGGCAATCACGTGGCAATCACATGGGCAACACATCGGAATCACGTGGCAAACACGTGGGAATCACGTGGGAATCACGTGGCCAACACGTGGGAATCACGTGGGCATCACGTGGGAATCACGTGCCAATCACGTGGGAATCACGTGGGAATCACGTGGGCAACACGTTTGAATCACGTGGGAATCACGTGGGCCTCACGTGGGAATCACGTGGGAATCACGTGGGTATCACGTGGTCATCATTTCGGAATCACGTGGGAATAACGTGGGTATCACGTGGGAATCACGTGAGCATCACGTGGTCACCACGTGGAAATCAGGTGGGAATCACGTGGGCATCACTTGTGAATCACGTAGCAAACACATGGGAATCACTTGGGAATCACGTCGGCAACACGTGGGAATCACGTGGGAATCACGTGGGCATCACGTGGGCATCAGGTGGTCATCACGTGGGAATCACGTGCCAATCACGTGGGATTCACGTGGCCAACAAGTGTGAATCACGTGGGCAACACGTGGGAATCACGTGGGAATCACGTGGCCAACACGTGGGAATCACGTGGGCATCAAGTGGTCATCATGTGGGAATCACGTGGGAATCACTTAGGCATCACGGGAGAATCACGTTGCAAATACGGGGGAATCACGCGGGAATCACGTCGGCAACACGTGGGAATCACGTGGGAATCACGTGGGCATCACGTGGGTATCATGTGGTCATCACGTGGAAATCACGTGCCAATCACATGGGAATCACGTGGGCAACCATTGGGAATCACGTGGGCAACACGTTTGAATAGCGTGGGGAACACGTGAGCATCACGTGGGAATCACGTGGGAATCACGTGGGTATAACGTGGTCATGATTTGAGAATCATGTGGGAATCATGTGGGAATCACGTGGTCATCACGTGGGAATCACGTGGTCATCACGTGGCAATCACGTGGCAATCACGTGGGCAACACATCGGAATCACGTGGCAAACACGTGGGAATCACGTGGCCAACACGTGGGAATCACGTGGGCATCACGTGGGAATCACGTGCCAATCACGTGGGAATCACGTGCCAATCACGTGGGCAACACGTGGGAAACACGTGGGCAACACGTTTGAATCACGTGGGAATCACGTGGGAATCACGTGGGCCTCACGTGGGAATCACGTGGGAATCACGTGGGAATCACGTGGGTATCACGTGGTCATCATTTCGGAATCACGTGGGAATAACGTGGGTATCACGTGGGAATCACGTGAGCATCACGTGGTCACCACGTGGAAATCAGGTGGGAATCACGTGGGCATCACTTGTGAATCACGTAGCAAACACATGGGAATCACTTGGGAATCACGTCGGCAACACGTGGGAATCACGTGGGAATCACGTGGGCATCACGTGGGCATCAGGTGGTCATCACGTGGGAATCACATGCCAATCACGTGGGAATCACGTGGGCAATCAGTGGGAATCACGTGGGCAACACGTTTGAATCACGTGGGAATCACGTGGGAATCATGTGGGAATCACGTGGGTATCACGTGGTCATGATTTGGGAATCACGTGGGAATTACGTGGGAATCACGTGGACATCACGTGGGAATCACGTGGGCATCACGTCGGCATCACGTGGGCATTCGTGGGAATCACATGCCAATCACGTGTGAATCATGTGGTCATCACGTGGGAATCCTGTGGCAATCACATGGGTATCACATGGGAATCAAGTGGGAATCACGTGGCCAACACGTGTGAATCACCTGGGCATCACGTGGGCATCACGTGGGGATCACATGTTCATCACGTGGTCATCACGTGCCAATCACGTGGGAATCACGTGGGCAACCAGTGGGAATCACGTGGGCAACACGTTTGAATCACGTGGGAATCACGTGGGAATCACGTGCCAATCACATGGGAATCACGTGGGCAACCAGTGGGAATCACGCGGGAATCACGTGCCAATCACGTGGGAATCATGTGGTCATCACGTGGGAATCCCGTGGCGATCACATGGGTATCACGTGGGAATCACGTGGCCAACACGTGTGAATCATGTAGGCATCACGTTGTCATCACGTGGGCAACACGTGGGAATCACGTGGGAATCACGTGGCAACACATGGGATTCACGTGGACATCACGTGGTCAACACGTGGAAATCACTAGGGAATCACGTGGGCATCACGTGGGCATCACGAAGTCATCACGTGGCAATCACGTGGCAATCACGTGGGCATCACGTGGGCATCACGTGGGAATCACGTGGTTGACACGTGGGCATCACGTGGGAATCACGTGTGCATCACGTGGGCATCACGGGGTCATCACGTGGGAATCATGTGGCCAACATGTGGGAATCACGTGGAAATCACGTGGGCATCACGTGGTCATCACGTGGGTATCACGTGGCAATCACGTGGGAATCACGTGGGAATCACGTGGTCGACACGTGGGCATCACGTGGGCATCACGTGGTCATCACGTGTGCAACACGTGGGAATCACGTGGGAATCACATGGGCAACACGTGGGAATCACGTGGGCATCACGTGGTCATCAAGTGGGAATCATGTGGGAATCACATGGGCATCACGTGGGCATCACGTGGGCATCACAAAATCATCACGTGGCAATGACGTGGCAATCACGTGGGCATCACGACGGAATCACGTGGGAATCACGTGGTCGACACGTGGGCATCACGTGAGTATCACGTGCGCATCACGTGGTCATCACGTGGGAATCACGTGGCCAACATGTGGGAATCACGTGGCAATCACGTGGGCATCACGTGGGCATCACGTGCCAATCACGTGCCAATCACGTGGGAATCATGTGGTCAATACGTGGGAAGCCCGTGGCAATCACATGGGTATCACGTGGGAATCACGTGTCCAACACCTGTGAATCACGTGGGCATCACGTGGTCATCACGTGGGCAACACGTGGGAATCAAGTGGGAATCACGTGGTCATGATTTGGGAATCACATGGGTATCACGTGGGAATCACGTGGCCAACACGTGTGAATTACGTGGGCATCACGTGGTCATCACGTGGGAATCCCGTGGCAATCACGTAGGAATCACGTGGGAATCACG
Source organism: Cervus elaphus (assembly GCF_910594005.1). Lineage (NCBI taxonomy): Eukaryota > Metazoa > Chordata > Mammalia > Artiodactyla > Cervidae > Cervus > Cervus elaphus. The sequence continues at coordinate 73,788,643 of NC_057836.1, forward strand.
TGGTCGACACGTGGGCATCACTTGGGAATCACGTGGGAATCACGTGGGCATCACGTGGTCATCACGTGGCCACAACGTGGGAAACACGTGGGAATCACACGGCCAACACGTGGGCATCACATGAGAATCACGTTGCAAACACGTGGGAATCATGTCGGCAACTCGTGGGAATCACGTGGCAATCACGTGACAATCACGTGGGCATCACGTGGGAATCACGTGGGAATCACGTCGTTGACACGTGGGCATCACGCGGGAATCACGTCGGCATCACGTGGTCATCATGTGGGAATCATGTGGCCAACATGTGGGAATCACGTGGAAATCACGTGGGCATCACGTGGTCATCACATGGGTATCACGTGGCAATCACGTGGGAATCACGTGGGAATCACGTGGTCGACACGTGGGCATCACGTGGGAATCACGTGGGCATCACGTGGCCAACACGTGGGAATCACGTGGGAATCACGTGGCCAACACTTGGGAATCACGTGGGCATCAAGTGGTCATCAGGTGTGAATCACGTGGAAATCACATGGGTATCACGTGGGAATCACGTGGAAATCACGTGGGCATCACTTGTGAATCACGTGGCAAACACGTGGGAATCACGTAGGAATCACGTCGGCAACACGTGGGAATCACGTGGGAATCACGTGGGCATCACGTGGGCATCACATGTTCATCACGTGGTCATCACGTGGGAATCACGTGCCAATCACGTGGGAATCACGTGAGCAACCAGTGGGAATCACGTGGGCAACCCGTTTGAATCACGTGGGTATCACGTGGGAATCACGTGGGTATCACCTGGTCATGATTTGGGAATCACGTGGGAATCACGTGGCATCACGTGGATATCACGTGGGAATCACGTGGGCATCACGTGGGAGTCACGTGCCAATCACGTGGGAATCGTGTGGTCATCACGTGGGAATCCCATGGCAATCACATGGGTATCACGTGGGAATCACGTGGCCAACACGTGGGAATCACGTGGGCATCAAGTGGTCATCAGTCACGTGGGCATCACGTGGGAATCACGTGGGTATCACGTGGTCATGATTTGGGAATCACGTGGGAATTACGTGGGAATCTTGTGGACATCACATGGGAATCACGTGGTAATCACGTGGGAATCACGTGGGCATCACGTGGGCATCACGTGGGAATCACGTGCCAATCACGTGGGAATCACGTGGTCATGATTTGGGAATCACATGGGTATCACGTGGGAATCACGTGGCCAACACGTGTGAATCACGTGGGCATCACGTGGTCATCACGTGGGCAACACGTGGTCATCACGTGGGAATCACGTGGGCAACACGTGGGAATCACGTGGGCATCACGTGGTCATCACGTGGGAATCACGTGGGCATCACGTGGGAATCACGTGGGCATCACGTGGGCATCACGTGGGCATCACGTGGGCATCACGAAGTCATCACGTGGCAATCACGTGGGCATCACGTGGGAATCACGTGGTTGACACGTGGGCATCACGTGGCTATCACGTGGGCATCACGTGGTCATCACATGGGAATCACGTGGGAATCACATGGGCATCACGTGGGCATCACGTGGGCATCACGAAGTCATCACGTGGCAATCACGTGGCAATCACGTGGGCATCACATGGAAATCACGTGGGAATCACGTGGTCATCACGTGGGAATCACGTGGCCAACATGTGAGAATCACGTGGCAATCAAGTGGGCATCACGTGGGAATCACGTGGCCAACACCTGTGAATCACGTGGGCATCACGTGGTCATCACGTGGGCAACACGTCGGAATCACGTGGGCATCACGTGGTCATCACGTGGGAATCACGTGGCCAACATGTGAGAATCACGTGGCAATCAAGTGGGCATCACGTGGGAATCACGTGGCCAACACCTGTTAATCACGTGGGCATCATGTCATCACGTGGGCAACACGTGGGAATCACGTGGGCATCACGTGGTCATCACGTGGTCATCACGTGGGAATCACGTGGGCATCATGTGGGCATCACGAAGTCATCACGTGGCAATCCCGTGGCAATCACATGGGCATCACGTGGGAATCACGTGGTCGACACGTTGGCATCACGTGGGAATCACGTGGCCAACACGTGGGAATCACGTGGGCAACACGTGGGAATCACGTGTCAATCACGTGGCCAACACATGGGAATCACGTGGGCATCAAGTGGTCATCAGGTGGGAATCACGTGGGAATCACTTGGGCATCACGTGAGAATCACGTTGCAAACACGTGGGAATCATGTGGGAATCATGTCGGCAACCCGTGGGAATCACGTGGGAATGACGTGGGCATCACGTGGGCATCACGTGCCAATCACATGGGAATCACGTGGGCAACCAGTGGGAATCACGCGGGAATCACGTGCCAATCACGTGGGAATCATGTGGTCATCACGTGGGAATCCCGTGGCAATCACATGGGTATCACGTGGGAATCACGTGGCCAACACGTGTGAATCACGTAGGCATCACGTTGTCATCACGTGGGCAACACGTTGGAATCACGTGGGAATCACGTGGCAACACATGGGATTCACGTGGACATCACATGGTCAACACGTGGAAATCACTAGGGAATCACGTGGGCATCACGAAGTCATCACGTGGCAATCACGTGGCAATCACGTGGGCATCACGTGGGAATCACGTGGGAATCACGTGGTTGACACGTGGGCATCACGTGGGAATCACGTGTGCATCACATGGGCATCACGGGGTCATCACGTGGGAATCATGTGGCCAACATGTGGGTATCACGTGGAAATCACGTGGGCATCACGTGGTCATCACGTGGGTATCACGTGGGAATCACGTGGGAATCACGTGGTCGACACGTGGGAATCACGTGGGGATCACGTGGTCATCACGTGGGCAACACGTGGGAATCACGTGGGAATCACATGGGCAACACGTGGGAATCACGTGGGCATCACGTGGTCATCAAGTGGGAATCACGTGGGAATCACATGGGCATCACGTGGTTGACACGTGGGCATCACGTGGGTATCACGTGCGCATCACGTGGTCATCACGTGGGAATCACGTGGCCAACATGTGGGAATCACGTGGCAATCACGTGGGCATCACGTGGGAATCACGTGCCAATCACGTGCCAATCACGTGGGAATCATGTGGTCAATACGTGGGAAGCCCGTGGCAATCACATGGGTATCACGTGGGAATCACGTGGGAATCACGTGGCCAACACCTGTGTATCACGTGGGCATCACGTGGTCATCACGTGGGCAACACGTGGGAATCAAGTGGGAATCACGTGGAAAACACCTGGGAATCACGTGGGCATCACGTGGTCATCAAGTGGGAATCACGTGGGAATCACATGGGCATCACGTGGGCATCACGTGGGTATCACGTGGCAATCAAGTCGGAATCATGTGGGAATCACGTGGCCAACACGTGGGAATCACGTGGGCATCACGTGGGAATCACGTGAGCAACACGTGGGAATCACGTGTCAATCACGTGGCCAACACGTGGGAATCACGTGGGCATCAAGTGGTCATCAGGTGGGAATCACGTGGGAATCACTTGGGCATCACGTGAGAATCACGTTGCAAACACGTGGGAATCATGTGGGAATCATGTCGGCAACGGGTGGGAATCACGTGGGAATGACGTGGGCATCACGTGGGCATCACGTGCCGATCACATGGGAATCACGTGGGCAACCAGTGGGAATCACGCGGGAATCACGTGCCAATCACGTGGGAATCATGTGGTCATCACGTGGGAATCCCGTGGCAATCACATGGGTATCACGTGGGAATCACGTGGCCAACACGTGTGAATCATGTAGGCATCACGTTGTCATCACGTGGGCAACACGTGGGAATCACGTGGGAATCACGTGGCAACACATGGGATTCACGTGGACATCACGTGGTCAACACGTGGAAATCACTAGGGAATCACGTGGGCATCACGTGGGCATCACGTGGGCATCACGAAGTCATCACGTGTCAATCACGTGGCAATCACGTGGGAATCACGTGGGAATCACGTGGTTGACACGTGGGCATCACGTGGGAATCACGTGTGCATCACGTGGGCATCACGGGATCATCACGTGGAAATCATGTGGCCAACATGTGGGAATCACGTGGAAATCACGTGGGCATCACGTGGTCATCACGTGGGTATCACGTGGCAATCACGTGGGAATCACGTGGGAATCACGTGGTCGACACGTGGGAATCACGTGGGAATCACATGGGCAACACGTGGGAATCACGTGGGCATCACGTGGTCATCAAGTGGGAATCACGTGGGAATCACATGGGCATCACGTGGGCATCACGTGGGCATCACAAAATCATCACGTGGCAATGACGTGGCAATCACGTGGGCATCACGAGGGAATCACGTGGGAATCACGTGGTCGACACGTGGGCATCACGTGGGTATCACGTGCGCATCACGTGGTCATCACGTGGGAATCACGTGGCCAACATGTGGGAATCACGTGGCAATCACGATGGGCATCACGTGGGCATCACGTGCCAATCACGTGCCAATCACGTGGGAATCATGTGGTCAATACGTGGGAAGCCCGTGGCAATCACATGGGTATCACGTGGGAATCACGTGGGAATCACGTGTCCAACACCTGTGAATCACGTGGGCATCAGGTGGTCATCACGTGGGCAACACGTGGGAATCAAGTGAGAATCACGTGGTCATGATTTGGGAATCACATGGGTATCACGTGGGAATCACGTGGCCAACACGTGTGAATCACGTGGGCATCACGTGGTCATCACGTGGGAATCCCGTGGCAATCACGTAGGAATCACGTGGGAATCACGTGGTCGACACGTGGGCATCACTTGGGAATCACGTGGGAATCACGTGGGCATCACGTTGTCATCACGTGGCCACAACGTGGGAAGCACGTGGGAATCACGCGGCCAACACGTGGGCATCACATGAGAATCACGTTGCAAACACGTGGGAATCATGTGGGAATCACGTCGGCAACTCTTAGGAATCACGTGGCAATCACGTGGCAATCACGTGGGCATCACGTTGGAATCACGTGGGAATCACGTTGTTGACACGTGGGCATCACGCGGGAATCACGTGGGCATCACGCGGGAATCACGTGGGAATCATGTGGCCAACATGTGGGAATCACGTGGAAATCACGTGGGCATCACGTGGTCATCACATGGGTATCACGTGGCAATCACGTGGGAATCACGTGGGAATCACGTGGTCGACACGTGGGCATCACGTGGGAATCACGTGGGCATCACGTGGCCAACACGTGGGAATCACTTGGGAATCACGTGGCCAACACGTGGGAATCACGTGGGCATCAAGTGGTCATCAGGTGGGAATCACGTGGAAATCACATGGGTATCACGTGGGAATCACGTGGAAATCACGTGGGCATCACTTGTGAATCACGTGGCAAACACGTGGGAATCACGTAGGAATCACGTCGGCAACACGTGGGAATCACGTGGGAATCACGTGGGAATCACGTGGGCATCACGTGGGCATCACATGTTCATCACGTGGTCATCACGTGGGAATCACGTGCCAATCACGTGGGAATCACGTGGGCAACCAGTGGGAATCACGTGGGCAACACGTTTGAATCACGTGGGTATCACTTGGGAATCACGTGGGTATCACCTGGTCATGATTTGGGAATCACGTGGGAAACACGTGGGCATCACGTGGGCATCACGTGGGAGTCACGTGCCAATCACGTGGGAATCGTGTGGTCATCACGTGGGAATCCCATGGCAATCACATGGGTATCACGTGGGAATCACGTGGCCAACACGTGGGAATCACGTGGGCATCAAGTGGTCATCAGTCACGTGGGCATCACGTGGGAATCACGTGGGTATCACGTGGTCATGATTTGGGAATCACGTGGGAATTATGTGGGAATCACGTGGACATCACATGGGAATCAAGTGGTAATCACGTGGGAATCACGTGGGCATCACGTGGGCATCACGTGCCAATCACGTGGGAATCACGTGGTCATGATTTGGGAATCACATGGGTATCACGTGGGAATCACGTGGCCAACACGTGTGAATCACGTGGGCATCACGTGGTCATCACGTGGGAATCACGTGGTCATCACGTGGGAATCACGTGGGCAACACGTGGGAATCACGTGGGCATCACGTGGTCATCACATGGGAATCACTAAGGAATCACGTGGGCATCACGTGGGCATCACGAAGTCATCACGTGGCAATCACGTGGCAATCACGTGGGCATCACGTGGGAATCCGTGGTTGACACGTGGGCATCACGTGGCTATCACGTGGGCATCACGTGGTCATCACGTGGGAATCACATGGGCATCACGTGGGCATCACGTGGGCATCACGAAGTCATCACGTGGCAATCACGTGGCAATCACGTGGGCATCACATGGAAATCACGTGGGAATCACGTGGTCGACACGTGATCATCACGTGGGTATCACGTGGGCATCACGTGGTCATCACGTGGAAATCACGTGGCCAACATGTGGGAATCACGTGGCAATCAAGTGGGCATCACGTGGGAATCACGTGGCCAACACCTGTGAATCACGTGGGCTTCACGTGGTCATCACGTGGCCAACACCTGTGAATCACGTGGGCATCACGTGGTCATCACGTGGGCAACACGTGGGAATCACGTGGGAATCACGTGGGCAACACGTGGGAATCACGTGGGCATCACGTGGTCATCACGTGGGAATCACGTGGGCATCACGTGGGAATCACTTGGGCATCACGTGAGAATCACGTTGCAAACATGTGGGAATCATGTGGGAATCATGTCGGCAACCCGTGGGAATCACGTGGGAATGACGTGGGCATCACATGCCAATCACATGGGAATCACGTGGGCAACCAGTGGGAATCACGTGGGCAACACTTTTGAATAACGTGGAAAACACGTGGGCATCATGTGGGAATCACGTGGGAATCACGTGGGTATCACGTGGTCATGATATGGGAATCACGTGGGAATTACGTGGGAATCACGTGGTCATCACGTGGGAATCACGTGGGAATCACGTGGCAATCACGTGGCAATCATGTGGGCAACACATGGTAATCACGTGGGCATCAAGTGAGAATCGCGTGGGAATCACCTGGGTATCACGTGGTCATCATGTGGGAATCACGTGGTCATCACGTGGGCAACACGTGAGCATCACGTGGGCACCACGTGGGAATCACGTGGCAATCATGTGGGCATCACGTGGGAATAACGGGGGAGTCACATGGGAATCACGTGGGTATCACGTGGTCATCATTTCCGAATCACGTGGGAATAACGTGGGTATCACGTGGGAATCACGTGGGAATCACGTAAGCATCACGTGGTCACCACGTGGAAATCAGGTGGGAATCACGTGGGCATCACTTTTGAATCACGTGGCAAGCACATGGGAAACACGTGGGTATCACATCGGCAACACGTGGGAATCACGTGGGAATCACGTGGGCATCACGTGGGCATCACGTGGGCATCACGTGGTTATCACGTGCCAATCACGAGGGAATCACGTGGGCATCACGTGGGAACACGTGGTCATGATTTGGGAATCACGTGGGAATTACGTGGGAATCACGTGGACATCACGTGGGAATCACGTGGGCATCACGTGGGCATCACGTGGGCATTCGTGGGAATCACGTGCAAATCAAGTGTGAATCATGTGGTCATCACGTGGGAATCCTGTGGCAATCACATGGGTATCACATGGGAATCAAGTGGGAATCACGTGGCCAACACATGTAAATCACGTAGGCATCACGTGGGCATCACGTGGGCAACACATGTTCATCACGTGGTCATCACGTGGAAATCACATGCCAATCACGTGGGAATCACGTGGGCAACCAGTGGGAATCACGTGGGCAACACGTTTGAATCACGTTGGAATCACGTGGGCATCACGTTGGAATCACGTGGGAATCACTTGGGTATCACGTGGTCATGATTTGGGAATCACGTGGGCATCACGTTGGAATCACGTGGGCATCACGTGGGAATAACGTGGGACTCACGTGGACATCACGTGGGAATCACGTGGGAATCACGTGGGCATCACGTAGGTATCAGGTGGGAATCACGTGCCAATCACGTGGGAATCATGTGGTCATCACGTGGGAATCCCGTGGCAATCACATGGGTATCACGTGGGAATCACGTGGGCAACACGTGGGAATCACGTCGGAATCACGTGGGCAACACATGGGAATCACGTGGACATCACGTGGTCAACACGTGGAAATCACTAGGGAATCACGTGGGCATCACGTTGGCATCAAGTGGGCATCACGAAGTCATCACATGGCAATCACGTGGCAATCACGTGGGCATCACATGGGAATCACGTGGGAATCACGTGGTTGACACGTTGGCATCACGTGGGAATCACGTGGGCATCACGTGGGCATCACGTGGGAATCACGTGCCAGTCACGTGGGAATCACGTGGGAATCACGTGGCAAACACGTGGGAATCACGTGGGAATCACGTGGCCAACACGTGGGAATCACGTGGGCATCACGTGGGAATCACGTGCCAATCACGTGGGAATCACGTGGGAATCACGTGGGCAACACGTTTGAATCACGTGGGAATCACGTGGGCCTCACGTGGGAATCACGTGGGAATCACGTGGGTATCACGTGGTCATCATTTCGGAATCACGTGGGAATAACGAGGGTATCACGTGGGAATCACGTGAGCATCACGTGGTCACCACGTGGAAATCAGGTGGGAATCACGTGGGCATCACTTGTGAATCACGTAGCAAACACATGGGAATCACTTGGGAATCACGTCGGCAACACGTGGGAATCACGTGGGAATCACGTGGGCATCACGTGGGCATCAGGTGGTCATCACGTGGGAATCACGTGCCAATCACGTGGGAATCACGTGGCCAACAAGTGTGAATCACGTGGGCAACACGTGGGAATCACGTGGGAATCACGTGGCCAACACGTGGGAATCACGTGGGCATCAAGTGGTCATCATGTGGGAATCACGTGGGAATCACTTAGGCATCACGGGAGAATCACGTTGCAAATACGGGGGAATCACGCGGGAATCACGTCGGCAACACGTGGGAATCACGTGGGAATCACGTGGGCATCACGTGGGTATCATGTGGTCATCACGTGGAAATCACGTGCCAATCACATGGGAATCACGTGGGCAACCATTGGGAATCACGTGGGCAACACGTTTGAATAGCGTGGGGAACACGTGAGCATCACGTGGGAATCACGTGGGAATCACGTGGGTATAACGTGGTCATGATTTGAGAATCACGTGGGAATCATGTGGGAATCACGTGGTCATCACGTGGGAATCACGTGGTCATCACGTAGCAATCACGTGGCAATCACGTGGGCAACACATCGGAATCACGTGGCAAACACGTGGGAATCACGTGGGAATCACGTGGCCAACACGTGGGAATCACGTGGGCATCACGTGGGAATCACGTGCCAATCACGTGGGAATCACGTGGGAATCACGTGGGCAACACGTGGGAAACACGTGGGCAACACGTTTGAATCACGTGGGAATCACGTGGGCCTCACGTGGGAATCACGTGGGAATCACGTGGGAATCACGTGGGTATCACGTGGTCATCATTTCGGAATCACGTGGGAATAACGTGGGTATCACGTGGGAATCACGTGAGCATCACGTGGTCACCACGTGGAAATCAGGTGGGAATCACGTGGGCATCACTTGCGAATCACGTAGCAAACACATGGGAATCACTTGGGAATCACGTCGGCAACACGTGGGAATCACGTGGGAATCACGTGGGCATCACGTGGGCATCAGGTGGTCATCACGTGGGAATCACATGCCAATCACGTGGGAATCACGTGGGCAGTCAGTGGGAATCACGTGGGCAACACGTTTGAATCACGTGGGAATCACGTGGGAATCATGTGGGAATCACGTGGGTATCACGTGGTCATGATTTGGGAATCACGTGGGAATTACGTGGGAATCACGTGGACATCACGTGGGAATCACGTGGGCATCACGTCGGCATCACGTGGGCATTCGTGGGAATCACATGCCAATCACGTGTGAATCATGTGGTCATCACGTGGGAATCCTGTGGCAATCACATGGGTATCACATGGGAATCAAGTGGGAATCACGTGGCCAACACGTGTGAATCACCTGGGCATCACGTGGGCATCACGTGGGGATCACATGTTCATCACGTGGTCATCACGTGCCAATCACGTGGGAATCACGTGGGCAACCAGTGGGAATCACGTGGGCAACACGTTTGAATCACGTGGGAATCACGTGGGAATCACGTGCCAATCACATGGGAATCACGTGGGCAACCAGTGGGAATCACGCGGGAATCACGTGCCAATCACGTGGGAATCATGTGGTCATCACGTGGGAATCCCGTTGCAATCACATGGGTATCACGTGGGAATCACGTGGCCAACACGTGTGAATCATGTAGGCATCACGTTGTCATCACGTGGGCAACACGTGGGAATCACGTGGGAATCACGTGGCAACACATGGGATTCACGTGGACATCACGTGGTCAACACGTGGAAATCACTACGAAATCACGTGGGCATCACGTGGGCATCACGAAGTCATCACGTGGCAATCACGTGGCAATCACGTGGGCATCACGTGGGCATCACGTGGGAATCACGTGGTTGACACGTGGGCATCACGTGGGAATCACGTGTGCATCACGTGGGCATCACGGGGTCATCACGTGGGAATCATGTGGCCAACATGTGGGAATCACGTGGAAATCACGTGGGCATCACGTGGTCATCACGTGGGTATCACGTGGCAATCACGTGGGAATCACGTGGGAATCACGTGGTCGACACGTGGGCATCACGTGGGCATCACGTGGTCATCACGTGGGCAACACGTGGGAATCACGTGGGAATCACATGGGCAACACGTGGGAATCACGTGGGCATCACGTGGTCATCAAGTGGGAATCACGTGGGAATCACAAAATCATCACGTGGCAATGACGTGGCAATCACGTGGGCATCACGAGGGAATCACGTGGGAATCACGTGGTCGACACGTGGGCATCACGTGGGTATCACGTGCGCATCACGTGGTCATCACGTGGGAATCACGTGGCCAACATGTGGGAATCACGTGGCAATCACGTGGGCATCACGTGGGCATCACGTGGCCAACACGTGGGAATCACGTGGGAATCACGTGGCCAACACGTGGGAATCACGTGGGCATCAAGTGGTCATCAGGTGTGAATCACGTGGAAATCACATGGGTATCACGTGGGAATCACGTGGAAATCTCGTGGGCATCACTTGTGAATCACGTGGCAAACACGTGGGAATCACGTAGGAATCACGTCGGCAACACGTGGGAATCACGTGGGAATCACGTGGGCATCACGTGGGCATCACATGTTCATCACGTGGTCATCACGTGGGAATCACGTGCCAATCACGTGGGAATCACGTGGGCAACCAGTGGGAATCACGTGGGCAACACGTTTGAATCACGTGGGTATCACGTGGGAATCACGTGGGTATCACCTGGTCATGATTTGGGAATCACGTGGGAATCACGTGGCATCACGTGGATATCACGTGGGAATCACGTGGGAATCACGTGGGCATCACGTGGCCATCACGTGGGAGTCACGTGCCAATCACGTGGGAATCGTGTGGTCATCACGTGGGAATCCCATGGCAATCACATGGGTATCACGTCGGAATCACGTGGCCAACACGTGGGAATCACGTGGGCATCAAGTGGTCATCAGTCACGTGGGCATCACGTGGGAATCACGTGGGTATCACGTGGTCATGATTTGGGAATCACGTGGGAATTACGTGGGAATCTTGTGGACATCACATGGGAATCACGTGGTAATCACGTGGGAATCACGTGGGCATCACGTGGGCATCACGTAGGAATCACGTGCCAATCACGTGGGAATCACGTGGTCATGATTTGGGAATCACATGGGTATCACGTGGGAATCACGTGGCCAACACGTGTGAATCACGTGGGCATCACGTGGTCATCACGTGGGCAACACGTGGTCATCACGTGGGAATCACGTGGGCAACACGTGGGAATCACGTGGGCAACACGTGGTCATCACGTGGGAATCACGTGGGCATCACGTGGGCATCACGTGGGCATCACGTGGGCATCACGTGGTCATCACGTGGGAATCACGTGGGAATCACATGGGCATCACGTGGGAATCACATGGGCATCACGTGGGCATCACGTGGCAATCACGTGGCAATCACGTGGGCATCACATGGAAATCACGTGGGCATCACGGTGTCATCACGTGGGAATCACGTGGCCAACATGTGAGAATCACGTGGCAATCAAGTGGGCATCACGTGGGAATCACGTGGCCAACACCTGTGAATCACGTGGGCATCACGTGGTCATCACGTGGGCAACACGTCGGAATCACGTGGGCATCACGTGGTCATCACGTGGGAATCACGTGGCCAACATGTGAGAATCACGTGGCAATCAAGTGGGCATCACGTGGGAATCACGTGGCCAACACCTGTGAATCACGTGGGCATCATATCATCACGTGGGCAGCACGTGGGAATCACGTGGGCATCACGTGGTCATCACGTGGTCATCACGTGGGAATCACGTGGGCATCATGTGGGCATCACGAAGTCATCACGTGGCAATCCCGTGGCAATCACATGGGCATCACGTGGGAATCACGTGGTCGACACGTTGGCATCACGTGGGAATCACGTGGCCAACACGTGGGAATCACGTGGGCAACACGTGGGAATCACGTGTCAATCACGTGGCCAACACATGGGAATCACGTGGGCATCAAGTGGTCATCAGGTGGGAATCACGTGGGAATCACTTGGGCATCACGTGAGAATCACGTTGCAAACACGTGGGAATCATGTGGGAATCATGTCGGCAACCCGTGGGAATCACGTGGGAATGACGTGGGCATCACGTGGGCATCACGTGCCAATCACATGGGAATCACGTGGGCAACCAGTGGGAATCTTGCGGGAATCACGTGCCAATCACGTGGGAATCATGTGTTCATCACGTGGGAATCCCGTGGCAATCACATGGGTATCACGTGGGAATCACGTGGCCAACACGTGTGAATCACGTAGGCATCACGTTGTCATCACGTGGGCAACACGTGGGAATCACGTGGGAATCACGTGGCAACACATGGGATTCACGTGGACATCACATGGTCAACACGTGGAAATCACTAGGGAATCACGTGGGCATCACAAAGTCATCACGTGGCAATCACGTGGCAATCACGTGGGCATCACGTGGGAATCACGTGGGAATCACGTGGTTGACACGTGGGCATCACGTGGGAATCACGTGTGCATCACATGGGCATTACGGGGTCATCACGTGGGAATCATGTGGCCAACATGTGGGAATCACGTGGAAATCACGTGGGCATCACGTGGTCATCACGTGGGTATCACGTGGCAATCACGTGGGAATCACGTGGGAATCACGTGGTCGACACGTGGGAATCACGTGGGGATCACGTGGTCATCACGTGGGCAACACGTGGGAATCACGTGGGAATCACATGGGCAACACGTGGGAATCACGTGGGCATCACGTGGTCATCAAGTGGGAATCACGTGGGAATCACATGGGCATCACGTGGTTGACACGTGGGCATCACGTGGGTATCACGTGCGCATCACGTGGTCATCACGTGGGAATCACGTGGCCAACATGTGGGAATCACGTGGCAATCACGTGGGCATCACGTGGGAATCACGTGCCAATCACGTGCCAATCACGTGGGAATCATGTGGTCAATACGTGGGAAGCCCGTGGCAATCACATGGGTATCACGTGGGAATCACGTGGGAATCCCGTGGCCAACACCTGTGTATCACGTGGGCATCACGTGGTCATCACGTGGGCAACACGTGGGAATCAAGTGGGAATCACGTGGAAAACACCTGGGAATCACGTGGGCATCACGTGGTCATCAAGTGGGAATCACGTGGGAATCACATGGGCATCACGTGGGCATCACGTGGGTATCACGTGGCAATCACGTCGGAAACATGTGGGAATCACGTGGCCAACACGTGGGAATCACGTGGGCATCACGTGGGAATCACGTGAGCAACACGTGGGAATCACGTGTCAATCACGTGGCCAACACGTGGGAATCACGTGGGCATCAAGTGGTCATCAGGTGGGAATCACGTGGGAATCACTTGGGCATCACGTGAGAATCACGTTGCAAACACGTGGGAATCATGTGGGAATCATGTCGGCAACGGGTGGGAATCACGTGGGAATGACGTGGGCATCACGTGGGCATCACGTGCCAATCACATGGGAATCACGTGGGCAACCAGTGGGAATCACGCGGGAATCACGTGCCAATCACGTGGGAATCATGTGGTCATCACGTGGGAATCCCGTGGCAATCACATGGGTATCACGTGGGAATCACGTGGCCAACACGTGTGAATCATGTAGGCATCACGTTGTCATCACGTGGTCATCACGTGGGCAACACGTGTGAATCACGTGGGAATCACGTGGCAACACATGGGATTCACGTGGACATCACGTGGTCAACACGTGGAAATCACTAGGGAATCATGTGGGCATCACGTGGGCATCACGTGGGCATCACGAAGTCATCACGTGTCAATCACGTGGCAATCACGTGGGCATCACGTGGGAATTACGTGGTTGACACGTGGGCATCACGTGGGAATCACGTGTGCATCACGTGGGCATCACGGGATCATCACGTGGAAATCATGTGGCCAACATGTGGGAATCACGTGGAAATCACGTGGGCATCACGTGGTCATCACGTGGGTATCACGTGGCAATCACGTGGGAATCACGTGGTCGACACGTGGGAATCACGTGGGCATCACGTGGTCATCACGTGGGCAACACGTGGGAATCACGTGGGAATCACATGGGCAACACGTGGGAATCACGTGGGCATCACGTGGTCATCAAGTGGGAATCACGTGGGAATCACGTGGGCATCACGTGGGCATCACAAAATCATCACGTGGCAATGACGTGGCAATCACGTGGGCATCACGAGGGAATCACGTGGGAATCACGTGGTCGACACGTGGGCATCACGTGGGTATCACGTGCGCATCACGTGGTCATCACGTGGGAATCACGTGGCCAACATGTGGGAATCACGTGGCAATCACGTGGGCATCACGTGGGCATCACGTGCCAATCACGTGCCAATCACGTGGGAATCATGTGGTCAATACGTGGGAAGCCCGTGGCAATCACATGGGTATCACGTGGGAATCACGTGGGAATCACGTGTCCAACACCTGTGAATCACGTGGGCATCACGTGGTCATCACGTGGGCAACACGTGGGAATCAAGTGGGAATCACGTGGTCATGATTTGGGAATCACATGGGTATCACGTGGGAATCACATGGCCAACACGTGTGAATCACGTGGGCATCACGTGGTCATCACGTGGGAATCCCGTGGCAATCACGTAGGAATCACGTGGGAATCACGTGGTCGACACGTGGGCATCACTTGGGAATCACGTGGGAATCACGTGGGCGTCACGTGGTCATCACGTGGCCACAACGTGGGAAGCACGTGGGAATCACGCGGCCAACACGTGGGCATCACATGAGAATCACGTTGCAAACACGTGGGAATCATGTGGGAATCACGTCGGCAACTCGTGGGAATCACGTGGCAATCACGTGGCAATCACGTGGGCATCACGTTGGAATCACGTGGGAATCACGTTGTTGACACGTGGGCATCACGCGGGAATCACGTGGGCATCACGTGGTCATCACGTGGGAATCATGTGGCCAACATGTGTGAATCACGTGGAAATCACGTGGGCATCACGTGGTCATCACATGGGTATCACGTGGCAATCACGTGGGAATCACGTGGGAATCACGTGGTCGACACGTGGGCATCACGTGGGAATCACGTGGGCATCACGTGGCCAACACGTGGGAATCACTTGGGAATCACGTGGCCAACACGTGGGAATCACGTGGGCATCAAGTGGTCATCAGGTGGGAATCACGTGGAAATCACATGGGTATCACGTGGGAATCACGTGGAAATCACGTGGGCATCACTTGTGAATCACGTGGCAAACACGTGGGAATCACGTAGGAATCACGTCGGCAACACGTGGGAATCACGTGGGAATCACGTGGGCATCACGTGGGCATCACATGTTCATCACGTGGTCATCACGTGGGAATCACGTGCCAATCACGTGGGAATCACGTGGGCAACCAGTGGGAATCACGTGGGCAACACGTTTGAATCACGTGGGTATCACTTGGGAATCACGTGGGTATCACCTGGTCATGATTTGGGAATCACGTGGGAAACACGTGGGCATCACGTGGGCATCACGTGGGAGTCACGTGCCAATCACGTGGGAATCGTGTGGTCATCACGTGGGAATCCCATGGCAATCACATGGGTATCACGTGGGAATCACGTGGCCAACACGTGGGAATCACCTGGGCATCAAGTGGTCATCAGTCACGTGGGCATCACGTGGGAATCACGTGGGTATCACGTGGTCATGATTTGGGAATCACGTGGGAATTACGTGGGAATCACGTGGACATCACATGGGAATCACGTGGTAATCACGTGGGAATCACGTGGGCATCACGTGGGCATCACGTGGGAATCACGTGCCAATCACGTGGGAATCACGTGGTCATGATTTGGGAATCACATGGGTATCACGTGGGAATCACGTGGCCAACACGTGTGAATCACGTGGGCATCACGTGGTCATCACGTGGGAATCACGTGGGCAACACGTGGGAATCACGTGGGCATCACGTGGTCATCACATGGGAATCACTAAGGAATCACGTGGGCATCACGTTGGCATCACGAAGTCATCACGTGGCAATCACGTGGCAATCACGTGGGCATCACGTGGGAATCCGTGGTTGACACGTGGGCATCACGTGGCTATCACGTGGGCATCACGTGGTCCTCACGTGGGAATCACATGGGCATCACGTGGGCATCACGTGGGCATCACGAAGTCATCACGTGGCAATCACGTGGCAATCACGTGGGCATCACATGGAAATCACGTGGGAATCACGTGGTCGACACGTGATCATCACGTGGGTATCACGTGGGCATCACGTGGTCATCACGTGGAAATCACGTGGCCAACATGTGGGAATCACGTGGCAATCAAGTGGGCATCACGTGGGAATCACGTGGTCAACACCTGTGAATCACGTGGGCATCACGTGGTCATCACGTGGGAATCACGTGGGCATCACGTGGGAATCACTTGGGCATCACGTGAGAATCAAGTTGCAAACATGTGGGAATCATGTGGGAATCATGTCGGCAACCCGTGGGAATCACGTGGGAATGACGTGGGCATCACGTGCCAATCACATGGGAATCACGTGGGCAACCAGTGGGAATCACGTGGGCAACACTTTTGAATAACGTGGGAAACACGTGGGCATCATGTGGGAATCACGTGGGTATCACGTGGTCATGATATGGGAATCACGTGGGAATTACGTGGGAATCACGTGGTCATCACGTGGGAATCACGTGGGAATCACGTGGTCATCACGTGGCAATCACGTGGCAATCATGTGGGCAACACATGGGAATCACGTGGGCATCAAGTGAGAATCGCGTGGAAATCACGTGGGTATCACGTGGTCATCATGTGGGAATCACGTGGTCATCACGTGGGCAACACGTGAGCATCACGTGGGCACCACGTGGGAATCACGTGGCAATCATGTGGGCATCACGTGGGAATAACGGGGGAGTCACATGGGAATCACGTGGGTATCACGTGGTCATCATTTCCGAATCACGTGGGAATAACGTGGGTATCACGTGGGAATCACGTGGGAATCACGTAAGCATCACGTTGTCACCACGTGGAAATCAGGTGGGAATCACGTGGGCATCACTTTTGAATCACGTGGCAAGCACATGGGAAACACGTGGGTATCACATCGGCAACACGTGGGAATCACGTGGGAATCACGTGGGCATCACGTGGGCATCACGTGGGCATCACGTGGTTATCACGTGCCAATCACGTGGGAATCACGTGGGCAACCAGTGGAAATCACGTGGACAAAACGTTTGAATCACGTGGGAATCACGAGGGAATCACGTGGGCATCACGTGGGAACACGTGGTCATGATTTGGGAATCACGTGGGAATTACGTGGGAATCACGTGGACATCACGTGGGAATCACGTGGGCATCACGTGGGCATCACGTGGGCATTCGTGGGAATCACGTGCAAATCAAGTGTGAATCATGTGGTCATCACGTGGGAATCCTGTGGCAATCACATGGGTATCACATGGGAATCAAGTGGGAATCACGTGGCCAACACATGTAAATCACGTAGGCATCACGTGGGCATCACGTGGGCAACACATGTTCATCACGTGGTCATCACGTGGAAATCACATGCCAATCACGTGGGAATCACGTGGGCAACCAGTGGGAATCACGTGGGCAACACGTTTGAATCACGTTGGAATCACGTGGGCATCACGTTGGAATCACGTGGGAATCACGTGGGTATCACGTGGTCATGATTTGGGAATCACGTGGGCATCACGTTGGAATCACGTGGGCATCACGTGGGCATCACGTGGGAATAACGTGGGACTCACGTGGACATCACGTGGGAATCACGTGGGAATCACGTGGGCATCACGTAGCCATCAGGTGGGAATCACGTGCCAATCACGTGGGAATCATGTGGTCATCACGTGGGAATCCCGTGGCAATCACATGGGTATCACGTGGGAATCACGTGGGCAACACGTGGGAATCACGTCGGAATCACGTGGGCAACACATGGGAATCACGTGGACATCACGTGGTCAACACGTGGAAATCACTAGGGAATCACGTGGGCATCACGTTGGCATCAAGTGGGCATCACGAAGTCATCACATGGCAATCACGTGGCAATCACGTGGGCATCACATGGGAATCACGTGGGAATCACGTGGTTGACACGTTGGCATCACGTGGGAATCACGTGGGTATCACGTGGGCATCACGTGGTCATCACATGGGAATCATGTGGCCAACATGTGGGAATCACGTGGAAATCACGTGGCCTACACGTGGGAATCACGTGGGCATCACGTGGGAATCACGTGCCAATCACGTGCCAATCACGTGGGAATCATGTGGTCGTCACGTGGGAAGCCCGTGGCAATCACATGGGTATCACGTGGGAATCACCTGGGAATCACGTGGCCAACACCTGTGAATCACGTGGGCATCACGTGGGCAACACGTGGGAATCACGTGGGAATCACGTGGGAAACACGAGGGAATCACGTGGGCATCATGTGGGAATCACGTGGGAATCACGTGGGAATCACGTGGGCATCACATGGGCATCACGTGGGCATCACGAAGTCATCACGTGGCAATCCCGTGGCAATCAAATGCGCATCACGTGGCAATCATGTGGGCATTACGTGGGTATCACGTGCACATTACGGAGGAGCCTGAAGAGGCGTGAAAAATACGAGAAGCCTGAAGAGGTGTGAAAAATACGAGGAGCCTGAAGAGGTGTGAAAAATACGAGGAGCCTGAAGAGGTGTGAAAAATACGAGGAGCCTGAAAAGACGTGAAAAATACGAGGAGCCTGAAAAGGCGTGAAAAATACGAGGAGCCTAAAAGGCCTGAAAAATACGAAGAGCCTGAAAAGGCGTGAAAAATACGAGGAGCCAGAAAAGGCGTGAAAAATACGAGGAGACTGAAAAGGTGTTAAAAATACGAGGAGCCTGAAAAGGCGTGAAAAATATGAGGAGCCTGAAAGGGTTTGAAAAATACGAGGAGCCTGAATAGGTGTGAAAAATACGAGGAGCCTGAAAAGGTGTGAAAAATACGAGGAGCCTGAAAAGGTGTGAAAAATACGAGGAGCCTGAAAAGGCGTGAAAAATACCAGGAGCCTGAAAAGGTGTGAAATATACGATGAGCCTGAAAAAGTGTGAAAAATACGAGGAGCCTGAAAAGCAGTGAAATATACGAGGAGCCTGAAAAGGTGTGAAAAATACGAGGAGCCTGAAAAGATGTGAAACATACGAGGAGCCTGAAAAGGTGTGAAAATACAAGGAGCCTGAAAAGGCGTGAGAAATACGAGGAGCCTGAAAAGGGCTGAAAAATACGAGGAGCCTGAAAAGGTGTGAAAAATACAAGAAGCCAGAAAAGGTGTGAAAAGTACGAGGAGCCTGAAAAGGTGTGAAAAATACGAGGAGCCTGAAAAGGTGTGAAAAATACGAGGAGCCTGAAAGGGTGTGAAATATACGAGGAGCCTGAAAAGGCGTGAAAATTACGAGGAGCCTGACAGGCGTGAAAAATACGAGGAGCCTGAAACAGTGTGAAAAATACGAGGAGCCTGAAAAGGCCTGAAAAATACGAGGAGCCTGAAAATGTGTGAAAAATACAAGGAGCCAGAAAAGGTGTGAAAAATACGAGGAGCCTGAAAAGGTGTGAAAAATACGAGGAGCCTGAAAATGTGTGAAAAATACGAGGAGCCTGAAAGGGTGTGAAAAATACGAGGAGCCTGAAAAGGCGTGAAAATTTTGAGGAGCCTGAAGAGGCGTGAAAAATACGAGGAGCCTGAAAAGGCGTGAAAAATACGAGGAGCCTGAAAAGGCCTGAAAAATACGAGGAGCCTGAAAAGGCCTGAGAAATATGAGGAGCATGAAAAGGCCTGAAAAATACGAGGAGCCTGAAAAGGCGTGAAAAATACGAGGAGCCTGAAAAGGGGTGAAAAATACGAGGAGACTGAAAAGGTGTATAAAAAATACGAGGAGCCTGAAAAGGTGTGGAAAATACGAGGAGCCTGAAAATGCGTGAAAAATACGAGGAGCCTAAAGAGGCCTGAAAAATACGAGGAGCCTGAAAAGGCATGAAAAATATGAGGGGCCTGAAAAGGTGTGAAAAATACGAGGGGCCTGAAAAGGCCTGAAAAAATGAGGAGCCTGAAAAGGTGTGAAAAATACGAGGAGCCTGAAAAGGTGTGAAAAATACGAGGAGCCTGAAAAGGTGTATAAAAAATACGAGGAGCCTGAAAAGGCGTGAAAAATACGAGGAGCCTGAAAAGGTGTGAAAAAAACGAGGAGCCTGAAAAGGTGTGAAAAATACGAGGAGCCTGAAAAGGTGTGAAAAATACGAGGAGCCTGAAAAGGTGTGAAAAATACGAGGAGCCTGAAAGGGTGTGAAAAATACGAGGAGCCTGAAAAGGTGTTAAATATTCGAGGAGCCTGAAAAGGCGTGAAAATTACGAAGAGCCTGAGAGGCGTGAAAATTACGAGGAGCCTGAAAAGGTGTGAAAAATACGAGGAGCCTGAAAAGGTGTGAAAAATACGAGGAGCCTGAAAAGGTGTGACAAATACGAGGAGCCTGAAAAGGTGTGAAAAATACGAGGAGCCTGAAAAGGCGTGAAAAATACCAGGAGCCTGAAAAGGTGTGAAATATACGATGAGACTGAAAAAGTGTGAAAAATACGAGGAGCTTGAAAAGCTGTGAAATATACGAGGAGCCTGAAAAGGTGTGAAAAATACGAGGAGCCTGAAAAGATGTGAAAAATATGAGGAGCCTGAAAAGGTGTGAAAAATATGAGGAGCCTGAAAAGGCGTGAAAAATACCAGGAGCCTGAAAAGGTGTGAAATATACGATGAGCCTGAAAAGGCGTGAAAAATACGAGGAGCCTGAAAATGCCTGAAAAATACGAGGAGCCTGAAAAGGTGTGAAAAATACAAGGAGTCAGAAAAGGTGTGAAAAATACGAGGAGCCTGAAAAGGTGTGAACAGTACCAGGAGCCTGAAAGGTGTGAAAAATACGAGGAGCCTGAAAAGGCGTGAAAAGTACGAGGCGCCTAAAGAGGCCTGAAAAATACGAGGAGCCTGAAAATGCGTGAGAAATAGGTGGGGCCTGAAAAGGTGTGAAAAATAGGAGGGGCCTGAAAAGGCCTGAAAAAATGAGGAGCCTGAAAAGGTGTGAAAAATACGAGGAGCCTGAAAAGGTGTGAAAAATACGAGGAGCCTGAAAAGGCGTGAAAAATACCAGGAGCCTGAAAAGGTGTGAAATATACGATGAGCCTGAAAAAGTGTGAAAAATACGAGGAGCTTGAAAAGCTGTGAAATATACGAGGAGCCTGAAAAGGCGTGAAAAATACGAGGAGCCTAAAAAGGCCTGAAAAATACGAGGAGCCTGAAAAGGCATGAAAAATATGAGGGGCCTCGAAAGGTGTGAAAAATACGAGGGGACGGAAAAGGCCTGAGAAAATGAGGAGCCAGAAAAGGTGTGAAAAATACGAGGAGCCTGAAAAGGTGTGAAAAATACGAGGAGCCTGAAAAGGCGTGAAAAATACGAGGAGCCTGAAAAGGTGTGAAAAATACGAAGAGCCTGAAAAGGTGTGAAAAATACGAAGAGCCTGAAAATGCGTGAAAAATACCAGGAGCCTGAAAAGGTGTGAAAAATACGAGGAGCCTGAAAAGGCGTGAAAAATACGAGGAGCCTGAAAAGGTGTGAAATATACGATGAGCCTGAAAAAGTGTGAAAAACACCAGAAGCCTGAAAAGGTGTGAAATATACGATGATCCTGAAAAGGCGTGAAAAATACGAGGAGCCTGAAAAGGCCTGAAAATACGAGGAGCCTGAAAAGGTGTGAAAAATACAAGGAGCCAGAAAAGGTGTGAAAAATACGAGGAGCCTGAAAAGGTGTGAAAAATACGAGGAGCCTGAAAAGGTGTGAAAAATACGAGGAGCCTGAAAGGGTGTGAAAAATACGAGGAGCCTGAAAAGGCGTGAAAATTACGAGGAGCCTGAAGAGGCGTGAAAAATACGAGCAGCCTGAAAAGTCGTGAAAAATAAAAGGAGCCTGAAAAGGCCTGAAAAATAAAGGGAGCCTGAAAAGGCCTGAAAAAAACGAGGAGGCTGAAAAAGCCTGAAAAAAAACGAGGAGCCTGAAAAGGCGTGAAAAATACGAGGAGCCTGAAAAGGTGTGAAAGATACGAGGAGCCTGAAAAGGTGTGAAAAATACGAGGAGCCTGAAAAGTTGTGAAAAATACGAGGAGCCTGAAAAGGTGTGGAAAATAGGAGGAGCCTGAAAAGGCATGAAAAATACGAGGAGACTAAAGAGGCCTGAAAAATACGAGGAGCCTGAAAAGGTGTGACAAATACGAGGAGCCTGAAAAGGTGTGAAAAATACGAGGAGCCTGAAAAGGCGTGAAAAATACCAGGAGCCTGAAAAGGTGTGAAATATACGATGAGACTGAAAAAGTGTGAAAAATACGAGGAGCTTGAAAAGCTGTGAAATATACGAGGAGCCTGAAAAGGTGTGAAAAATACGAGGAGCCTGAAAAGATGTGAAAAATATGAGGAGCCTGAAAAGGTGTGAAAAATATGAGGAGCCTGAAAAGGCGTGAAAAATACCAGGAGCCTGAAAAGGTGTGAAATATACGATGAGCCTGAAAAGGCGTGAAAAATACGAGGAGCCTAAAAAGGCCTGAAAAATACGAGGAGCCTGAAAAGGCATGAAAAATATGAGGGGCCTCGAAAGGTGTGAAAAATACGAGGGGACGGAAAAGGCCTGAGAAAATGAGGAGCCAGAAAAGGTGTGAAAAATACGAGGAGCCTGAAAAGGTGTGAAAAATACGAGGAGCCTGAAAAGGCGTGAAAAATACGAGGAGCCTGAAAAGGTGTGAAAAATACGAAGAGCCTGAAAAGGTGTGAAAAATACGAAGAGCCTGAAAATGCGTGAAAAATACCAGGAGCCTGAAAAGGTGTGAAAAATACGAGGAGCCTGAAAAGGCGTGAAAAATACGAGGAGCCTGAAAAGGTGTGAAATATACGATGAGCCTGAAGAAGTGTGAAAAACACCAGAAGCCTGAAAAGGTGTGAAATATACGATGATCCTGAAAAGGCGTGAAAAATACGAGGAGCCTGAAAAGGCCTGAAAATACGAGGAGCCTGAAAAGGTGTGAAAAATACAAGGAGCCAGAAAAGGTGTGAAAAATACGAGGAGCCTGAAAAGGTGTGAAAAATACGAGGAGCCTGAAAAGGTGTGAAAAATACGAGGAGCCTGAAAGGGTGTGAAAAATACGAGGAGCCTGAAAAGGCGTGAAAATTACGAGGAGCCTGAAGAGGCGTGAAAAATACGAGGAGCCTGAAAAGTCGTGAAAAATAAAAGGAGCCTGAAAAGGCCTGAAAAATAAAGGGAGCCTGAAAAGGCCTGAAAAAAACGAGGAGGCTGAAAAAGCCTGAAAAAAACGAGGAGCCTGAAAAGGCATGAAAAATACGAGGAGCCTGAAAAGGTGTGAAAGATACGAGGAGCCTGAAAAGGTGTGAAAAATACGAGGAGCCTGAAAAGTTGTGAAAAATACGAGAAGCCTGAAAAGGTGTGGAAAATAGGAGGAGCCTGAAAAGGCATGAAAAATACGAGGAGACTAAAGAGGCCTGAAAAATACGAGGAGCCTGAAAAGGTGTGACAAATACGAGGAGCCTGAAAAGGTGTGAAAAATACGAGGAGCCTGAAAAGGCGTGAAAAATACCAGGAGCCTGAAAAGGTGTGAAATATACGATGAGACTGAAAAAGTGTGAAAAATACGAGGAGCTTGAAAAGCTGTGAAATATACGAGGAGCCTGAAAAGGTGTGAAAAATACGAGGAGCCTGAAAAGATGTGAAAAATATGAGGAGCCTGAAAAGGTGTGAAAAATATGAGGAGCCTGAAAAGGCGTGAAAAATACCAGGAGCCTGAAAAGGTGTGAAATATACGATGAGCCTGAAAAGGCGTGAAAAATACGAGGAGCCTGAAAATGCCTGAAAAATACGAGGAGCCTGAAAAGGTGTGAAAAATACAAGGAGTCAGAAAAGGTGTGAAAAATACGAGGAGCCTGAAAAGGTGTGAACAGTACGAGGAGCCTGAAAGGTGTGAAAAATACGAGGAGCCTGAAAAGGTGTGAAAAATACGAGGAGCCTGAAAAGGCGTGAAAATTACGAGTAGCCTGAAGAAGCGTGAAAAATACGAGGAGCCTGAAAAGGTGTGAAAAACACGACGAGCCTGAAAAGGCGTGAAAAATATGAGGAGCCTGAAAAGGTGTGAAAAATACGAGGAGCCTGAAAAGGCCTGAAAAATACGAGGAGCCTGAAAAGGCCTGAAAAATACGAGGAGCCTGAAAAGGCCTGAAAAATACGAGGAGCCTGAAAAATACGAGGAGCCTGAAAAGGCGTGAAAAATACGAAGAGCCTGAAAAGGCCTGAAAAATACGAGGAGCCTGAAAAGGTGTGAAAAATACGAGGAGCCTGAAAAGGTGTGGAAAATACGAGGAGCCTGAAAAGGCGTGAAAAATACGATTAGCCTAAAGAGGCCTGAAAAATACGATTAGCCTGAAAAGGCGTGAGAAATATGAGGGGCCTGAAAAGGTGTGAAAAATAGGAGGGGCCTGAAAAGGTGTGAAAAATACGAGGAGCCTGAAAAGGTGTGAAAAATACGAGGAGCCTGAAAAGGCGTGAAAAATACGAGGAGCCTGAAAAGGTGTGAAAAATACGAAGAGCCTGAAAAGGTGTGAAAAATACGAAGAGCCTGAAAATGCGTGAAAAATACCAGGAGCCTGAAAAGGTGTGAAAAATACGAGGAGCCTGAAAAGGCGTGAAAAATACGAGGAGCCTGAAAAGGTGTGAAATATACGATGAGCCTGAAGAAGTGTGAAAAACACCAGAAGCCTGAAAAGGTGTGAAATATACGATGATCCTGAAAAGGCGTGAAAAATACGAGGAGCCTGAAAAGGCCTGAAAATACGAGGAGCCTGAAAAGGTGTGAAAAATACAAGGAGCCAGAAAAGGTGTGAAAAATACGAGGAGCCTGAAAAGGTGTGAAAAATACGAGGAGCCTGAAAAGGCGTGAAAATTACGAGGAGCCTGAAGAGGCGTGAAAAATACGAGCAGCCTGAAAAGTCGTGAAAAATAAAAGGAGCCTGAAAAGGCCTGAAAAATAAAGGGAGCCTGAAAAGGCCTGAAAAAAACGAGGAGGCTGAAAAAGCCTGAAAAAAACGAGGAGCCTGAAAAGGCGTGAAAAATACGAGGAGCCTGAAAAGGTGTGAAAGATACGAGGAGCCTGAAAAGGTGTGAAAAATACGAGGAGCCTGAAAAGTTGTGAAAAATACGAGGAGCCTGAAAAGGTGTGGAAAATAGGAGGAGCCTGAAAAGGCATGAAAAATACGAGGAGACTAAAGAGGCCTGAAAAATACGAGGAGCCTGAAAAGGTGTGACAAATACGAGGAGCCTGAAAAGGTGTGAAAAATACGAGGAGCCTGAAAAGGCGTGAAAAATACCAGGAGCCTGAAAAGGTGTGAAATATACGATGAGACTGAAAAAGTGTGAAAAATACGAGGAGCTTGAAAAGCTGTGAAATATACGAGGAGCCTGAAAAGATGTGAAAAATACGAGGAGCCTGAAAAGATGTGAAAAATATGAGGAGCCTGAAAAGGTGTGAAAAATATGAGGAGCCTGAAAAGGCGTGAAAAATACCAGGAGCCTGAAAAGGTGTGAAATATACGATGAGCCTGAAAAGGCGTGAAAAATACGAGGAGCCTAAAAAGGCCTGAAAAATACGAGGAGCCTGAAAAGGCATGAAATATATGAGGGGCCTCGAAAGGTGTGAAAAATACGAGGGGACGGAAAAGGCCTGAGAAAATGAGGAGCCAGAAAAGGTGTGAAAAATACGAGGAGCCTGAAAAGGTGTGAAAAATACGAGGAGCCTGAAAAGGCGTGAAAAATACGAGGAGCCTGAAAAGGTGTGAAAAATACGAAGAGCCTGAAAAGGTGTGAAAAATAGGAAGAGCCTGAAAATGCGTGAAAAATACCAGGAGCCTGAAAAGGTGTGAAAAATACGAGGAGCCTGAAAAGGCGTGAAAAATACGAGGAGCCTGAAAAGGTGTGAAATATACGATGAGCCTGAAGAAGTGTGAAAAACACCAGAAGCCTGAAAAGGTGTGAAATATACGATGATCCTGAAAAGGCGTGAAAAATACGAGGAGCCTGAAAAGGCCTGAAAATACGAGGAGCCTGAAAAGGTGTGAAAAATACAAGGAGCCAGAAAAGGTGTGAAAAATACGAGGAGCCTGAAAAGGTGTGAAAAATACGAGGAGCCTGAAAAGGTGTGAAAAATACGAGGAGCCTGAAAGGGTGTGAAAAATACGAGGAGCCTGAAAAGGCGTGAAAATTACGAGGAGCCTGAAGAGGCGTGAAAAATACGAGGAGCCTGAAAAGTCGTGAAAAATAAAAGGAGCCTGAAAAGGCCTGAAAAATAAAGGGAGTCTGAAAAGGCCTGAAAAAAACGAGGAGGCTGAAAAAGCCTGAAAAAAACGAGGAGCCTGAAAAGGCGTGAAAAATACGAGGAGCCTGAAAAGGTGTGAAAGATACGAGGAGCCTGAAAAGGTGTGAAAAATACGAGGAGCCTGAAAAGTTGTGAAAAATACGAGGAGCCTGAAAAGGTGTGGAAAATAGGAGGAGCCTGAAAAGGTATGAAAAATACGAGGAGACTAAAGAGGCCTGAAAAATACGAGGAGCCTGAAAAGGTGTGAGAAATACGAGGAGCCTGAAAAGGTGTGAAAAATACGAGGAGCCTGAAAAGGCGTGAAAAATACCAGGAGCCTGAAAAGGTGTGAAATATACGATGAGACTGAAAAAGTGTGAAAAATACGAGGAGCTTGAAAAGCTGTGAAATATACGAGGAGCCTGAAAAGGTGTGAAAAATACGAGGAGCCTGAAAAGATGTGAAAAATATGAGGAGCCTGAAAAGGTGTGAAAAATATGAGGAGCCTGAAAAGGCGTGAAAAATACCAGGAGCCTGAAAAGGTGTGAAATATACGATGAGCCTGAAAAGGTGTGAAAAATACGAGGAGCCTGAAAATGCCTGAAAAATACGAGGAGCCTGAAAAGGTGTGAAAAATACAAGGAGTCAGAAAAGGTGTGAAAAATACGAGGAGCCTGAAAAGGTGTGAACAGTACGAGGAGCCTGAAAGGTGTGAAAAATACGAGGAGCCTGAAAAGGTGTGAAAAATACGAGGAGCCTGAAAAGGCGTGAAAATTACGAGTAGCCTGAAGAGGCGTGAAAAATACGAGGAGCCTGAAAAGGTGTGAAAAACACGACGAGCCTGAAAAGGCGTGAAAAATATGAGGAGCCTGAAAAGGTGTGAAAAATACGAGGAGCCTGAAAAGGCGTGAAAAATACGAGGAGCCTGAAAAGGCCTGAAAAATACGAGGAGCCTGAAAAGGCCTGAAATATACGAGGAGCCTGAAAAATACGAGGAGCCTGAAAAGGCGTGAAAAATACGAAGAGCCTGAAAAGGCCTGAAAAATACGAGGAGCCTGAAAAGGTGTGAAAAATACGAGGAGCCTGAAAAGGTGTGGAAAATACGAGGAGCCTGAAAAGGCGTGAAAAATACGATTAGCCTAAAGAGGCCTGAAAAATACGATTAGCCTGAAAAGGCGTGAGAAATATGAGGGGCCTGAAAAGGTGTGAAAAATAGGAGGGGCCTGAAAAGGTGTGAAAAATACGAGGAGCCTGAAAAGGTGTGAAAAATACGAGGAGCCTGAAAGGTGTGAAAAATACGAGGAGCCTGAAAAGCTGTGAAATATACGAGGAGCCTGAAAAGGTGTGAAAAATACGAGGAGCCTGAAAAGATGTGAAAAATACGAGGAGCCTGAAAAAGTGTGAAAAATACGAGGAGCCTGAAAAGGTGTGAAAAATACCAGGAGCCTGAAAAGGTGTGAAATATACAATGAGCCTGAAAAGGCGTGAAAAATACGAGGAGCCTGAAAAGGCCTGAAAAATACGAGGAGCCTGAAAAGGCCTGAAAAATACGAGGAGCCTGAAAAGGCGTGAAAAATACGAGGAGCCTGAAGAGGCGTGAAAAATACGAGGAGCCTGAAAAGTCGTGAAAAATAAAAGGAGCCTGAAAAGGCCTGAAAAATAAAGGGAGCCTGAAAAGGCCTGAAAAAAACGAGGAGGCTGAAAAAGCCTGAAAAAAACGAGGAGCCTGAAAAGGCGTGAAAAATACGAGGAGCCTGAAAAGGTGTGAAAGATACGAGGAGCCTGAAAAGGTGTGAAAAATACGAGGAGCCTGAAAAGTTGTGAAAAATACGAGGAGCCTGAAAAGGTGTGGAAAATAGGAGGAGCCTGAAAAGGCATGAAAAATACGAGGAGACTAAAGAGGCCTGAAAAATACGAGGAGCCTGAAAAGGTGTGACAAATACGAGGAGCCTGAAAAGGTGTGAAAAATACGAGGAGCCTGAAAAGGCGTGAAAAATACCAGGAGCCTGAAAAGGTGTGAAATATACGATGAGACTGAAAAAGTGTGAAAAATACGAGGAGCTTGAAAAGCTGTGAAATATACGAGGAGCCTGAAAAGGTGTGAAAAATACGAGGAGCCTGAAAAGATGTGAAAAATATGAGGAGCCTGAAAAGGTGTGAAAAATATGAGGAGCCTGAAAAGGCGTGAAAAATACCAGGAGCCTGAAAAGGTGTGAAATATACTATGAGCCTGAAAAGGCGTGAAAAATACGAGGAGCCTGAAAAGGCATGAAAAATACCAGGAGCCTGAAAAGGTGTGAAAAATACGAGGAGCCTGGAAAGGTGTGAAAAATACGAGGAGCCTGAAAAGGCGTGAAAAATACGAGGCGCCTAAAGAGGCCTGAAAAATATGAGGAGCCTGAAAATGCGTGAGAAATAGGTGGGGCCTGAAAAGGTGTGAAAAATAGGAGGGGCCTGAAAAGGCCTGAAAAAATGAGGAGCCTGAAAAGGTGTGAAAAATACGAGGAGCCTGAAAAGGTGTGAAAAATACGAGGAGCCTGAAAAGGTGTGAAAATTACGAGGAGCCTGAAAAGGTGTGAAAAATACGAGGAGCCTGAAAAGGCGTGAAAAATACGAGGAGCCTGAAAAGGTGTGAAAAATACGAGGAGCCTGAAAATGTGTGAAAAATACGAGGAGCTTGAAAAGCTGTGAAATATACGAGGAGCCTGAAAAGGCGTGAAAAATACGAGGAGCTTAAAAAGGCCTGAAAAATACGAGGAGCCTTAAAAGGCGTGAAAAATATGAGGGGCCTCGAAAGGTGTGAAAAATACGAGGGGACGGAAAAGGCCTGAGAAAATGAGGAGCCAGAAAAGGTGTGAAAAATACGAGGAGCCTGAAAAGGCATGAAAAATACGAGGAGCCTGAAAATGTGTGAAAAATTCAAAGAGCCAGAAATGGTGTGAAAAATATGAGGAGCCTGAAAAGGTGTGAAAAATACGAGGGGCCTGAAAAGGCCTGAAAAAATGAAGAGCCACAAAAGGTGTGAAAAATACAAGGAGCCTGAAAAGGTGTGAAAAATACGAGGAGCCTGAAAAGGGGTGAAAAATACCAGGAGTTTGAAAAGGTGTGAAATATACGATGAGCCTGAAAAAGTGTGATAAATACGAGGAGCTTGAAAAGCTGTGAAATATACGAGGAGCCTGAAAAGGTGTGAAAAATACGAGGAGCCTGAAAAGATGTGAAAAATACGAGGAGCCTGAAAAAGTGTGAAAAATACGAGGAGCCTGAAAAGACGTGAAAAATACCAGGAGCCTGAAAAGGTGTGAAAAATACAATGAGCCTGAAAAGGCGTGAAAAATACGAGGAGCCTGAAAAGGCCTGAAAAATACGAGGAGCCTGAAAAGGTGTGAAAAATACGAGGAGCCTGAAAAGGCGTGAAAAATACGAGGAGCTTGAAGAGGCGTGAAAAATACGAGAAGCCTGAAAAGGTGTGAAAAATACGAGGAGCCTGAAAAGGCGTGAAAAATACGAGGAGCCTGAAAAGGCGTGAAAAATACGAGGAGCCTGAAAAGGCCTGAAAAATACGAGGAGCCTGAAAAGGCCTGAAAAATACGAGGAGCCTGAAAATGCGTGAGAAATAGGTGGGGCCTGAAAAGGTGTGAAAAATAGGAGGGGCCTGAAAAGGCCTGAAAAATTAGGAGCCTGAAAAGGTGTGAAAAATACGAGGAGCCCGAAAACGTGTGAAAAATACGAGGAGCCTGAAAAGGTGTGAAAATTACGAGGAGCCTGAAAAGGTGTGAAAAATACCAGGAGCCTGAAAAGGTGTGAAATATTCGATGAGCCTGAAAAAGTGTGAAAAATACGAGGAGCTTGAAAAGCTGTGAAATATACGAGGAGCCTGAAAAGGCGTGAAAAATACGAGGAGCCTGAAAAGGCCTGAAAAATACGAGGAGCCTGAAAAGGCGTGAAAAATATGAGGGGCCTCGAAAGGTGTGAAAAATACGAGGGGACGGAAAAGGCCTGAGAAAATGAGGAGCCAGAAAAGGTGTGAAAAATACGAGGAGCCTGAAAAGGCGTGAAAAATACGAGGAGCCTGAAAAGGTGTGAAAAATACGAGGAGCCTGAAAAGGCGTGAAAAATACGAGGAGCCTGAAAAGGTGTGAAAAATACGAGGAGCCTGAAAAGGTGTGAAAAATACGAAGAGCCTGAAAATGCGTGAAAAATACCAGGAGCCTGAAAAGGTGTGAAAAATATGAGGAGCCTGAAAAGGCGTGAAAAATACGAGGAGCCTGAAAAGGTGTGAAATATACGAGGAGCCTGAAGAAGTGTGAAAAACACCAGAAGCCTGAAAAGGTGTGAAATATACGATGATCCTGAAAAGGCGTGAAAAATACGAGGAGCCTGAAAAGGCCTGAAAATACGAGGAGCCTGAAAAGGTGTGAAAAATACAAGGAGCCAGAAAAGGTGTGAAAAATACGAGGAGCCTGAAAAGGTGTGAAAAATACGAGGAGCCTGAAAAGGTGTGAAAAATACGAGGAGCCTGAAAGGGTGTGAAAAATACGAGGAGCCTGAAAAAGCGTGAAAATTACGAGGAGCCTGAAGAGGCGTGAAAAATACGAGGAGCCTGAAAAGTCGTGAAAAATAAAAGGAGCCTGAAAAGGCCTGAAAAATAAAGGGAGCCTGAAAAGGCCTGAAAAAAACGAGGAGGCTGAAAAAGCCTGAAAAAAACGAGGAGCCTGAAAAGGTGTGAAAAATACGAGGAGCCTGAAAAGGTGTGAAAGATACGAGGAGCCTGAAAAGGTGTGAAAAATACGAGGAGCCTGAAAAGTTGTGAAAAATACGAGGAGCCTGAAAAGGTGTGGAAAATAGGAGGAGCCTGAAAAGGCATGAAAAATACGAGGAGACTAAAGAGGCCTGAAAAATACGAGGAGCCTGAAAAGGTGTGACAAATACGAGGAGTCTGAAAAGGTGTGAAAAATACGAGGAGCCTGAAAAGGCGTGAAAAATACGAGGAGCCTGAAAAGGTGTGAAATATACGATGAGACTGAAAAAGTGTGAAAAATACGAGGAGCTTGAAAAGCTGTGAAATATACGAGGAGCCTGAAAAGGTGTGAAAAATACGAGGAGCCTGAAAAGATGTGAAAAATATGAGGAGCCTGAAAAGGTGTGAAAAATATGAGGAGCCTGAAAAGGCGTGAAAAATACCAGGAGCCTGAAAAGGTGTGAAATATACGATGAGCCTGAAAAGGCGTGAAAAATACGAGGAGCCTGAAAATGCCTGAAAAATACGAGAAGCCTGAAAAGGTGTGAAAAATACAAGGAGTCAGAAAAGGTGTGAAAAATACGAGGAGCCTGAAAAGGTGTGAACAGTACGAGGAGCCTGAAAGGTGTGAAAAATACGAGGAGCCTGAAAAGGTGTGAAAAATACGAGGAGCCTGAAAAGGCGTGAAAATTACGAGTAGCCTGAAGAGGCGTGAAAAATACGAGGAGCCTGAAAAGGTGTGAAAAACACGACGAGCCTGAAAAGGCGTGAAAAATACGAGGAGCCTGAAAAGGTGTGAAAAAACGAGGAGCCTGAAAAGGCGTGAAAAATACGAGGAGCCTGAAAAGGCCTGAAAAATACGAGGAGCCTGAAAAGGCCTGAAAAATACGAGGAGCCTGAAAAATACGAGGAGCCTGAAAAGGCGTGAAAAATACGAAGAGCCTGAAAAGGCCTGAAAAATACGAGAAGCCTGAAAAGGTGTGAAAAATACGAGGAGCCTGAAAAGGTGTGGAAAATACGAGGAGCCTGAAAAGGCGTGAAAAATACGATTAGCCTAAAGAGGCCTGAAAAATACGATTAGCCTGAAAAGGCGTGAGAAATATGAGGGGCCTGAAAAGGTGTGAAAAATAGGAGGGGCCTGAAAAGGTGTGAAAAATACGAGGAGCCTGAAAAGGTGTGAAAAATACGAGGAGCCTGAAAGGTGTGAAAAATACGAGGAGCCTGAAAAGCTGTGAAATATACGAGGAGCCTGAAAAGGTGTGAAAAATACGAGGAGCCTGAAAAGATGTGAAAAATACGAGGAGCCTGAAAAAGTGTGAAAAATACGAGGAGCCTGAAAAGGTGTGAAAAATACCAGGAGCCTGAAAAGGTGTGAAATATACAATGAGCCTGAAAAGGCGTGAAAAATACGAGGAGCCTGAAAAGGCCTGAAAAATACGAGGAGCCTGAAAAGGCCTGAAAAATACGAGGAGCCTGAAAAGGCGTGAAAATTACGAGGAGCCTGAAGAGGCGTGAAAAATACGAGGAGCCTGAAAAGTCGTGAAAAATAAAAGGAGCCTGAAAAGGCCTGAAAAATAAAGGGAGCCTGAAAAGGCCTGAAAAAAACGAGGAGGCTGAAAAAGCCTGAAAAAAACGAGGAGCCTGAAAAGGCGTGAAAAATACGAGGAGCCTGAAAAGGTGTGAAAGATACGAGGAGCCTGAAAAGGTGTGAAAAATACGAGGAGCCTGAAAAGTTGTGAAAAATACGAGGAGCCTGAAAAGGTGTGGAAAATAGGAGGAGCCTGAAAAGGCATGAAAAATACGAGGAGACTAAAGAGGCCTGAAAAATACGAGGAGCCTGAAAAGGTGTGACAAATACGAGGAGCCTGAAAAGGTGTGAAAAATACGAGGAGCCTGAAAAGGCGTGAAAAATACCAGGAGCCTGAAAAGGTGTGAAATATACGATGAGACTGAAAAAGTGTGAAAAATACGAGGAGCTTGAAAAGCTGTGAAATATACGAGGAGCCTGAAAAGGTGTGAAAAATACGAGGAGCCTGAAAAGATGTGAAAAATATGAGGAGCCTGAAAAGGTGTGAAAAATATGAGGAGCCTGAAAAGGCGTGAAAAATACCAGGAGCCTGAAAAGGTGTGAAATATACTATGAGCCTGAAAAGGCGTGAAAAATACGAGGAGCCTGAAAAGGCATGAAAAATACCAGGAGCCTGAAAAGGTGTGAAAAATACGAGGAGCCTGGAAAGGTGTGAAAAATACGAGGAGCCTGAAAAGGCGTGAAAAATACGAGGCGCCTAAAGAGGCCTGAAAAATATGAGGAGCCTGAAAATGCGTGAGAAATAGGTGGGGCCTGAAAAGGTGTGAAAAATAGGAGGGGCCTGAAAAGGCCTGAAAAAATGAGGAGCCTGAAAAGGTGTGAAAAATACGAGGAGCCTGAAAAGGTGTGAAAAATACGAGGAGCCTGAAAAGGTGTGAAAATTACGAGGAGCCTGAAAAGGTGTGAAAAATACGAGGAGCCTGAAAAGGCGTGAAAAATACCAGGAGCCTGAAAAGGTGTGAAATATACGATGAGCCTGAAAATGTGTGAAAAATACGAGGAGCTTGAAAAGCTGTGAAATATACGAGGAGCCTGAAAAGGCGTGAAAAATACGAGGAGCTTAAAAAGGCCTGAAAAATACGAGGAGCCTTAAAAGGCGTGAAAAATATGAGGGGCCTCGAAAGGTGTGAAAAATCCGATGGGACGGAAAAGGCCTGAGAAAATGAGGAGCCAGAAAAGGTGTGAAAAATACGAGGAGCCTGAAAAGGCGTGAAAAATACGAGGAGCCTGAAAATGTGTGAAAAATACAAAGAGCCAGAAATGGTGTGAAAAATATGAGGAGCCTGAAAAGGTGTGAAAAATACGAGGGGCCTGAAAAGGCCTGAAAACATGAAGAGCCACAAAAGGTGTGAAAAATACAAGGAGCCTGAAAAGGTGTGAAAAATACGAGGAGCCTGAAAAGGGGTGAAAAATACCAGGAGTTTGAAAAGGTGTGAAATATACGATGAGCCTGAAAAAGTGTGATAAATACGAGGAGCTTGAAAAGCTGTGAAATATACGAGGAGCCTGAAAAGGTGTGAAAAATACGAGGAGCCTGAAAAGATGTGAAAAATACGAGGAGCCTG
The DNA here is from genome assembly GCF_910594005.1 of Cervus elaphus. Taxonomy (NCBI): domain Eukaryota; kingdom Metazoa; phylum Chordata; class Mammalia; order Artiodactyla; family Cervidae; genus Cervus; species Cervus elaphus. The sequence goes on from NC_057836.1 coordinate 73,824,016, forward strand.
AAAAAGTGTGAAAAATACGAGGAGCCTGAAAAGACGTGAAAAATACCAGGAGCCTGAAAAGGTGTGAAATATACAATGAGCCTGAAAAGGCGTGAAAAATACGAGGAGCCTGAAAAGGCCTGAAAAATACGAGGAGCCTGAAAAGGTGTGAAAAATACGAGGAGCCTGAAAAGGCGTGAAAAATACGAGGAGCTTGAAGAGGCGTGAAAAATACGAGAAGCCTGAAAAGGTGTGAAAAATACGAGGAGCCTGAAAAGGCGTGAAAAATACGAGGAGCCTGAAAAGGCGTGAAAAATACGAGGAGCCTGAAAAGGCCTGAAAAATACGAGGAGCCTGAAAAGACCTGAAAAATACGAGGAGCCTGAAAATGCGTGAGAAATAGGTGGGGCCTGAAAAGGTGTGAAAAATAGGAGGGGCCTGAAAAGGCCTGAAAAAATGAGGAGCCTGAAAAGGTGTGAAAAATACGAGGAGCCTGAAAACGTGTGAAAAATACGAGGAGCCTGAAAAGGTGTGAAAATTACGAGGAGCCTGAAAAGGTGTGAAAAATACCAGGAGCCTGAAAAGGTGTGAAATATACGATGAGCCTGAAAAAGTGTGAAAAATACGAGGAGCTTGAAAAGGTGTGAAATATACGAGGAGCCTGAAAAGGCGTGAAAAATACGAGGAGCCTAAAAAGGCCTGAAAAATACGAGGAGCCTGAAAAGGCGTGAAAAATATGAGGGGCCTCGAAAGGTGTGAAAAATACGAGGGGACGGAAAAGGCCTGAGAAAATGAGGAGCCAGAAAAGGTGTGAAAAATACGAGGAGCCTGAAAAGGCGTGAAAAATACGAGGAGCCTGAAAAGGTGTGAAAAATACGAGGAGCCTAAAATGGCGTGAAAAATACGAGGAGCCTGAAAAGGTGTGAAAAATACGAGGAGCCTGAAAAGGTGTGAAAAATACGAAGAGCCTGAAAATGCGTGAAAAATACCAGGAGCCTGAAAAGGTGTGAAAAATATGAGGAGCCTGAAAAGGCGTGAAAAATACGAGGAGCCTGAAAAGGTGTGAAATATACGATGAGCCTGAAGAAGTGTGAAAAACACCAGAAGCCTGAAAAGGTGTGAAATATACGATGATCCTGAAAAGGCGTGAAAAATACGAGGAGCCTGAAAAGGCCTGAAAATACGAGGAGCCTGAAAAGGTGTGAAAAATACGAGGAGCCAGAAAAGGTGTGAAAAATACGAGGAGCCTGAAAAGGTGTGAAAAATACGAGGAGCCTGAAAAGGTGTGAAAAATACGAGGAGCCTGAAAGGGTGTGAAAAATACGAGGAGCCTGAAAAGGGGTGAAAAATACGAGGAGCCTGAAGAGGCGTGAAAAATACGAGGAGCCTGAAAAGGCGTGAAAAATAAAAGGAGCCTGAAAAGGCCTGAAAAATAAAGGGAGCCTGAAAAGGCCTGAAAAAAACGAGGAGGCTGAAAAAGCCTGAAAAAAACGAGGAGCCTGAAAAGGCGTGAAAAATACGAGGAGCCTGAAAAGGTGTGAAAGATACGAGGAGCCTGAAAAGGTGTGAAAAATACGAGGAGCCTGAAAAGTTGTGAAAAATACGAGGAGCCTGAAAAGGTGTGGAAAATAGGAGGAGCCTGAAAAGGCATGAAAAATACGAGGAGACTAAAGAGGCCTGAAAAATACGAGGAGCCTGAAAAGGTGTGAAAAATACGAGGAGCCTGAAAAGGTGTGAAAAATACGAGGAGCCTGAAAAGGCGTGAAAAATACGAGGAGCCTGAAAAGGTGTGAAATATACGATGAGACTGAAAAAGTGTGAAAAATACGAGGAGCTTGAAAAGCTGTGAAATATACGAGGAGCCTGAAAAGGTGTGAAAAATACGAGGAGCCTGAAAAGGCGTGAAAAATACGAGGAGCCTGAAAAGGCGTGAAAAATACGAGGAGCCTGAAAAGGTGTGAAAAATACGATGAGCCTGAAAAGGCGTGAAAAATACGAGGAGCCTGAAAATGCCTGAAAAATACGAGGAGCCTGAAAAGGTGTGAAAAATACAAGGATTCAGAAAAGGTGTGAAAAATACGAGGAGCCTGAAAAGGTGTGAACAGTACGAGGAGCCTGAAAGGTGTGAAAAATACGAGGAGCCTGAAAAGGTGTGAAAAATACGAGGAGCCTGAAAAGGCGTGAAAATTACGAGGAGCCTGAAGAGGCGTGAAAAATACGAGGAGCCTGAAAAGTCGTGAAAAATAAAAGGAGCCTGAAAAGGCCTGAAAAATAAAGGGAGCCTGAAAAGGCCTGAAAAAAACGAGGAGGCTGAAAAAGCCTGAAAAAAACGAGGAGCCTGAAAAGGCGTGAAAAATACGAGGAGCCTGAAAAGGTGTGAAAGATACGAGGAGCCTGAAAAGGTGTGAAAAATACGAGGAGCCTGAAAAGTTGTGAAAAATACGAGGAGCCTGAAAAGGTGTGGAAAATAGGAGGAGCCTGAAAAGGCATGAAAAATACGAGGAGCCTGAAAAGGCCTGAAAAATACGAGGAGCCTGAAAAGGTGTGACAAATACGAGGAGCCTGAAAAGGTGTGAAAAATACGAGGAGCCTGAAAAGGCGTGAAAAATACCAGGAGCCTGAAAAGGTGTGAAATATACGATGAGACTGAAAAAGTGTGAAAAATACGAGGAGCTTGAAAAGCTGTGAAATATACGAGGAGCCTGAAAAGGTGTGAAAAATACGAGGAGCCTGAAAAGATGTGAAAAATATGAGGAGCCTGAAAAGGTGTGAAAAATATGAGGAGCCTGAAAAGGCGTGAAAAATACCAGGAGCCTGAAAAGGTGTGAAATATACTATGAGCCTGAAAAGGCGTGAAAAATACGAGGAGCCTGAAAAGGCGTGAAAAATACCAGGAGCCTGAAAAGGTGTGAAAAATACGAGGAGCCTGAAAAGGTGTGAAAAATACGAGGAGCCTGAAAAGGCGTGAAAAATACGAGGCGCCTAAAGAGGCCTGAAAAATATGAGGAGCCTGAAAATGCGTGAGAAATAGGTGGGGCCTGAAAAGGTGTGAAAAATAGGAGGGGCCTGAAAAGGCCTGAAAAAATGAGGAGCCTGAAAAGGTGTGAAAAATACGAGGAGCCTGAAAAGGTGTGAAAAATACGAGGAGCCTGAAAAGGTGTGAAAAATACGAGGAGCCTGAAAAGGTGTGAAAAATACGAGGAGCCTGAAAAGGCGTGAAAAATACCAGGAGCCTGAAAAGGTGTGAAATATACGATGAGCCTGAAAATGTGTGAAAAATACGAGGAGCTTGAAAAGCTGTGAAATATACGAGGAGCCTGAAAAGGCGTGAAAAATACGAGGAGCTTAAAAAGGCCTGAAAAATACGAGGAGCCTTAAAAGGCGTGAAAAATATGAGGGGCCTCGAAAGGTGTGAAAAATACGAGGGGACGGAAAAGGCCTGAGAAAATGAGGAGCCAGAAAAGGTGTGAAAAATACGAGGAGCCTGAAAAGGCATGAAAAATACGAGGAGCCTGAAAATGTGTGAAAAATACAAAGAGCCAGAAATGGTGTGAAAAATATGAGGAGCCTGAAAAGGTGTGAAAAATACGAGGGGCCTGAAAAGGCCTGAAAAAATGAAGAGCCACAAAAGGTGTGAAAAATACAAGGAGCCTGAAAAGGTGTGAAAAATACGAGGAGCCTGAAAAGGGGTGAAAAATACCAGGAGTTTGAAAAGGTGTGAAATATACGATGAGCCTGAAAAAGTGTGATAAATACGAGGAGCTTGAAAAGCTGTGAAATATACGAGGAGCCTGAAAAGGTGTGAAAAATACGAGGAGCCTGAAAAGATGTGAAAAATACGAGGAGCCTGAAAAAGTGTGAAAAATACGAGGAGCCTGAAAAGACGTGAAAAATACCAGGAGCCTGAAAAGGTGTGAAATATACAATGAGCCTGAAAAGGCGTGAAAAATACGAGGAGCCTGAAAAGGCCTGAAAAATACGAGGAGCCTGAAAAGGTGTGAAAAATACGAGGAGCCTGAAAAGGCGTGAAAAATACAAGGAGCTTGAAGAGGCGTGAAAAATACGAGAAGCCTGAAAAGGTGTGAAAAATACGAGGAGCCTGAAAAGGCGTGAAAAATACGAGGAGCCTGAAAAGGCGTGAAAAATACGAGGAGCCTGAAAAGGCCTGAAAAATACGAGGAGCCTGAAAAGGCCTGAAAAATACGAGGAGCCTGAAAATGCGTGAGAAATAGGTGGGGCCTGAAAAGGTGTGAAAAATAGGAGGGGCCTGAAAAGGCCTGAAAAAATGAGGAGCCTGAAAAGGTGTGAAAAATACGAGGAGCCTGAAAACGTGTGAAAAATACGAGGAGCCTGAAAAGGTGTGAAAATTACGAGGAGCCTGAAAAGGTGTGAAAAATACCAGGAGCCTGAAAAGGTGTGAAATATACGATGAGCCTGAAAAAGTGTGAAAAATACGAGGAGCTTGAAAAGCTGTGAAATATACGAGGAGCCTGAAAAGGCGTGAAAAATACGAGGAGCCTAAAAAGGCCTGAAAAATACGAGGAGCCTGAAAAGGCGTGAAAAATATGAGGGGCCTCGAAAGGTGTGAAAAATACGAGGGGACGGAAAAGGCCTGAGAAAATGAGGAGCCAGAAAAGGTGTGAAAAATACGAGGAGCCTGAAAAGGCGTGAAAAATACGAGGAGCCTGAAAAGGTGTGAAAAATACGAGGAGCCTGAAAAGGCGTGAAAAATACGAGGAGCCTGAAAAGGTGTGAAAAATACGAGGAGCCTGAAAAGGTGTGAAAAATACGAAGAGCCTGAAAATGCGTGAAAAATACCAGGAGCCTGAAAAGGTGTGAAAAATATGAGGAGCCTGAAAAGGCGTGAAAAATACGAGGAGCCTGAAAAGGTGTGAAATATACGATGAGCCTGAAGAAGTGTGAAAAACACCAGAAGCCTGAAAAGGTGTGAAATATACGATGATCCTGAAAAGGCGTGAAAAATACGAGGAGCCTGAAAAGGCCTGAAAATACGAGGAGCCTGAAAAGGTGTGAAAAATACAAGGAGCCAGAAAAGGTGTGAAAAATACGAGGAGCCTGAAAAGGTGTGAAAAATACGAGGAGCCTGAAAAGGTGTGAAAAATACGAGGAGCCTGAAAGGGTGTGAAAAATACGAGGAGCCTGAAAAGGCGTGAAAATTACGAGGAGCCTGAAGAGGCGTGAAAAATACGAGGAGCCTGAAAATCGTGAAAAATAAAAGGAGCCTGAAAAGGCCTGAAAAATAAAGGGAGCCTGAAAAGACCTGAAAAAAACGAGGAGGCTGAAAAAGCCTGAAAAAAACGAGGAGCCTGAAAAGGCGTGAAAAATACGAGGAGCCTGAAAAGGTGTGAAAGATACGAGGAGCCTGAAAAGGTGTGAAAAATACGAGGAGCCTGAAAAGTTGTGAAAAATACGAGGAGCCTGAAAAGGTGTGGAAAATAGGAGGAGCCTGAAAAGGCATGAAAAATACGAGGAGACTAAAGAGGCCTGACAAATACGAGGAGCCTGAAAAGGTGTGACAAATACGAGGAGCCTGAAAAGGTGTGAAAAATACGAGAAGCCTGAAAAGGCGTGAAAAATACCAGGAGCCTGAAAAGGTGTGAAATATACGATGAGACTGAAAAAGTGTGAAAAATACGAGGAGCTTGAAAAGCTGTGAAATATACGAGGAGCCTGAAAAGGTGTGAAAAATACGAGGAGCCTGAAAAGGTGTGAAAAATATGAGGAGCCTGAAAAGGTGTGAAAAATATGAGGAGCCTGAAAAGGCGTGAAAAATACCAGGAGCCTGAAAAGGTGTGAAATATACGATGAGCCTGAAAAGGCGTGAAAAATACGAGGAGCCTGAAAATGCCTGAAAAATACGAGGAGCCTGAAAAGGTGTGAAAAATACAAGGAGTCAGAAAAGGTGTGAAAAATACGAGGAGCCTGAAAAGTTGTGAACAGTACGAGGAGCCTGAAAGGTGTGAAAAATACGAGGAGCCTGAAAAGGTGTGAAAAATACGAGGAGCCTGAAAAGGCGTGAAAATTACGAGGAGCCTGAAGAGGCGTGAAAAATACGAGGAGCCTGAAAAGGTGTGAAAAACACGACGAGCCTGAAAAGGCGTGAAAAATACGAGGAGCCTGAAAAGGTGTGAAAAATACGAGGAGCCTGAAAAGGCGTGAAAAATACGAGGAGCCTGAAAAGGCCTGAAAAATACGAGGAGCCTGAAAAGGCCTGAAAAATACGAGGAGCCTGAAAAGGTGTGAAAAATACGAGGAGCCTGAAAAGGTGTGAAAAATACGAGGAGCCTGAAAAGGCGTGAAAAATACGATTAGCCTAAAGAGGCCTGAAAAATACGAGGAGCCTGAAAAGGCGTGAGAAATATGAGGGGCCTGAAAAGGTGTGAAAAATAGGAGGGGCCTGAAAAGGCTTGAAAAAATGAGGAGCCAGAAAAGGTGTGAAAAATACGAGGAGCCTGAAAAGGTGTGAAAAATACGAGGAGCCTGAAAAGGCCTGAAAAATACGAGGAGCCTGAAAAGGTGTGAAAAATACGAGGAGCCTTAAAAGGCGTGAAAAATACCAGGAGCCTGAAACGGCCTGAAAAATACGAGGAGCCTAAAAAGTTGTGAAAAATACAGGGAGCCTGAAAAGTTGTGAAAAATACGAGGGGCCTGAAAAGGTGTGAAAAATACGAGGAGCCTGAAAAGGCGTGAAAAATACGAGGAGCCTGAAAGGCCTGAAAAGCACGAGAGCCAGAAAAGGCCTGAAAAATATGAGGGGCCTGAAAAGGTGTGAAAAATACGAGGAGTCTGAAAAGGCCTGAAAAATATGAGGAGCCTGAAAAGGCCTGAAAAATACGAGGAGCCTGAAAATGCCTGAAAAATACGAGGAGCCTGAAAAGGCGTGAAAAATACGAGGAGCCTGAAAAGGTGTGAAAAATACGAGGAGCCTGAAAAGGTGAGAAAAATACGAGGAGCCTGAAAAGGTGTGAAAATACGAGGAGCCTGAAAAGGCGTGAAAAATATGAGGAGCCTGAAAAGGTGTGAAAAATACGAGAAGGCTAAAAAGATGTGAAAAATACGAGGAGCCTGAAAAGTCGTTAAAAATACGAGGAGCCTGAAGAGGTGTGAAAAATATGAGGAGCCTGAAGAGGTGTGAAAAATAAGAGGAGCATGAAAAGGCCTGAAAAATACGAGGAGCCTGAAAAGCTGTTAAAAATAAAAGGAGCCTGAAAAGACCTGAAAAATCCAAGGAGCCTGAAAAGGCCTGAAAAATACGAGGAGCCTGAAAAGGTGTGAAAAATACTAGGAGCTTGAAAAGGCGTGAAAAATACGAGGAGCCTGAAAGGCGTGAAAAATACGAGGAGCCTGAAAAGGTGTGAAAAATACGAGGAGCCTGAAAAGGCCTGAAAAATACGAGGAGCCTGAAAAGGTGTGAAAAATACGAGGATCCTGAAAAGGCCTGAAAAATACGAGGAGCCTGAAAAGGCCTAAAAAATACGAGGAGCCTGAAAAGGCGTGAAAAATACGAGGAGCCTGAAAAGGCCTGAAAAATACTAGGAGCCTGAAAGGTGTGAAAAATACGAGGAGCCTGAAAAGTTGTGAAAAATATGAGGAGCATGAAAAGGCCTGAAAAATACGAGGCGCCTGAAGAGGTGTGATAAATATGAGGAGCCTGAAAAGGCCTGAAAAATACGTGGAGCCTGAAAATTCCTGAAAAATACGAGGAGCCTGAAAAGGTGTGAAAAATACGAGGAGCCTGAAAAGGCCTGAAAAATACGAGGAGCCTGAAAAGGTGTGAAAAACCTGAGGAGTCTGAAAAGGCCTGAAAAATACGAGGAGCCTGAAAAGGTGTGAAAAATCCGAGGAGCCTGAAAAGGCCTGCAAAATACGAGGAGCCTGAAAAGGCCTGAAAAATATGAGGAGCCTGAAAAGGTGTGAAAAATACGAGGAGCCTGAAAAGGCCTGAAAAATACGAGGAGCCTGAAAAGGCCTGAAAAATACGAGGAGCCTGAAAAGGTGTGAAAAATACGAGGAGCCTGAAAAGGTGTGAAAAATACGAGGTGCCTGAAAAGGTGTGAAAAATTCGAGGAGCCTGAAAAGGTGTGAAAAATACGAGGAGCCTGAAAAGACGTGAAAACTACGAGGAGCCTGAAAAGGTGTGAAAAATACGAGGAGCCTGAAAAGGTGTGTAAAATACGAGGAGCCTGAGAAGGCGTGAAAAATACAAGGAGCCCGAAAATGCGTGAAAAATACGAGGAGCCTGGAAAGGTGTGTAAAATACAAGGAGCATGAAAAGGCCTTTAAAATACGGGAAGCCTGAAAAGGTGTGAAAAATACGAGGAGCCTGAAAAGATGTGAAAAATACGAGGAGCCTGAAAAAGTGTGAAAAATACGAGGAGCCTGAAAAGACGTGAAAAATACCAGGAGCCTGAAAAGGTGTGAAAAATACAATGAGCCTGAAAAGGCGTGAAAAATACGAGGAGCCTGAAAAGGCCTGAAAAATACGAGGAGCCTGAAAAGGTGTGAAAAATACGAGGAGCCTGAAAAGGCGTGAAAAATACGAGGAGCTTGAAGAGGCGTGAAAAATACGAGAAGCCTGAAAAGGTGTGAAAAATACGAGGAGCCTGAAAAGGCGTGAAAAATACGAGGAGCCTGAAAAGGCGTGAAAAATACGAGGAGCCTGAAAAGGCCTGAAAAATACGAGGAGCCTGAAAAGACCTGAAAAATACGAGGAGCCTGAAAATGCGTGAGAAATAGGTGGGGCCTGAAAAGGTGTGAAAAATAGGAGGGGCCTGAAAAGGCCTGAAAAAATGAGGAGCCTGAAAAGGTGTGAAAAATACGAGGAGCCTGAAAACGTGTGAAAAATACGAGGAGCCTGAAAAGGTGTGAAAATTACGAGGAGCCTGAAAAGGTGTGAAAAATACCAGGAGCCTGAAAAGGTGTGAAATATACGATGAGCCTGAAAAAGTGTGAAAAATACGAGGAGCTTGAAAAGCTGTGAAATATACGAGGAGCCTGAAAAGGCGTGAAAAATACGAGGAGCCTAAAAAGGCCTGAAAAATACGAGGAGCCTGAAAAGGCGTGAAAAATATGAGGGGCCTCGAAAGGTGTGAAAAATACGAGGGGACGGAAAAGGCCTGAGAAAATGAGGAGCCAGAAAAGGTGTGAAAAATACGAGGAGCCTGAAAAGGCGTGAAAAATACGAGGAGCCTGAAAAGGTGTGAAAAATACGAGGAGCCTAAAATGGCGTGAAAAATACGAGGAGCCTGAAAAGGTGTGAAAAATACGAGGAGCCTGAAAAGGTGTGAAAAATACGAAGAGCCTGAAAATGCGTGAAAAATACCAGGAGCCTGAAAAGGTGTGAAAAATATGAGGAGCCTGAAAAGGCGTGAAAAATACGAGGAGCCTGAAAAGGTGTGAAATATACGATGAGCCTGAAGAAGTGTGAAAAACACCAGAAGCCTGAAAAGGTGTGAAATATACGATGATCCTGAAAAGGCGTGAAAAATACGAGGAGCCTGAAAAGGCCTGAAAATACGAGGAGCCTGAAAAGGTGTGAAAAATACAAGGAGCCAGAAAAGGTGTGAAAAATACGAGGAGCCTGAAAAGGTGTGAAAAATACGAGGAGCCTGAAAAGGTGTGAAAAATACGAGGAGCCTGAAAGGGTGTGAAAAATACGAGGAGCCTGAAAAGGGGTGAAAATTACGAGGAGCCTGAAGAGGCGTGAAAAATACGAGGAGCCTGAAAAGTCGTGAAAAATAAAAGGAGCCTGAAAAGGCCTGAAAAATAAAGGGAGCCTGAAAAGGCCTGAAAAAAACGAGGAGGCTGAAAAAGCCTGAAAAAAACGAGGAGCCTGAAAAGGCGTGAAAAATACGAGGAGCCTGAAAAGGTGTGAAAGATACGAGGAGCCTGAAAAGGTGTGAAAAATACGAGGAGCCTGAAAAGTTGTGAAAAATACGAGGAGCCTGAAAAGGTGTGGAAAATAGGAGGAGCCTGAAAAGGCATGAAAAATACGAGGAGACTAAAGAGGCCTGAAAAATACGAGGAGCCTGAAAAGGTGTGACAAATACGAGGAGCCTGAAAAGGTGTGAAAAATACGAGGAGCCTGAAAAGGCGTGAAAAATACGAGGAGCCTGAAAAGGTGTGAAATATACGATGAGACTGAAAAAGTGTGAAAAATACGAGGAGCTTGAAAAGCTGTGAAATATACGAGGAGCCTGAAAAGGTGTGAAAAATACGAGGAGCCTGAAAAGATGTGAAAAATATGAGGAGCCTGAAAAGGCCTGAAAAATACGAGGAGCCTGAAAAGGTGTGAAATATACGATGAGCCTGAAAAGGCGTGAAAAATACGAGGAGCCTGAAAATGCCTGAAAAATACGAGGAGCCTGAAAAGGTGTGAAAAATACAAGGATTCAGAAAAGGTGTGAAAAATACGAGGAGCCTGAAAAGGTGTGAACAGTACGAGGAGCCTGAAAGGTGTGAAAAATACGAGGAGCCTGAAAAGGTGTGAAAAATACGAGGAGCCTGAAAAGGCGTGAAAATTACGAGGAGCCTGAAGAGGCGTGAAAAATACGAGGAGCCTGAAAAGTCGTGAAAAATAAAAGGAGCCTGAAAAGGCCTGAAAAATAAAGGGAGCCTGAAAAGGCCTGAAAAAAACGAGGAGGCTGAAAAAGCCTGAAAAAAACGAGGAGCCTGAAAAGGCGTGAAAAATACGAGGAGCCTGAAAAGGTGTGAAAGATACGAGGAGCCTGAAAAGGTGTGAAAAATACGAGGAGCCTGAAAAGTTGTGAAAAATACGAGGAGCCTGAAAAGGTGTGGAAAATAGGAGGAGCCTGAAAAGGCATGAAAAATACGAGGAGCCTGAAAAGGCCTGAAAAATACGAGGAGCCTGAAAAGGTGTGAAAAATACGAGGAGCCTGAAAAGGTGTGAAAAATACGAGGAGCCTGAAAAGGCGTGAAAAATACCAGGAGCCTGAAAAGGTGTGAAATATACGATGAGACTGAAAAAGTGTGAAAAATACGAGGAGCTTGAAAAGCTGTGAAATATACGAGGAGCCTGAAAAGGTGTGAAAAATACGAGGAGCCTGAAAAGATGTGAAAAATATGAGGAGCCTGAAAAGGTGTGAAAAATATGAGGAGCCTGAAAAGGCGTGAAAAATACCAGGAGCCTGAAAAGGTGTGAAATATACTATGAGCCTGAAAAGGCGTGAAAAATACGAGGAGCCTGAAAAGGCATGAAAAATACCAGGAGCCTGAAAAGGTGTGAAAAATACGAGGAGCCTGAAAAGGTGTGAAAAATACGAGGAGCCTGAAAAGGCGTGAAAAATACGAGGAGCCTGAAGAGGCCTGAAAAATATGAGGAGCCTGAAAATGCGTGAGAAATAGGTGGGGCCTGAAAAGGTGTGAAAAATAGGAGGGGCCTGAAAAGGCCTGAAAAAATGAGGAGCCTGAAAAGGTGTGAAAAATACGAGGAGCCTGAAAAGGTGTGAAAAATACGAGGAGCCTGAAAAGGTGTGAAAATTACGAGGAGCCTGAAAAGGTGTGAAAAATACGAGGAGCCTGAAAAGGCGTGAAAAATACCAGGAGCCTGAAAAGGTGTGAAATATACGATGAGCCTGAAAATGTGTGAAAAATACGAGGAGCTTGAAAAGCTGTGAAATATACGAGGAGCCTGAAAAGGCGTGAAAAATACGAGGAGCTTAAAAAGGCCTGAAAAATACGAGGAGCCTTAAAAGGCGTGAAAAATATGAGGGGCCTCGAAAGGTGTGAAAAATACGAGGGGACGTAAAAGGCCTGAGAAAATGAGGAGCCAGAAAAGGTGTGAAAAATACGAGGAGCCTGAAAAGGCATGAAAAATACGAGGAGCCTGAAAATGTGTGAAAAATACAAAGAGCCAGAAATGGTGTGAAAAATATGAGGAGCCTGAAAAGGTGTGAAAAATACGAGGGGCCTGAAAAGGCCTGAAAAAATGAAGAGCCACAAAAGGTGTGAAAAATACAAGGAGCCTGAAAAGGTGTGAAAAATACGAGGAGCCTGAAAAGGGGTGAAAAATACCAGGAGTTTGAAAAGGTGTGAAATATACGATGAGCCTGAAAAAGTGTGATAAATACGAGGAGCTTGAAAAGCTGTGAAATATACGAGGAGCCTGAAAAGGTGTGAAAAATACGAGGAGCCTGAAAAGATGTGAAAAATACGAGGAGCCTGAAAAAGTGTGAAAAATACGAGGAGCCTGAAAAGACGTGAAAAATACCAGGAGCCTGAAAAGGTGTGAAATATACAATGAGCCTGAAAAGGCGTGAAAAATACGAGGAGCCTGAAAAGGCCTGAAAAATACGAGGAGCCTGAAAAGGTGTGAAAAATACGAGGAGCCTGAAAAGGCGTGAAAAATACAAGGAGCTTGAAGAGGCGTGAAAAATACGAGAAGCCTGAAAAGGTGTGAAAAATACGAGGAGCCTGAAAAGGCGTGAAAAATACGAGGAGCCTGAAAAGGCGTGAAAAATACGAGGAGCCTGAAAAGGCCTGAAAAATACGAGGAGCCTGAAAAGGCCTGAAAAATACGAGGAGCCTGAAAATGCGTGAGAAATAGGTGGGGCCTGAAAAGGTGTGAAAAATAGGAGGGGCCTGAAAAGGCCTGAAAAAATGAGGAGCCTGAAAAGGTGTGAAAAATACGAGGAGCCTGAAAACGTGTGAAAAATACGAGGAGCCTGAAAAGGTGTGAAAATTACGAGGAGCCTGAAAAGGTGTGAAAAATACCAGGAGCCTGAAAAGGTGTGAAATATACGATGAGCCTGAAAAAGTGTGAAAAATACGAGGAGCTTGAAAAGCTGTGAAATATACGAGGAGCCTGAAAAGGCGTGAAAAATACGAGGAGCCTAAAAAGGCCTGAAAAATACGAGGAGCCTGAAAAGGCGTGAAAAATATGAGGGGCCTCGAAAGGTGTGAAAAATACGAGGGGACGGAAAAGGCCTGAGAAAATGAGGAGCCAGAAAAGGTGTGAAAAATACGAGGAGCCTGAAAAGGCGTGAAAAATACGAGGAGCCTGAAAAGGTGTGAAAAATACGAGGAGCCTGAAAAGGCGTGAAAAATACGAGGAGCCTGAAAAGGTGTGAAAAATACGAGGAGCCTGAAAAGGTGTGAAAAATACGAAGAGCCTGAAAATGCGTGAAAAATACCAGGAGCCTGAAAAGGTGTGAAAAATATGAGGAGCCTGAAAAGGCGTGAAAAATACGAGGAGCCTGAAAAGGTGTGAAATATACGATGAGCCTGAAGAAGTGTGAAAAACACCAGAAGCCTGAAAAGGTGTGAAATATACGATGATCCTGAAAAGGCGTGAAAAATACGAGGAGCCTGAAAAGGCCTGAAAATACGAGGAGCCTGAAAAGGTGTGAAAAATACAAGGAGCCAGAAAAGGTGTGAAAAATACGAGGAGCCTGAAAAGGTGTGAAAAATACGAGGAGCCTGAAAAGGTGTGAAAAATACGAGGAGCCTGAAAGGGTGTGAAAAATACGAGGAGCATGAAAAGGCGTGAAAATTACGAGGAGCCTGAAGAGGCGTGAAAAATACGAGGAGCCTGAAAATCGTGAAAAATAAAAGGAGCCTGAAAAGGCCTGAAAAATAAAGGGAGCCTGAAAAGACCTGAAAAAAACGAGGAGGCTGAAAAAGCCTGAAAAAAACGAGGAGCCTGAAAAGGCGTGAAAAATACGAGGAGCCTGAAAAGGTGTGAAAGATACGAGGAGCCTGAAAAGGTGTGAAAAATACGAGGAGCCTGAAAAGTTGTGAAAAATACGAGGAGCCTGAAAAGGTGTGGAAAATAGGAGGAGCCTGAAAAGGCATGAAAAATACGAGGAGACTAAAGAGGCCTGACAAATACGAGGAGCCTGAAAAGGTGTGACAAATACGAGGAGCCTGAAAAGGTGTGAAAAATACGAGAAGCCTGAAAAGGCGTGAAAAATACCAGGAGCCTGAAAAGGTGTGAAATATACGATGAGACTGAAAAAGTGTGAAAAATACGAGGAGCTTGAAAAGCTGTGAAATATACGAGGAGCCTGAAAAGGTGTGAAAAATACGAGGAGCCTGAAAAGATGTGAAAAATATGAGGAGCCTGAAAAGGTGTGAAAAATATGAGGAGCCTGAAAAGGCGTGAAAAATACCAGGAGCCTGAAAAGGTGTGAAATATACGATGAGCCTGAAAAGGCGTGAAAAATACGAGGAGCCTGAAAATGCCTGAAAAATACGAGGAGCCTGAAAAGGTGTGAAAAATACAAGGAGTCAGAAAAGGTGTGAAAAATACGAGGAGCCTGAAAAGTTGTGAACAGTACGAGGAGCCTGAAAGGTGTGAAAAATACGAGGAGCCTGAAAAGGTGTGAAAAATACGAGGAGCCTGAAAAGGCGTGAAAATTACGAGGAGCCTGAAGAGGCGTGAAAAATACGAGGAGCCTGAAAAGGTGTGAAAAACACGACGAGCCTGAAAAGGCGTGAAAAATACGAGGAGCCTGAAAAGGTGTGAAAAATACGAGGAGCCTGAAAAGGCGTGAAAAATACGAGGAGCCTGAAAAGGCCTGAAAAATACGAGGAGCCTGAAAAGGCCTGAAAAATACGAGGAGCCTGAAAAGGTGTGAAAAATACGAGGAGCCTGAAAAGGTGTGGAAAATACGAGGAGCCTGAAAAGGCGTGAAAAATACGATTAGCCTAAAGAGGCCTGAAAAATACGATTAGCCTGAAAAGGCGTGAGAAATATGAGGGGCCTGAAAAGGTGTGAAAAATAGGAGGGGCCTGAAAAGGCTTGAAAAAATGAGGAGCCAGAAAAGGTGTGAAAAATACGAGGAGCCTGAAAAGGTGTGAAAAATACGAGGAGCCTGAAAAGGCCTGAAAAATACGAGGAGCCTGAAAAGGTGTGAAAAATACGAGGAGCCTTAAAAGGCGTGAAAAATACCAGGAGCCTGAAACGGCCTGAAAAATACGAGGAGCCTAAAAAGTTGTGAAAAATACAGGGAGCCTGAAAAGTTGTGAAAAATACGAGGGGCCTGAAAAGGTGTGAAAAATACGAAGAGCCTGAAAAGGCGTGAAAAATACGAGGAGCCTGAAAGGCCTGAAAAGCACGAGAGCCAGAAAAGGCCTGAAAAATATGAGGGGCCTGAAAAGGTGTGAAAAATACGAGGAGTCTGAAAAGGCCTGAAAAATATGAGGAGCCTGAAAAGGCCTGAAAAATACGAGGAGCCTGAAAATGCCTGAAAAATACGAGGAGCCTGAAAAGGCCTGAAAAATACGAGGAGCCTGAAAAAGTGTGAAAAATACGAGGAGCCTGAAAAGGTGAGAAAAATACGAGGAGCCTGAAAAGGTGTGAAAATACGAGGAGCCTGAAAAGGCGTGAAAAATATGAGGAGCCTGAAAAGGTGTGAAAAATACGAGAAGGCTAAAAAGATGTGAAAAATACGAGGAGCCTGAAAAGTCGTTAAAAATACGAGGAGCCTGAAGAGGTGTGAAAAATATGAGGAGCCTGAAGAGGTGTGAAAAATACGAGGAGCATGAAAAGGCCTGAAAAATACGAGGAGCCTGAAAAGCTGTTAAAAATAAAAGGAGCCTGAAAAGACCTGAAAAATCCAAGGAGCCTGAAAAGGCCTGAAAAATACGAGGAGCCTGAAAAGGTGTGAAAAATACTAGGAGCTTGAAAAGGCGTGAAAAATACGAGGAGCCTGAAAGGCGTGAAAAATACGAGGAGCCTGAAAAGGTGTGAAAAATACGAGGAGCCTGAAAAGGCCTGAAAAATACGAGGAGCCTGAAAAGGTGTGAAAAATACGAGGATCCTGAAAAGGCCTGAAAAATACGAGGAGCCTGAAAAGGCCTAAAAAATACGAGGAGCCTGAAAAGGCGTGAAAAATACGAGGAGCCTGAAAAGGCCTGAAAAATACTAGGAGCCTGAAAGGTGTGAAAAATACGAGGAGCCTGAAAAGTTGTGAAAAATATGAGGAGCATGAAAAGGCCTGAAAAATACGAGGCGCCTGAAGAGGTGTGATAAATATGAGGAGCCTGAAAAGGCCTGAAAAATACGTGGAGCCTGAAAATTCCTGAAAAATACGAGTAGCCTGAAAAGGTGTGAAAAATCCGAGGAGCCTGAAAAGGCCTGAAAAATACGAGGAGCCTGAAAAGGTGTGAAAAACCTGAGGAGTCTGAAAAGGCCTGAAAAATACGAGGAGCCTGAAAAGGTGTGAAAAATACGAGGAGCCTGAAAAGGCGTGCAAAATACGAGGAGCCTGAAAAGGCCTGAAAAATATGAGGAGCCTGAAAAGGTGTGAAAAATACGAGGAGCCTGAAAAGGCCTGAAAAATACGAGGAGCCTGAAAAGGCCTGAAAAATACGAGGAGCCTGAAAAGGTGTGAAAAATACGAGGAGCCTGAAAAGGTGTGAAAAATACGAGGTGCCTGAAAAGGTGTGAAAAATTCGAGGAGCCTGAAAAGGTGTGAAAAATACGAGGAGCCTGAAAAGACGTGAAAACTACGAGGAGCCTGAAAAGGTGTGAAAAATACGAGGAGCCTGAAAAGGTGTGTAAAATACGAGGAGCCTGAGAAGGCGTGAAAAATACAAGGAGCCCGAAAATGCGTGAAAAATACGAGGAGCCTGGAAAGGTGTGTAAAATACAAGGAGCATGAAAAGGCCTTTAAAATACGGGAAGCCTGAAAAGGTGTGAAAAATACGAGGAGCCTGAAAAGGCCTGAAAACAATGAGGAGCCTGAAAAGGTGTGAAAAATACGAGGAGCCTGAAAAGGCCTGAAAAATATAAGGGGCGTGAAAAGATGTGAAAGATACGAGGAGCCTGAAAAGGCCTGAAAAATACGAGGAGCCTGAAAAGGTGTGAAAAATACGAGGAGCCTGAAAAGGTGTGAAAAGTTCAAGGAGCTTGAAAAGGTGTGAAAAATACGAGGAGCCTGAAAAGGTGTGAAAAATACGAGGAGCCTGAAAAGGTGTGAAAAATACGAGGAGCCTGAAAAGGTATAAAAAATACGAGGAGCCTGAAAAGGTGTGAAAAATACGAGCAGCCTGAAAAGGTGTGAAAAATACGAGGAGCCTGAAAAGGCCTGAAAAATACGAGGAGCCTAAAAAGGTGTGAAAAATACGCGGAGCCTGAAAAGGTGTGAAAAATACGAGGGGCCTGAAAAGGTGTGAAAAATACGAGGAGCCTGAAAAGGCGTGAAAAATACGAGGAGCCTGAAAGGCCTGAAAAACACGGGAGCCAGAAAAGGCCTGAAAAATATGAGGGGCCTGAAAAGGTGTGAAAAATACGAGGAGTCTGAAAAGGCCTGAAAAATATGAGGAGCCTGAAAAGGCCTGAAAAATACGAGGAGCCTGAAAAGGCGTGAAAAATACGAGGAGCCTGAAAAGGTGTGAAAAATACGAGGAGCCTGAAAAGGTGTGAAAAATACGAGGAGCCTGAAAAGGTGTGAAAAATACGAGGAGCCTGAAAAGGCGTGAAAAGTACGAGGCGCCTAAAGAGGCCTGAAAAATACGAGGAGCCTGAAAATGCGTGAGAAATAGGTGGGGCCTGAAAAGGTGTGAAAAATAGGAGGGGCCGGAAAAGGCCTGAAAAAATGAGGAGCCTGAAAAGGTGTGAAAAATACGAGGAGCCTGAAAACATGTGAAAAATACGAGGAGCCTGAAAAGGTGTGAAAATTACGAGGAGCCTGAAAAGGTGTGAAAAATACGAGGAGCCTAAAAAGGCGTGAAAAATACCAGGAGCCTGAAAAGGTGTGAAAAATATGAGGAGCCTGAAAAGGCGTGAAAAATACGAGGAGCCTGAAAAGGTGTGAAATATACGAGGAGCCTGAAGAAGTGTGAAAAACACCAGAAGCCTGAAAAGGTGTGAAATATACGATGATCCTGAAAAGGCGTGAAAAATACGAGGAGCCTGAAAAGGCCTGAAAATACGAGGAGCCTGAAAAGGTGTGAAAAATACAAGGAGCCAGAAAAGGTGTGAAAAATACGAGGAGCCTGAAAAGGTGTGAAAAATACGAGGAGCCTGAAAAGGTGTGAAAAATACGAGGAGCCTGAAAGGGTGTGAAAAATACGAGGAGCCTGAAAAGTCGTGAAAATTACGAGGAGCCTGAAGAGGCGTGAAAAATACGAGGAGCCTGAAAAGTCGTGAAAAATAAAAGGAGCCTGAAAAGGCCTGAAAAATAAAGGGAGCCTGAAAAGGCCTGAAAAAAACGAGGAGGCTGAAAAAGCCTGAAAAAAACGAGGAGCCTGAAAAGGCGTGAAAAATACGAGGAGCCTGAAAAGGTGTGAAAGATACGAGGAGCCTGAAAAGGTGTGAAAAATACGAGGAGCCTGAAAAGTTGTGAAAAATACGAGGAGCCTGAAAAGGTGTGGAAAATAGGAGGAGCCTGAAAAGGCATGAAAAATACGAGGAGACTAAAGAGGCCTGAAAAATACGAGGAGCCTGAAAAGGTGTGACAAATACGAGGAGTCTGAAAAGGTGTGAAAAATACGAGGAGCCTGAAAAGGCGTGAAAAATACGAGGAGCCTGAAAAGGTGTGAAATATACGATGAGACTGAAAAAGTGTGAAAAATACGAGGAGCTTGAAAAGCTGTGAAATATACGAGGAGCCTGAAAAGGTGTGAAAAATACGAGGAGCCTGAAAAGATGTGAAAAATACGAGGAGCCTGAAAAGGTGTGAAAAATATGAGGAGCCTGAAAAGGCGTGAAAAATACCAGGAGCCTGAAAAGGTGTGAAATATACGATGAGCCTGAAAAGGCGTGAAAAATACGAGGAGCCTGAAAATGCCTGAAAAATACGAGGAGCCTGAAAAGGTGTGAAAAATACAAGGAGTCAGAAAAGGTGTGAAAAATACGAGGAGCCTGAAAAGGTGTGAACAGTACGAGGAGCCTGAAAGGTGTGAAAAATACGAGGAGCCTGAAAAGGTGTGAAAAATACGAGGAGCCTGAAAAGGCGTGAAAATTACGAGTAGCCTGAAGAGGCGTGAAAAATACGAGGAGCCTGAAAAGGTGTGAAAAACACGACGAGCCTGAAAAGGCGTGAAAAATACGAGGAGCCTGAAAAGGTGTGAAAAAACGAGGAGCCTGAAAAGGCGTGAAAAATACGAGGAGCCTGAAAAGGCCTGAAAAATACGAGGAGCCTGAAAAGGCCTGAAAAATACGAGGAGCCTGAAAAATACGAGGAGCCTGAAAAGGCGTGAAAAATACGAAGAGCCTGAAAAGGCCTGAAAAATACGAGAAGCCTGAAAAGGTGTGAAAAATACGAGGAGCCTGAAAAGGTGTGGAAAATACGAGGAGCCTGAAAAGGCGTGAAAAATACGATTAGCCTAAAGAGGCCTGAAAAATACGATTAGCCTGAAAAGGCGTGAGAAATATGAGGGGCCTGAAAAGGTGTGAAAAATAGGAGGGGCCTGAAAAGGTGTGAAAAATACGAGGAGCCTGAAAAGGTGTGAAAAATACGAGGAGCCTGAAAGGTGTGAAAAATACGAGGAGCCTGAAAAGCTGTGAAATATACGAGGAGCCTGAAAAGGTGTGAAAAATACGAGGAGCCTGAAAAGATGTGAAAAATACGAGGAGCCTGAAAAAGTGTGAAAAATACGAGGAGCCTGAAAAGGTGTGAAAAATACCAGGAGCCTGAAAAGGTGTGAAATATACAATGAGCCTGAAAAGGCGTGAAAAATACGAGGAGCCTGAAAAGGCCTGAAAAATACGAGGAGCCTGAAAAGGCCTGAAAAATACGAGGAGCCTGAAAAGGCGTGAAAATTACGAGGAGCCTGAAGAGGCGTGAAAAATACGAGGAGCCTGAAAAGTCGTGAAAAATAAAAGGAGCCTGAAAAGGCCTGAAAAATAAAGGGAGCCTGAAAAGGCCTGAAAAAAACGAGGAGGCTGAAAAAGCCTGAAAAAAACGAGGAGCCTGAAAAGGCGTGAAAAATACGAGGAGCCTGAAAAGGTGTGAAAGATACGAGGAGCCTGAAAAGGTGTGAAAAATACGAGGAGCCTGAAAAGTTGTGAAAAATACGAGGAGCCTGAAAAGGTGTGGAAAATAGGAGGAGCCTGAAAAGGCATGAAAAATACGAGGAGACTAAAGAGGCCTGAAAAATACGAGGAGCCTGAAAAGGTGTGACAAATACGAGGAGCCTGAAAAGGTGTGAAAAATACGAGGAGCCTGAAAAGGCGTGAAAAATACCAGGAGCCTGAAAAGGTGTGAAATATACGATGAGCCTGAAAAGATGTGAAAAATACGAGGAGCTTGAAAAGCTGTGAAATATACGAGGAGCCTGAAAAGGTGTGAAAAATACGAGGAGCCTGAAAAGATGTGAAAAATATGAGGAGCCTGAAAAGGTGTGAAAAATATGAGGAGCCTGAAAAGGCGTGAAAAATACCAGGAGCCTGAAAAGGTGTGAAATATACTATGAGCCTGAAAAGGCGTGAAAAATACGAGGAGCCTGAAAAGGCATGAAAAATACCAGGAGCCTGAAAAGGTGTGAAAAATACGAGGAGCCTGGAAAGGTGTGAAAAATACGAGGAGCCTGAAAAGGCGTGAAAAATACGAGGCGCCTAAAGAGGCCTGAAAAATATGAGGAGCCTGAAAATGCGTGAGAAATAGGTGGGGCCTGAAAAGGTGTGAAAAATAGGAGGGGCCTGAAAAGGCCTGAAAAAATGAGGAGCCTGAAAAGGTGTGAAAAATACGAGGAGCCTGAAAAGGTGTGAAAAATACGAGGAGCCTGAAAAGGTGTGAAAAATACGAGGAGCCTGAAAAGGTGTGAAAAATACGAGGAGCCTGAAAAGGCATGAAAAATACCAGGAGCCTGAAAAGGTGTGAAATATACGATGAGCCTGAAAATGTGTGAAAAATACGAGGAGCTTGAAAAGCTGTGAAATATACGAGGAGCCTGAAAAGGCGTGAAAAATACGAGGAGCTTAAAAAGGCCTGAAAAATACGAGGAGCCTTAAAAGGCGTGAAAAATATGAGGGGCCTCGAAAGGTGTGAAAAATACGATGGGACGGAAAAGGCCTGAGAAAATGAGGAGCCAGAAAAGGTGTGAAAAATACGAGGAGCCTGAAAAGGCGTGAAAAATACGAGGAGCCTGAAAATGTGTGAAAAATACAAAGAGCCAGAAATGGTGTGAAAAATATGAGGAGCCTGAAAAGGTGTGAAAAATACGAGGGGCCTGAAAAGGCCTGAAAACATGAAGAGCCACAAAAGGTGTGAAAAATACAAGGAGCCTGAAAAGGTGTGAAAAATACGAGGAGCCTGAAAAGGGGTGAAAAATACCAGGAGTTTGAAAAGGTGTGAAATATACGATGAGCCTGAAAAAGTGTGATAAATACGAGGAGCTTGAAAAGCTGTGAAATATACGAGGAGCCTGAAAAGGTGTGAAAAATACGAGGAGCCTGAAAAGATGTGAAAAATACGAGGAGCCTGAAAAAGTGTGAAAAATACGAGGAGCCTGAAAAGACGTGAAAAATACCAGGAGCCTGAAAAGGTGTGAAATATACAATGAGCCTGAAAAGGCGTGAAAAATACGAGGAGCCTGAAAAGGCCAGAAAAATACGAGGAGCCTGAAAAGGTGTGAAAAATACGAGGAGCCTGAAAAGGCGTGAAAAATACGAGGAGCTTGAAGAGGCGTGAAAAATACGAGAAGCCTGAAAAGGTGTGAAAAATACGAGGAGCCTGAAAAGGCGTGAAAAATACGAGGAGCCTGAAAAGGCGTGAAAAATACGAGGAGCCTGAAAAGGCCTGAAAAATACGAGGAGCCTGAAAAGGCCTGAAAAATACGAGGAGCCTGAAAATGCGTGAGAAATAGGTGGGGCCTGAAAAGGTGTGAAAAATAGGAGGGGCCTGAAAAGGCCTGAAAAAATGAGGAGCCTGAAAAGGTGTGAAAAATACGAGGAGCCTGAAAACGTGTGAAAAATACGAGGAGCCTGAAAAGGTGTGAAAATTACGAGGAGCCTGAAAAGGTGTGAAAAATACCAGGAGCCTGAAAAGGTGTGAAATATACGATGAGCCTGAAAAAGTGTGAAAAATACGAGGAGCTTGAAAAGCTGTGAAATATACGAGGAGCCTGAAAAGGCGTGAAAAATACGAGGAGCCTAAAAAGGCCTGAAAAATACGAGGAGCCTGAAAAGGCGTGAAAAATATGAGGGGCCTCGAAAGGTGTGAAAAATACGAGGGGACGGAAAAGGCCTGAGAAAATGAGGAGCCAGAAAAGGTGTGAAAAATACGAGGAGCCTGAAAAGGCGTGAAAAATACGAGGAGCCTGAAAAGGTGTGAAAAATACGAGGAGCCTAAAATGGCGTGAAAAATACGAGGAGCCTGAAAAGGTGTGAAAAATACGAGGAGCCTGAAAAGGTGTGAAAAATACGAAGAGCCTGAAAATGCGTGAAAAATACCAGGAGCCTGAAAAGGTGTGAAAAATATGAGGAGCCTGAAAAGGCGTGAAAAATACGAGGAGCCTGAAAAGGTGTGAAATATACGATGAGCCTGAAGAAGTGTGAAAAACACCAGAAGCCTGAAAAGGTGTGAAATATACGATGATCCTGAAAAGGCGTGAAAAATACGAGGAGCCTGAAAAGGCCTGAAAATACGAGCAGCCTGAAAAGGTGTGAAAAATACAAGGAGCCAGAAAAGGTGTGAAAAATACGAGGAGCCTGAAAAGGTGTGAAAAATACGAGGAGCCTGAAAAGGTGTGAAAAATACGAGGAGCCTGAAAAGGTGTGAAAAATACGAGGAGCCTGAAAAGGCGTGAAAATTACGAGGAGCCTGAAGAGGCGTGAAAAATACGAGGAGCCTGAAAAGTCGTGAAAAATAAAAGGAGCCTGAAAAGGCCTGAAAAATAAAGGGAGCCTGAAAAGGCCTGAAAAAAACGAGGAGGCTGAAAAAGCCTGAAAAAAACGAGGAGCCTGAAAAGGCGTGAAAAATACGAGGAGCCTGAAAAGGTGTGAAAGATACGAGGAGCCTGAAAAGGTGTGAAAAATACGAGGAGCCTGAAAAGTTGTGAAAAATACGAGGAGCCTGAAAAGGTGTGGAAAATAGGAGGAGCCTGAAAAGGCATGAAAAATACGAGGAGACTAAAGAGGCCTGAAAAATACGAGGAGCCTGAAAAGGTGTGACAAATACGAGGAGCCTGAAAAGGTGTGAAAAATACGAGGAGCCTGAAAAGGCGTGAAAAATACGAGGAGCCTGAAAAGGTGTGAAATATACGATGAGACTGAAAAAGTGTGAAAAATACGAGGAGCTTGAAAAGCTGTGAAATATACGAGGAGCCTGAAAAGGTGTGAAAAATACGAGGAGCCTGAAAAGATGTGAAAAATATGAGGAGCCTGAAAAGGCGTGAAAAATACCAGGAGCCTGAAAAGGTGTGAAATATACGATGAGCCTGAAAAGGCGTGAAAAATACGAGGAGCCTGAAAATGCCTGAAAAATACGAGGAGCCTGAAAAGGTGTGAAAAATACAAGGATTCAGAAAAGGTGTGAAAAATACGAGGAGCCTGAAAAGGTGTGAACAGTACGAGGAGCCTGAAAGGTGTGAAAAATACGAGGAGCCTGAAAAGGTGTGAAAAATACAAGGAGCCTGAAAAGGCGTGAAAATTACGAGTAGCCTGAAGAGGCGTGAAAAATACGAGGAGCCTGAAAAGGTGTGAAAAACACGACGAGCCTGAAAAGGCGTGAAAAATACGAGGAGCCTGAAAAGGTGTGAAAAAACGAGGAGCCTGAAAAGGCGTGAAAAATACGAGGAGCCTGAAAAGGCCTGAAAAATACGAGGAGCCTGAAAAGGCCTGAAAAATACGAGGAGCCTGAAAAATACGAGGAGCCTGAAAAGGCGTGAAAAATACGAAGAGCCTGAAAAGGCCTGAAAAATACGAGGAGCCTGAAAAGGTGTGAAAAATACGAGGAGCCTGAAAAGGTGTGGAAAATACGAGGAGCCTGAAAAGGCGTGAAAAATACGATTAGCCTAAAGAGGCCTGAAAAATACGATTAGCCTGAAAAGGCGTGAGAAATATGAGGGGCCTGAAAAGGTGTGAAAAAAAGGAGGGGCCTGAAAGGGTGTGAAAAATACGAGGAGCCTGAAAAGGTGTGAAAAATACGAGGAGCCTGAAAGGTGTGAAAAATACGAGGAGCCTGAAAAGCTGTGAAATATACGAGGAGCCTGAAAAGGTGTGAAAAATACGAGGAGCCTGAAAAGATGTGAAAAATACGAGGAGCCTGAAAAAGTGTGAAAAATACGAGGAGCCTGAAAAGGTGTGAAAAATACCAGGAGCCTGAAAAGGTGTGAAATATACAATGAGCCTGAAAAGGCCTGAAAAATACGACGAGCCTGAAAAGGCCTGAAAAATACGAGGAGCCTGAAAAGGCCTGAAAAATACGAGGAGCCTGAAAAGGCGTGAAAATTACGAGGAGCCTGAAGAGGCGTGAAAAATACGAGGAGCCTGAAAAGTCGTGAAAAATAAAAGGAGCCTGAAAAGGCCTGAAAAATAAAGGGAGCCTGAAAAGGCCTGAAAAAAACGAGGAGGCTGAAAAAGCCTGAAAAAAACGAGGAGCCTGAAAAGGCGTGAAAAATACGAGGAGCCTGAAAAGGTGTGAAAGATACGAGGAGCCTGAAAAGGTGTGAAAAATACGAGGAGCCTGAAAAGTTGTGAAAAATACGAGGAGCCTGAAAAGGTGTGGAAAATAGGAGGAGCCTGAAAAGGCATGAAAAATACGAGGAGCCTGAAAAGGCCTGAAAAATACGAGGAGCCTGAAAAGGTGTGACAAATACGAGGAGCCTGAAAAGGTGTGAAAAATACGAGGAGCCTGAAAAGGCGTGAAAAATACCAGGAGCCTGAAAAGGTGTGAAATATACGATGAGACTGAAAAAGTGTGAAAAATACGAGGAGCTTGAAAAGCTGTGAAATATACGAGGAGCCTGAAAAGGTGTGAAAAATACGAGGAGCCTGAAAAGATGTGAAAAATATGAGGAGCCTGAAAAGGTGTGAAAAATATGAGGAGCCTGAAAAGGCGTGAAAAATACCAGGAGCCTGAAAAGGTGTGAAATATACTATGAGCCTGAAAAGGCGTGAAAAATACGAGGAGCCTGAAAAGGCATGAAAAATACCAGGAGCCTGAAAAGGTGTGAAAAATACGAGGAGCCTGAAAAGGTGTGAAAAATACGAGGAGCCTGAAAAGGCGTGAAAAATACGAGGCGCCTAAAGAGGCCTGAAAAATATGAGGAGCCTGAAAATGCGTGAGAAATAGGTGGGGCCTGAAAAGGTGTGAAAAATAGGAGGGGCCTGAAAAGGCCTGAAAAAATGAGGAGCCTGAAAAGGTGTGAAAAATACGAGGAGCCTGAAAAGGTGTGAAAAATACGAGGAGCCTGAAAAGGTGTGAAAATTACGAGGAGCCTGAAAAGGTGTGAAAAATACGAGGAGCCTGAAAAGGCGTGAAAAATACCAGGAGCCTGAAAAGGTGTGAAATATACGATGAGCCTGAAAATGTGTGAAAAATACGAGGAGCTTGAAAAGCTGTGAAATATACGAGGAGCCTGAAAAGGCGTGAAAAATACGAGGAGCTTAAAAAGGCCTGAAAAATACGAGGAGCCTTAAAAGGCGTGAAAAATATGAGGGGCCTCGAAAGGTGTGAAAAATACGAGGGGACGGAAAAGGCCTGAGAAAATGAGGAGCCAGAAAAGTTGTGAAAAATACGAGGAGCCTGAAAAGGCATGAAAAATACGAGGAGCCTGAAAATGTGTGAAAAATACAAAGAGCCAGAAATGGTGTGAAAAATATGAGGAGCCTGAAAAGGTGTGAAAAATACGAGGGGCCTGAAAAGGCCTGAAAAAATGAAGAGCCACAAAAGGTGTGAAAAATACAAGGAGCCTGAAAAGGTGTGAAAAATACGAGGAGCCTGAAAAGGGGTGAAAAATACCAGGAGTTTGAAAAGGTGTGAAATATACGATGAGCCTGAAAAAGTGTGATAAATACGAGGAGCTTGAAAAGCTGTGAAATATACGAGGAGCCTGAAAAGGTGTGAAAAATACGAGGAGCCTGAAAAGATGTGAAAAATACGAGGAGCCTGAAAAAGTGTGAAAAATACGAGGAGCCTGAAAAGACGTGAAAAATACCAGGAGCCTGAAAAGGTGTGAAATATACAATGAGCCTGAAAAGGCGTGAAAAATACGAGGAGCCTGAAAAGGCCTGAAAAATACGAGGAGCCTGAAAAGGTGTGAAAAATACGAGGAGCCTGAAAAGGCGTGAAAAATACAAGGAGCTTGAAGAGGCGTGAAAAATACGAGAAGCCTGAAAAGGTGTGAAAAATACGAGGAGCCTGAAAAGGCGTGAAAAATACGAGGAGCCTGAAAAGGCGTGAAAAATACGAGGAGCCTGAAAAGGCCTGAAAAATACGAGGAGCCTGAAAAGGCCTGAAAAATACGAGGAGCCTGAAAATGCGTGAGAAATAGGTGGGGCCTGAAAAGGTGTGAAAAATAGGAGGGGCCTGAAAAGGCCTGAAAAAATGAGGAGCCTGAAAAGGTGTGAAAAATACGAGGAGCCTGAAAACGTGTGAAAAATACGAGGAGCCTGAAAAGGTGTGAAAATTACGAGGAGCCTGAAAAGGTGTGAAAAATACCAGGAGCCTGAAAAGGTGTGAAATATACGATGAGCCTGAAAAAGTGTGAAAAATACGAGGAGCTTGAAAAGCTGTGAAATATACGAGGAGCCTGAAAAGGCGTGAAAAATACGAGGAGCCTAAAAAGGCCTGAAAAATACGAGGAGCCTGAAAAGGCGTGAAAAATATGAGGGGCCTCGAAAGGTGTGAAAAATACGAGGGGACGGAAAAGGCCTGAGAAAATGAGGAGCCAGAAAAGGTGTGAAAAATACGAGGAGCCTGAAAAGGCGTGAAAAATATGAGGAGCCTGAAAAGGTGTGAAAAATACGAGGAGCCTGAAAAGGCGTGAAAAATACGAGGAGCCTGAAAAGGTGTGAAAAATACGAGGAGCCTGAAAAGGTGTGAAAAATACGAAGAGCCTGAAAATGCGTGAAAAATACCAGGAGCCTGAAAAGGTGTGAAAAATATGAGGAGCCTGAAAAGGCGTGAAAAATACGAGGAGCCTGAAAAGGTGTGAAATATACGATGAGCCTGAAGAAGTGTGAAAAACACCAGAAGCCTGAAAAGGTGTGAAATATACGATGATCCTGAAAAGGCGTGAAAAATACGAGGAGCCTGAAAAGGCCTGAAAATACGAGGAGCCTGAAAAGGTGTGAAAAATACAAGGAGCCAGAAAAGGTGTGAAAAATACGAGGAGCCTGAAAAGGTGTGAAAAATACGAGGAGCCTGAAAAGGTGTGAAAAATAC
Source organism: Cervus elaphus (assembly GCF_910594005.1). NCBI lineage: Eukaryota > Metazoa > Chordata > Mammalia > Artiodactyla > Cervidae > Cervus > Cervus elaphus. The sequence continues at coordinate 73,851,312 of NC_057836.1, forward strand.
GAGGAGCCTGAAAGGGTGTGAAAAATACGAGGAGCCTGAAAAGGCGTGAAAATTACGAGGAGCCTGAAGAGGCGTGAAAAATACGAGGAGCCTGAAAATCGTGAAAAATAAAAGGAGCCTGAAAAGGCCTGAAAAATAAAGGGAGCCTGAAAAGACCTGAAAAAATCGAGGAGGCTGAAAAAGCCTGAAAAAAACGAGGAGCCTGAAAAGGCGTGAAAAATACGAGGAGCCTGAAAAGGTGTGAAAGATACGAGGAGCCTGAAAAGGTGTGAAAAATACGAGGAGCCTGAAAAGTTGTGAAAAATACGAGGAGCCTGAAAAGGTGTGGAAAATAGGAGGAGCCTGAAAAGGCATGAAAAATACGAGGAGACTAAAGAGGCCTGACAAATACGAGGAGCCTGAAAAGGTGTGACAAATACGAGGAGCCTGAAAAGGTGTGAAAAATACGAGAAGCCTGAAAAGGCGTGAAAAATACCAGGAGCCTGAAAAGGTGTGAAATATACGATGAGACTGAAAAAGTGTGAAAAATACGAGGAGCTTGAAAAGCTGTGAAATATACGAGGAGCCTGAAAAGGTGTGAAAAATACGAGGAGCCTGAAAAGATGTGAAAAATATGAGGAGCCTGAAAAGGTGTGAAAAATATGAGGAGCCTGAAAAGGCGTGAAAAATACCAGGAGCCTGAAAAGGTGTGAAATATACGATGAGCCTGAAAAGGCGTGAAAAATACGAGGAGCCTGAAAATGCCTGAAAAATACGAGGAGCCTGAAAAGGTGTGAAAAATACAAGGAGTCAGAAAAGGTGTGAAAAATACGAGGAGCCTGAAAAGTTGTGAACAGTACGAGGAGCCTGAAAGGTGTGAAAAATACGAGGAGCCTGAAAAGGTGTGAAAAATACGAGGAGCCTGAAAAGGCGTGAAAATTACGAGGAGCCTGAAGAGGCGTGAAAAATACGAGGAGCCTGAAAAGGTGTGAAAAACACGACGAGCCTGAAAAGGCGTGAAAAATACGAGGAGCCTGAAAAGGTGTGAAAAATACGAGGAGCCTGAAAAGGCGTGAAAAATACGAGGAGCCTGAAAAGGCCTGAAAAATACGAGGAGCCTGAAAAGGTGTGAAAAATACGAGGAGCCTGAAAAGGTGTGAAAAATACGAGGAGCCTGAAAAGGTGTGGAAAATACGAGGAGCCTGAAAAGGCGTGAAAAATACGATTAGCCTAAAGAGGCCTGAAAAATACGATTAGCCTGAAAAGGCGTGAGAAATATGAGGGGCCTGAAAAGGTGTGAAAAATAGGAGGGGCCTGAAAAGGCTTGAAAAAATGAGGAGCCAGAAAAGGTGTGAAAAATACGAGGAGCCTGAAAAGGTGTGAAAAATACGAGGAGCCTGAAAAGGCCTGAAAAATACGAGGAGCCTGAAAAGGTGTGAAAAATACGAGGAGCCTGAAAAGGCGTGAAAAATACGAGGAGCCTGAAACGGCCTGAAAAATACGAGGAGCCTAAAAAGTTGTGAAAAATACAGGGAGCCTGAAAAGTTGTGAAAAATACGAGGGGCCTGAAAAGGTGTGAAAAATACGAAGAGCCTGAAAAGGCGTGAAAAATACGAGGAGCCTGAAAGGCCTGAAAAGCACGAGAGCCAGAAAAGGCCTGAAAAATATGAGGGGCCTGAAAAGGTGTGAAAAATACGAGGAGTCTGAAAAGGCCTGAAAAATATGAGGAGCCTGAAAAGGCCTGAAAAATACGAGGAGCCTGAAAATGCCTGAAAAATACGAGGAGCCTGAAAAGGCCTGAAAAATACGAGGAGCCTGAAAAAGTGTGAAAAATACGAGGAGCCTGAATAGGTGAGAAAAATACGAGGAGCCTGAAAAGGTGTGAAAATACGAGGAGCCTGAAAAGGCGTGAAAAATATGAGGAGCCTGAAAAGGTGTGAAAAATACGAGAAGGCTAAAAAGATGTGAAAAATACGAGGAGCCTGAAAAGTCGTTAAAAATACGAGGAGCCTGAAGAGGTGTGAAAAATATGAGGAGCCTGAAGAGGTGTGAAAAATACGAGGAGCATGAAAAGGCCTGAAAAATACGAGGAGCCTGAAAAGCTGTTAAAAATAAAAGGAGCCTGAAAAGACCTGAAAAATCCAAGGAGCCTGAAAAGGCCTGAAAAATACGAGGAGCCTGAAAAGGTATGAAAAATACTAGGAGCTTGAAAAGGCGTGAAAAATACGAGGAGCCTGAAAGGCGTGAAAAATACGAGGAGCCTGAAAAGGTGTGAAAAATACGAGGAGCCTGAAAAGGCCTGAAAAATACGAGGAGCCTGAAAAGGTGTGAAAAATACGAGGATCCTGAAAAGGCCTGAAAAATACGAGGAGCCTGAAAAGGCCTAAAAAATACGAGGAGCCTGAAAAGGCGTGAAAAATACGAGGAGCCTGAAAAGGCCTGAAAAATACTAGGAGCCTGAAAGGTGTGAAAAATACGAGGAGCCTGAAAAGTTGTGAAAAATATGAGGAGCATGAAAAGGCCTGAAAAATACGAGGCGCCTGAAGAGGTGTGATAAATATGAGGAGCCTGAAAAGGCCTGAAAAATACGTGGAGCCTGAAAATTCCTGAAAAATACGAGTAGCCTGAAAAGGTGTGAATAATCCAAGGAGCCTGAAAGGGTGTGAAAAATACGAGGAGCCTGAAAAGGCGTGAAAATTACGAGGAGCCTGAAGAGGCGTGAAAAATACGAGGAGCCTGAAAATCGTGAAAAATAAAAGGAGCCTGAAAAGGCCTGAAAAATAAAGGGAGCCTGAAAAGACCTGAAAAAATCGAGGAGGCTGAAAAAGCCTGAAAAAAACGAGGAGCCTGAAAAGGCGTGAAAAATACGAGGAGCCTGAAAAGGTGTGAAAGATACGAGGAGCCTGAAAAGGTGTGAAAAATACGAGGAGCCTGAAAAGTTGTGAAAAATACGAGGAGCCTGAAAAGGTGTGGAAAATAGGAGGAGCCTGAAAAGGCATGAAAAATACGAGGAGACTAAAGAGGCCTGACAAATACGAGGAGCCTGAAAAGGTGTGACAAATACGAGGAGCCTGAAAAGGTGTGAAAAATACGAGAAGCCTGAAAAGGCGTGAAAAATACCAGGAGCCTGAAAAGGTGTGAAATATACGATGAGACTGAAAAAGTGTGAAAAATACGAGGAGCTTGAAAAGCTGTGAAATATACGAGGAGCCTGAAAAGGTGTGAAAAATACGAGGAGCCTGAAAAGATGTGAAAAATATGAGGAGCCTGAAAAGGTGTGAAAAATATGAGGAGCCTGAAAAGGCGTGAAAAATACCAGGAGCCTGAAAAGGTGTGAAATATACGATGAGCCTGAAAAGGCGTGAAAAATACGAGGAGCCTGAAAATGCCTGAAAAATACGAGGAGCCTGAAAAGGTGTGAAAAATACAAGGAGTCAGAAAAGGTGTGAAAAATACGAGGAGCCTGAAAAGTTGTGAACAGTACGAGGAGCCTGAAAGGTGTGAAAAATACGAGGAGCCTGAAAAGGTGTGAAAAATACGAGGAGCCTGAAAAGGCGTGAAAATTACGAGGAGCCTGAAGAGGCGTGAAAAATACGAGGAGCCTGAAAAGATGTGAAAAACACGAGGAGCCTGAAAAGGCGTGAAAAATACGAGGAGCCTGAAAAGGTGTGAAAAATACGAGGAGCCTGAAAAGGCGTGAAAAATACGAGGAGCCTGAAAAGGCCTGAAAAATACGAGGAGCCTGAAAAGGCGTGAAAAATACGAGGAGCCTGAAAAGGTGTGAAAAATACGAGGAGCCTGAAAAGGTGTGGAAAATACGAGGAGCCTGAAAAGGCGTGAAAAATACGATTAGCCTAAAGAGGCCTGAAAAATACGATTAGCCTGAAAAGGCGTGAGAAATATGAGGGGCCTGAAAAGGTGTGAAAAATAGGAGGGGCCTGAAAAGGCTTGAAAAAATGAGGAGCCAGAAAAGGTGTGAAAAATACGAGGAGCCTGAAAAGGTGTGAAAAATACGAGGAGCCTGAAAAGGCCTGAAAAATACGAGGAGCCTGAAAAGGTGTGAAAAATACGAGGAGCCTTAAAAGGCGTGAAAAATACCAGGAGCCTGAAACGGCCTGAAAAATACGAGGAGCCTAAAAAGTTGTGAAAAATACAGGGAGCCTGAAAAGTTGTGAAAAATACGAGGGGCCTGAAAAGGTGTGAAAAATACGAAGAGCCTGAAAAGGCGTGAAAAATACGAGGAGCCTGAAAGGCCTGAAAAGCACGAGAGCCAGAAAAGGCCTGAAAAATATGAGGGGCCTGAAAAGGTGTGAAAAATACGAGGAGTCTGAAAAGGCCTGAAAAATATGAGGAGCCTGAAAAGGCCTGAAAAATACGAGGAGCCTGAAAATGCCTGAAAAATACGAGGAGCCTGAAAAGGCCTGAAAAATACGAGGAGCCTGAAAAGGTGTGAAAAATACGAGGAGCCTGAAAAGGTGAGAAAAATACGAGGAGCCTGAAAAGGTGTGAAAATACGAGGAGCCTGAAAAGGCGTGAAAAATATGAGGAGCCTGAAAAGGTGTGAAAAATACGAGAAGGCTAAAAAGATGTGAAAAATACGAGGAGCCTGAAAAGTCGTTAAAAATACGAGGAGCCTGAAGAGGTGTGAAAAATATGAGGAGCCTGAAGAGGTGTGAAAAATACGAGGAGCATGAAAAGGCCTGAAAAATACGAGGAGCCTGAAAAGCTGTTAAAAATAAAAGGAGCCTGAAAAGACCTGAAAAATCCAAGGAGCCTGAAAAGGCCTGAAAAATACGAGGAGCCTGAAAAGGTATGAAAAATACTAGGAGCTTGAAAAGGCGTGAAAAATACGAGGAGCCTGAAAGGCGTGAAAAATACGAGGAGCCTGAAAAGGTGTGAAAAATACGAGGAGCCTGAAAAGGCCTGAAAAATACGAGGAGCCTGAAAAGGTGTGAAAAATACGAGGATCCTGAAAAGGCCTGAAAAATACGAGGAGCCTGAAAAGGCCTAAAAAATACGAGGAGCCTGAAAAGGCGTGAAAAATACGAGGAGCCTGAAAAGGCCTGAAAAATACTAGGAGCCTGAAAGGTGTGAAAAATACGAGGAGCCTGAAAAGTTGTGAAAAATATGAGGAGCATGAAAAGGCCTGAAAAATACGAGGCGCCTGAAGAGGTGTGATAAATATGAGGAGCCTGAAAAGGCCTGAAAAATACGTGGAGCCTGAAAATTCCTGAAAAATACGAGTAGCCTGAAAAGGTGTGAATAATCCAAGGAGCCTGAAAAGGCCTGAAAAATACGAGGAGCCTGAAAAGGTGTGAAAAACCTGAGGAGTCTGAAAAGGCCTGAAAAATACGAGGAGCCTGAAAAGGTGTGAAAAATCCGAGGAGCCTGAAAAGGCCTGCAAAATACGAGGAGCCTGAAAAGGCCTGAAAAATATGAGGAGCCTGAAAAGGTGTGAAAAATACGAGGAGCCTGAAAAGGCCTGAAAAATACGAGGAGCCTGAAAAGGCCTGAAAAATACGAGGAGCCTGAAAAGGTGTGAAAAATACGAGGAGCCTGAAAAGGTGTGAAAAATACGAGGTGCCTGAAAAGGTGTGAAAAATTCGAGGAGCCTGAAAAGGTGTGAAAAATACGAGGAGCCTGAAAAGACGTGAAAACTACGAGGAGCCTGAAAAGGTGTGAAAAATACGAGGAGCCTGAAAAGGTGTGTAAAATACGAGGAGCCTGAGAAGGCGTGAAAAATACAAGGAGCCCGAAAATGCGTGAAAAATACGAGGAGCCTGGAAAGGTGTGTAAAATACAAGGAGCATGAAAAGGCCTTTAAAATACGGGAAGCCTGAAAAGGTGTGAAAAATACGAGGAGCCTGAAAAGGCCTGAAAACTATGAGGTGCCTGAAAAGGTGTGAAAAATACGAGGAGCCTGAAAAGGCCTGAAAAATATAAGGGGCGTGAAAAGATGTGAAAGATACGAGGAGCCTGAAAAGGCCTGAAAAATACGAGGAGCCTGAAAAGGTGTGAAAAATACGAGGAGCCTGAAAAGGTGTGAAAAGTTCAAGGAGCTTGAAAAGGTGTGAAAAATACGAGGAGCCTGAAAAGGTGTGAAAAATACGAGGAGCCTGAAAAGGTGTGAAAAATACGAGGAGCCTGAAAAGGTATAAAAAATACGAGGAGCCTGAAAAGGTGTGAAAAATACGAGCAGCCTGAAAAGGTGTGAAAAATACGAGGAGCATGAAAAGGCCTGAAAAATACGAGGAGCCTAAAAAGGTGTGAAAAATACGCGGAGCCTGAAAAGGTGTGAAAAATACGAGGGGCCTGAAAAGGTGTGAAAAATACGAGGAGCCTGAAAAGGCGTGAAAAATACGAGGAGCCTGAAAGGCCTGAAAAACACGGGAGCCAGAAAAGGCCTGAAAAATATGAGGGGCCTGAAAAGGTGTGAAAAATACGAGGAGTCTGAAAAGGCCTGAAAAATATGAGGAGCCTGAAAAGGCCTGAAAAATACGAGGAGCCTGAAAAGGCGTGAAAAATACGAGGAGCCTGAAAAGGTGTGAAAAATACGAGGAGCCTGAAAAGGTGTGAAAAATACGAGGAGCCTGAAAAGGTGTGAAAAATACGAGGAGCCTGAAAAGGCGTGAAAAGTACGAGGCGCCTAAAGAGGCCTGAAAAATACGAGGAGCCTGAAAATGCGTGAAAAATAGGTGGGGCCTGAAAAGGTGTGAAAAATAGGAGGGGCCGGAAAAGGCCTGAAAAAATGAGGAGCCTGAAAAGGTGTGAAAAATACGAGGAGCCTGAAAACATGTGAAAAATACGAGGAGCCTGAAAAGGTGTGAAAATTACGAGGAGCCTGAAAAGGTGTGAAAAATACGAGGAGCCTAAAAAGGCGTGAAAAATACCAGGAGCCTGAAAAGTTGTGAAATATACGATGAGCCTGAAAAAGTGTGAAAAATACGAGGAGCTTGAAAAGCTGTGAAATATACGAGGAGCCTGAAAAGGCGTGAAAAATACGAGGAGCCTGAAAAGGTGTGAAAAATACGAGGAGCATGAAAAGGCGTGAAAAATACGAGGAGCCTGAAAAGGTGTGAAAAATACGAGGAGCCTGAAAAGGTGTGAAAAATACGAAGAGCCTGAAAATGCGTGAAAAATACCAGGAGCCTGAAAACGTGTGAAAAATACGAGGAGCCTGAAAAGGCGTGAAAAATACGAGGAGCCTGAAAAGGTGTGAAATATACGATGAGCCTGAAGAAGTGTGAAAAACACCAGAAGCCTGAAAAGGTGTGAAATATACGATGATCCTGAAAAGGCGTGAAAAATACGAGGAGCCTGAAAAGGCCTGAAAATACGAGGAGCCTGAGAAGGTGTGAAAAACACAAGGAGCCAGAAAAGGTGTGAAAAATACGAGGAGCCTGAAAAGGTGTGAAAAATACGAGGAGCCTGAAAAGGTGTGAAAAATACGAGGAGCCTGAAAGGGTGTGAAAAATACGAGGAGCCTGAAAAGGCGTGAAAATTACGAGGAGCCTGAAGAGGCGTGAAAAATACGAGGAGCCTGAAAAGTCGTGAAAAATAAAAGGAGCCTGAAAAGGCCTGAAATATAAAGGGAGCCTGAAAAGGCCTGAAAAAAACGAGGAGGCTGAAAAAGCCTGAAAAAAACGAGGAGCCTGAAAAGGCGTGAAAAATACGAGGAGCCTGAAAGGGTGTGAAGGATACGAGGAGCCTGAAAAGGTGTGAAAAATACGAGGAGCCTGAAAAGTTGTGAAAAATACGAGGAGCCTGAAAAGGTGTGGAAAATAGGAGGAGCCTGAAAAGGCATGAAAAATACGAAGAGACTAAAGAGGCCTGACAAATACGAGGAGCCTGAAAAGGTGTGACAAATACGAGGAGCCTGAAAAGGTGTGAAAAATACGAGGAGCCTGAAAGGCCTGAAAAGCACGAGAGCCAGAAAAGGCCTGAAAAATATGAGGGGCCTGAAAAGGTGTGAAAAATACGAGGAGTCTGAAAAGGCCTGAAAAATATGAGGAGCCTGAAAAGGCCTGAAAAATACGAGGAGCCTGAAAATGCCTGAAAAATACGAGGAGCCTGAAAAGGCCTGAAAAATACGAGGAGCCTGAAAAGGTGTGAAAAATACGCGGAGCCTGAAAAGGTGAGAAAAATACGAGGAGCCTGAAAAGGTGTGAAAATACGAGGAGCCTGAAAAGGCGTGAAAAATATGAGGAGCCTGAAAAGGTGTGAAAAATACGAGAAGGCTAAAAAGATGTGAAAAATACGAGGAGCCTGAAAAGTCGTTAAAAATACGAGGAGCCTGAAGAGGTGTGAAAAATATGAGGAGCCTGAAGAGGTGTGAAAAATACGAGGAGCCTGAAAAGGCCTGAAAAATACGAGGAGCCTGAAAAGGTGTTAAAAATACGAGGAGCCTGAAAAGGCCTGAAAAATACGAGGAGCCTGAAAAGGCCTAAAAAATACGAGGAGCCTGAAAAGGTGTGAAAAATACGAGGAGCTTGAAAAGGCGTGAAAAATACGAGGAGCCTGAAAGGCCTGAAAAGCACGAGAGCCAGAAAAGGCCTGAAAAATATGAGGGGCCTGAAAAGGTGTGAAAAATACGAGGAGTCTGAAAAGGCCTGAAAAATATGAGGAGCCTGAAAAGGCCTGAAAAATACGAGGAGCCTGAAAATGCCTGAAAAATACGAGGAGCCTGAAAAGGCCTGAAAAATACGAGGAGCCTGAAAAAGTGTGAAAAATACGAGGAGCCTGAAAAGGTGAGAAAAATACGAGGAGCCTGAAAAGGTGTGAAAATACGAGGCGCCTGAAAAGGCGTGAAAAATATGAGGAGCCTGAAAAGGTGTGAAAAATACGAGAAGGCTAAAAAGATGTGAAAAATACGAGGAGCCTGAAAAGTCGTTAAAAATACGAGGAGCCTGAAGAGGTGTGAAAAATATGAGGAGCCTGAAGAGGTGTGAAAAATACGAGGAGCATGAAAAGGCCTGAAAAATACGAGGAGCCTGAAAAGCTGTTAAAAATAAAAGGAGCCTGAAAAGACCTGAAAAATCCAAGGAGCCTGAAAAGGCCTGAAAAATACGAGGAGCCTGAAAAGGTGTGAAAAATACTAGGAGCTTGAAAAGGCGTGAAAAATACGAGGAGCCTGAAAGGCGTGAAAAATACGAGGAGCCTGAAAAGGTGTGAAAAATACGAGGAGCCTGAAAAGGCCTGAAAAATACGAGGAGCCTGAAAAGGTGTGAAAAATACGAGGATCCTGAAAAGGCCTGAAAAATACGAGGAGCCTGAAAAGGCCTAAAAAATACGAGGAGCCTGAAAAGGCGTGAAAAATACGAGGAGCCTGAAAAGGCCTGAAAAATACTAGGAGCCTGAAAGGTGTGAAAAATACGAGGAGCCTGAAAAGTTGTGAAAAATATGAGGAGCATGAAAAGGCCTGAAAAATACGAGGCGCCTGAAGAGGTGTGATAAATATGAGGAGCCTGAAAAGGCCTGAAAAATACGTGGAGCCTGAAAATTCCTGAAAAATACGAGTAGCCTGAAAAGGTGTGAATAATCCAAGGAGCCTGAAAAGGTGTGAAAAATGCGAGGAGCCTGAAATGGTGTGAATAATCCGAGGAGCCTGAAAAGGCCTGAAAAATACGAGGAGCCTGAAAAGGTGTGAAAAACCTGAGGAGTCTGAAAAGGCCTGAAAAATACGAGGAGCCTGAAAAGGTGTGAAAAATCCGAGGAGCCTGAAAAGGCCTGCAAAATACGAGGAGCCTGAAAAGGCCTGAAAAATATGAGGAGCCTGAAAAGGTGTGAAAAATACGAGGAGCCTGAAAAGGCCTGAAAAATACGAGGAGCCTGAAAAGGCCTGAAAAATACGAGGAGCCTGAAAAGGTGTGAAAAATACGAGGAGCCTGAAAAGGTGTGAAAAATACGAGGTGCCTGAAAAGGTGTGAAAAATTCGAGGAGCCTGAAAAGGTGTGAAAAATACGAGGAGCCTGAAAAGACGTGAAAACTACGAGGAGCCTGAAAAGGTGTGAAAAATACGAGGAGCCTGAAAAGGTGTGTAAAATACGAGGAGCCTGAGAAGGCGTGAAAAATACAAGGAGCCCGAAAATGCGTGAAAAATACGAGGAGCCTGGAAAGGTGTGTAAAATACAAGGAGCATGAAAAGGCCTTTAAAATACGGGAAGCCTGAAAAGGTGTGAAAAATACGAGGAGCCTGAAAAGGCCTGAAAACTATGAGGAGCCTGAAAAGGTGTGAAAAATACGAGGAGCCTGAAAAGGCCTGAAAAATATAAGGGGCGTGAAAAGATGTGAAAGATACGAGGAGCCTGAAAAGGCCTGAAAAATACGAGGAGCCTGAAAAGGTGTGAAAAATACGAGGAGCCTGAAAAGGTGTGAAAAGTTCAAGGAGCTTGAAAAGGTGTGAAAAATACGAGGAGCCTGAAAAGGTGTGAAAAATACGAGGAGCCTGAAAAGGTGTGAAAAATACGAGGAGCTTGAAAAGGTATAAAAAATACGAGGAGCCTGAAAAGGTGTGAAAAATACGAGCAGCCTGAAAAGGTGTGAAAAATACGAGGAGCATGAAAAGGCCTGAAAAATACGAGGAGCCTAAAAAGGTGTGAAAAATACGCGGAGCCTGAAAAGGTGTGAAAAATACGAGGGGCCTGAAAAGGTGTGAAAAATACGAGGAGCCTGAAAAGGCGTGAAAAATACGAGGAGCCTGAAAGGCCTGAAAAACACGGGAGCCAGAAAAGGCCTGAAAAATATGAGGGGCCTGAAAAGGTGTGAAAAATACGAGGAGTCTGAAAAGGCCTGAAAAATATGAGGAGCCTGAAAAGGCCTGAAAAATACGAGGAGCCTGAAAAGGCGTGAAAAATACGAGGAGCCTGAAAAGGTGTGAAAAATACGAGGAGCCTGAAAAGGTGTGAAAAATACGAGGAGCCTGAAAAGGTGTGAAAAATACGAGGAGCCTGAAAAGGCGTGAAAAGTACGAGGCGCCTAAAGAGGCCTGAAAAATACGAGGAGCCTGAAAATGCGTGAGAAATAGGTGGGGCCTGAAAAGGTGTGAAAAATAGGAGGGGCCGGAAAAGGCCTGAAAAAATGAGGAGCCTGAAAAGGTGTGAAAAATACGAGGAGCCTGAACACATGTGAAAAATACGAGGAGCCTGAAAAGGTGTGAAAATTACGAGGAGCCTGAAAAGGTGTGAAAAATACGAGGAGCCTAAAAAGGCGTGAAAAATACCAGGAGCCTGAAAAGTTGTGAAATATACGATGAGCCTGAAAAAGTGTGAAAAATACGAGGAGCTTGAAAAGCTGTGAAATATACGAGGAGCCTGAAAAGGCGTGAAAAATACGAGGAGCCTAAAAAGGCCTGAAAAATACGAGGAGCCTGAAAAGGCGTGAAAAATATGAGGGGCCTCGAAAGGTGTGAAAAATACGAGGGGACGGAAAAGGCCTGAGAAAATGAGGAGCCAGAAAAGGTGTGAAAAATACGAGGAGCCTGAAAAGGCGTGAAAAATACGAGGAGCCTGAAAAGGTGTGAAAAATACGAGGAGCATGAAAAGGCGTGAAAAATACGAGGAGCCTGAAAAGGTGTGAAAAATACGAGGAGCCTGAAAAGGTGTGAAAAATACGAAGAGCCTGAAAATGCGTGAAAAATACCAGGAGCCTGAAAAGGTGTGAAAAATATGAGGAGCCTGAAAAGGCGTGAAAAATACGAGGAGCCTGAAAAGGTGTGAAATATACGATGAGCCTGAAGAAGTGTGAAAAACACCAGAAGCCTGAAAAGGTGTGAAATATACGATGATCCTGAAAAGGCGTGAAAAATACGAGGAGCCTGAAAAGGCCTGAAAATACGAGGAGCCTGAAAAGGTGTGAAAAATACAAGGAGCCAGAAAAGGTGTGAAAAATACGAGGAGCCTGAAAAGGTGTGAAAAATACGAGGAGCCTGAAAAGGTGTGAAAAATACGAGGAGCCTGAAAGGGTGTGAAAAATACGAGGAGCCTGAAAAGGCGTGAAAATTACGAGGAGCCTGAAGAGGCGTGAAAAATACGAGGAGCCTGAAAAGTCGTGAAAAATAAAAGGAGCCTGAAAAGGCCTGAAAAATAAAGGGAGCCTGAAAAGGCCTGAAAAAAACGAGGAGGCTGAAAAGGCGTGAAAAATACGAGGAGCCTGAAAAGGTGTGAAAAATACGAGGAGCCTGAAAAGGTGTGAAAAATACGAGGAGCCTGAAAAGGCGTGAAAAGTACGAGGCGCCTAAAAAGGCCTGAAAAATACGAGGAGCCTGAAAATGCGTGAGAAATAGGTGGGGACTGAAAAGGTGTGAAAAATAGGAGGGGCCGGAAAAGGCCTGAAAAAATGAGGAGCCTGAAAAGGTGTGAAAAATACGAGGAGCCTGAAAACATGTGAAAAATACGAGGAGCCTGAAAAGGTGTGAAAATTACGAGGAGCCTGAAAAGGTGTGAAAAATACGAGGAGCCTAAAAAGGCGTGAAAAATACCAGGAGCCTGAAAAGTTGTGAAATATACGATGAGCCTGAAAAAGTGTGAAAAATACGAGGAGCTTGAAAAGCTGTGAAATATACCAGGAGCCTGAAAAGGCGTGAAAAATACGAGGAGCCTGAAAAGGCGTGAAAAATATGAGGGGCCTCGAAAGGTGTGAAAAATATGAGGGGACGGAAAAGGCCTGAGAAAATGAGGAGCCAGAAAAGGTGTGAAAAATACGAGGAGCCTGAAAAGGCGTGAAAAATACGAGGAGCCTGAAAAGGTGTGAAAAATACGAGGAGCCTGAAAAGGCGTGAAAAATACGAGGAGCCTGAAAAGGTGTGAAAAATACGAGGAGCCAGAAAAGGTGTGAAAAATACGAAGAGCCTGAAAATGCGTGAAAAATACCAGGAGCCTGAAAAGGTGTGAAAAATACGAGGAGCCTGAAAAGGCGTGAAAAATACGAGGAGCCTGAAAAGGTGTGAAATATACGATGAGCCTGAAGAAGTGTGAAAAACACCAGAAGCCTGAAAAGGTGTGAAATATACGATGATCCTGAAAAGGCGTCAAAAATACGAGGAGCCTGAAAAGGCCTGAAAATACGAGGAGCCTGAAAAGGTGTGAAAAACACAAGGAGCCAGAAAAGGTGTGAAAAATACGAGGAGCCTGAAAAGGTGTGAAAAATACGAGGAGCCTGAAAAGGTGTGAAAAATACGAGGAGCCTGAAAGGGTGTGAAAAATATGAGGAGCCTGAAAAGGCGTGAAAATTACGAGGAGCCTGAAGAGGCGTGAAAAATACGAGGAGCCTGAAAAGTCGTGAAAAATAAAAGGAGCCTGAAAAGGCCTGAAAAATAAAGGGAGCCTGAAAAGGCCTGAAAAAAACGAGGAGGCTGAAAAAGCCAGAAAAAAACGAGGAGCCTGAAAAGGCGTGAAAAATACGAGGAGCCTGAAAAGGTGTGAAAGATACGAGGAGCCTGAAAAGGTGTGAAAAATACGAGGAGCCTGAAAAGTTGTGAAAAATACGAGGCGCCTGAAGTGGTGTGATAAATATGAGGAGCCTGAAAAGGCCTGAAAAATACGTGGAGCCTGAAAATTCCTGAAAAATACGAATAGCCTGAAAATGTGTGAATAATCCAAGGAGCCTGAAAAGGTGTGGAAAATGCGAGGAGCCTGAAAAGGTGTGAATAATCCGAGGAGCCTGAAAAGGCCTGAAAAATACGAGGAGCCTGAAAAGGTGTGAAAAACCTGAGGAGTCTGAAAAGGCCTGAAAAATACGAGGAGCCTGAAAAGGTGTGAAAAATCCGAGGAGCCTGAAAAGGCCTGCAGAATACGAGGAGCCTGAAAAGGCCTGAAAAATATGAGGAGCCTGAAAAGGTGTGAAAAATACGAGGAGCCTGAAAAGGCCTGAAAAATATGAGGAGCCTGAAAAGCCCTGAAAAATACGAGGAGCCTGAAAAGCTGTGAAAAATACGAGGAGCCTGAAAAGGTGTGAAAAATACGAGGAGCCTGAAAAGGTGTGAAAAATATGAGGAGCCTGAAAAGGTCTGAAAAATACGAGGAGCCTGAAAAGGTGTGAAAAATACAAGGAGCCTGAAAAGGTGTGAAAAATACGAGGTGCCTGAAAAGGTGTGAAAAATTCGAGGAGCCTGAAAAGGTGTGAAAAATACGAGGAGCCTGAAAAGACGTGAAAACTACGAGGAGCCTGAAAAGGTGTGAAAAATACGAGGAGCCTGAAAAGGTGTGTAAAATACGAGGGGACTGAAACGGCCTGAAAAATACGAGGAGCCTAAAAAGGTGTGAAAAATACGCAGAGCCTGAAAAGGTGTGAAAAATTAGAGGGGCCTGAAAAGGTGTGAAAAATAGGAGGAGCCTGAAAAGGCGTGAAAAATACGAGGAGCCTGAAAGGCCTGAAAAACACGGGAGACAGAAAAGGCCTGAAAAATATGAGGGGCCTGAAAAGGTGTGAAAAATACGAGGAGTCTGAAAAGGCCTGAAAAATATGAGGAGCCTGAAAAGGCCTGAAAAATACGAGGAGCCTGAAAATGCCTGAAAAATACGAGGAGCCTGAAAAGGCCTGAAAAATACGAGGAGCCTGAAAAGGTGTGAAAAACCTGAGGAGTCTGAAAAGGCCTGAAAAGTACGAGGAGCCTGAAAAGGTGTGAAAAATCTGAGGAGCCTGAAAAGGCCTGCAGAATACGAGGAGCCTGAAAAGGCCTGAAAAATATGAGGAGCCTGAAAAGGTGTGAAAAATACGAGGAGCTGGAAAAGGCCTGAAAAATACGAGGAGCCTGAAAAGGCCTGAAAAATACGAGGAGCCTGAAAAGCTGTGAAAAATACGAGGAGCCTGAAAAGGTGTGAAAAATACGAGGAGCCTGAAAAGGTCTGAAAAATACGAGGAGCCTGAAAAGGTCTGAAAAATACGAGGAGCCTGAAAAGGTGTGAAATATACGAGGAGCCTGAAAAGGTGTGAAAAATACGAGGAGCCTGAAAAGGTGTGAAAAATTCGAGGAGCCTGAAAAGGTGTGAAAAATACGAGGAGCCTGAAAAGACGTGAAAACTACGAGGAGCCTGAAAAGGTGTGAAAAATACGAGGAGCCTGGAAAGGTGTGTAAAATACGAGGAGCCTGAAAAGGCCTTTAAAATACGGGAAACCTGAAAAGGTGTGAAAAATACGAGGAGCCTGAAAAGGCCTGAAAACTATGAGGAGCCTGAAAAGGTGTGAAAGATACGAGGAGCCTGAAAAGGCCTGAAAAATACGAGGATCCTGAAAAGGTGTGAAAAATACGAGGAGCCTGGAAAGGCCTGAAAAATACGAGGAGCCTGAAACGGCCTGAAAAATACGAGGAGCCTAAAAAGGTGTGAAAAATACGCGGAGCCTGAAAAGGTGTGAAAAATACGAGGGGCCTGAAAAGGTGTGAAAAATACGAGGAGCCTGAAAAGGTGTGAAAAATACGAGGAGCCTGAAAGGCCTGAAAAATACGGGAGCCAGAAAAGGCCTGAAAAATATGAGGGGCCTGAAAAGGTGTGAAAAATACGAGGAGTCTGAAAAGGCCTGAAAAATATGAGGAGCCTGAAAAGGCCTGAAAAATACGAAGAGCCTGAAAATGCCTGAAAAATACGAGGAGCCTGAAAAGGCCTGAAAAATACGAGGAGCCTGAAAAGGTGTGAAAAATACGCGGAGCCTGAAAAGGTGAGAAAAATACGAGGAGCCTGAAAAGGTGTGAAAATACGAGGAGCCTGAAAAGGTGTGAAAAATACGAGGAGCCTGAAAAGGTGTGAAAAATACGAGGAGCCTGAAAAGGTCTGAAAAATACGAGGAGCCTGAAAAGGTGTGAAAAATACGAGCAGCCTGAAAATGTGTGAAAAATACGAGGAGCCTGAAGAGGTGTGAAAAATATGAGGAGCATGAAAAGGCCTGAAAAATACGAGGAGCCTGAAGAGGTGTGAAAAATATGAGGAGCCTGAAGAGGTGTGAAAAATACGAGGAGCCTGAAAAGGCCTGAAAAATACGAGGAGCCTGAAAAGGTGTTAAAAATAAAAGGAGCCTGAAAAGGCCTGAAAAATCCGAGGAGCCTGAAAAGGCCTGAAAAATACGAGGAGCCTGAAAAGGTGTGAAAAATACTTGGAGCTTGAAAACGCGTGAAAAATACGATTAGCCTGAAAGGCGTGAAAAATACGAGGAGCCTGAAAAGGTGTGAAAAATACGAGGAGCCTGAAAAGGCCTGAAAAATACGAGGAGCCTGAAAAGGTGTGAAAAATAAGAGGAGCCTGAAAAGGCCTGCAGAATAAGAGGAGCCTGAAAAGGCCTGAAAAATACGAGGAGCCTGAAAAGGCCTGAAAAAGACGAGGAGCCTGAAAAGGTGTGAAAAACCCGAGGAGCCTGAAAAGGCCTGTAAAATACGAGGAGCCTGAAAAGGTGTGAAAAATCCGAGGAGCCTGAAAAGGCCTGCAGAATACGAGGAGCCTGAAAAGGCCTGAAAAATACGAGGAGCCTGAAAAGGTGTGAAAAATACGAGGAGCCTGAAAAGGCCTGAAAAATACGAGGAGCCTGAAAAGGCCTTAAAAATATGAGGAGCCTGAAAAGGCGTGAAAAATACGAGGAGCCTGAAAAGGCCTGAAAAATACCAGGAGCCTGAAAAGGTGTGAAAAATACGAGGAGCCTGAAAAGTTGTGAAAAATATGAGGAGCATGAAAAGGCCTGAAAAATACGAGGCGCCTGAAGAGGTGTGATAAATATGAGGAGCCTGAAAAGGCCTGAAAAATACGTGGAGCCTGAAAATTCCTGAAAAATACGAGTAGCCTGAAAAGGTGTGAGTAATCAAAGGAGCCTGAAAAGGTGTGAAAAATGCGAGGAGCCTGAAAAGGTGTGAATAATCCGAGGAGCCTGAAAAGGTGTGAAAAATACGAGGTGCCTGAAAAGGTGTGAAAAATACGAGGAGCCTGAAAAGGTGTGAAAAATACGAAGAGCCTGAAAAGGTGTAAAAAATACGAGGAGCCTGAAAAGGTGTGAAAAATACGAGGAGCCTGAAAAGGTGTGAAAAATTCGAGGAGCCTGAAAAGGTGTGAAAAATTCGAGGAGCCTGAAAAGACGTGAAAACTACGAGGAGCCTGAAAAGGTGTGAAAAATACGAGGAGCCTGAAAAGGTGTGTAAAATACGAGGAGCCTGAGAAGGCGTGAAAAATACAAGGAGCCCGAAAATGCGTGAAAAATACGAGGAGCCTGGAAAGGTGTGTAAAATACAAGGAGCATGAAAAGGCCTTTAAAATACGGGAAGCCTGAAAAGGTGTGAAAAATACGAGGAGCCTGAAAAGGCCTGAAAACTATGAGGAGCCTGAAAAGGTGTGAAAAATACGAGGAGCCTGAAAAGGCCTGAAAAATATAAGGGGCGTGAAAAGATGTGAAAGATACGAGGAGCCTGAAAAGGCCTGAAAAATACGAGGAGCCTGAAAAGGTGTGAAAAATACGAGGAGGCTGAAAAGGTGTGAAAAGTTCAAGGAGCTTGAAAAGGTGTGAAAAATACGAGGAGCCTGAAAAGGTGTGAAAAATACGAGGAGCCTGAAAAGGTGTGAAAAATACGAGGAGCCTGAAAAGGTGTAAAAAATACGAGGAGCCTGAAAAGGTGTGAAAAATACGAGGAGCCTGAAAAGCTGTGAAAAATACGAGGAGCCTGAAAAGGTGTGAAAAATACGAGGAGCCTGAAAAGGTGTGAAAAATACGAGGAGCCTGAAAAGGTCTGAAAAATACGAGGAGCCTGAAAAGGTCTGAAAAATACGAGGAGCCTGAAAAGGTGTGAAATATACGAGGAGCCTGAAAAGGTGTGAAAAATACGAGGAGCCTGAAAAGGTGTGAAAAATTCGAGGAGCCTGAAAAGGTGTGAAAAATACGAGGAGCCTGAAAAGACGTGAAAACTACGAGGAGCCTGAAAAGGTGTGAAAAATACGAGGAGCCTGGAAAGGTGTGTAAAATACGAGGAGCCTGAAACGGCCTTTAAAATACGGGAAACCTCAAAAGGTGTGAAAAATACGAGGAGCCTGAAAAGGCCTGAAAACTATGAGGAGCCTGAAAAGGTGTGAAAAATACGAGGAGCCTGAAAAGGCCTGAAAAATATAAGGGGCGTGAAAAGATGTGAAAGATACGAGGAGCCTGAAAAGGCCTGAAAAATACGAGGATCCTGAAAAGGTGTGAAAAATACGAGGAGCCTGGAAAGGCCTGAAAAATACGAGGAGCCTGAAACGGCCTGAAAAATACGAGGAGCCTAAAAAGGTGTGAAAAATACGCGGAGCCTGAAAAGGTGTGAAAAATACGAGGGGCCTGAAAAGGTGTGAAAAATACGAGGAGCCTGAAAAGGTGTGAAAAATACGAGGAGCCTGAAAGGCCTGAAAAATACGGGAGCCAGAAAAGGCCTGAAAAATATGAGGGGCCTGAAAAGGTGTGAAAAATACGAGGAGTCTGAAAAGGCCTGAAAAATATGAGGAGCCTGAAAAGGCCTGAAAAATACGAAGAGCCTGAAAATGCCTGAAAAATACGAGGAGCCTGAAAAGGCCTGAAAAATACGAGGAGCCTGAAAAGGTGTGAAAAATACGCGGAGCCTGAAAAGGTGAGAAAAATACGAGGAGCCTGAAAAGGTGTGAAAATACGAGGAGCCTGAAAAGGTGTGAAAAATACGAGGAGCCTGAAAAGGTGTGAAAAATACGAGGAGCCTGAAAAGGTCTGAAAAATACGAGGAGCCTGAAAAGGTGTGAAAAATACGAGCAGCCTGAAAATGTGTGAAAAATACGAGGAGCCTGAAGAGGTGTGAAAAATACGAGGAGCCTGAAAAGTCGTGAAAAATACGAGGAGCCTGAAGAGGTGTGAAAAATATGAGGAGCCTGAAGAGGTGTGAAAAATACGAGGAGCCTGAAAAGGCCTGAAAAATACGAGGAGCCTGAAAAGGTGTTAAAAATAAAAGGAGCCTGAAAAGGCCTGAAAAATCCGAGGAGCCTGAAAAGGCCTGAAAAATACGAGGAGCCTGAAAAGGTGTGAAAAATACTTGGAGCTTGAAAACGCGTGAAAAATACGATTAGCCTGAAAGGCGTGAAAAATACGAGGAGCCTGAAAAGGTGTGAAAAATACGAGGAGCCTGAAAAGGCCTGAAAAATACGAGGAGCCTGAAAAGGTGTGAAAAATAAGAGGAGCCTGAAAAGGCCTGCAGAATAAGAGGAGCCTGAAAAGGCCTGAAAAATACGAGGAGCCTGAAAAGGCCTGAAAAAGACGAGGAGCCTGAAAAGGTGTGAAAAACCCGAGGAGCCTGAAAAGGCCTGTAAAATACGAGGAGCCTGAAAAGGTGTGAAAAATCCGAGGAGCCTGAAAAGGCCTGCAGAATACGAGGAGCCTGAAAAGGCCTGACAAATACGAGGAGCCTGAAAAGGTGTGAAAAATACGAGGAGCCTGAAAAGGCCTGAAAAATACGAGGAGCCTGAAAAGGCCTAAAAAATATGAGGAGCCTGAAAAGGCGTGAAAAATACGAGGAGCCTGAAAAGGCCTGAAAAATACCAGGAGCCTGAAAAGGTGTGAAAAATACGAGGAGCTTGAAAAGTTGTGAAAAATATGAGGAGCATGAAAAGGCCTGAAAAATACGAGGCGCCTGAAGAGGTGTGATAAATATGAGGAGCCTGAAAAGGCCTGAAAAATACGTGGAGCCTGAAAATTCCTGAAAAATACGAGTAGCCTGAAAAGGTGTGAGTAATCAAAGGAGCCTGAAAAGGTGTGAAAAATGCGAGGAGCCTGAAAAGGTGTGAAAAATACGAGGAGCCTGAAAAGGTGTGAAAAATACGAGGTGCCTGAAAAGGTGTGAAAAATACGAGGAGCCTGAAAAGGTGTGAAAAATACGAGGAGCCTGAAAAGGTGTAAAAAATACGAGGAGCCTGAAAAGGTGTGAAAAATACGAGGAGCCTGAAAAGGTGTGAAAAATTCGAGGAGCCTGAAAAGGTGTGAAAAATTCGAGGAGCCTGAAAAGACGTGAAAACTACGAGGAGCCTGAAAAGGTGTGAAAAATACGAGGAGCCTGAAAAGGTGTGTAAAATACGAGGAGCCTGAGAAGGCGTGAAAAATACAAGGAGCCCGAAAATGCGTGAAAAATACGAGGAGCCTGGAAAGGTGTGTAAAATACAAGGAGCATGAAAAGCCCTTTAAAATACGGGAAGCCTGAAAAGGTGTGAAATATACGAGGAGCCTGAAAAGGCCTGAAAACTATGAGGAGCCTGAAAAGGTGTGAAAAATACGAGGAGCCTGAAAAGGCCTGAAAAATATAAGGGGCGTGAAAAGATGTGAAAGATACGAGGAGCCTGAAAAGGCCTGAAAAATACGAGGAGCCTGAAAAGGTGTGAAAAATACGAGGAGGCTGAAAAGGTGTGAAAAGTTCAAGGAGCTTGAAAAGGTGTGAAAAATACGAGGAGCCTGAAAAGGTGTGAAAAATACGAGGAGTCTGAAAAGGTGTGAAAAATACGAGGAGCCTGAAAAGGTGTAAAAAATACGAGGAGCCTGAAAAGGTTTGAAAAATACGAGCAGCCTGAAAAGGTGTGAAAAATACGAGGAGCCTAAAAAGGCCTGAAAAATACGAGGATCCTGAAAAGGCCTGAAAAATACGAGGATCCTGAAAAGGTGTGAAAAATACGAGGAGCCTGGAAAGGCCTGAAAAATACGAGGAGCCTGAAACGGCCTGAAAAATACGAGGAGCCTAAAAAGGTGTGAAAAATACGCGGAGCCTGAAAAGGTGTGAAAAATACGAGGGGCCTGAAAAGGTGTGAAAAATACGAGGAGCCTGAAAAGGCGTGAAAAATACGAGGAGCCTGAAAGGCCTGAAAAACACGGGAGCCAGAAAAGGCCTGAAAAATATGAGGGGCCTGAAAAGGTGTGAAAAATACGAGGAGTCTGAAAAGGCCTGAAAAATACGAGGAGCCTGAAAAGGCCTGAAAAATACGAGGAGCCTGAAAAGGCGTGAAAAATACGAGGAGCCTGAAAAGGTGTGAAAAATACGAGGAGCCTGAAAAGGTGTGAAAAATACGAGGAGCCTGAAAAGGCGTGAAAAGTACGAGGCGCCTAAAGAGGCCTGAAAAATACGAGGAGCCTGAAAATGCGTGAGAAATAGGTGGGGCCTGAAAAGGTGTGAAAAATAGGAGGGGCCGGAAAAGGCCTGAAAAAATGAGGAGCCTGAAAAGGTGTGAAAAATACGAGGAGCCTGAAAACATGTGAAAAATACGAGGAGCCTGAAAAGGTGTGAAAATTACGAGGAGCCTGAAAAGGTGTGAAAAATACGAGGAGCCTAAAAAGGCGTGAAAAATACCAGGAGCCTGAAAAGTTGTGAAATATACGATGAGCCTGAAAAAGTGTGAAAAATACGAGGAGCTTGAAAAGCTGTGAAATATACCAGGAGCCTGAAAAGGCGTGAAAAATACGAGGAGCCTAAAAAGGCCTGAAAAATACGAGGAGCCTGAAAAGGCGTGAAAAATATGAGGGGCCTCGAAAGGTGTGAAAAATATGAGGGGACGGAAAAGGCCTGAGAAAATGAGGAGCCAGAAAAGGTGTGAAAAATACGAGGAGCCTGAAAAGGCGTGAAAAATACGAGGAGCCTGAAAAGGTGTGAAAAATACGAGGAGCCTGAAAAGGCGTGAAAAATACGAGGAGCCTGAAAAGGTGTGAAAAATACGAGGAGCCTGAAAAGGTGTGAAAAATACGAAGAGCCTGAAAATGCGTGAAAAATACCAGGAGCCTGAAAAGGTGTGAAAAATACGAGGAGCCTGAAAAGGCGTGAAAAATACGAGGAGCCTGAAAAGGTGTGAAATATACGATGAGCCTGAAGAAGTGTGAAAAACACCAGAAGCCTGAAAAGGTGTGAAATATACGATGATCCTGAAAAGGCGTCAAAAATACGAGGAGCCTGAAAAGGCCTGAAAATACGAGGAGCCTGAAAAGGTGTGAAAAACACAAGGAGCCAGAAAAGGTGTGAAAAATACGAGGAGCCTGAAAAGGTGTGAAAAATACGAGGAGCCTGAAAAGGTGTGAAAAATACGAGGAGCCTGAAAGGGTGTGAAAAATATGAGGAGCCTGAAAAGGCGTGAAAATTACGAGGAGCCTGAAGAGGCGTGAAAAATACGAGGAGCCTGAAAAGTCGTGAAAAATAAAAGGAGCCTGAAAAGGCCTGAAAAATAAAGGGAGCCTGAAAAGGCCTGAAAAAAACGAGGAGGCTGAAAAAGCCAGAAAAAAACGAGGAGCCTGAAAAGGCGTGAAAAATACGAGGAGCCTGAAAAGGTGTGAAAGATACGAGGAGCCTGAAAAGGTGTGAAAAATACGAGGAGCCTGAAAAGTTGTGAAAAATACGAGGCGCCTGAAGAGGTGTGATAAATATGAGGAGCCTGAAAAGGCCTGAAAAATACGTGGAGCCTGAAAATTCCTGAAAAATACGAATAGCCTGAAAAGGTGTGAATAATCCAAGGAGCCTGAAAAGGTGTGGAAAATGCGAGGAGCCTGAAAAGGTGTGAATAATCCGAGGAGCCTGAAAAGGCCTGAAAAATACGAGGAGCCTGAAAAGGTGTGAAAAACCTGAGGAGTCTGAAAAGGCCTGAAAAATACGAGGAGCCTGAAAAGGTGTGAAAAATCCGAGGAGCCTGAAAAGGCCTGCAGAATACGAGGAGCCTGAAAAGGCCTGAAAAATATGAGGAGCCTGAAAAGGTGTGAAAAATACGGGGAGCCTGAAAAGGCCTGAAAAATATGAGGAGCCTGAAAAGCCCTGAAAAATACGAGGAGCCTGAAAAGCTGTGAAAAATACGAGGAGCCTGAAAAGGTGTGAAAAATACGAGGAGCCTGAAAAGGTGTGAAAAATATGAGGAGCCTGAAAAGGTCTGAAAAATACGAGGAGCCTGAAAAGGTGTGAAAAATACAAGGAGCCTGAAAAGGTGTGAAAAATACGAGGTGCCTGAAAAGGTGTGAAAAATTCGAGGAGCCTGAAAAGGTGTGAAAAATACGAGGAGCCTGAAAAGACGTGAAAACTACGAGGAGCCTGAAAAGGTGTGAAAAATACGAGGAGCCTGAAAAGGTGTGTAAAATACGAGGGGACTGAAACGGCCTGAAAAATACGAGGAGCCTAAAAAGATGTGAAAAATACGCAGAGCCTGAAAAGGTGTGAAAAATACGAGGGGCCTGAAAAGGTGTGAAAAATACGAGGAGCCTGAAAAGGCATGAAAAATACGAGGAGCCTGAAAGGCCTGAAAAACACGGGAGACAGAAAAGGCCTGAAAAATATGAGGGGCCTGAAAAGGTGTGAAAAATACGAGGAGTCTGAAAAGGCCTGAAAAATATGAGGAGCCTGAAAAGGCCTGAAAAATACGAGGAGCCTGAAAATGGCTGAAAAATACGAGGAGCCTGAAAAGGCCTGAAAAATACGAGGAGCCTGAAAAGGTGTGAAAAACCTGAGGAGTCTGAAAAGGCCTGAAAAGTACGAGGAGCCTGAAAAGGTGTGAAAAATCTGAGGAGCCTGAAAAGGCCTGCAGAATACGAGGAGCCTGAAAAGGCCTGAAAAATATGAGGAGCCTGAAAAGGTGTGAAAAATACGAGGAGCTGGAAAAGGCCTGAAAAATACGAGGAGCCTGAAAAGGCCTGAAAAATACGAGGAGCCTGAAAAGCTGTGAAAAATACGAGGAGCCTGAAAAGGTGTGAAAAATACGAGGAGCCTGAAAAGGTCTGAAAAATACGAGGAGCCTGAAAAGGTCTGAAAAATACGAGGAGCCTGAAAAGGTGTGAAATATACGAGGAGCCTGAAAAGGTGTGAAAAATACGAGGAGCCTGAAAAGGTGTGAAAAATTCGAGGAGCCTGAAAAGGTGTGAAAAATACGAGGAGCCTGAAAAGACGTGAAAACTACGAGGAGCCTGAAAAGGTGTGAAAAATACGAGGAGCCTGGAAAGGTGTGTAAAATACGAGGAGCCTGAAAAGGCCTTTAAAATACGGGAAGCCTAAAAAGGTGTGAAAAATACGAGGAGCCTGAAAAGGCCTGAAAACTATGAGGAGCCTGAAAAGGTGTGAAAAATACGAGGAGCCTGAAAAGGCCTGAAAAATATAAGGGGCGTGAAAAGATGTGAAAGATACGAGGAGCCTGAAAAGGCCTGAAAAATACGAGGATTCTGAAAAGGTGTGAAAAATACGAGGAGCCTGGAAAGGCCTGAAAAATACGAGGAGCCTGAAACGGCCTGAAAAATACGAGGAGCCTAAAAAGGTGTGAAAAATACGCGGAGCCTGAAAAGGTGTGAAAAATACGAGGGGCCTGAAAAGGTGTGAAAAATACGAGGAGCCTGAAAAGGTGTGAAAAATACGAGGAGCCTGAAAGGCCTGAAAAATACGGGAGCCAGAAAAGGCCTGAAAAATATGAGGGGCCTGAAAAGGTGTGAAAAATACGAGGAGTCTGAAAAGGCCTGAAAAATATGAGGAGCCTGAAAAGGCCTGAAAAATACGAAGAGCCTGAAAATGCCTGAAAAATACGAGGAGCCTGAAAAGGCCTGAAAAATACGAGGAGCCTGAAAAGGTGTGAAAAATACGCGGAGCCTGAAAAGGTGAGAAAAATACGAGGAGCCTGAAAAGGTGTGAAAATACGAGGAGCCTGAAAAGGTGTGAAAAATACGAGGAGCCTGAAAAGGTGTGAAAAATACGAGGAGCCTGAAAAGGTCTGAAAAATACGAGGAGCCTGAAAAGGTGTGAAAAATACGAGCAGCCTGAAAATGTGTGAAAAATACGAGGAGCCTGAAGAGGTGTGAAAAATACGAGGAGCCTGAAAAGTCGTGAAAAATACGAGGAGCCTGAAGAGGTGTGAAAAATATGAGGAGCCTGAAGAGGTGTGAAAAATACGAGGAGCCTGAAAAGGCCTGAAAAATACGAGGAGCCTGAAAAGGTGTTAAAAATAAAAGGAGCCTGAAAAGGCCTGAAAAATCCGAGGAGCCTGAAAAGGCCTGAAAAATACGAGGAGCCTGAAAAGGTGTGAAAAATACTTGGAGCTTGAAAACGCGTGAAAAATACGATTAGCCTGAAAGGCGTGAAAAATACGAGGAGCCTGAAAAGGTGTGAAAAATACGAGGAGCCTGAAAAGGCCTGAAAAATACGAGGAGCCTGAAAAGGTGTGAAAAATACGAGGAGCCTGAAAAGGCCTGCAGAATAAGAGGAGCCTGAAAAGGCCTGAAAAATACGAGGAGCCTGAAAAGGCCTGAAAAAGACGAGGAGCCTGAAAAGGTGTGAAAAACCCGAGGAGCCTGAAAAGGCCTGAAAAATACGAGGAGCCTGAAAAGGTGTGAAAAATCCGAGGAGCCTGAAAAGGCCTGCAGAATACGAGGAGCCTGAAAAGGCCTGACAAATACGAGGAGCCTGAAAAGGTGTGAAAAATACGAGGAGCCTGAAAAGGCCTGAAAAATACGAGGAGCCTGAAAAGGCCTAAAAAATATGAGGAGCCTGAAAAGGCGTGAAAAATACGAGGAGCCTGAAAAGGCCTGAAAAATACCAGGAGCCTGAAAAGGTGTGAAAAATACGAGGAGCCTGAAAAGTTGTGAAAAATATGAGGAGCATGAAAAGG
The DNA here is from genome assembly GCF_910594005.1 of Cervus elaphus. Classification (NCBI taxonomy): domain Eukaryota; kingdom Metazoa; phylum Chordata; class Mammalia; order Artiodactyla; family Cervidae; genus Cervus; species Cervus elaphus. Next base: position 73,876,835 of record NC_057836.1, read on the forward strand.
CCTGAAAAATACGAGGCGCCTGAAGAGGTGTGATAAATATGAGGAGCCTGAAAAGGCCTGAAAAATACGTGGAGCCTGAAAATTCCTGAAAAATACGAGTAGCCTGAAAAGGTGTGAGTAATCAAAGGAGCCTGAAAAGGTGTGAAAAATGCGAGGAGCCTGAAAAGGTGTGAATAATCCGAGGAGCCTGAAAAGGTGTGAAAAATACGAGGGGCCTGAAAAGGTGTGAAAAATACGAGGAGCCTGAAAAGGCGTGAAAAATACGAGGAGCCTGAAAAGGTGTAAAAAATACGAGGAGCCTGAAAAGGTGTGAAAAATACGAGGAGCCTGAAAAGGTGTGAAAAATTCGAGGAGCCTGAAAAGGTGTGAAAAATTCGAGGAGCCTGAAAAGACGTGAAAACTACGAGGAGCCTGAAAAGGTGTGAAAAATACGAGGAGCCTGAAAAGGTGTGTAAAATACGAGGAGCCTGAGAAGGCGTGAAAAATACAAGGAGCCCGAAAATGCGTGAAAAATACGAGGAGCCTGGAAAGGTGTGTAAAATACGAGGAGCCTGAAAAGGCCTTTGAAATACGGGAAGCCTGAAAAGGTGTGAAAAATACGTGGAGCCTGAAAAGGCCTGAAAACTATGAGGAGTCTGAAAAGGTGTGAAAAATACGAGGAGCCTGAAAGGCCTGAAAAACACCAGAGCCAGAAAAGGCCTGAAAAATATGAGGGGCCTGAAAAGTTGTGAAAAATACGAGGAGCCTGAAAAGGCCTGAAAAATCCGAGGAGCCTGAAAAGGCCTGAAAAATACGAGGAGCCTGAAAAGGTGTGAAAAATACTAGGAGCCTGAAAAGGCCTGAAAAATACGAGGAGCCTGAAAGGCGTGAAAAATACGAGGAGCCTGAAAAGGTGTGAAAAATACGAGGAGCCTGAAAAGGCCTGAAAAATACGAGGAGCCTGAAAAGGTGTGAAACATAAGAGGAGCCTGAAAAGGCCTGAAAAATACGAGGAGCCTGAAAAGGCCTGAAAAAGACGAGGAGCCTGAAAAGGTGTGAAAAACCCGAGGAGCCTGAAAAGGCCTGAAAAATACGAGGAGCCTGAAAAGGTGTGAAAAATCCGAGGAGCCTGAAAAGGCCTGCAGAATACGAGGAGCCTGAAAAGGCCTGACAAATACGAGGAGCCTGAAAAGGTGTGAAAAATACGAGGAGCCTGAAAAGGCCTGAAAAATACGAGGAGCCTGAAAAGGCCTAAAAAATACGAGGAGCCTGAAAAGGCGTGAAAAATACGAGGAGCCTGAAAAGGCCTGAAAAATACCAGGAGCCTGAAAAGGTGTGAAAAATACGAGGAGCCTGAAAAGTTGTGAAAAATATGAGGAGCATGAAAAGGCCTGAAAAATACGAGGCGCCTGAAGAGGTGTGATAAATATGAGTAGCCTGAAAAGGCCTGAAAAATAGGTGGAGCCTGAAAATTCCTGAAAAATACGAGTAGCCTGAAAAGGTGTGAATAATCCAAGGAGCCTGAAAAGGTGTGAAAAATGCGAGGAGCCTGAAAAGGTGTGAATAATATGAGGAGCCTGAAAAGGCCTGAAAAATACGAGGAGCCTGAAAAGGTGTGAAAAACCTGAGGAGTCTGAAAAGGCCAGAAAAGTACGAGGAGCCTGAAAAGGTGTGAAAAATCCGAGGAGCCTGAAAAGGCCTGCAGAATACGAGGAGCCTGAAAAGGCCTGAAAAATATGAGGAGCCTGAAAAGGTGTGAAAAATACGAGGAGCCTGAAAAGGCCTGAAAAATACGAGGAGCCTGAAAAGGCCTGAAAAATAGGTGGAGCCTGAAAAGCTGTGAAAAATACGAGGAGCCTGAAAAGGTGTGAAAAATTCGAGGAGCCTGAAAAGGTGTGAAAAATACGAGGAGCCTGAAAAGACGTGAAAACTACGAGGAGCCTGAAAAGGTGTGAAAAATACGAGGAGCCTGAAAAGGTGTGTAAAATACGAGGAGCCTGAGAAGGCGTGAAAAATACAAGGAGCCCGAAAATGCGTGAAAAATACGAGGAGCCTGGAAAGGTGTGTAAAATACGAGGAGCCTGAAAAGGCCTTTAAAATACGGGAAGCCTGAAAAGGTGTGAAAAATACGAGGAGCCTGAAAAGGCCTGAAAACTATGAGGAGCCTGAAAAGGTGTGAAAAATACGAGGAGCCTGAAAAGGCCTGAAAAATATAAGGGGCGTGAAAAGATGTGAAATATACGAGGAGCCTGAAAAGGCCTGAAAAATACGAGGAGCCTGAAAAGGTGTGAAAAATACGAGGAGCCTGAAAAGGTGTGAAAAGTTCAAGGAGCTTGAAAAGGTGTGAAAAATACGAGGAGCATGAAAAGTTGTGAAAAATACGAGGAGCCTGAAAAGGTGTGAAAAATACGAGGAGCCTGAAAAAGTGTAAAAAATACGAGGAGCCTGAAAGGTGTGAAAAATACTTGGAGCTTGAAAACGCGTGAAAAATACGATTAGCCTGAAAGGCGTGAAAAATACGAGGAGCCTGAAAAGGTGTGAAAAATACGAGGAGCCTGAAAAGGCCTGAAAAATACGAGGAGCCTGAAAAGGTGTGAAAAATAAGAGGAGCCTGAAAAGGCCTGCAGAATAAGAGGAGCCTGAAAAGGCCTGAAAAATACGAGGAGCCTGAAAAGGCCTGAAAAAGACGAGGAGCCTGAAAAGGTGTGAAAAACCCGAGGAGCCTGAAAAGGCCTGAAAAATACGAGGAGCCTGAAAAGGTGTGAAAAATCCGAGGAGCCTGAAAAGGCCTGCAGAATACGAGGAGCCTGAAAAGGCCTGACAAATACGAGGAGCCTGAAAAGGCCTGAAAAAGACGAGGAGCCTGAAAAGGTGTGAAAAACCCGAGGAGCCTGAAAAGGCCTGAAAAATATGAGGAGCCTGAAAAGGCGTGAAAAATACGAGGAGCCTGAAAAGGCCTGAAAAATACCAGGAGCCTGAAAAGGTGTGAAAAATACGAGGAGCCTGAAAAGTTGTGAAAAATATGAGGAGCATGAAAAGGCCTGAAAAATACGAGGCGCCTGAAGAGGTGTGATAAATATGAGGAGCCTGAAAAGGCCTGAAAAATACGTGGAGCCTGAAAATTCCTGAAAAATACGAGTAGCCTGAAAAGGTGTGAGTAATCAAAGGAGCCTGAAAAGGTGTGAAAAATGCGAGGAGCCTGAAAAGGTGTGAATAATCCGAGGAGCCTGAAAAGGTGTGAAAAATACGAGGTGCCTGAAAAGGTGTGAAAAATACGAGGAGCCTGAAAAGGTGTGAAAAATACGAGGAGCCTGAAAAGGTGTAAAAAATACGAGGAGCCTGAAAAGGTGTGAAAAATACGAGGAGCCTGAAAAGGTGTGAAAAATTCGAGGAGCCTGAAAAGGTGTGAAAAATTCGAGGAGCCTGAAAAGACGTGAAAACTACGAGGAGCCTGAAAAGGTGTGAAAAATACGAGGAGCCTGAAAAGGTGTGTAAAATACGAGGAGCCTGAGAAGGCGTGAAAAATACAAGGAGCCCGAAAATGCGTGAAAAATACGAGGAGCCTGGAAAGGTGTGTAAAATACGAGGAGCCTGAAAAGGCCTTTGAAATACGGGAAGCCTGAAAAGGTGTGAAAAATACGTGGAGCCTGAAAAGGCCTGAAAACTATGAGGAGCCTGAAAAGGTGTGAAAAATACGAGGAGCCTGAAAGGCCTGAAAAACACGAGAGCCAGAAAAGGCCTGAAAAATATGAGGGGCCTGAAAAGTTGTGAAAAATACGAGGAGCCTGAAAAGGCCTGAAAAATCCGAGGAGCCTGAAAAGGCCTGAAAAATACGAGGAGCCTGAAAAGGTGTGAAAAATACTAGGAGCCTGAAAAGGCCTGAAAAATACGAGGAGCCTGAAAGGCGTGAAAAATACGAGGAGCCTGAAAAGGTGTGAAAAATACGAGGAGCCTGAAAAGGCCTGAAAAATACGAGGAGCCTGAAAAGGTGTGAAACATAAGAGGAGCCTGAAAAGGCCTGAAAAATACGAGGAGCCTGAAAAGGCCTGAAAAAGACGAGGAGCCTGAAAAGGTGTGAAAAACCCGAGGAGCCTGAAAAGGCCTGAAAAATACGAGGAGCCTGAAAAGGTGTGAAAAATCCGAGGAGCCTGAAAAGGCCTGCAGAATACGAGGAGCCTGAAAAGGCCTGACAAATACGAGGAGCCTGAAAAGGTGTGAAAAATACGAGGAGCCTGAAAAGGCCTTAAAAATACGAGGAGCCTGAAAAGGCCTAAAAAATACGAGGAGCCTGAAAAGGCGTGAAAAATACGAGGAGCCTGAAAAGGCCTGAAAAATACCAGGAGCCTGAAAAGGTGTGAAAAATACGAGGAGCCTGAAAAGTTGTGAAAAATATGAGGAGCATGAAAAGGCCTGAAAAATACGAGGCGCCTGAAGAGGGGTGATAAATATGAGTAGCCTGAAAAGGCCTGAAAAATAGGTGGAGCCTGAAAATTCCTGAAAAATACGAGTAGCCTGAAAAGGTGTGAATAATCCAAGGAGCCTGAAAAGGTGTGAAAAATGCGAGGAGCCTGAAAAGGTGTGAATAATATGAGGAGCCTGAAAAGGCCTGAAAAATACGAGGAGCCTGAAAAGGTGTGAAAAACCTGAGGAGTCTGAAAAGGCCGGAAAAGTACGAGGAGCCTGAAAAGGTGTGAAAAATCCGAGGAGCCTGAAAAGGCCTGCAGAATACGAGGAGCCTGAAAAGGCCTGAAAAATATGAGGAGCCTGAAAAGGTGTGAAAAATACGAGGAGCCTGAAAAGGCCTGAAAAATACGAGGAGCCTGAAAAGGCCTGAAAAATAGGTGGAGCCTGAAAAGCTGTGAAAAATACGAGGAGCCTGAAAAGGTGTGAAAAATTCGAGGAGCCTGAAAAGGTGTGAAAAATACGAGGAGCCTGAAAAGACGTGAAAACTACGAGGAGCCTGAAAAGGTGTGAAAAATACGAGGAGCCTGAAAAGGTGTGTAAAATACGAGGAGCCTGAGAAGGCGTGAAAAATACAAGGAGCCCGAAAATGCGTGAAAAATACGAGGAGCCTGGAAAGGTGTGTAAAATACGAGGAGCCTGAAAAGGCCTTTAAAATACGGGAAGCCTGAAAAGGTGTGAAAAATACGAGGAGCCTGAAAAGGCCTGAAAACTATGAGGAGCCTGAAAAGGTGTGAAAAATACGAGGAGCCTGAAAAGGCCTGAAAAATATAAGGGGCGTGAAAAGATGTGAAATATACGAGGAGCCTGAAAAGGCGTGAAAAATACGAGGAGCCTGAAAAGGTGTGAAAAATACGAGGAGCCTGAAAAGGTGTGAAAAGTTCAAGGAGCTTGAAAAGGTGTGAAAAATACGAGGAGCCTGAAAAGTTGTGAAAAATACGAGGAGCCTGAAAAGGTGTGAAAAATACGAGGAGCCTGAAAAAGTGTAAAAAATACGAGGAGCCTGAAAAGGTGTGAAAAATACGAGCAGCCTGAAAAGGTGTGAAAAATACGAGGAGCCTGAAAAGGCCTGAAAAATACGAGAATCCTGAAAAGGTGTGAAAAATACGAGGAGCCTGAAAAGGCCTGAAAAATACGAGGAGCCTGAAAAGGTGTGAAAAATACGAGGAGCCTGAAAAGGTGTGAAAAATACGTGGAGCCTGAAAAGGTGTGAAAAATACGAGGATCGTGAGAAGGTGTGAAAAATACGAGGAGCCTGGAAAGGCCTGAAAAATACGAGGAGCCTGAAACGGCCTGAAAAATACGAGGAGCCTAAAAAGGTGTGAAAAATACGCGGAGCCTGAAAAGGTGTGAAAAATACGAGGGGCCTGAAAAGGTGTGAAAAATACGAGGAGCCTGAAAAGGCGTGAAAAATACGAGGAGCCTGAAAGGCCTGAAAAACACGGGAGCCAGAAAAGGCATGAAAAATATGAGGGGCCTGAAAAGGTGTGAAAAATACGAGGAGTCTGAAAAGGCCTGAAAAATATGAGAAGCCTGAAAAGGCCTGAAAAATACGAAGAGCCTGAAAATGCCTGAAAAATACGAGGAGCCTGAAAAGGCCTGAAAAATACGAGGAGCCTGAAAAGGTGTGAAAAATACGCGGAGCCTGAAAAGGTGAGAAAAATACGAGGAGCCTGAAAAGGTGTGAAAATACGAGGAGCCTGAAAAGGTGTGAAAAATAAAAGGAGCCTGAAAAGGCCTGAAAAATCCGAGGAGCCTGAAAAGGCCTGAAAAATACGAGGAGCCTGAAAAGGTGTGAAAAATACTTGGAGCTTGAAAACGCGTGAAAAATACGATTAGCCTGAAAGGCGTGAAAATAACGAGGAGCCTGAAAAGGTGTGAAAAATACGAGGAGCCTGAAAAGGCCTGAAAAATACGAGGAGCCTGAAAAGGTGTGAAAAATAAGAGGAGCCTGAAAAGGCCTGCAGAATAAGAGGAGCCTGAAAAGGCCTGAAAAATACGAGGAGCCTGAAAAGGCCTGAAAAAGACGAGGAGCCTGAAAAGGTGTGAAAAACCCGAGGAGCCTGAAAAGGCCTGAAAAATACGAGGAGCCTGAAAAGGTGTGAAAAATCCGAGGAGCCTGAAAAGGCCTGCAGAATACGAGGAGCCTGAAAAGGCCTGACAAATACGAGGAGCCTGAAAAGGTGTGAAAAATACGAGGAGCCTGAAAAGGCCTGAAAAATACGAGGAGCCTGAAAAGGCCTAAAAAATATGAGGAGCCTGAAAAGGCGTGAAAAATACGAGGAGCCTGAAAAGGCCTGAAAAATACCAGGAGCCTGAAAAGGTGTGAAAAATACGAGGAGCCTGAAAAGGTGTGTAAAATACGAGGAGCCTGAGAAGGCGTGAAAAATACAAGGAGCCCGAAAATGCGTGAAAAATACGAGGAGCCTGGAAAGGTGTGTAAAATACGAGGAGCCTGAAAAGGCCTTTAAAATACGGGAAGCCTGAAAAGGTGTGAAAAATACGTGGAGCCTGAAAAGGCCTGAAAACTATGAGGAGCCTGAAAAGGTGTGAAAAATACGAGGAGCCTGAAAGGCCTGAAAAACACGAGAGCCAGAAAAGGCCTGAAAAATATGAGGGGCCTGAAAAGTTGTGAAAAATACGAGGAGCCTGAAAAGGCCTGAAAAATCCGAGGAGCCTGAAAAGGCCTGAAAAATACGAGGAGCCTGAAAAGGTGTGAAAAATACTAGGAGCCTTTAAAGGCCTGAAAAATACGAGGAGCCTGAAAGGCGTGAAAAATACGAGGAGCCTGAAAAGGTGTGAAAAATACGAGGAGCCTGAAAAGGCCTGAAAAATACGAGGAGCCTGAAAAGGTGTGAAAAATAAGAGGAGCCTGAAAAGGCCTGCAGAATAAGAGGAGCCTGAAAAGGCCTGAAAAATACGAGGAGCCTGAAAAGGCCTGAAAAAGACGAGGAGCCTGAAAAGGTGTGAAAAACCCGAGGAGCCTGAAAAGGCCTGAAAAATACGAGGAGCCTGAAAAGGTGTGAAAAATCCGAGGAGCCTGAAAAGGCCTGCAGAATACGAGGAGCCTGAAAAGGCCTGACAAATACGAGGAGCCTGAAAAGGTGTGAAAAATACGAGGAGCCTGAAAAGGCCTGAAAAATACGAGGAGCCTGAAAAGGCCTAAAAAATACGAGGAGCCTGAAAAGGCGTGAAAAATACGAGGAGCCTGAAAAGGCCTGAAAAATACCAGGAGCCTGCAAAGGTGTGAAAAATACGAGGAGCCTGAAAAGTTGTGAAAAATATGAGGAGCATGAAAAGGCCTGAAAAATACGAGGCGCCTGAAGAGGTGTGATAAATATGAGTAGCCTGAAAAGGCCTGAAAAATAGGTGGAGCCTGAAAATTCGTGAAAAATACGAGTAGCCTGAAAAGGCCTAAAAAATACGAGGAGCCTGAAAAGGTGTGAATAATCCAAGGAGCCTGAAAAGGTGTGAAAAATGCGAGGAGCCTGAAAAGGTGTGAATACTATGAGGAGCCTGAAAAGGCCTGAAAAATAGGTGGAGCCTGAAAATTCGTGAAAAATACGAGGAGCCTGAAAAGGCCTAAAAAATACGAGGAGCCTGAAAAGGTGTGAATAATCCAAGGAGCCTGAAAAGGTGTGAAAAATGCGAGGAGCCTGAAAAGGTGTGAATAATATGAGGAGCCTGAAAAGGCCTGAAAAATACGAGGAGCCTGAAAAGGTGTGAAAAACCTGAGGAGTCTGAAAAGGCCTGAAAAGTACGAGGAGCCTGAAAAGGTGTGAAAAATCCGAGGAGCCTGAAAAGGCCTGCAGAATACGAGGAGCCTGAAAAGGCCTGAAAAATATGAGGAGCCTGAAAAGGTGTGAAAAATACGAGGAGCCTGAAAAGGCCTGAAAAATACGAGGAGCCTGAAAAGGCCTGAAAAATAGGTGGAGCCTGAAAAGCTGTGAAAAATACGAGGAGCCTGAAAAGGTGTGAAAAATTCGAGGAGCCTGAAAAGGTGTGAAAAATACGAGGAGCCTGAAAAGACGTGAAAACTACGAGGAGCCTGAAAAGGTGTGAAAAATACTAGGAGCCTGAAAAGGTGTGTAAAATACGAGGAGCCTGAGAAGGCGTGAAAAATACAAGGAGCCCGAAAATGCGTGAAAAATACGAGGAGCCTGGAAAGGTGTGTAAAATACGAGGAGCCTGAAAAGGCCTTTAAAATACGGGAAGCCTGAAAAGGTGTGAAAAATACGAGGAGCCTGAAAAGGCCTGAAAACTATGAGGAGCCTGAAAAGGTGTGAAAAATACGAGGAGCCTGAAAAGGCCTGAAAAATATAAGGGGCGTGAAAAGATGTGAAAGATACGAGGAGCCTGAAAAGGCCTGAAAAATACGAGGAGCCTGAAAAGGTGTGAAAAATACGAGGAGCCTGAAAAGGTGTGAAAAGTTCAAGGAGCTTGAAAAGGTGTGAAAAATACGAGGAGCCTGAAAAGGTGTGAAAAATACGAGGAGCCTGAAAAGGTGTGAAAAATACGAGGAGCCTGAAAAGGTGTAAAAAATACAAGGAGCCTGAAAAGGTGTGAAAAATACGAGCAGCCTGAAAAGGTGTGAAAAATACGAGGAGCCTGAAAAGGCCTGAAAAATACGAGAATCCTGAAAAGGTGTGAAAAATACGAGGAACCTGAAAAGGCCTGAAAAATACGAGGAGCCTGAAAAGCTGTGAAAAATATGAGGAGCATGAAAAGGCCTGAAAAATACGAGGCGCCTGAAGAGGTGTGATAAATATGAGTAGCCTGAAAAGGCCTGAAAAATACGTGGAGCCTGAAAATTCCTGAAAAATACGAGTAGCCTGAAAAGGTGTGAATAATCCAAGGAGCCTGAAAAGGTGTGAAAAATGCGAGGAGCCTGAAAAGGTGTGAATAATATGAGGAGCCTGAAAAGGCCTGAAAATACGAGGAGCCTGAAAAGGTGTGAAAAACCTGAGGAGTCTGAAAAGGCCTGAAAAGTACGAGGAGCCTGAAAAGGTGTGAAAAATCCGAGGAGGCTGAAAAGGCCTGCAGAATACGAGGAGCCTGAAAAGGCCTGAAAAATATGAGGAGCCTGAAAAGGTGTGAAAAATACGAGGAGCCTGAAAAGCCCTGAAAAATACGAGGAGCCTGAAAAGGCCTGAAAAATAGGTGGAGCCTGAAAAGCTGTGAAAAATACGAGGAGCCTGAAAAGGTGTGAAAAATTCGAGGAGCCTGAAAAGGTGTGAAAAATACGAGGAGCCTGAAAAGACGTGAAAACTACGAGGAGCCTGAAAAGGTGTGAAAAATACGAGGAGCCTGAAAAGGTGTGTAAAATACGAGGAGCCTGAGTAGGCGTGATAAATACAAGGAGCCCGAAAATGCGTGAAAAATACGAGGAGCCTGGAAAGGTGTGTAAAATACGAGGAGCCTGAAAAGGCCTTTAAAATACGGGAAGCCTGAAAAGGTGTGAAAAATACGAGGCGCCTGAAAAGGCCTGAAAACTATGAGGAGCCTGAAAAGGTGTGAAAAATACGAGGAGCCTGAAAAGGCCTGAAAAATATAAGGGGCGTGAAAAGATGTGAAATATACGAGGAGCCTGAAAAGGCCTGAAAAATACGAGGAGCCTGAAAAGGTGTGAAAAATACGAGGAGCCTGAAAAGATGTGAAAAGTTCAAGGAGCTTGAAAAGGTGTGAAAAATACGAGGAGCCTGAAAAGGTGTGAAAAATACGAGCAGCCTGAAAAGGTGTGAAAAATACTAGGAGCCTGAAAAGGTGTAAAAAATACGAGGAGCCTGAAAAGGTGTGAAAAATACGAGCAGCCTGAAAAGGTGTGAAAAATACGAGGAGCCTGAAAAGGCCTGAAAAATACGAGAATCCTGAAAAGGTGTGAAAAATACGAGGAGCCTGAAAAGGCCTGAAAAATACGAGGAGCCTGAAAAGGTGTGAAAAATACGAGGAGCCTGAAAAGGTGTGAAAAATACGTGGAGCCTGAAAAGGTGTGAAAAATACGAGCAGCCTGAAAAGGTGTGAAAAATACGAGGAGCCTGAAAAGGCCTGAAAAATACGAGGATCCTGAAAAGGCGTGAAAAATACGAGGAGCCTGAAAGGCCTGAAAAACACGGGAGCCAGAAAAGGCCTGAAAAATATGAGGGGCCTGAAAAGGTGTGAAAAATATGAGGAGTCTGAAAAGGCCTGAAAAATATGAGGAGCCTGAAAAGGCCTGAAAAATACGAAGAGCCTGAAAATGCCTGAAAAATACGAGGAGCCTGAAAAGGCCTGAAAAATACGAGGAGCCTGAAAAGGTGTGAAAAATATGCGGAGCCTGAAAAGGTGAGAAAAATACGAGGAGCCTGAAAAGGTGTGATAATACGAGGAGCCTGAAAAGGTGTGAAAAATCCGAGGAGCCTGAAAAGGTGTGAAAAATACGAGGAGCCTGAAAAGGTCTGAAAAATACGAGGAGCCTGAAAAGGTGTGAAAAATACGAGCAGCCTGAAAATGTGTGAAAAATACGAGGAGCCTGAAGAGGTGTGAAAAATACGAGGAGCCTGAAAAGGCGTGAAAAATACGAGGAGCCTCAAAAGGCCTGAAAAATACCAGGAGCCTGAAAATGTGTGAAAAATACGAGGAGCCTGAAAAGTTGTGAAAAATATGAGGAGCATGAAAAGGCCTGAAAAATACGAGGCGCCTGAAGAGGTGTGATAAATATGAGGAGCCTGAAAAGGCCTGAAAAATACGTGGAGCCTGAAAATTCCTGAAAAATACGAGTAGCCTGAAAAGGTGTGAATAATCCAAGGAGCCTGAAAAGGTGTGAAAAATGCTAGGAGCCTGAAAAGGTGTGAATAATCCGAGGAGCCTGAAAAGGTGTGAAAAATACGAGGAGCCTGAAAAGGCCTGAAAAATACGAGGATCCTGAAAAGGTGTGAAAAATACGAGGAGCCTGGAAAGGCCCGTAAAATACGAGGAGCCTGAAACGGTCTGAAAAATACGAGGAGCCTGAAAAGGTGTGAAAAATACGTGGAGCCTGAAAAGGTGTGAAAAATACGTGGAGCCTGAAAAGGTGTGAAAAATACGAGGAGCCTGAAAAGACGTGAAAACTACGAGGAGCCTGAAAAGGTGTGAAAAATACGAGGAGCATGAAAAGGTGTGTAAAATACGAGGAGCCTGAGAAGGCGTGAAAAATACAAGGAGCCCGAAAATGCGTGAAAAATACGAGGAGCCTGGAAAGGTGTGTAAAATACGAGGAGCCTGAAAAGGCCTTTAAAATACGGGAAGCCTGAAAAGGTGTGAAAAATACGAGGAGCCTGAAAAGGCCTGAAACCTATGAGGAGCCTGAAAAGGTGTGAAAAATACGAGGAGCCTGAAAAGGCCTGAAAAATATAAGGGGCGTGAAAAGATGTGAAAGATACGAGGAGCCTGAAAAGGCCTGAAAAATACGAGGAGCCTGAAAAGGTGTGAAAAATACGAGGATCCTGAAAAGGTGTGAAAAGTTCAAGGAGCTTGAAAAGGTGTGAAAAATACGAGGAGCCTGAAAAGGTGTGAAAAATACGAGCAGCCTGAAAAGGTGTGAAAAATACGAGGAGCCTGAAAAGGCCTGAAAAATACGAGAATCCTGAAAAGGTGTGAAAAATACGAGGAGCCTGAAAAGGCCTGAAAAATACGAGGAGCCTGAAAAGGTGTGAAAAATACAAGGAGCCTGAAAAGGTGTGAAAAATACGTGGAGCCTGAAAAGGTGTGAAAAATACGAGCAGCCTGAAAAGGTGTGAAAAATACGAGCAGCCTGAAACGGTGTGAAAAATACGAGGAGCCTGAAAAGGCCTGAAAAATACGAGGAGCCTGAAAAGGTGTGAAAAATACGAGGAGCCTGAAAAGGCCTGAAAAATACGGGAAGCCTGAAAAGGTGTGAAAAATACGAGGAGCCTGAAAAGGTGTGAAAAATACGTGGAGCCTGAAATGGTGTGAAAAATACGAGCAGCCTGAAAAGGTGTGAAAAATACGAGGAGCCTGAAAAGGCCTGAAAAATACGAGGATCCTGAAAATGTGTGAAAAATACGAGGAGCCTGGAGAGGCCTGAAAAATACGAGGAGCCTGAAAAGGCCTGAAAAATACGAGGAGCCTAAAAGGTGTGAAAAATACGCGGAGCCTGAAAAGGTGTGAAAAATACGAGGGGCCTGAAAAGGTGTGAAAAATACGAGGAGCCTGAAAAGGCGTGAAAAATACGAGGAGCCTGAAAGGCCTGAAAAACACGGGAGCCAGAAAAGGCCTGAAAAATATTAGGGGCCTGAAAAGGTGTGAAAAATACGAGGAGTCTGAAAAGGCCTGAAAAATATGAGGAGCCTGAAAAGGCCTGAAAAATACGAAGAGCCTGAAAATGCCTGAAAAATACGAGGAGCCTGAAAAGGCCTGAAAAATACGAGGAGCCTGAAAAGGTGTGAAAAATACGCGGAGCCTGAAAAGGTGAGAAAAATACGAGGAGCCTGAAAAGGTGTGAAAATACGAGGAGCCTGAAAAGGTGTGAAAAATACGAGAAGCCTGAAAAGGCGTGAAAAATACGAGGAGCCTGAAAAGGTCTGAAAAATACGAGGAGCCTGAAAAGGTGTGAAAAATACGAGCAGCCTGAAAATGTGTGAAAAATACGAGGAGCCTGAAGAGGTGTGAAAAATACGAGGAGCCTGAAAAGTCGTGAAAAATACGAGGAGCCTGAAGAGGTGTGAAAAATATGAGGAGCCTGAAGAGGTGTGAAAAATACGAGGAGCCTGAAAAGGCCTGAAAAATACGAGGAGCCTGAAAAGGTGTTAAAAATAAAAGGAGCCTGAAAAGGCCTGAAAAATCCGAGGAGCCTGAAAAGGCCTGAAAAATACGAGGAGCCTGAAAAGGTGTGAAAAATACTTGGAGCTTGAAAAGGCGTGAAAAATACGAGGAGCCTGAAAGGCGTGAAAAATACGAGGAGCCTGAAAAGGTGTGAAAAATACGAGGAGCCTGAAAAGGCCTGAAAAATACGAGGAGCCTGAAAAGGTGTGAAAAATAAGAGGAGCCTGAAAAGGCCTGCAGAATAAGAGGAGCCTGAAAGGCCTGAAAAATACGAGGAGCCTGAAAAGGCCTGAAAAAGACGAGGAGCCTGAAAAGGTGTGAAAAACCCGAGGAGCCTGAAAAGGCCTGAAAAATACGAGGAGCCTGAAAAGGTGTGAAAAATCCGAGGAGCCTGAAAAGGCCTGCAGAATACGAGGAGCCTGAAAAGGCCTGACAAATACGAGGAGCCTGAAAAGGTGTGAAAAATACGAGGAGCCTGAAAAGGCCTGAAAAATACGAGGAGCCTGAAAAGGCCTAAAAAATATGAGGAGCCTGAAAAAGCCTGAAAAATACGAGGAGCCTGAAAAGCTGTGAAAAATACCAGGAGCCTGAAAAGGTGTGAAAAATACGAGGAGCCTGAAAAGTTGTGAAAAATATGAGGAGCATGAAAAGGCCTGAAAAATACGAGGCGCCTGATGAGGTGTGATAAATATGAGGAGCCTGAAAAGGCCTGAAAAATACGTGGAGCCTGAAAATTCCTGAAAAATACGAGTAGCCTGAAAAGGTGTGAATAATCCAAGGAGACTGAAAAGGTGTGAAAAATGCGAGGAGCCTGAAAAAGTGTGAATAATCCGAGGAGCCTGAAAAGGTGTGAAAAATACGAGGAGCCTGAAAAGGTGTGAAAAATACGAGGAGCCTGAAAAGGTCTGAAAAATACGAGGAGCCTGAAAAGGTGTGAAAAATACGAGGATCCTGAAAAGGTGTGAAAAATACGAGGAGCCTGAAAAGGTGTGAAAAATTCGAGGAGCCTGAAAAGGTGTGAAAAATACGAGGAGCCTGAAAAGACGTGAAAACTACGAGGAGCCTGAAAAGGTGTGAAAAATACGAGGAGCCTGAAAAGGTGTGTAAAATACGAGGAGCCTGAGAAGGCGTGAAAAATACAAGGAGCCCGAAAATGCGTGAAAAATACGAGGAGCCAGGAAAGGTGTGTAAAATACGAGGAGCCTGAAAAGGCCTTTAAAATACGGGAAGCCTGAAAAGGTGTGAAAAATACGAGGAGCCTGAAAAGGCCTGAAAACTATGAGGAGCCTGAAAAGGTGTGAAAAACACGAGGAGCCTGAAAAGGCCTGAAAAATATAAGGGGTGTGAAAAGATGTGAAAGATACGAGGAGCCTGAAAAGGCCTGAAAAATACGAGGAGCCTGAAAAGGTGTGAAAAATACGAGGAGCCTGAAAAGGTGTGAAAAGTTCAAGGAGCTTGAAAAGGTGTGAAAAATACGAGGAGCCTGAAAAGGTGTGAAAAATACGAGGAGCCTGAAAAGGTGTGAAAAATACGAGGAGCCTGAAAAGGTGAGAAAAATACGAGGAGCCTGAAAAGGTGTGAAAAATACGAGGAGCCTGAAAAGGTGTGAAAAATACGTGGAGCCTGAAAAGGTGTGAAAAATACGAGCAGCCTGAAAATGTGTGAAAAATACGAGGAGCCTGAAAAGGCCTGAAAAATACGAGGATCCTGAAAAGGTGTGAAAAATACGAGGAGCCTGGAAAGGCCTGAAAAATACGAGGAGCCTGAAACGGCCTGAAAAATACGAGGAGCCTAAAAAGGTGTGAAAAATACGCGGAGCCTGAAAAGGTGTGAAAAATACGAGGGGCCTGAAAAGGCGTGAAAAATCCGAGGAGCCTGAAAAGGCGTGAAAAATACGAGGAGCCTGAAAGGCCTGAAAAACACGGGAGCCAGAAAAGGCCTGAAAAATATGAGGGGCCTGAAAAGGTGTGAAAAATACGAGGAGTCTGAAAAGGCCTGAAAAATATGAGGAGCCTGAAAAGGCCTGAAAAATACGAAGAGCCTGAAAATGCCTGAAAAATACGAGGAGCCTGAAAAGGCCTGAAAAATACGAGGAGCCTGAAAAGGTGTGAAAAATACGCGGAGCCTGAAAAGGTGAGAAAAATACGAGGAGCCTGAAAAGGTGTGAAAATACGAGGAGCCTGAAAAGGCGTGAAAAATATGAGGAGCCTGAAGAGGTGTGATAAATATGAGGAGCCTGAAAAGGTGTGAAAAATACGAGGAGCCTGAAAAGGTGTGAAAAATACGAGGAGCCTGAGAAGTTGTGAAAAATATGAGGAGCATGAAAAGGCCTGAAAAATACGAGGCGCCTGAAGAGGTGTGATAAATATGAGGAGCCTGAAAAGGCCTGAAAAATACGTGGAGCCTGAAAAGGCCTGAAAAATACGAGGAGCCTGAAAAGGTGTGAATAATCCGAGGAGCCTGAAAAGGTGTGAAAAACACGAGGAGCCTGAAAAGGCCCGAAAAATACGAGGAGCCTGAAAAGGTGTGAAAAATACGAGGAGCCTGAAAAGGTGTGAAAAATACGAGGAGCCTGAAAAGGTGTTAAAAATAAGAGGAGCCTGAAAAGGCCTGAAAAATCCGAGGAGCCTGAAAAGGCCTGAAAAATACGAGGAGCCTGAAAAGGTGTGAAAAATATGAGGAGCATGAAACGGTCTGAAAAAAATGAAGAGCACCAACAGGTGTGAAAAATATGAAGAGCCTGCAAAGGTGTGAAAAACATGAAGAGCATGAAAAGGACTGAAAAATATGAAGAGCACGAAAAGGTGTGAAACATAGGAGGGGCATGCAAAGGTCTGAAAAATACGAAGAGCACCTAAAGGTGTGAAATATAACAGGAGCATGAAAAGGTGTGAAAAATATGAGGAGCATAAAAATGTGTGAAAAATACGTGAAGTGAGAAAAGGTGTGAAAAATACGAAGTACATGAAAAGGTGTGAAAAATACGAAAATCATGAAAAGGTGAGAAAAATACGAGGAGCATGAAAAGGACAGAACAAAACGAGGAGCATGAAAAGGTCTGAAAAATATGAGGAACATGAAAAGGTATGAAAAATACGGAGATCATGAAAAGGTTTGAAAAATACAAGGAGCATGAAAAGGACTTAAAAATACGAGGAGCATGAAAAGTTCTGAAAAAAATGAGGAGCATGAAAGGTGTGAAAATACGAGGAGCTTGAAAAGGTGTGAAAAATACGAGGAGCATGAAAAGTTGTGCAATATACGAGGAGTATGAAAAGGTCTGAAAAATACGAGGGACATGAAAAAGTGTGAAAAATACGAGGAGCGTGAAAAGGTGTGAAAAATACACGGAGCATGAAAAGGTGTGAAAAAAAAGGAGGAGCATGAAAGGAGTGAAATATACAAGGAGCATGAAAAGGTGTGAAAAAAAGGAGGAGCATGAAAAGGAGTGAAATATATGAGGAGCATGAAAAGGTGTGAAAAATCGAGGAGCATGAAATGTGTGAAAAATACAAGGAGCATTAATAGGTGTGAAAAATACGAGGAGCATGAAAAGGCATGAAATAAAGGAGGGGTCTGAAAAGGTGTGAAAAATATGAAGAGCATGAAAAAGTTTGAAAAATATGAAGAGCACGAACAGGTGTGAAAAATAGGAGGAGCATGAAAAGGGCTGAAAAATACGAGGAGCACGAAAAGGTGTGAAAAATACAAGGAGCATGAAAAGGTGTGTAAAATAAGAGGAGCATAAAAAGGTCGCAAAAATACGAGGAGCATGAAAAGATTCAAAAAAAAGAAGAGCCTGAAAATGTGTAAAAAATATGATGAGCATGAAAAGGACTTAAAAATATGAAGATCAGGAAAAGATGTGAAAAATATGAAGAGCATGAAAAGGTCTGAAAAATACTAGGAGCATGAAAAGGTCTGAAAAATATCAGGAGAATGAAAAAGTCTGAAAAATACAAAGACAACAAAAAGTTGTGAAAAATAGGAGGAGCATGAAAATGTCTCAAAAATATGAGGAGCATGAAAAGGTGTGAAAATTAGGAGAAGCATGAAAGGATGTGAAAAATATGAGGATCATGAAAAGATGTGAAAAATCGAGGAGCATGAAAAGGTGTGAAAATACGAAGAGGATGAAAAGGTGTGAAAAATCGAGGAGCATGTAAAGGTGTGAAAAATACGAGGAGCATGAAAAGGTATAAAAAATACAAGGAGCATGAAAAGCT
Source organism: Cervus elaphus (assembly GCF_910594005.1). Lineage (NCBI taxonomy): Eukaryota > Metazoa > Chordata > Mammalia > Artiodactyla > Cervidae > Cervus > Cervus elaphus. The sequence goes on from NC_057836.1 coordinate 73,894,300, forward strand.
CTGAAAAATACGAGGAGCATGAAAAAGTCTGAAATTACGAAGAGCACGAAGAGGTGTGAAAAATAGGAGCACCATGAAAAGGTGTGACAAAAACGAGGAGCACGAAAAGGTGTGAAATATACGAGGAGCATGAAAAGGTGTGAAAAATAGGAGGAGCATGAAAAAGTCTGAAAAATACGAGGAGCATGAAAATGTTAGAAAATTCGAGGAACATGAAAAGGTCTGAAAAATAACAGGAGCAGGAAAAGGCCTGAAAAATAGGACGAGCATAAAAAGGTCCGAAAAATACAAGGAGCATGAAAAGGTCTGAAAAATATGAGGAGCATGAAAAGGTCTGAAAAATATGAGGAGCACAGAAAGGTGTGAAAAATATGAAGAGCATGAAAAGGTCTCAAAATATATGAAGAGCACGAGAAGGTGTGAAAAATAGGAGTAGTACAAAAAGGTGTGAAAAATACGAGTAGCATGAAGAGGTCTGAAAAATATGAAAAGCAGGAAAAGGTGGGAAAAATATGAAGAGCATGAAAAGGACTGAAAAATATGAAGAGCACGAAAAGGTGTGAAACATAGGAGGAGCATGCAAAGGTCTGAAAAATACGAAGAGCACCTAAAGGTGTGAAATATAACAGGAGCATGAAAAGGTGTGAAAAATATGAGGAGCATAAAAATGTGTGAAAAATACGTGAAGCGAGAAAAGGTGTGAAAAATACGAAGTACATGAAAAGGTGTGAAAAATACGAAGATCATGAAAAGGTGAGAAAAATACGAGGAGCATGAAAAGGACAGAACAAAACGAGGAGCATGAAAAGGTCTGAAAAATATGAGGAACATGAAAAGGTATGAAAAATACGGAGATCATGAAAAGGTTTGAAAAATACAAGGAGCATGAAAAGTACTTAAAAATACGAGGAGCATGAAAAGTTCTGAAAAAAATGAGGAGCATGAAAGGTGTGAAAATACGAGGAGCATGAAAAGGTGTGAAAAATACGAGGAGCATGAAAAGTTGTGCAATATACGAGGAGCATGAAAAGGTCTGAAAAATACGAGGGACATGAAAAAGTGTGAAAAATACGAGGAGCGTGAAAAGGTGTGAAAAATACACGGAGCATGAAAAGGTGTGAAAAAAAAGGAGGAGCATGAAAAGGAGTGAAATATACAAGGAGCATGAAAAGGTGTGAAAAAAAGGAGGAGCATAAAAAGGAGTGAAATATATGAGGAGCATGAAAAGGTGTGAAAAATACGAGGAGGCTGAAAATGAGTGAAAAATTCGAGGAGCCTGAAAAGGTATGAAAAATACGAGGAGCCAGAAAAGGCGTGAAAATTACGAGGAGCCTGAAAAGGCCTGAAAAATACGAGAAGCCTGAAAAGGTGTGAAAAATACGAGGAGCCTGAAAAGGTGTGAAAAATACGAGGAGCCTGAAAAGGTGTGAAAAATAGAAGGAGTCTGAAAAGGTGTGAAAAATAGGAGGAGCCTGAAAAGGTGTGAAAAATACGAGGAGCATGAAAAGGCCTGAAAAATACGAGGAGCATTAAAAGGCCTGAAAAATATGAGGTGCCTGAAAACGCCTGAAAAATACGAGGAGCCTGGAAAGGTGTGAAAAAAGGGAGGAGCCTGAAAAGGTGTGAATAATATGAGGGGCATGAAAAGGCCTGAAAAATACGAGGAGCCTGAAAAGGTGTGAAAAATATGCGGAGCCTGAAAACTCCTGAAAAATACGAGGAGCCTGAAAAGGTGTGAAAAATACGATGAGCATTAAAAGGCGTGAAAAATAAGAGGAGCCTGAAAAGCGTGAAAAATACGAGGAGCCTGAAAAGGTGTGAAAAATACCAGGAGCCTGAAAATGTGGGAAAATACGAGGAGCCTGAAAATGTGTGAAAACTGCGAGGAGAATGAAAAGGTGTGAAAAATACGAGGAGGCTGAAAAGGTGTGAAAAATACGAGGAGCCTAAAAAGGCCTGAAAAATACGAGAATCCTGAAAACCTGTGAAAAATACGAGGAGCCTGAAAAGGTGTGAAAAATACGAGGAGCCTGAAAAGGCCTGAAAAATACGAGGAGCCTGAAAAGGTGTGAAAAATATGAGGAGCCAGAAAACGTGTGAAAAATACAAGGAGCCAGAAAAGGCCTGAAAAATACGAGGAGCATGAAAAGGCCTGAAAAATACGAGGTGCCTGAAAATGCCTGAAAAATACGAGGAGCCTGAAAAGTTTTGAAAAATATGAGGAGCCTGAAAAGGTGTGAAAAATACCAGTAGCCTGAAAAGGTGTGAAAAATACGAGGAGCCTGAAAAGGTGTGAAAAATACGAGGAACATGAAAAGGCCTGAAAAATACGAGGAGCATGAAAAGGTGTGAAAAATACGAGGAGCTTGAAAAGGCCTGAAAAATGCGAGGAGCCTGAAAACGTTTGAAAAATAAGAGGAGCCTAAAATGTGTGAAAAATACGAGGAGCCTGAAAAGGTGTGGAAAATACGAGGAGCTTGAAAAGGCCTGATAATTACGAGAATCCTGAAACCTGTGAAAAATATGAGGAGCCTGAAAAGGTGTGAAAAATACGAGGAGCCTGAAAATGCCTGAAAAATACGAGGAGCTTGAAAAAGCATGAAAAATACGAGGAGCCTGAAAAGGTGTGAAAAGTGCGAGGAGCCTGAAAAGTTGTGAAAAATACGAGGAGCCTGAAAATGTGTGAAAAATTCGAGGAGGCTGAAAAGGCCTGAAAAATACGCGGAACCGGAAAAGTGTGAAAAATAGGAGGAGCCTGAAAAGTTGTGAAAAATAGGAGGAGCCTGAAAAGGTGTGAAAATTAGGAGGAGCCTGAAAATGTGTGAAAAATACGAGGAGCATGAAAAGGCCTGACAAATACGATGAGCATTAAAAGGCCTGAAAAATATGAGGTGCCTGAAAAGGCCTGAAAAATACGAGGAGCCTGGAAATGTGTGAAAAATGGGAGGAGCCTGAAAAGGTGTGAAAAATACGAGGAGTCTGAAAAGGTGTGAAAAATACAAGGAGCGTGAAAGGGACTGAAAAATACGAGGAGTCTGGAAAGGTGTGAAAAGTGGGAGGAGCCTGAAAAGGTGTGAGAAATACGAGGAGCATGAAAAGGTGTTAAAAGTACGAGGAGCCTGAAAAGGCCTGAAAAATATGAGGAGCCTGAAATGGTGTGAAAAACATGAAGAGCATGAAAAGTACTGAAAAATATGAAGAGCACGAAAAGGTGTGAAACATAGGAGGAGCATGCAAAGGTCTGAAAAATACGAAGAGCACCTAAAGGTGTGAAATATAACAGGAGCACGAAAAGGTGTGAAAAATATGAGGAGCATAAAAATGTGTGAAAAATACGTGGAGCGTGAAAAGGTGTGAAAAATATGAAGTACATGAAAAGGTGTGAAAAATACGAAGATTCTGAAAAGGTGAGAAAAATACGAGGAGCATGAATAGGACAGAAAAAGTACGAGGAGCATGAAAAGGTCTGAAAAATACAAGGAACATGAAAAGGTATGAAAAATACAGAGATCATGGAAAGGTTTGAAAAATACAAGAAGCATGAAAAGGAAATAAAAATATGAGGAGCACGACAAGTTCTGAAAAATACGAGGGGCCCTAAAAGTTGTGAAATATACGAGGAGATGAAAAGGTCTGAAAAATACGAGTGGCATGAAAAGGTGTGAAAAATACGAGGAGCCTGAAAAGTTGTGAAAAATATGAGGAGCATGAAAAGGTGTGAAAAATACGAGGAGCCTGAAAACGTGTGAAAAATACGAGGAGCCTGAAAATGTCTGAAAAATATGAGGAGCATGAAACGGTCTGAAAAAAATGAAGAGCACCAACAGGTGTGAAAAATATGAAGAGCCTGCAAAGGTGTGAAAAACATGAAGAGCATGAAAAGGACTGAAAAATATGAAGAGCACGAAAAGGTGTGAAACATAGGAGGGGCATGCAAAGGTCTGAAAAATACGAAGAGCACCTAAAGGTGTGAAATATAACAGGAGCATGAAAAGGTGTGAAAAATATGAGGAGCATAAAAATGTGTGAAAAATACGTGAAGCGAGAAAAGGTGTGAAAAATACGAAGTACATGAAAAGGTGTGAAAAATACGAAGATCATGAAAAGGTGAGAAAAATACGAGGAGCATGAAAAGGACAGAACAAAACGAGGAGCATGAAAAGGTCTGAAAAATACGGAGATCATGAAAAGGTTTGAAAAATACAAGGAGCATGAAAAGGACTTAAAAATACGAGGAGCATGAAAAGTTCTGAAAAAAATGAGGAGCATGAAAGGTGTGAAAATACGAGGAACATGAAAAGGTGTGAAAAATACGAGGAGCATGAAAAGTTGTGCAATATACGAGGAGCATGAAAAGGTCTGAAAAATACGAGGGACATGAAAAAGTGTGAAAAATACGAGGAGCATGAAAAGGTGTGAAAAATACACGGAGCATGAAAAGGTGTGAAAAAAAAGGAGGAGCATGAAAAGGAGTGAAATATACAAGGAGCATGAAAAGGTGTGAAAAAAAGGAGGAGCATGAAAAGGAGTGAAATATATGAGGAGCATGAAAAGGTGTGAAAAATCGAGGAGCATGAAATGTGTGAAAAATACAAGGAGCATGAATAGGTGTGAAAAATACGAGGAGCATGAAAAGGCCTGAAATAAAGAAGGGGTCTGAAAAGGTGTGAAAAATATGAAGAGCATGAAAAAGTTTGAAAAATATGAAGAGCACGAACAGGTGTGAAAAATAGGAGGAGCATGAAAAGGGCTGAAAAATAAGAGCAGCATGAAAAGGGCTGAAAAATACGAGGAGCACGAAAAGGTGTGAAAAATACAAGGAGCATGAAAAGGTGTGAAAAATAAGAGGAGCATAAAAAGGTCGCAAAAATACGAGGAGCATGAAAAGATTCAAAAAAAAGAAGAGCCTGAAAATGTATAAAAAATATGATGAGCATGAAAAGGACTTAAAAATATGAAGACCAAGAAAAGATGTGAAAAATATGAAGAGCATGAAAAGGTGTGAAAAATACTAGGAGCATGAAAAGGTCTGAAAAATATCAGGAGAATGAAAAAGTCTGAAAAATACAAAGACAACAAAAAGTTGTGAAAAATAGGAGGAGCATGAAAATGTCTCAAAAATATGAGGAGCATGAAAAGGTGTGAAAATTAGGAGGAGCATGAAAGGATGTGAAAAATATGAGGATCATGAAAAGGTGTGAAAAATCGAGGAGCATGAAAAGGTGTGAAAATACGAAGAGGATGAAAAGGTGTGAAAAATCGAGGAGCATGTAAAGGTGTGAAAAATACGAGGAGCATGAAAAGGTATAAAAAATACAAGGAGCATGAAAAGCTCTGAAAAATACGAGGAGCATGAAAAAGTCTGAAATTACGAAGAGCACGAAGAGGTGTGAAAAATAGGAGCACCACGAAAAGGTGTGACAAAAACGAGGAGTACGAAAAGGTGTGAAATATACGAGGAGCATGAAAAGGTGTGAAAAATAGGAGGAGCATGAAAAAGTCTGAAAAATACGAGGAGCATGAAAATGTTAGAAAATTCGAGGAACATGAAAAGGTCTGAAAAATAAGAGAAGCAGGAAAAGGCCTGAAAAATAGGACGAGCATAAAAAGGTCCGAAAAATACAAGGAGCATGAAAAGGTCTGAAAAATATGAGGAGCATGAAAAGGTCTGAAAAATATGAGGAGCACAGAAAGGTGTGAAAAATATGAAGAGCATGAAAAGGTCTCAAAATATATGAAGAGCACGAGAAGGTGTGAAAAATAGGAGTAGTACAAAAAGGTGTGAAAAATACAAGTAGCATGAAGAGGTCTGAAAAATACGAGGCTCATGAAATGGTCTGAAAAATATGAAAAGCAGGAAAAGGTGGGAAAAATATGAGGAGCATGAAAAGGTGTGAAAAATACGAGGAGCATGAAAAGGTGTGAGAAATATGAAGAGCCTGAAAAGGTGTGAAAAATATGAAGAGCATGAAAAGGTCTGAAACAAATTAAGAGCACAACAAAGGTGTGAAAAATAGGAGGAGCATGAAAAGGTCTGAAAAATACGAAGAGCATGAAAAGGTGTGAAATATAGGAGGAGCACGAAATGTGTGAAAAATACAAGGAGCATGAAAAGGTGTGAAAAATAAGAGGAGCATGAAAAGGGCTGAAAAATACGAGGAGCATTAAAAGGTCTGAAATATATGAGGAGTATGAAAAGGTCTGAAAACTACAAAGAGGACGAAAAAGTTTGAAAAATAGGAGAAGCACGAAAAGGTGTGAAAAATACGAGGAGCATGAAAAGGTGTGAAAAATACGAGGAGCATGAAAAGGTCTTAAAAATACGAGGAGCATGAAAAGATTCAAAAATATGAAGAGCCTGAAAATGTGTGAAAAATATGATGAGCGTGACAAGATCTTCAAAATATGACGACCAGGAAAAGGTGTGAAAAATATGAAGTGCAGGAAAAGGTTTGAAATACAGGAGAAGCACGAAAATGTGTGAAAAACTCGAGGAGCATGAAAAGGTCTGAAAAATACGAGGAGCATGAAAAGGTCTGAAAAATATCAGGAGAATGAAAAGTCTGAAAAATACGAAGACAAGGAAAAGGTGTGAAAAATAGGAGGAGCATAAAAAGTTGTGAAAAATACGAGGAGCATGAAAAGGTGTGAAAAATCAAGGAGCATGAAAAGGTGTGAAAAATAGGAGGAACACGAAAAGGTCTGAAAAATATGAAGAGCATGAAAAGGTCTGAAAAATACGAAGGGCACGAAAAGGTCTGTAAAATACGAGGAGCATGAAAAGGTCTGAAAAAAAGGAGGAGCATGAAAACGTGTGAAAAATAGGAGGAGCATGAAGAGGTGTGAAAATTACGAGGAGCATGAAAAAGTGTGAAAAATACGAGGAGCATGAAGAGGTGTGAAAACTACGAGGAGCATGAAAAAGTGTGAAAAATACAAGGAGTATGAAAATGTCTGAAAAATACGAGGAGAATGTAAAGGTCTGAAAAATATGAAGAGCACGGAAAGGTGTGAAAATACGAGGAGCACGAACTGTGTGAGAAATACAAGGAGCATGAAAAGGTGTGAAAAATAAGAGGAGCATGAAAAGGGCTGAAAAATACGAAGAGATTTAAAAGGTCTGAAATATATGAGGAGTATGAAAAGGTCTGAAAAATACAAAGAGGACGAAAAAGTTTGAAAAATAGGAGGAGCACGAAAAGGTGTGAAAAATACGAGGATCATGAAAAGGTGTGAAAAATACGAGGAGCATGAAAAGGTCTGAAAATTAAGAGAAGCATGAAAAGGCCTGAAAAATAGGAGGAGCATAAAAAGTTCTGAAAAATATGTGAGCATGAAAAGGTCTGAAAATATGAGGAGCACGAAAAGGTGTGAAAAATATGAAGAGCATGAAAAGGTGTGAAAAATACGAGTAGCATGAAAAGGTGTGAAATATACGAAGGGCAGGAAAAGGTGTGAAAAATCGAGGAGCATGAAAATGTGTGAAAAATACGAGGAGCATGAAGAGGTGTGAAAATACGAGCAGGATGAAAAGGTGTTAAAAATATGAAGAGGATGAAAAGGTCTGAAAATTATGAAGAGCACGAAAAGGTGTGAAAAATGTGAAGCGCAGAAAAAGGTCTGAAAAATAGGAGGGGCACGAAAAGGTGTGAAAAATACGAGGAGCATGAAATGGTCTGAAAAATACGAGGCTCATGAAACGGTGTGAAAAATATGAAGAGCAGGAAAAGGTGTGAAAAATGTGAAGAGCATGAAAAGTTGTGAAAAATAAGAGGAGCATGAAAAGGTGTGAGAAACACGAGGAGCATGAAAAGGTGTGACAAATACGAGGAGCATGAAAAGGTGTGAAAAATACGAGGAGCATAAAAATGTCTGAGAAACACGAGGAGCATGAAAAGGTCTGAGAAATAGGAGGAGCATGAAAAGGTGTGAAAAATACAAGGAGCTTGAAAAGGTGTGAAAAATACGAGGAGCCTGAAAAGGCCTGAAAAATACGAGGAGCCTGAAAAGGTGTGAAAAATACGAGGAGCCTGAAAAGGTGTGAAAAATACGAGGAGCCTGAAAAGGCCTGAAAAATACGAGGAGCCTGAAAAGGTGTGAAAAATACGAGGAGCCTGAAAAGGTGTGAAAAATACGAGGAGCCTGAAAAGGTGTGAAAAATACGAGGAGCCTGAAAAGGCCTGAAAAATATGAGGAGCCTGAAAAGGTGTGAAAAATACGAGAAGCCTGAAAAGGTGTGAAAAATACGAGGAGCCTGAAAAGGTGTGAAAAATACGAGGAGCCTGAAAAGGTGTGAAAAATACGAGGAGCATGTAAAGGTCTGAGAAATTCGAGAATCATGAGAGATTCTGAAAAATACGAAGAGCACGAATTGTGTGAAAAATAGGAGGAGCACGAAAAGGTCTGAAAAATGATGAGTGCCATCAAGGAAATCAAGGCTCCTTTCTTGTGTGATATGCAACAGGGAATTGTTCTGCACGCAGTGCAGGGTATCGGGCCTCATTCTGCGGCGAGGGGGAAGTCTCATCGTTTTTCTCGAGTTGCGGTGGGAACCTGGGGTATTTTCTCGAGTTACAACGGGAATGGCCCTTCATCCCACGTGTTTGTTCAGCGACGTCAGGACTCCTGCCTAGTTGCGAGGGACAACTCGGGATTCTCCTCGAGGCTTGGCAGGGCAATTGGGATGCCTCTCCAGCTGAGGCGGGAGACCAAGGGTCCCTTTCCACGTGCCACAGGAATCCTGGGTCTCCTATCAACTTTCACGAGGAGTCAGGCATCGTCCCCTTTGGAGGCACTGATCTCCGCATACCTCTGGAGTTTTCAAAGGATGTGAGGCCTCCGGTCGCGATGAGGTGGGGAACTAGGTCTTTCTCTGTGGTCTCCACAGGGGATTCAGACATCCTGTCGTCTTGGGAGATGCAAGACGAGACTGCATTCAAGTCACTGCAGGGATATCCGGCCTTATTTCGAGTCAGGGCATCGCGGTGTCCATTCCACTTGAGGCCGCAAACTCAGGGTTCCTCTCACATACCAAGAGCTGACAGAAGCCTCCTCTTGAAGTGCTTGCGGTAAGGTGGTATTCCTCTGGAGACGAAGCCAGGGACTAACCTCTCATCTCGAGTTGATTTTTGGTCCACGGAGCTGTTTTGTGTTGCCACAGTGACCTCAGGATCCCTCTAGCCTTGAAACAGTGTTCTTGGTGTTTCTCTGGAGTGCCATGAAGGAAATCAAGGCTCCTTTCATGTGTGATGTGCAACACGAAATTGCTCTGCACGCAGTGCAGGGGAATCGGGCCTCATCTTGCGGCGAGGGGGAAGTCTCATGGTTTTTCTCGAGTTGCGGCGGGAACCTGGGGTATATTCTCGAGTTACGACGGGGATGGCCCTTCATCCCACGTGTTTGTTCAGCCACTTCAGGACTCCTGCCTAGTTGTGAGGGACAACTCGGATTCTCCTCGAGGCTTGGCAGGGCAATTGGGACGCCTCTCCAGCTGAGGCGGGAGACCAAGGGTCCCTTTCCACATGCCACAGGAATCCTGGGACTCCTATCAAGTTCCACGAGGAGTCAGGCATCGTCTCCTTTGGAGGCACTGATCTCCGCGTACCTCTGGAGTTTTCAAAGGATGTGAGGCCTCCGGTCGCGATGAGGTGGGGAACTAGGTCTTTCTCTGTGGTCTCCACAGGGGATTCAGACATCCTTTCGTCTTGGGAGATGCAAGACGAGACTGCATTCAAGTCACTGCAGGGATATCCGGCCTTATTTCGAGTCAGGGCATCGCGGTGTCCATTCCACTTGAGGCCGCAAAATCAGGGTCCCTCTCACATAGCTAGAGCTGAGGGAAGTCTCCTCTTGAGGTGCTTGTGGTAAGGTGGTATTCCTCTGGAGTCGAAGCCAGGGACTAACCTCTCATTTCATGTTGATTTTTGGTCCACGGAGCTCTTTCGTGTTGCTACAGTGACCTCAGGATCCCTCTGGCCTTGAAACAGTGTTCTTGGGGTTTCTCTGGAGTGCCATAAAGGAAATCAAGGCTCCTTTCATGTGTGATGTGCAACACGGAATTGCTCTGCACGCAGTGCAGGGGAATCAGGCCTCATCTCGCGGCGAGGGGGAAGTCTCATGGTTTTTCTCGAATTGCGGCGGGAACCTGGGCTATATTCTTGAGTTACGATGGGGATGGTCCTTCCACACACGTGTTTGTTCAGCGACGTCCGGACTCCTGCCTAGTTGCGAGGGACAACTCGGGATTCTCCTCGAGGCTTGGCAGGGCAATTGGGACGCCTCTCCAGCTGAGGCGGGAGACCAAGGGTCCCTTTCCAGATGCACAGGAATTCTGGGACTCCTATCAAGTTTCACGAGGAGTCAGGCATCGTCTCCTTTGGAGGCACTGATCTCCGCGTACCTCTGGAGTTTTCAAAGGATGTGAGGCCTCCGGTCGCGATGAGGTGGGGAACTAGGTCTTTCTCTGTGGTCTCCACAGGGGATTCAGACATCCTTTCATCTTGGGAGATGCAAGACGAGCCTGCATTCAAGTCACTGCAGGGATATCCGGCCTTATTTCAAGTCAGGGCATCGCGGTGTCCATTCCACTTCAGGCTGCAAACTCAGGGTCCCTCTCACATAGCTAGAGCTGAGAGAAGCCTCCTCTTGAGGTGCTTGTGGTAAGGTGGTATTCCTCTGGAGTCGAAGCCAGGGACTAACCCCTCATCTCGAGTTGATTTTTGGTCCACGGAGCTCTTCCGTGTTGCTACAGTGACCTCAGGATCCCTCTAGCCTTGAAACAGTGTTCTTGGGGTTTCTCTGGAGTGCCATCAAGGAAATCAAGGCTCATTTCATGTGTGATGTGCAACACGGAATTGGCTGCACGCAGTGCAGGGTATCGGGCCTCATTCTGCGGCGAGGGGGAAGTCTCATCGTTTTTCTCGAGTTGCGGTGGGAACCTGGGGTATTTTCTCGAGTTACAATGGGAATGGCCCTTCATCCCACGTGTTTGTTCAGCGACGTCAGGACTCCTGCCTAGTTGCGAGGGACAACTCGGGATTCTCCTCGAGGTTTGGCAGGGCAATTGGGATGCCTCTCCAGCTGAGGCGGGAGACCAAGGGTCCCTTTCCACGTGCCACAGGAATCCTGGGTCTCCTATCAACTTTCACGAGGAGTCAGGCATCGTCTCCTTTGGAGGCACTGATCTCCGCGTACCTCTGGAGTTTTCAAAGAATTTGAAGCCTCCGGTCGCGATGAGGTGGGGAACTAGGTCTTTCTCTGTGGACTCCACAGGGGATTCAAACATCCTTTCATCTTGGGAGATGCAAGACGAGCCTGCATTCAAGTCACTGCAGGGATATCTGGCCTTATATCGAGTCAGGGCATCGCGGTGTCCATTCCACTTGAGGCCGCAAACTCAGGTTCCCTCTCACATACCTAGAGCTGAGGGAAGCCTCCTCTTGAGGTGCTTGTGGTAAGGTGGTATTCCTCTGGAGTCGAAGCCAGGGACTAACCTCTCATCTCGAGTTGATTTTTGGTCCACGGAGCTGTTTTGTGTTGCCACAGTGACCTCAGGATCCCTCTAGCCTTGAAACAGTGTTCTTGGTGTTTCTCTGGAGTGCCATGAAGGAAATCAAGGCTCCTTTCATGTGTGATGTGCAACACGGAATTGCTCTGCACGCAGTGCAGGGGAATCGGGCCTCATCTTGCGGCGAGGGGGAAGTCTCATGGTTTTTCTCGAGTTGCGGCGGGAACCTGGGGTATATTCTCGAGTTACGACGGGGATAGCAATTCCACCCACTTGTTTGTTCAGCCACTTCAGGACTCCTGCCTAGTTGTGAGGGACAACTCGGATTCTCCTCGAGGCTTGGCAGGGCAATTGGGACGCCTCTCCAGCTGAGGCGGGAGACCAAGGGTCCCTTTCCACATGCCACAGGAATCCTGGGACTCCTATCAAGTTTCACGAGGAGTCAGGCATCGTCTCCTTTGGAGGCACTGATCTCCGCGTACCTCTGGAGTTTTCAAGGGATGTGAGGCCTCCGGTCGCGATGAGGTGGGGAACTAGGTCTTTCTCTGTAGTCTCCACAGGGGATTCAGACATCCTTTCGTCTTGGGAGATGCAAGACGAGACTGCATTCAAGTCACTGCAGGGATATCCGGCCTTATTTCGAGTCAGGGCATCGCGGTGTCCATTCCACTTGAGGCCGCAAAATCAGGGTCCCTCTCACATAGCTAGAGCTGAGAGAAGCCTCCTCTTGAGGTGCTTGTGGTAAGGTGGTAATCCTCTGGAGTCGAAGCCAGGGACTAACCTCTCATCTCGAGTTGATTTTTGGTCCACGGAGCTCTTTCGTGTGGCTACAGTGACCTCAGGATCCCTCTAGCCTTGAAACAGTGTTCTTGGGGTTTCTCTGCAGTGCCATCAAGGAAATCAAGGCTCCTTTCATGTGTGATGTGCAACACGGAATTGCTCTGCACGCAGTGCAGGGGAATCGGGCCTCATCTCGCGGCGAGGGGGAAGTCTCATGGTTTTTCTGCAGTTGTGGCGGGATCCTGGGGTATATTCTCGGGTTACGCCGGGGATGGCCCTTCCAGCCACGTGTTTGTTCAGCGACGTCAGGACTCCTGCCTAGTTGCGAGGGACAACTCGGGATTCTCCTCGAGGCTTGGCAGGGCAATTGGGACGCCTCTCCAGCTGAGGCGGGAGACCAAGGGTCCCTTTCCACGTGCCACAGGAATCCTGGGACTCCTATCAAGTTTCACGAGGAGTCAGGCATCGTCTCCTTTGGAGGCACTGATCTCCGCGTACCTCTGGAGTTTTCAAGGGATGTGAGGCCTCCGGTCGCGATGAGGTGGGGAAGTAGGTCTTTCTCTGTGGTCTCCACAGGGGATTCAGACATCCTTTCATCTTGGGAGATGCAAGACGAGCCTACATTCAAGTCACTGCAGGGATATCCGGCCTTATTTCGCGTCAGAGCATCGCAGTGTCCATTCCACTTGAGTCCGCAAAATCAGGGTCCCTCTCACATACCTAGAGCTGAGAGAAGCCTCCTCTTGAGGTGCTTGTGGTAAGGTGGTATTCCTCTGGAGTCGAAGCCAGGGACTAACCTCTCATCTCGAGTTGATTTTTGGTCCACGGACCTCTTTTTTGTTGCTACAGTAACCGCAGTATCCCTCTAGCCTTGAAACAGTGTTCTTGGGGTTTCTCTGGAGTGCCATCAAGGAAATCAAGGCTCCTTTCATGTTTGATGTGCAACACGGAATTGCTCTGCACGCAGTGCAGGGGAATCGAGCCTCATCTCGCGGCGAGGGGGAAGTCTCATGGTTTTTCTCGAGTTGCGGCGGGACTCTGGGGTATATTCTCGAGTTATGACGGGGATTGCCCTTCCACACACGTGTTTGTTCAGCGACGTCAGGACTCCTGCCTAGTTGCGAGGGACAACTCGGGATTCTCCTCGAGGCTTGGCAGGGCAATTGGGACGCCTCTCCAGCTGAGGCGGGAGACCAAGTGTCCCTTTCCATGTGCCACAGGAATCGTGGGACTGCTATCAAGTTTCACGAGGAGTCAGGCATTGTCTCCTTTGGAGGCACTGATCTCCGCGTACCTCTGGAGTTTTCAAAGGATTGAGGCCTCCGGTCGCGATGAGGTGGGGAACTAGGTCTTTCTCTGTCGTCTCCACAGGGGATTCAGACATCCTTTCGTCTTGGGAGATGCAAGACGAGCCTGCATTCAAGTCACTGAATGGATATCCGGCCTTATTTCGAGTCAGGGCATCACGGTGTCCATTCCACTTGAGGCCGCAAACTCAGCACATAGCTAGAGCTGAGAGAAGCCTCCTCTTGAGGTGCTTGTGGTAAGGTGGTATTCCTCTGGAGTCGAAGCCAGGGACTAACCTCTCATCTCGAGTTGATTTTTGGTCCACGGAGCTCTTTCGTGTTGCTACTGTGACCTCACGATCCCGGTAGCCTTGAAACAGTGTTCTTGGGGTTTCTCTGGAGTGCCATCAAGGAAATCAAGGCTCCTTTCATGTTTGATGTGCAACAGGGAATTGCTCTGCACGCAGTGCAGGGGAATCGGGCCTCATATCGCGGCGAGGGGGAAGTCTCATGGTTTTTCTCGAATTCCGGCGGGAACCGGGGGATATTCTCGAGTTAAGACGGGGATGGCACTTCCACCCACATGTTTGTTCAGCGACGTCAGGACTCCTGCCTAGTTGCGAGGGACAACTCGGGATTATCCTCGAGGCTTGGCAGGGCAATTCGGACGCCTCTCCAGCTGAGGCGGGAGACCAAGGGTCCGTTTCCACGTGCCACAGGAATCCTGGGACTCCTATCAAGTTTCACGAGGAGTCAGGCATCGTCTCCTTTAGAGGCACTGATCTCCGCGTACCTCTGGAGTTTTCAAAGGATGTGAGGCCTCCGGTCGCAATGAGGTGGGGAACTAGGTCTTTCTCTGTGGTCTCCACAGGGGATTCAGACATCCTTTCGTCTTGGGAGATGCAAGACGAGCCTGCATTCAAGTCACTGCAGGGATATCCGGCCTTATTTCGAGTCAGGGCATCGCGGTGTCCATTCCACTTGAGGCCGCAAACTCAGGGTCCCTCTCACATACCTAGAGCTGAGAGAAGCCTCCTCTTGAGGTGCTTGTGGTAAGGTGGTATTCCTCTGGAGTCGAAGCCAGGGACTAACCTCTCATCTCGAGTTGATTTTTGGTCCACGGAGCTCTTTCGTGTTGCTACAGTGACCTCAGTTTTCCTCTAGCCTTGAAACAGTGTTCTTGGGGTTTCTCTGGAGTGCCATCAAGGAAATCAAGGCTCCTTTCATGTGTGATGTGCAACACGGAATTGCTCTGCACGCAGTGCAGGGGAATCGGGCCTCATATCGCGGCGAGGGGGAAGTCTCATGGTTTCTCTCGAGTTGCGGCGGGAACCTGGGGTATATTCTCGAGTTACGACGGGGATGGCCCTTCCACACACCTGTTTGTTCAGCAACGTCAGGACACCTGCCTAGTTGCGAGGGACAACTCGGGATTCTGCTCGAGGCTTGGCAGGGCAATTGGGACGCCTCTCCAGCTGAGGCGGGAGACCAAGTGTCCCTTTCCATGTGCCACAGGAATCCTGGGACTCCTATCAAGTTTCACGAGGAGTCAGGCATCGTCTCCTTTGGAGGCACTGATCTCCGCGTACCTCTGGAGTTTTCAAAGGATGTGAGGCCTCCGGTCGCCATGAGGTGGGGAACTAGGTCTTTCTCTGTGGTCTCCACAGGGGATTCAGTCATCCTTTCATCGTGTCAGATGCAAGACGAGCCTGCATTCAAGTCACTGCAGGGATATCCGGCCTTATTTCGAGTCAGGGCATCGCGGTGTCCATTCCACTTGAGGCCGCAAACTCAGGGTCCCTCTCACATACCTAGAGCTGAGAGAAGCCCCCTCTTGAGGTGCTTGTGGTAAGGTGGTATTCCTCTCGAGTCGAAGCCAGGGACTAACCTCTCATCTCGAGTTGATTTTTGGTCCACGGAGCTCTTTCGTGTGGCTACAGTGACCTCAGGATCCCTCTAGCCTTGAAACAGTGTTCTTGGGGTTTCTCTGCAGGGCCATCAAGAAAATCAAGGCTCCTTTCATGTGTGATGTGCAACACGGAATTGCTCTGCATGCAGTGCAGGGGAATCGGGCCTCATCTCGCGGCGAGGGGGAAGTCTCATGGTTTTTCTCCAGTTGTGGCGGGATCCTGGGGTATATTCTCGAGTTACGACGGGGATGGCCCTTCCACCCACGTGTTTGTTCAGCGACGTCAGGACTCCTGCCTAGTTGCGAGGGACAACTCGGGATTCTCCTCGAGGCTTGGCAGGGCAATTGGGACGCCTCTCCAGCTGAGGCAGGAGACCAAGGGTCCCTTTCTACGTGCCACAGGAATCCTGGGACTCCTATCAAGTTTCACGAGGAGTCAGGCATCGTCTCCTTTGGAGGCACTGATCTCCGTGTACCTCTGGAGTTTTCAAAGGATCTGAGGCCTCCGGTCGCGATGAGGTGGGGAACTAGGTCTTTCTCTGTGGTCTCCACAGGGGATTCAGACATCCTGTCGTCTTGGGAGATGCAAGACGAGACTGCATTCAAGTCACTGCAGGGATATCCGGCCTTATTTCGAGTCAGGGCATCGCGGTGTCCATTCCAATGAGGCCGCAAACTCAGGGTCCCTCTCACATACCTAGAGCTGACAGAAGCCTCCTCTTGAAGTGCTTGCGGTAAGGTGGTATTCCTCTGGAGACGAAGCCAGGGACTAACCTCTCATCTCGAGTTGATTTTTGGTCCACGGAGCTGTTTTGTGTTGCCACAGTGACCTCAGGATCCCTCTAGCCTTGAAACAGTGTTCTTGGTGTTTCTCTGGAGTGCCATGAAGGAAATCAAGGATCCTTTCATGTGTGATGTGCAACACGGAATTGCTCTGCACGCAGTGCAGGGGAATCGGGCCTCATCTTGCGGCGAGGGGGAAGTCTCATGGTTTTTCTCGAGTTGCGGCGGGAACCTGGGGTATATTCTCGAGTTACGACGGGGATAGCATTCCACCCACTTGTTTGTTCAGTCACTTCAGGACTCCTGCCTAGTTGTGAGGGACAACTCGGATACTCCTCGAGGCTTGGCAGGGCAATTGGGACGCCTCTCCAGCTGAGGCGGGAGACCAAGGGTCCCTTTCCACATGCCACAGGAATCCTGGGACTCCTATCAAGTTTCACGAGGAGTCAGGCATCGTCTCCTTTGGAGGCACTGATCTCCGCGTACCTCTGGAGTTTTCAAGGGATGTGAGGCCTCCGGTCGCGATGAGGTGGGGAACTAGGTCTTTCTCTGTCGTCTCCACAGGGGATTCAGACATCCTTTCGTCTTGGGAGATGCAAGACGAGCCTGCATTCAAGTCACTGAAGGGATATCCGGCCTTATTTTGAGTCAGGGCATCGCGGTGTCCATTCCACTTGAGGCCGCAAACTCAGCACATAGCTAGAGCTGAGATAAGCCTCCTCTTGAGGTGCTTGTGGTAAGGTGGTATTCATCTGGAGTCGAAGCCAGGGACTAACCTCTCATCTCGAGTTGATTTTTGGTCCACGGAGCTCTTTCGTGTTGCTACTGTGACCTCACGATCCCGGTAGCCTTGAAACAGTGTTCTTGGGGTTTCTCTGGAGTGCCATCAAGGAAATCAAGGCTCCTTTCATGTTTGATGTGCAACAGGGAATTGCTCTGCACGCAGTGCAGGAGAATCGCGCCTCATATCTCGGTGAGGGGGAAGTCTCATGGTTTTTCTCGAATTCCGGCGGGAACCGGGGGATATTCTCGAGTTACGACGGGGATGGCCCTTCCACCCACGTGTTTGTTCAGCGACGTCACGACTCCTGCCTAGTTGTGAGGGACAACTCGGGATTCTCCTCGAGGCTTGGCAGGGCAATTGTGACGCCTCTCCAGCTGAGGCGGGAGACCAAGGGTCCCTTTCCACGTGCCACAGGAATCCTGGGATTCCTATCAAGTTTTTCGAGGAGTCAGGCTTCGTCTCCTTTGGAGGCACTGATCTCCGCCTACCTCTGGAGTTTTCAAAGGATGTGAGGCCTCCGGTCGCCATGAGGTGGGGAACTAGGTCTTTCTCTGTGGTCTCCACAGGGGATTCAGACATCCTTTCGTCTTGGGAGATGCAAGACGAGCCTGCATTCAAGTCACTGCAGGGATATCCGGCCTTATTTCGAGTCAGGGCATCGCGGTGTCCATTCCACTTGAGGCCGCAAACTCAGTGTCCCTCCTACATACCTAGAGCTGAGAGAAGCCTCCTCTTGAGGTGCTTGTGGTGAGGTGGTATTCCTCTGGATTCGAAGCCAGGGACTAACCTATCATCTCGAGTTGATTTTTGGTCCACGGAGCTCTTTCGTGTTGCTACAGTGACCTCAGGATCCCTCTAGCCTTGAAACAGTGTTCTTGGGGTTTCTCTGGAGTGCCATCAAGGAAATCAAGGCTCCTTTCATGTGTGATGTGCAACACGGAATTGCTCTGCACGCAGTGCAGGGGAATCGGGCCTCATATCGCGGCGAGGGGGAAGTCTCATGGTTTCTCTCGAGTTGCGGCGGGAACCTGGGGTATATTCTCGAGTTACGACGGGGATGGCCCTTCCACACACCTGTTTGTTCAGCAACGTCAGGACACCTGCCTAGTTGCGAGGGACAACTCGGGATTCCGCTCGAGGCTTGGCAGGGCAATTGGGACGCCTCTCCAGCTGAGGCGGGAGACCAAGGGTCCCTTTCCATGTGCCACAGGAATCCTGGGACTCCTATCAAGTTTCACGAGGAGTCAGGCATCGTCTCCTTTGGAGGCACTGATCTCCGCGTACCTCTGGAGTTTTCAAAGTATGTGAGGCCTCCGGTCGCCATGAGGTGGGGAACTAGGTCTTTCTCTGTGGTCTCCACAGGGGATTCAGTCATCCTTTCATCGTGTCAGATGCAAGACGAGCCTGCATTCAAGTCACTGCAGGGATATCCGGCCTTATTTCGAGTCAGGGCATCGCGGTGTCCATTCCACTTGAGGCCGCAAACTCAGGGTCCCTCTCACATACCTAGAGCTGAGAGAAGCCCCCTCTTGAGGTGCTTGTGGTAAGGTGGTATTCCTCTCGAGTCGAAGCCAGGGACTAACCTCTCATCTCGAGTTGATTTTTGGTCCACGGAGCTCTTTCGTGTGGCTACAGTGACCTCAGGATCCCTCTAGCCTTGAAACAGTGTTCTTGGGGTTTCTCTGCAGGGCCATCAAGAAAATCAAGGCTCCTTTCATGTGTGATGTGCAACACGGAATTGCTCTGCATGCAGTGCAGGGGAATCGGGCCTCATCTCGCGGCGAGGGGGAAGTCTCATGGTTTTTCTCCAGTTGTGGCGGGATCCTGGGGTATATTCTCGAGTTACGACGGGGATGGCCCTTCCACCCACGTGTTTGTTCAGCGACGTCAGGACTCCTGCCTAGTTGCGAGGGACAACTCGGGATTCTCCTCGAGGCTTGGCAGGGCAATTGGGACGCCTCTCCAGCTGAGGCGGGAGACCAAGGGTCCCTTTCTACGTGCCACAGGAATCCTGGGACTCCTATCAAGTTTCTCGAGGAGTCAGGCATCGTCTCCTTTGGAGGCACTGATCTCCGTGTACCTCTGGAGTTTTCAAAGGATGTGATGCCTCCGGTCGCGATGAGGTGGGGAACTAGGTCTTTCTCTGTGGTCTCCACAGGGGATTCAGACATCCTGTCGTCTTGGGAGATGCAAGACGAGACTGCATTCAAGTCACTGCAGGGATATCCGGCCTTATTTCGAGTCAGGGCATCGCGGTGTCCATTCCAATGAGGCCGCAAACTCAGGGTCCCTCTCACATACCTAGAGCTGACAGAAGCCTCCTCTTGAAGTGCTTGCGGTAAGGTGGTATTCCTCTGGAGACGAAGCCAGGGACTAACCTCTCATCTCGAGTTGATTTTTGGTCCACGGAGCTGTTTTGTGTTGCCACAGTGACCTCAGGATCCCTCTAGCCTTGAAACAGTGTTCTTGGTGTTTCTCTGGAGTGCCATGAAGGAAATCAAGGATCCTTTCATGTGTGATGTGCAACACGGAATTGCTCTGCACGCAGTGCAGGGGAATCGGGCCTCATCTTGCGGCGAGGGGGAAGTCTCATGGTTTTTCTCGAGTTGCGGCGGGAACCTGGGGTATATTCTCGAGTTACGACGGGGATAGCATTCCACCCACTTGTTTGTTCAGTCACTTCAGGACTCCTGCCTAGTTGTGAGGGACAACTCGGATACTCCTCGAGGCTTGGCAGGGCAATTGGGACGCCTCTCCAGCTGAGGCGGGAGACCAAGGGTCCCTTTCCACATGCCACAGGAATCCTGGGACTCCTATCAAGTTTCACGAGGAGTCAGGCATCGTCTCCTTTGGAGGCACTGATCTCCGCGTACCTCTGGAGTTTTCAAGGGATGTGAGGCCTCCGGTCGCGATGAGGTGGGGAACTAGGTCTTTCTCTGTCGTCTCCACAGGGGATTCAGACATCCTTTCGTCTTGGGAGATGCAAGACGAGCCTGCATTCAAGTCACTGAAGGGATATCCGGCCTTATTTTGAGTCAGGGCATCGCGGTGTCCATTCCACTTGAGGCCGCAAACTCAGCACATAGCTAGAGCTGAGATAAGCCTCCTCTTGAGGTGCTTGTGGTAAGGTGGTATTCATCTGGAGTCGAAGCCAGGGACTAACCTCTCATCTCGAGTTGATTTTTGGTCCACGGAGCTCTTTCGTGTTGCTACTGTGACCTCACGATCCCGGTAGCCTTGAAACAGTGTTCTTGGGGTTTCTCTGGAGTGCCATCAAGGAAATCAAGGCTCCTTTCATGTTTGATGTGCAACAGGGAATTGCTCTGCACGCAGTGCAGGAGAATCGCGCCTCATATCTCGGTGAGGGGGAAGTCTCATGGTTTTTCTCGAATTCCGGCGGGAACCGGGGGATATTCTCGAGTTACGACGGGGATGGCCCTTCCACCCACGTGTTTGTTCAGCGACGTCACGACTCCTGCCTAGTTGTGAGGGACAACTCGGGATTCTCCTCGAGGCTTGGCAGGGCAATTGGGACGCCTCTCCAGCTGAGGCGGGAGACCAAGGGTCCCTTTCCACGTGCCACAGGAATCCTGGGATTCCTATCAAGTTTTTCGAGGAGTCAGGCTTCGTCTCCTTTGGAGGCACTGATCTCCGCCTACCTCTGGAGTTTTCAAAGGATGTGAGGCCTCCGGTCGCCATGAGGTGGGGAACTAGGTCTTTCTCTGTGGTCTCCACAGGGGATTCAGACATCCTTTCGTCTTGGGAGATGCAAGACGAGCCTGCATTCAAGTCACTGCAGGGATATCCGGCCTTATTTCGAGTCAGGGCATCGCGGTGTCCATTCCACTTGAGGCCGCAAACTCAGTGTCCCTCCTACATACCTAGAGCTGAGAGAAGCCTCCTCTTGAGGTGCTTGTGGTGAGGTGGTATTCCTCTGGAGTCGAAGCCAGGGACTAACCTATCATCTCGAGTTGATTTTTGGTCCACGGAGCTCTTTCGTGTTGCTACAGTGACCTCAGGATCCCTCTAGCCTTGAAACAGTGTTCTTGGGGTTTCTCTGGAGTGCCATCAAGGAAATCAAGGCTCCTTTCATGTGTGATGTGCAACACGGAATTGCTCTGCACGCAGTGCAGGGGAATCGGGCCTCATATCGCGGCGAGGGGGAAGTCTCATGGTTTCTCTCGAGTTGCGGCGGGAACCTGGGGTATATTCTCGAGTTACGACGGGGATGGCCCTTCCACACACCTGTTTGTTCAGCAACGTCAGGACACCTGCCTAGTTGCGAGGGACAACTCGGGATTCCGCTCGAGGCTTGGCAGGGCAATTGGGACGCCTCTCCAGCTGAGGCGGGAGACCAAGGGTCCCTTTCCATGTGCCACAGGAATCCTGGGACTCCTATCAAGTTTCACGAGGAGTCAGGCATCGTCTCCTTTGGAGGCACTGATCTCCGCGTACCTCTGGAGTTTTCAAAGTATGTGAGGCCTCCGGTCGCCATGAGGTGGGGAACTAGGTCTTTCTCTGTGGTCTCCACAGGGGATTCAGTCATCCTTTCATCGTGTCAGATGCAAGACGAGCCTGCATTCAAGTCACTGCAGGGATATCCGGCCTTATTTCGAGTCAGGGCATCGCGGTGTCCATTCCACTTGAGGCCGCAAACTCAGGGTCCCTCTCACATACCTAGAGCTGAGAGAAGCCCCCTCTTGAGGTGCTTGTGGTAAGGTGGTATTCCTCTCGAGTCGAAGCCAGGGACTAACCTCTCATCTCGAGTTGATTTTTGGTCCACGGAGCTCTTTCGTGTGGCTACAGTGACCTCAGGATCCCTCTAGCCTTGAAACAGTGTTCTTGGGGTTTCTCTGCAGGGCCATCAAGAAAATCAAGGCTCCTTTCATGTGTGATGTGCAACACGGAATTGCTCTGCATGCAGTGCAGGGGAATCGGGCCTCATCTCGCGGCGAGGGGGAAGTCTCATGGTTTTTCTCCAGTTGTGGCGGGATCCTGGGGTATATTCTCGAGTTACGACGGGGATGGCCCTTCCACCCACGTGTTTGTTCAGCGACGTCAGGACTCCTGCCTAGTTGCGAGGGACAACTCGGGATTCTCCTCGAGGCTTGGAAGCGCAATTGGGACGCCTCTCCAGCTGAGGCGGGAGACCAAGGGTCCCTTTCTACGTGCCACAGGAATCCTGGGACTCCTATCAAGTTTCTCGAGGAGTCAGGCATCGTCTCCTTTGGAGGCACTGATCTCCGTGTACCTCTGGAGTTTTCAAAGGATCTGAGGCCTCCGGTCGCGATGAGGTGGGGAACTAGGTCTTTCTCTGTGGTCTCCACAGGGGATTCAGACATCCTGTCGTCTTGGGAGATGCAAGACGAGACTGCATTCAAGTCACTGCAGGGATATCCGGCCTTATTTCGAGTCAGGGCATCGCGGTGTCCATTCCACTTGAGGCCGCAAACTCAGGGTCCCTCTCACATACCTAGAGCTGAGAGAAGCCTCCTCTTGAGGTGCTTGTGGTAAGGTGGTATTCCTCTGGAGTCGAAGCCAGGGACTAACCTCTCATCTCGAGTTGATTTTTGGTCCACGGAGCTCTTTCGTGTTGCTACAGTGACCTCAGGTTTCCTCTAGCCTTGAAACAGTGTTCTTGGGGTTTCTCTGGAGTGCCATCAAGGAAATCAAGGCTCCTTTTATGTGTGATGTGCAACACGGAATTGCTCTGCACGCAGTGCAGGGGAATCGGGCCTCATCTCGCGGCGAGGGGGAAGTCTCATGGTTTTTCTCGAGTTGCGGCGGGAACCTGGGGTATATTCTCGAGTTACGACGGGGATGGCCCTTCCACCCACGTGTTTGTTCAGCGACGTCACGACTCCTGCCTAGTTGTGAGGGACAACTCGGGATTCTCCTCGAGGCTTGGCAGGGCAATTGGGACGCCTCTCCAGCTGAGGCGGGAGACCAAGGGTCCCTTTCCACATGCCACAGGAATCCTGGGACTCCTATCAAGATTCACGAGGAGTCAGGCTTCGTCTCCTTTGGAGGCACTAATCTCCGCCTACCTCTGGAGTTTTCAAAGGATGTGAGGCCTCCGGTCGCCATGAGGTGGGGAACTAGGTCTTTCTCTGTGGTCTCCACAGGGGATTCAGACATCCTTTCGTCTTGGGAGATGCAAGACAAGCCTGCATTCAAGTCACTGCAGGGATATCCGGCCTTATTTCGAGTCAGGGCATCGCGGTGTCCATTCCACTTGAGGCCGCAAACTCAGGGTCCCTCTCACATACCTAGAGCTGAGAGAAGCCTCCTCTTGAGGTGCTTGTGGTAAGGTGGTATTCCTCTGGATTCGAAGCCAGGGATTAACCTCTCATCTCGAGTTGATTTTTGGTCCACGGAGCTCTTTCGTGTTGCGACTGTGACCTCACGATCCGGCTAGCCTTGAAACAGTGTTCTTGGGGTTTCTCTGGAGTGCCATCAAGGAAATCAAGGCTCCTTTCATGTGTGATGTGCAACACGGAATTGCTCTGCACGCAGTGCAGGGGAATCGCGCCTCATATCGTGGCGAGGGGGAAGTCTCATGGTTTTTCTCGAATTCCGGCGGGAACAGGGGGATATTCTCGAGTTAAGACGGGGATGGCCCTTCCACCCACGTGTTTGTTCAGCGACGTCAGGACTCCTTCCTAGTTGCGAGGGACAACTCGGGATTCTCCTCGAGGCTTGGCAGGGCAATTCGGACGCCTCTCCAGCTGAGGCGGGAGACCAAGGGTCCGTTTTCACGTGCCACAGGAATCCTGGGACTCCTATCAAGTTTCACGAGGAGTCAGGCATCGTCTCCTTTGGAGGCACTGATCTCCGCGTACCTCTGGAGTTTTCAAAGGATGTGAGGCCTCCGGTCGCGATGAGGTGGGGAACTAGGTCTTTCTCTGTGGTCTCCACAGGGGATTCAGACATCCTTTCGTCTTGGGAGATGCAAGACGAGCCTGCATTCAAGTCACTGCAGGGATATCCGGCCTTATTTCGAGTCAGGGCATCGCGGTGTCCATTCCACTTGAGGCCGCAAACTCAGGGTCCCTCTCACATACCTAGAGCTGAGAGAAGCCTCCTCTTGAGGTGCTTGTGGTAAGGTGGTATTCCTCTGGAGTCGAAGCCAGGGACTAGCCTCTCATCTCGAGTTGATTTTTGGTCCACGGAGCTCTTTCGTGTGGCTACAGTGACCTCAGTTTCCCTCTAGCCTTGAAACAGTGTTCTTGGGGTTTCTCTGGAGTGCCATCAAGGAAATCAAGGCTCCTTTCATGTGTGATGTGCAACACGGAATTGCTCTGCACGCAGTGCAGGGGAATCGGGCCTCATCTCGTGGCGAGGGGGAAGTCTCATGGTTTTTCTCGAGTTGCGGCGGGAACCTGGGGTATATTCTCGAGTTACGACGGGGATGGCCCTTCCACCCACGTGTTTGTTCAGCGACGTCAGGACTCCTGCCTAGTTGTGAGGGACAACTCGGGATTCTCCTCGAGGCTTGGCAGGGCAATTGGGACGCCTCTCCAGCTGAGGCGGGAGACCAAGGGTCCCTTTCCAAGTGCCACAGGAATCCTGGGACTCCTATCAAGTTTCTCGAGGAGTCAGGCTTCGTCTCTTTTGGAGGCACTGATCTCCGCCTACCTCTGGAGTTTTCAAAGGATGTGAGGCCTCCGGTCGCCATGAGGTGGGGAACTAGGTCTTTCTCTGTGGTCTCCACAGGGGATTCAGACATCCTTTCGTCTTGGGAGATGCAAGACGAGCCTGCATTCAAGTCACTGCAGGGATATCCGGCCTTATTTCGAGTCAGGGCATCGCGGTGTCCATTCCACTTGAGGCCGCAAACTCAGGGTCCCTCCTACATACCTAGAGCTGAGAGAAGCCTCCTCTTGAGGTGCTTGTGGTGAGGTGGTATTCCTCTGGAGTCGAAGCCAGGGACTAACCTATCATCTCGAGTTGATTTTTGGTCCACGGAGCTCTTTCGTGTTGCTACAGTGACCTCAGGATCCCTCTAGCCTTGAAACAGTGTTCTTGGGGTTTCTCTGGAGTGCCATCAAGGAAATCAAGGCTCCTTTCATGTGTGATGTGCAACACGGAATTGCTCTGCACGCAGTGCAGGGGAATCGGGCCTCATCTCGCGGCGAGGGGGAAGTCTCATGGTTTTTCTTGAGTTGCGGCGGGAACCTGGGGTATATTCTCGAGTTACGACGGGGATGGCCCTTCCACACACCTGTTTGTTCAGCGACGTCAGGACACCTGCCTAGTTGCGAGGGACAACTCGGGATTCTCCTCGAGGCTTGGCAGGGCAATTGGGACGCCTCTCCAGCTGAGGCGGGCGACCAAGGGTCCCTTTCCAGGTGCACAGGAATTCTGGGACTCCGATCAAGTTTCACGAGGAGTCAGGCATCGTCTCCTTTGGAGGCACTGATCTCCGCGTACCTCTGAAGTTTTCAAAGGATGTGAGGCCTCCGTTCACGATGAGGTGGGGAAGTAGGTCTTTCTCTGTGGTCTCCACAGGGGATTCAGACATCCTTTCGTCTTGGGAGATGCAAGACGAGCCTGCATTCAAGTCACTGCAGGGATATCCGGCCTTATTTCGAGTCAGGGCATCGCGGTGTCCATTCCACTTGAGGCCGCAAACTCAGGGTCCCTCTCATATACCTAGTGCTGAGAGAAGCCTCCTCTTGAGGTGCTTTTGGTAAGGTTGTATTCCTCTGGAGTCGAAGCCAGGGACTAACCTCTCATCTCGAGTTGATTTTTGGTCCATGTAGCTCTTTCGTGTTGCTACAGTGACCTCAGGATCCCTCTAGCCTTGAAACAGTGTTCTTGGGGTTTCTCTGGAGTGCCATCAGGGAAATCAAGGCTCCTTTCATGTGTGATGTGTAACACTGAATTGCTCTGCACGCAGTGCAGGGGAATCGGGCCTCATCTCGCGGCGAGGGGGAAGTCTCATGGTTTTTCTCGAGTTGCGGCGGGAACCTGGGGTATATTCTCGAGTTACGACGGGGATGGCCCTTCCACCCACGTGTTTGTTCAGCCACGTCAGGACTCCTGCTTAGTTGCGAGGGACAACTCGGGATTCTCCTCGAGGCTTGGCAGGGCAATTGGGATGCCTCTCCAGCTGAGGCGGGAGACCAATGGTCCCTTTCCAGATGCACAGGAATTCTGGGAATCCTATCAAGTTTCACGAGGAGTCAGGCATCGTCTCCTTTGGAGGCACTGATCTCCGTGTACCTCTGGAGTTTTCAAAGGATGTGAGGCCTCCGGTCGCGATGAGGTGGGAAACTAGGTCTTTCTCTGTGGTCTCCACAGGTGATTCAGACATCCTTTCGTCTTGGGAGATGCAAGACGAGCCTGCATTCAGGTCACTGCAGGGATATCCGGCCTTATTATGAGCCAGGGCATCGCGGTGTCCATTCCACTTGAGGCCGCAAACTCAGGGTCCCTCTCACATACCTAGAGCTGAGAGAAGCCTCCTCTTGAGGTGCTTGTGGTAAGGTGGTATTCCTCTGGAGTCGAAGCCAGAGACTAACCTCTCATCTCGAGTTGATTTTTGGTCCACGGAGCTCTTTCGTGTTGCTACAGTGACCTCAGGATCCCTCTAGCCTTGAAACAGTGTTCTTGGGGTTTCTCTGGAGTGCCATCAAGGAAATCAAGGCTCCTTTCATGTTTGATGTGCAACACGGAATTGCTCTGCACGCAGTGCAGGAGAATCGGGCCTCATCTCGCGGCGAGGGGGAAGTCTCATGGTTTTTCTCGAGTTGCGGCGGGAACCTGGGGTATATTCTCGGGTTACGACGGGGATGGCCCTTCCAGCCACGTGTTTCTTCAGCGACGTCAGGACTCCTGCCTAGTTGCAAGGGACAACTCGCGATTCTCTTCGAGCCTTGGCAGGGCAATTGGGACGCCTCTCCAGCTGAGGCGGGAGACCAAGGGTCCCTTTCCTCGTGCCACAGGAATCCTGGGACTCCTATCAAGTTTCACGAGGAGTCAGGCATCGTCTCCTTTGGAGGCACTGATCTCCGCGTACCTGTGGAGTTTTCAAAGGATGTGAGGCCTCCGGTCGCGATGAGGTGGGGAACTAGGTCTTTCTCTGTGGTCTCCACAGGGGATTCAGACATCCTTTCGTCTTGGGAGATGCAAGACGAGCCTGCATTCAAGTCACTGCAGGGATATCCGGCCTTATTTCGAGTCAGGGCATCGCGGTGTCCATTCCACATGAGGCCGCAAATTCAGCACATAGCTAGAGCTGAGAGAAGCCTCCTCTTGAGGTGCTTGTGGTAAGGTGGTATTCCTCTGGAGTCGAAGCCAGGGACTAACCTCTCATCTCGAGTTGATTTTTGGTCCACGGAGCTCTTTCGTGTTGCGACTGTGACCTCACGATCCCGCTAGCCTTGAAACAGTGTTCTTGGGTTTTCTCTGGAGTGCCATCAAGGAAATCAAGGCTCCTTTCATGTTTGATGTGCAACAGGGAATTGCTCTGCACGCAGTGCAGGGGAATCGCGCCTCATATCGTGGCGAGGGGGAAGTCTCAAGGTTTTTCTCGAATTCCGGCGGGAACAGGGGGATATTCTCGAGTTAAGACGGGGAGGGCCCTTCCACCCACGTGTGTGTTCAGCCATGTCAGGACTCCTGCCTAGTTGCGAGGGACAACTCGGGATTCTCCTCGAGGCTTGGCAGGGCAATTCGGACGCCTCTCCAGCTGAGGCGGGAGACCAAGGGTCCGTTTTCACGTGCCACAGGAATCCTGGGACTCCTATCAAGTTTCACGAGGAGTCAGGCATCGTCTCCTTTGGAGGCACTGATCTCCGCGTACCTCTGGAGTTTTCAAAGGATGTGAGGCCTCCGGTCGCGATGAGGTGGGGAACTAGGTCTTTCTCTGTGGTCTCCACAGGGGATTCAGACATCCTTTCGTCTTGGGAGATGCAAGACGAGCCTGCATTCAAGTCACTGCAGGGATATCCGGCCTTATTTCGAGTCAGGGCATCGCGGTGTCCATTCCACTTGAGGCCGCAAACTCAGGGTCCCTCTCACATAGCTAGAGCTGAGAGAAGCCTCCTCTTGAGGTGCTTGTGGTAAGGTGGTATTCCTCTGGAGTCGAAGCCAGGGACTAACCTCTCATCTCGAGTTGATTTTTGGTCCACGGAGCTCTTTCGTGTGGCTACAGTGACCTCAGTTTCCCGCTAGCCTTGAAACAGTGTTCTTGGGGTTTCTCTGGAGTGCCATCAAGGAAATCAAGGCTCCTTTCATGTGTGATGTGCAACACGGAATTGCTCTGCACACAGTGCAGGGGAATCGGGCCTCATCTCGCGGCGAGGGGGAAGTCTCATGGTTTTTCTCGAGTTGCGGCGGGAACCTGGGGTATATTCTCGAGTTACGACGGGGATGGCCCTTCCACCCACGTGTTTGTTCAGCGACGTCAGGACTCCTGCCTAGTTGTGAGGGACAACTCGGGATTCTCCTCGAGGCTTGGCAGGGCAATTGGGACGCCTCTCCAGCTGAGGCGGGAGACCAAGGGTCCCTTTCCACGTGCCACAGGAATCCTGGGATTCCTATCAAGTTTCTCGAGGAGTCAGGCTTCGTCTCCTTTGGAGGCACTGATCTCCGCCTACCTCTGGAGTTTTCAAAGGATGTGAGGCCTCCGGTCGCCATGAGGTGGGGAACTAGGTCTTTCTCTGTGGTCTCCACAGGGGATTCAGACATCCTTTCGTCTTGGGAGATGCAAGACGAGCCTGCATTCCAGTCACTGCAGGGATATCCGGCCTTATTTCGAGTCAGGGCATCGCGGTGTCCATTCCACTTGAGGCCGCAAACTCAGTGTCCCTCCTACATACCTAGAGCTGAGAGAAGCCTCCTCTTGAGGTGCTTGTGGTGAGGTGGTATTCCTCTGGAGTCGAAGCCAGGGACTAACCTATCATCTCGAGTTGATTTTTGGTCCACGGAGCTCTTTCGTGTTGCTACAGTGACCTCAGGATCCCTCTAGCCTTGAAACAGTGTTCTTGGGGTTTCTCTGGAGTGCCATCAAGGAAATCAAGGCTCCTTTCATGTGTGATGTGCAACACGGAATTGCTCTGCACGCAGTGCAGGGGAATCGGGCCTCATATCGCGGCGAGGGGGAAGTCTCATGGTTTCTCTCGAGTTGCGGCGGGAACCTGGGGTATATTCTCGAGTTACGACGGGGATGGCCCTTACAAACACCTGTTTGTTCAGCAACGTCAGGACACCTGCCTAGTTGCGAGGGACAACTCGGGATTCTGCTCGAGGCTTGGCAGGGCAATTGGGACGCCTCTCCAGCTGAGGCGGGAGACCAAGGGTCCCTTTCCATGTGCCACAGGAATCCTGGGACTCCGATCAAGTTTCACGAGGAGCCAGGCATCGTCTCCTTTGGAGGCACTGATCTCCGCGTACCTCTGGAGTTTTCAAAGGATGTGAGGCCTCCGGTCGCCATGAGGTGGGGAACTAGGTCTTTCTCTGTGGTCTCCACAGGGGATTCAGTCATCCTTTCATCGTGTCAGATGCAAGACGAGCCTGCATTCAAGTCACTGCAGGGATATCCGGCCTTATTTCGAGTCAGGGCATCGCGGTGTCCATTCCACTTGAGGCCGCAAACTCAGGGTCCCTCTCACATACCTAGAGCTGAGAGAAGCCTCCTCTTGAGGTGCTTGTGGTAAGGTGGTATTCCTCTCGAGTCGAAGCCAGGGACTAACCTCTCATCTCGAGTTGATTTTTGGTCCACGGAGCTCTTTCGTGTGGCTACAGTGACCTCAGGATCCCTCTAGCTTTGAAACAGTGTTCTTGGGGTTTCTCTGCAGGGCCATCAAGAAAATCAAGGCTCCTTTCATGTGTGATGTGCAACACGGAATTGCTCTGCATGCAGTGCAGGGGAATCGGGCCTCATCTCGCGGCGAGGGGGAAGTCTCATGGTTTTTCTCCAGTTGTGGCGGGATCCTGGGGTATATTCTCGAGTTACGATGGGGATGGCCCTTCCACCCACGTGTTTGTTCAGCGACGTCAGGACTCCTGCCTAGTTGCGAGGGACAACTCGGGATTCTCCTCGAGGCTTGGCAGGGCAATTGGGACGCCTCTCCAGCTGAGGCGGGAGACCAAGGGTCCCTTTCCACGTGCCACAGGAATCCTGGGACTCCTATCAAGTTTCACGAGGAGTCAGGCATCGTCTCCTTTGGAGGCACTGATCTCCGTGTACCTCTGGAGTTTTCAAAGGATGTGATGCCTCCGGTCGCGATGAGGTGGGGAACTAGGTCTTTCTCTGTGGTCTCCACAGGGGATTCAGACATCCTTTCATCTTGGGAGATGCAAGACGAGCCTGCATTCAAGTCACTGCAGGGATATCCGGCCTTATTTTGCGTCAGGGTATCGCAGTGTCCATTCCACTTGAGTCCGCAAAATCAGGGTCCCTCTCACATACCTAGAGCTGAGAGAAGCCTCCTCTTGAGGTGCTTGTGGTAAGGTGGTATTCCTCTGGAGTCGAAGCCAGGGACTAACCTCTCATCTCGAGTTGATTTTGGTCCACGGAGCTCTTTCGTGTGGCTACAGTGACCTCAGGATCCCTCTAGCCTTGAAACAGTGTTCTTGGGGTTTCTCTGGAGTGCCATCAAGGAAATCAAGGCTCCTTTCATGTGTGATGTGCAACACGGAATTGCTCTGCACGCAGTGCAGGGGAATCGAGCCTCATCTCGCGGCGAGGGGGAAGTCTCATGGTTTTTCTCGAGTTGCGGCGGGACCCTGGGGTATATTCTCGAGTTACGACGGGGATGGCCCTTCCAGCCACGTGTTTGTTCAGCGACGTCAGGACTCCTGCCTAGTTGCGAGGGACAACTCGGGATTCTCCTCGAGGCTTGGCAGGGCAATTGGGACGCCTCTCCAGCTGAGGCGGGAGACCAAGGGTCCCTTTCCATGTGCCACAGGAATCGTGGGACTCCTATCAAATTTCACGAGGAGTCAGGCATCGTCTCCTTTGGAGGCACTGATCTCCGCGTACCTCTGAAGTTTTCAAAGGATGTGAGGCCTCCGTTCACGATGAGGTGGGGAAGTAGGTCTTTCTCTGTGGTCTCCACAGGGGATTCAGACATCCTTTCGTCTTGGGAGATGCAAGACGAGCCTGCATTCAAGTCACTGCAGTGATATCCGGCCTTATTTCGAGTCAGGGCATCGCGGTGTCCATTCCACTTGAGGCCGCAAACTCAGGGTCCCTCTCACATACCTAGTGCTGAGAGAAGCCTCCTCTTGAGGTGCTTGTGGTAAGGTGGTATTCCTCTGGAGTCGA
This sequence comes from Cervus elaphus, assembly GCF_910594005.1. NCBI lineage: Eukaryota > Metazoa > Chordata > Mammalia > Artiodactyla > Cervidae > Cervus > Cervus elaphus. The sequence goes on from NC_057836.1 coordinate 73,925,626, forward strand.
AGCCAGGGACTAACCTCTCATCTCGAGTTGATTTTTGGTCCATGGAGCTCTTTCGTGTTGCTACAGTGACGTCAGGATCCCTCTAGCCTTGAAACAGTGTTCTTGGGGTTTCTCTGGAGTGCCATCAAGGAAATCAAGGCTCCTTTCATGTGTGATGTATAACACTGAATTGCTCTGCACGCAGTGCAGGGGGATCGGGCCTCATCTCGCGGCGAGGGGGAAGTCTCATGGTTTTTCTCGAGTTGCGGCGGGAACCTGGGGTATATTCTCGAGTTAAGACGGGGATGGCCCTTCCACCCACGTGTTTGTTCAGCGACGTCAGGACTCCTGCCTAGTTGCGAGGGACAACTCGGGATTCTCCTCGAGGCTTGGCAGGGCAATTGGGACACCTCTCCAGCTGAGGCGGGAGACCAAGGGTCCCTTTCCAGATGCACAGGAATTCTGGGACTCCTATCAAGTTTCTCGAGGAGTCAGGCTTCGTCTCCTTTGGAGGCACTGATCTCCGCGTACCTCTGGAGTTTTCAAAGGATGTGAGGCCTCCGGTCGCGATGAGGTGGGGAACTAGGTCTTTCTCTGTGGTCTCCACAGGGGATTCAGACATCCTTTCGTCTTGGGAGATGCAAGACGAGCCTGCATTCAAGTCACTGCAGGGATATCCGGCCTTATTTCGAGTCAGGGCATCGCGGTGTCCATTCCACTTGAGGCCGCAAACTCAGGGTCCCTCTCACATACCTAGAGCTGAGAGAAGCCTCCTCTTGAGGTGCTTGTGGTAAGGTGGTATTCCTCAGGAGTCGAAGCCAGGGACTAACCTCTCATCTCGAGTTGATTTTTGGTCCACGGAGCTCTTTCATGTTGCTAAAGTGACCTCAGGATCCCTCTAGCCTTGAAACAGTGTTCTTGAGGTTTCTCTGGAGTGCCATCAAGGAAATCAAGGCTCCTTTCATGTGTGATGTGCAACACGGAATTGCTCTGCATGCAGTGCAGGGGAATCGGGCCTCATCTCGTGGCGAGGGGGAAGTCTCATGGTTTTTCTCGAGTTGCGGCGGGAACCTGGGGTATATTCTCGAGTTACGACGGGGATGGCCCTTCATCCCACGTGTTTGTTCAGCGACGTCAGGACTCCTGCCTAGTTGCGAGGGACAACTCGGGATTCTCCTCGAGGCTTGGCAGGGCAATTGGGACGCCTCTCCAGCTGAGGCGGGAGACCAAGGGTCCCTTTCCACGTGCCACAGGAATCCTGGGACTCCTATCAAGTTTCAGGAGGAGTCAGGCATCGTCTCCTTTGGAGGCACTGATCTCCGCGTACCTCTGGAGTTTTCCAAGGATGTGAGGCCTCCGGTCGCGATGATGTGGGGAACTAGCTCTTTCTCTGTGGTCTCCACAGGGGATTCAGACATCCTTTCATCTTGGGAGATGCAAGACGAGCCTGCATTCAATTCACTGCAGGGATATCCGGCATTATTTCGCGTCAGGGTATCGCAGTGTCCATTCCACTTGAGTCCGCAAAATCAGGGTCCCTCTCACATACCTAGAGCTGAGAGAAGCCTCCTCTTGAGGTGCTTGTGGTAAGGTGGTATTCCTCTGGAGTCGAAGCCAGGGACTAACCTCTCATCTCGAGTTGATTTTTGGTCCACGGACCTCTATTGTGTTGCTACAGTAACCTCAGTATCCCTCTAGCCTTGAAACAGTGTTCTTGGGGTTTCTCTGGAGTGCCATCAAGGAAATCAAGGCTCCGTTCATGTTTGATGTGCAACACGGAATTGCGCTGCATGCAGTGCAGGAGAATCGAGCCTCATCTCGCGGCGAGGGGGAAGTCTCATGGTTTATCTCGAGTTGCGGCGGGACCCTGGGGTATATTCTCGAGTTACGACGGGGATGGCCCTTCCACACACGTGTTTGTTCAGCGACGGCAGGACTCCTGCCTAGTTGCGAGGGACAACTCGGGATTCTCCTCGAGGCTTGGCAGGGCAATTGGGACGCCTCTCCAGCTGAAGCGGGAGACCAAGGGTCCCTTTCCACGTGCCACAGGAATCCTGGGACTCCTATCAAGTTTCACGAGGAGTCAGGCATCGTCTCCTTTGGAGGCACTGATCTCCGCGTACCTCTGGAGTTTTCAAAGGATGTGAGGCCTCCGGTCGCGATGAGGTGGGGAACTAGGTCTTTCTCTGTGGTCTCCACAGGGGATTCAGACATCCTTTCGTCTTGGGAGATGCAAGACGAGCCTGCATTCCAGTCACTGCAGGGATATCCGGCCTTATTTCGAGTCAGGGCATCGCGGTGTCCATTCCACTTGAGGCCGCAAACTCAGTGTCCCTCCTACATACCTAGAGCTGAGAGAAGCCTCCTCTTGAGGTGCTTGTGGTGAGGTGGTATTCCTCTGGAGTCGAAGCCAGGGACTAACCTATCATCTCGAGTTGATTTTTGGTCCACGGAGCTCTTTCGTGTTGCTACAGTGACCTCAGGATCCCTCTAGCCTTGAAACAGTGTTCTTGGGGTTTCTCTGGAGTGCCATCAAGGAAATCAAGGCTCCTTTCATGTGTGATGTGCAACACGGAATTGCTCTGCACGCAGTGCAGGGGAATCGGGCCTCATATCGCGGCGAGGGGGAAGTCTCATGGTTTCTCTCGAGTTGCGGCGGGAACCTGGGGTATATTCTCGAGTTACGACGGGGATGGCCCTTCCACACACCTGTTTGTTCAGCAACGTCAGGACACCTGCCTAGTTGCGAGGGACAACTCGGGATTCTGCTCGAGGCTTGGCAGGGCAATTGGGACGCCTCTCCAGCTGAGGCGGGAGACCAAGGGTCCCTTTCCATGTGCCACAGGAATCCTGGGACTCCGATCAAGTTTCACGAGGAGCCAGGCATCGTCTCCTTTGGAGGCACTGATCTCCGCGTACCTCTGGAGTTTTCAAAGGATGTGAGGCCTCCGGTCGCCATGAGGTGGGGAACTAGGTCTTTCTCTGTGGTCTCCACAGGGGATTCAGTCATCCTTTCATCGTGTCAGATGCAAGACGAGCCTGCATTCAAGTCACTGCAGGGATATCCGGCCTTATTTCGAGTCAGGGCATCGCGGTGTCCATTCCACTTGAGGCCGCAAACTCAGGGTCCCTCTCACATACCTAGAGCTGAGAGAAGCCTCCTCTTGAGGTGCTTGTGGTAAGGTGGTATTCCTCTCGAGTCGAAGCCAGGGACTAACCTCTCATCTCGAGTTGATTTTTGGTCCACGGAGCTCTTTCGTGTGGCTACAGTGACCTCAGGATCCCTCTAGCTTTGAAACAGTGTTCTTGGGGTTTCTCTGCAGGGCCATCAAGAAAATCAAGGCTCCTTTCATGTGTGATGTGCAACACGGAATTGCTCTGCATGCAGTGCAGGGGAATCGGGCCTCATCTCGCGGCGAGGGGGAAGTCTCATGGTTTTTCTCCAGTTGTGGCGGGATCCTGGGGTATATTCTCGAGTTACGATGGGGATGGCCCTTCCACCCACGTGTTTGTTCAGCGACGTCAGGACTCCTGCCTAGTTGCGAGGGACAACTCGGGATTCTCCTCGAGGCTTGGCAGGGCAATTGGGACGCCTCTCCAGCTGAGGCGGGAGACCAAGGGTCCCTTTCCACGTGCCACAGGAATCCTGGGACTCCTATCAAGTTTCACGAGGAGTCAGGCATCGTCTCCTTTGGAGGCACTGATCTCCGTGTACCTCTGGAGTTTTCAAAGGATGTGATGCCTCCGGTCGCGATGAGGTGGGGAACTAGGTCTTTCTCTGTGGTCTCCACAGGGGATTCAGACATCCTTTCATCTTGGGAGATGCAAGACGAGCCTGCATTCAAGTCACTGCAGGGATATCCGGCCTTATTTTGCGTCAGGGTATCGCAGTGTCCATTCCACTTGAGTCCGCAAAATCAGGGTCCCTCTCACATACCTAGAGCTGAGAGAAGCCTCCTCTTGAGGTGCTTGTGGTAAGGTGGTATTCCTCTGGAGTCGAAGCCAGGGACTAACCTCTCATCTCGAGTTGATTTTGGTCCACGGAGCTCTTTCGTGTGGCTACAGTGACCTCAGGATCCCTCTAGCCTTGAAGCAGTGTTCTTGGGGTTTCTCTGGAGTGCCATCAAGGAAATCAAGGCTCCTTTCATGTGTGATGTGCAACACGGAATTGCTCTGCACGCAGTGCAGGGGAATCGAGCCTCATCTCGCGGCGAGGGGGAAGTCTCATGGTTTTTCTCGAGTTGCGGCGGGACCCTGGGGTATATTCTCGAGTTACGACGGGGATGGCCCTTCCAGCCACGTGTTTGTTCAGCGACGTCAGGACTCCTGCCTAGTTGCGAGGGACAACTCGGGATTCTCCTCGAGGCTTGGCAGGGCAATTGGGACGCCTCTCCAGCTGAGGCGGGAGACCAAGGGTCCCTTTCCATGTGCCACAGGAATCGTGGGACTCCTATCAAATTTCACGAGGAGTCAGGCATCGTCTCCTTTGGAGGCACTGATCTCCGCGTACCTCTGAAGTTTTCAAAGGATGTGAGGCCTCCGTTCACGATGAGGTGGGGAAGTAGGTCTTTCTCTGTGGTCTCCACAGGGGATTCAGACATCCTTTCGTCTTGGGAGATGCAAGACGAGCCTGCATTCAAGTCACTGCAGTGATATCCGGCCTTATTTCGAGTCAGGGCATCGCGGTGTCCATTCCACTTGAGGCCGCAAACTCAGGGTCCCTCTCACATACCTAGTGCTGAGAGAAGCCTCCTCTTGAGGTGCTTGTGGTAAGGTGGTATTCCTCTGGAGTCGAAGCCAGGGACTAACCTCTCATCTCGAGTTGATTTTTGGTCCACGGAGCTCTTTCGTGTTGCTACAGTGACCTCAGGATCCCTCTAGCCTTGAAACAGTGTTCTTGGGGTTTCTCTGGAGTGCCATCAAGGAAATCAAGGCTCCTTTCATGTGTGATGTGTAACACTGAATTGCTCTGCACGCAGTGCAGGGGGATCGGGCCTCATCTCGTGGCGAGGGGGAAGTCTCATGGTTTTTCTCGAGTTGCGGCGGGAACCTGGGGTATATTCTCGAGTTAAGACGGGGATGGCCCTTCCACCCACGTGTTTGTTCAGCGACGTCAGGACTCCTGCCTAGTTGCGAGGGACAACTCGGGATTCTCCTCGAGGCTTGGCAGGGCAATTGGGACACCTCTCCAGCTGAGGCGGGAGACCAAGGGTCCCTTTCCAGATGCACAGGAATTCTGGGACTCCTATCAAGTTTCTCGAGGAGTCAGGCTTCGTCTCCTTTGGAGGCACTGATCTCCGCGTACCTCTGGAGTTTTCAAAGGATGTGAGGCCTCCGGTCGCGATGAGGTGGGGAACTAGGTCTTTCTCTGTGGTCTCCACAGGGGATTCAGACATCCTTTCGTCTTGGGAGATGCAAGACGAGCCTGCATTCAAGTCACTGCAGGGATATCCGGCCTTATTTCGAGTCAGGGCATCGCGGTGTCCATTCCACTTGAGGCCGCAAACTCAGGGTCCCTCTCACATACCTAGAGCTGAGAGAAGCCTCCTCTTGAGGTGCTTGTGGTAAGGTGGTATTCCTCAGGAGTCGAAGCCAGGGACTAACCTCTCATCTCGAGTTGATTTTTGGTCCACGGAGCTCTTTCATGTTGCTAAAGTGACCTCAGGATCCCTCTAGCCTTGAAACAGTGTTCTTGAGGTTTCTCTGGAGTGCCATCAAGGAAATCAAGGCTCCTTTCATGTGTGATGTGCAACACGGAATTGCTCTGCATGCAGTGCAGGGGAATCGGGCCTCATCTCGTGGCGAGGGGGAAGTCTCATGGTTTTTCTCGAGTTGCGGCGGGAACCTGGGGTATATTCTCGAGTTACGACGGGGATGGCCCTTCATCCCACGTGTTTGTTCAGCGACGTCAGGACTCCTGCCTAGTTGCGAGGGACAACTCGGGATTCTCCTCGAGGCTTGGCAGGGCAATTGGGACGCCTCTCCAGCTGAGGCGGGAGACCAAGGGTCCCTTTCCACGTGCCACAGGAATCCTGGGACTCCTATCAAGTTTCAGGAGGAGTCAGGCATCGTCTCCTTTGGAGGCACTGATCTCCGCGTACCTCTGGAGTTTTCCAAGGATGTGAGGCCTCCGGTCGCGATGATGTGGGGAACTAGCTCTTTCTCTGTGGTCTCCACAGGGGATTCAGACATCCTTTCATCTTGGGAGATGCAAGACGAGCCTGCATTCAATTCACTGCAGGGATATCCGGCATTATTTCGCGTCAGGGTATCGCAGTGTCCATTCCACTTGAGTCCGCAAAATCAGGGTCCCTCTCACATACCTAGAGCTGAGAGAAGCCTCCTCTTGAGGTGCTTGTGGTAAGGTGGTATTCCTCTGGAGTCGAAGCCAGGGACTAACCTCTCATCTCGAGTTGATTTTTGGTCCACGGACCTCTATTGTGTTGCTACAGTAACCTCAGTATCCCTCTAGCCTTGAAACAGTGTTCTTGGGGTTTCTCTGGAGTGCCATCAAGGAAATCAAGGCTCCGTTCATGTTTGATGTGCAACACGGAATTGCGCTGCATGCAGTGCAGGAGAATCGAGCCTCATCTCGCGGCGAGGGGGAAGTCTCATGGTTTATCTCGAGTTGCGGCGGGACCCTGGGGTATATTCTCGAGTTACGACGGGGATGGCCCTTCCACACACGTGTTTGTTCAGCGACGGCAGGACTCCTGCCTAGTTGCGAGGGACAACTCGGGATTCTCCTCGAGGCTTGGCAGGGCAATTGGGACGCCTCTCCAGCTGAGGCGGGAGACCAAGGGTCCCTTTCCACGTGCCACAGGAATCCTGGGACTCCTATCAAGTTTCACGAGGAGTCAGGCATCGTCTCCTTTGGAGGCACTGATCTCCGCGTACCTCTGGAGTTTTCAAAGGATGTGAGGCCTCCGGTCGCGATGAGGTGGGGAACTAGGTCTTTCTCTGTGGTCTCCACAGGGGATTCAGACATCCTTTCATCTTGGGAGATGCAAGACGAGCCTGCATTCAAGTCACTGCAGGGATATCCGGCCTTATTTCACGTCAGGGCATCGCGGTGTCCATTCCACTTGAGGCCGCAAAATCAGGGTCCCTCTCACATACCTAGAGCTGAGAGAAGCCTCCTCTTGAGGTGCTTGTGGTAAGGTGGTATTCCTCTGGAGTCGAAGCCAGGGACTAACCTCTCATCTCGAGTTGATTTTTGGTCTACGGAGCTCTTTCTTGTTGCTACAGTGACCTCAGGATCCCTCTATCCTTGAAACAGTGTTCTTGGGGTTTCTCTGGAGTGCCATCAACGAAATCAAGGCTCCTTTCATGTGTGATGTGCAACACGGAGTTGCTCTGCATGCAGTGCAGGGGAATCGGGCCTCATCTCGCGGCGAGGGGGAAGTCTCATGGTTTTTCTCGAGTTGCGGCGGGAACCTGGGGTATATTCTCGAATTATGACGGGGATGGCCCTTCCACCCACGTGTTTGTTCAGCGACGTCAGGACTCCTGCCTAGTTGCGAGGGACAACTCACGATTCTCCTCGAGGCTTGGCAGGGCAATTGGGACGCCTCTCCAGCTGAGGCGGGAGACCAAGGGTCCCTTTCCACGTGCCACAGGAATCCTGGGATTCCTATCAAGTTTCACGAGGAGTCAGGCATCGTCTCCTTTGGAGGCACTGATCTCCGCGTACCTCTGGAGTTTTCAAAGGATGTGAGGCCTCCGGTCGCGATGAAGTGGGGATCTAGGTCTTTCTCTGTGGTCTCTGCAGGTGATTCAGACATCCTTTCGTCTTGGGAGATGCAAGACGAGCCTGCATTCAAGTCACTGCAGGGATATCCGGCCTTATTTCGAGTCAGGGCATCGCGGTGTCCATTCCACTTGAGGCCGCAAACTCAGGGTCCCTCTCACATACCTAGAGCTGAGAGAAGCCTCCTCTTGAGGTGCTTGTGGTAAGGTGGTATTCCTCTGGAGTCGAAGCCAGGGACTAACCTCTCATCTCGAGTTGATTTTTGGTCCATGAAGCTCTTTCGTGTTGCTACAGTGACCTCAGGATCCCTCTAGCCTTGAAACAGTGTTCTTGGGGTTTCTCTGGAGTGCCATCAAGGAAATCAAGGCTCCTTTCATATGTGATGTGCAACACGGAATTGCTCTGCACGCAGTGCAGGGGAATCGGGCCTCATCTCGCGGCGAGGGGGAAGTCTCATGGTTTTTCTCGAGTTGCGGCGGGACCCTGGGGTATATTCGCGAGTTACGACGGGGATGGCCCTTCCACCCACGTGTTTGTTCAGCGACGTCAGGACTGCTGCCTAGTTGCGACTGACAACTTGCGATTCTCCTCTAGGCTTGGCAGGGCAATTGGGACGCCTCTCCAGCTGAGGGGGGAGACCAAGGGTCCCTTTCCATGTGCCACGGGAATCCTGGGACTCCTATCAAGTTTCACGAGGAGTCAGGCATCGTCTCCTTTGGAGGCACTGATCTCCGCGTACCTCTGGAGTTTTCAAAGGATGTGATGCCTCCGGTCGCGATGAGGTGGGGAACTAGGTCTTTCTCTGTGGTCTCCACAGGGGATTCAGACATCCTTTCATCTTGGGAGATGGAAGACGAGCCTGCATTCAAGTCACTGCAGGGATATCCGGCCTTATTTCGCATCAGGGCATCGCAGTGTCCATTCCACTTGAGGCCGCAAAATTAGGGTCCCTCTCACATACCTAGAGCTGAGAGAAGCCTCCTCTTGAGGTGCTTGTGGTAAGGTGGTATTCCTCTGGAGTCGAAGTTAGGGACTAACCTCTCATCTCGAGTTGATTTTTGGTCCACGGAGCTCTTTCGTGTTGCTACAGTGACCTCAGGATCCCTCTAGCCTTGAAACAGTGTTCTTGAGGTTTCTCTGGAGTGCCATCAAGGAAATCAAGGCTCCTTTCATATGTGATGTGCAACACGGAATTGCTCTGCCCGCAGTGCAGGGGAATCGGGCCTCATCTCGCGGCGAGGGGGAAGTCTCATGGTTTTTCTCGAGTTGCGGCGGGAACCTGGGGTATATTCTCGAGTTACGACGGGGATGGCCCTTCCACCCACGTTTTTGTTCAGCGACGTCAGGACTCCTGACTAGTTGCAAGGGACAACTCGCGATTCTCCTCGAGGCTTGGCAGGGCAATTGGGACGCCTCTCCAGCTGAGGCGGGAGATCAAGGGTCCCTTTCCACGTTCCACAGGAATCCTGGGACTACTATCCAGTTTCACGAGGAGTCAGGCATCGTCTCCTTTGGAGGCACTGATCTCCGCGTACCTCTGGAGTTTTCAAAGGATGTGAGGCCTCCGGTCGCCATGAGGTGGGGAACTAGGTCTTTCTCTGTGATCTACACAGGTGATTCAGACATCCTTTCGTCTTGGGAGATGCAAGACGAGCCTGCATTCAAGTCACTGCAGGGATATCCGGCCTTATTTCGAGTCAGGGCATCGCGGTGTCCATTCCACTTGAGGCCGCAAACTCAGGGTCCCTCTCACATACATAGAGCTGAGAGAAGCCTCCTCTTGAGGTGCTTGTGGTAAGCTGGTATGCCTCTGGAGTCGAAGCCAGGGACTAACCTCTCATCTCGAGTTGATTTGTCGTCCACGGAGCTCTTTCGTGTTGCTACAGTGACCTCAGGATCCCTTTAGCCTTGAAGCAGTGTTATTGTGGTTTCTCTGGAGTGCCACCAAGGAAATCAAGGCTCCTTTCATGTGTGATGTGCAACACGGAATTGTTCTGCATTCAGTGCAGGGGAATCGGGCCTCATCTCACGGCGAGGCGGAAGTCTCATGGTTTTTCTCGAGTTGCGGCGGGAACCTGGGGTATATTCTCGAGTTACGTCGGGGATGGCCCTTCCACCCACGTGTTTGTTCAGCGACGTCAGGACTCCTGCCTGGTTGCGAGGGACAACTCGGGATTCTCCTCGAGGCTTGGCAGGGCAATTGGGACGCCTCTCCAGCTGAGGCGGGAGACCAAGGGTCCCTTTCCACGTGCCACAGTAATCCTGGAACTCCTATCAAGTTTCACGAGGAGTAAGGCATCGTCTCCTTTGGAGGCACTGATCTCCGCGTACCTCTGGAGTTTTCAAAGGATGTGAGGCCTCCGGTCGTGATGAGGTGGGGAACTAGGTCTTTCTCTGTGGTCTCCACAGGGGATTCAGACATCCTTTCATCTTGGGAGATGCAAGACGAGCCTGCATTCAAGTCACTGCAGGGATATCCGGCCTTATTTCACGTCAGGGCATCGCGGTGTCCATTCCACTTGAGGCCGCAAAATCAGGGTCCCTCTCACATACCTAGAGCTGAGAGAAGCCTCCTTTTAAGGTGCTTGTGGAAAGGTGCTATTCCTCTGGAGTCGAAGCCAGGGACTAACCTCTCATCTCGAGTTGATTTTTGGTCTACGGAGCTCTTTCTTGTTGCTACAGTGACGTCAGGATCCCTCTAGGCTTGAAACAGTGTTCTTGGGGTTTCTCTGGAGTGCCATCAAGGAAATCAAGGCTCCTTTCATGTGTGATGTGCAACACGGAGTTGCTCTGCATGCAGTGCAGGGGAATCGGGCCTCATCTCACGGCGAGGGGGAAGTCTCATGTTTTTTCTCGAGTTGCGGCGGGAACCTGGGGTATATTCTCGCGTTACAACGGGGATGGCCCTTCCACCCACGTGTTTGTTCAGTGACGTCAGGGCTCCTGCCTAGTTGCGAGGGATAACTCGGGATTCTCCTCGAGGCTTGGCAGGGCAATTGGGACGCCTCTCCAGCTGAGGCGGGAGACCAAGGGTCCCTTTCCACGTGCCACAGGAATCCTGGAACTACTATCAAGTTTCACGAGGAGTCAGGCATCGTCTCCTTTGGAAGCACTGATCTCCGCGTACCTCTGGAGTTTTCAAAGGATGTGAGGCCTCCGGTTACGATGAGGTGGGGAACTAGGTCTTTCTCTGTGGTCTCCACAGGGGATTCAGACATCCTTTCTTCTTGGGAGATGCAAGACGAGCCTGCATTCAAGTCACTGCAGGGATATCCGGCCTTATTTCGAGTCAGGGCATCGCGGTGTCCATTCCACTTGAGGCCGCAAACTCAGGGTCCCTCTCACATACCTAGAGCTGAGCGAAGCCTCCTCTTGAGGTGCTTGTGGTAAGGTGGTATTCCTCTCGAGTCGAAGCCAGGGACTAACCTCTCATCTCGAGTTGATGTTTGGTCCACGGAGCTCTTTCGTTTTGCTACAGTGACCTCAGGATCCCTCTAGCCTTGAAACAGTGTTCTTCGGGTTTCTCTGGAGTGCCATCAAGGAAATCAAGGCTCCTTTCATGTGTGATGTGCAACACGGAATTGCTCTGCACGCAGTGCAGGGGAATCGGGCCTCATCTCGCGGCGAGGGGGAAGTCTCATGGTTTTTCTCGATTTGCGGCGGGAACCTGGGGTATATTCTCGAGTTACGACGGGGATGGCCCTTCCAACCACGTGTTTGTTCAGCGACGTCAGGACTCCTGACTAGTTGCGAGGGAAAACTCGTGATTCTCCTCTAGGCTTGGCAGGGCAATTGGGACGCCTCTCCAGCTGAGGCGGGAGACCAAGTGTCCCTTTCCACGTGCCACAGGAATCCTGGGACTCCTATCAAGTTTCACGACGAGTCAGGCATCGTCTCCTTTGGAGGCACTGATCTCCGCGTACCTCTGGAGTTTTCAAAGGATGTGAGGCCTCCGGTCGCCATGAGGTGGGGAACTAGGTCTTTCTCTGTGGTCTCCACAGGGGATTCAGTCATCCTTTCGTCTTGGGAGATGCAAGACGAGCCTGCATTCAAGTCACTGCAGGGACATCCGGCCTTATTTCGAGTCAGGGCATCGCGGTGTCCATTCCACTTGAGGCCGCAAACTCAGGGTCCCTCTCACATACCTAGAGCTGAGAGAAGCCTCCTCTTGAGGTGCTTGTGGTAAGGTGGTATTCCTCTGGAGTCGAAGCCAGGGACTAACCTCTCATGTCGAGTTGATTTGTGGTCCACGGAGCTCTTTCGTGTTGCTACAGTGACCTCAGGATCCCTCTAGCCTTGAAACAGTGTTCTTGGGGTTTCTCTGGAGTGCCATCAAGGAAATCAAGGCTCCTTTCATGTGTGATGTGCAAGACGGAATTGCTCTGTACGCAGTGCAGGAGAATCGGGCCTCATCTCGCGGCGAGGGGGAAGTCTCATTGTTTTTCTTGAGTTGCGGCGGGAACCTGGGGTATATTCTCGATTTACGACTGGGATGGCCCTTCCACACACGTGTTTCTTCAGCGACGTCAGGACTCCTGCCTAGTTGCGAGGGACAACTCGGGATTCTCCTCGAGGCTTGGCAGGGCAATTCGGACGCCTCTCCAGCTGAGGCGGGAGACCAAGGGTCCCTTTCCATGTGCCACAGGAATCCTGGGACTCCTATCAAGTTTCACGAGGAGTCAGGCATCGTCTCCTTTGGAGGCACTGATCTCCGCGTACCTCTGGAGTTTTCAAAGGATGTGAGGCCTCCGGTCGTGATGAGGTGGGGAACTAGGTCTTTCTCTGTGGTCTCCACAGGGGATTTAGACATCCTTTCGTCTTGGGAGATGCAAGACGAGCCTGCATTCAAGTCACTGCAGGGATATCCGGCCTTATTTCGAGTCAGGGCATCGCGGTGTCCATTCCACTTGAGGCCGCAAACTCAGGGTCCCTCTCACATACCTAGAGCTGAGAGAAGCCTCCTCTTGAGGTGCTTGTGGTAAGGTGGTATTCCTCTGGAGTCGAAGCCAGGGACTAACCTCTCATCTCGAGTTGATTTGTGGTCCACGGAGCTCTTTCGTGTTGCTACAGTGACCTCAGGATCCCTCTAGCCTTGAAACAGTGTTCTTGGGGTTTCTCTGGAGTGCCATCAAGGAAATCAAGGCTCCTTTCATGTGTGATGTGCAACACGGAATTGCTCTGCACGCAGTGCAGGGGAATCAGGCCTCATCTCGCGGCGAGGGGGAAGTCTCATGATTTTTCTCGAATTGCGGCGGGAATCTGGGGTATATTCTCGAGTTACGACGGGGATGGCCCTTCCACCCACGTGTTTGTTCAGCGACGTCAGGACTCCTGCCTAGTTGCAAGGGACAACTCGCGATTCTCCTCGAGGCTTGGCAGGGCAATTGGGACGCCTCTCCAGCTGAGGCGGGAGATCAAGGGTCCCTTTCCACGTGCCACAGGAATCCTGGGACTCCTATCAAGTTTCACGAGGAGTCAGGCATCGTCTCCTTTGGAGGCACTGATCTCCGCGTACCTCTGGAGTTTTCAAAGGATGTGAGGCCTCCGGTCGCGATGAGGTGGGGAACTAGGTCTTTCTCTGTGGTCTCCAAAGGGGATTCAGACATCCTTTCATCTTGGGAGATGCAAGAGGAGCCTGCATTCAAGTCACTGCAGGGATATCCGGCCTTATTCCGCCTCAGGGCATCGCAGTGTCCATTCCACTTGAGGCCGCAAACTCAGGGTCCCTCTCACATACCTAGAGCTGAGAGAAGCCTCCTCTTGAGGTGCTTGTGGTAAGGTGGTATGCTTCTGAAGTCGAAGCCAGGGACTAACCTCTCATCTCGAGTTGATTTTTGGTCCACGGAGCTCTTTCGTGTTCCTACAGTGACCTCAGGATCCCTCGAGCCTTGAAACAGTGTTCTTGGGGTTTCTCTGGAGTGCCATCAAGGAAATCAAGGCTCCTTTCATGTGTGATGTGCAACACGGAATTGCTCTGCACGCAGTGCAGGGGAATCGGGCCTCATCTCGCGGTGAGGGGGAAGTCTCATGGTTTTTCTCGAGTTGCGGCGGGAACCTGGGGTATATTCTCGAGTTATGACGGAGATGGCCCTTCCACACACGTGTTTGTTCAGTGACGTCAGGACTCCTGCCTAGTTGCGAAGGACAACTCGGGATTCTCCTCGAGGCTTGGCAGGGCAATTGGGACGCCTCTCCAGCTGAGGCGGGAGACAAAGGGTCCCTTTCCACGTGCCACAGGAGTCCTGGGACTGCTATCAAGTTTCACGAGGAGTCAGGCATCGTCTCCTTTGGAGGCACTGATCTCCGCGTACCTCTGGAGTTTTCAAAGGATGTGAGGCCTCCGGTGGCGATGAGGTTGGGAACTAGGTCTTTTTCTGTGGTCTCCACAGGGGATTCAGACATCGTTTCGTCTTGGGAAATGCAAGACGAGCCTGCAATCAAGTCACTGCAGGGATATCCGGCCTTATTTCGAGTCAGGGCATCACGGTGTCCATTCCACTTGAGGCCGCAAACTCAGGGTCCCTCTCACATACCTAGAGCTGAGAGAAGCCTCCTCTTGAGGTGCTTGTGGTAAGGTGGTATTCCTCTGGAGTCGAAGCCAGGGACTAACCTCTCATCTCGAGTTGATTTGTGGTCCACGGAGCTCTTTCGTGTTGCTTCAGTGACCTCAGGATCCTCGAGCCTTGAAACAGTGTTCTTGGGGTTTCTCTGGAGTGCCATCAAGGAAATCAAGGCTCCTTTCATGTGTGATGTGCAACACGGAATTGCTCTGCATGCAGTGCAGGGTATCGGGCCTCATTTTGCGGCGAGGGGGAAGTCTCATGGTTTTTCTCGAGTTGCGATGGGAACCTGGGGTATATTCTCGAGTTACGACGGGGATGGCCCTTCCACACACATGTTTGTTCAGCGACGTCAGGACTCCTGCCTAGTTGCGAAGGACAACTCTGGATTCTCCTCGAGGCTTGGCAGGGCAATTGGGACGCCTCTCCAGCTGAGGCGGGAGACCAAGTGTCCCTTTCCACGTGCCACAGGAATCCTGGGACTCCTATCAAGTTTCACGAGGAGTCAGGCATCGTCTCCTTTGGAGGCACTGATCTCCGCGTACCTATGGAGTTTTCAAAGGATGTGAGGCCTCCGGTCGCAGTGAGGTGGGAAACTAGGTCTTTTTCTGTGGTCTCCACAGGGGATTCAGACATCCTTTCATCTTGGGAAATGCAAGACGAGCCTGCATTCAAGTCACTGCAGGGATATCCGGCCTTATTTCGAGTCAGGGCATCGCGGTGTCCATTCCACTTGAGGCCGCAAACTCAGGGTCCCTCTCACATACCTAGAGCTGAGAGAAGCCTCCTCTTGAGGTGCTTGTGGTAAGTTGGTATTCCTCTGGAGTCGAAGCCAGGGTCTAACGTCTCATCTCGAGTTGATTTTTGGTCCACGGAGCTCTTTCGTGTTGCTACAGTGACCTCAGGATCTCTCTAGCCTTGAAACAGTGTTCTTGGGGATTCTCTGGAGTGCCATCAAGGAAATCAAGGCTCCTTTCATGTTTGATGTGCAATACGGAATTGCTTTGAATGCAGTGCAGGGGAATTGGCCCTCATCTTGCGGCAAGCGGGAAGTCTCATGGTTTTTCTCGAGTTGCGGCGGGAACCTGTGGTATATTCTCGAGTTACGACGGGGATGGCCCTTCCACCCACGTGTTTGTTCAGCGATGTCAGATTCCTGCCTAGTTGCGAGGGACAACTCGGGATTCCCCTCGAGGCTTGGCAGGGCAATTGGGACGCCTCTCCAGCTGAGGGGGGAGACCAAGGGGCCCTTTCCACGTTCCACAGGAATCCTGGGACTCCTATCAAGTTTCACGAGGAGTCAGGCATCGTCTCCTTTGGAGGCACTGATCTCCGCGTACCTCTGGAGTTTTCAAAGAATGTGAGGCCTCCCGTCGCGATGAGGTGGGGAACTAGGTCTTTCTCTGTGGTCTCCACAGGGGATTCAGACATCCGTTCATCTTGGGAGATGCAAGACGAGCCTGCATTCAAGTCACTGCAGGGATATCCGGACTTATTTCCCGTCAGGGCATCGCAGTGTCCATTCCACTTGAGGCCGCAAAATCAGGGTCCCTCTCACATACCTAGAGCTGAGAGAAGCCTCCTCTCGAGATGCTTGTGGTAATGTGATATTCCTCTGGAATCGAAGCCAGGGACTAAACTCTTATCTCGAGTTGATTTTTGGTCCACGGAGCTGTTTCGTGTGGCTACAGTGACCTCAGGATCTCGCTAGCCTTGAAACAGTGTTCTTGGGGTTTCTCTGGAGTGCCATCAAGGAAATCAAGGCTCCTTTCATGTGTGATGTGCAACACGGAATTGCTCTGCACGCAGTGCAGGGGAATCGGGCCTCATCTCACGGCGAGGGGAAAGTCTCATGGTTTTTCTCGAGTTGCGGCGGGAACCTGTGGTATATTCTCGAGTTACGACGGGGATGGCCCTTCCACCCACGTGTTTGTTCAGCGACGTCCGGATTCCTACCTAGTTGCGAGGGACAACTCGGGGTTCTCCTCGAGGCTCGGCAGGGCAATTGGGACGCCTCTCCAGTTGAGGCGGGAGACCAAGGGTCCCTTTCCACGTGCCACACGAATCCTGGGACTCCTATCAAGTTTCACGAGGAGTCAGGCATCGTCTCCTTTGGAGGCACTGATCTCCGCATACCTCTGGAATTTTCAAACGATATGATGCCTCCGGTCGCGATGAGGTGGGAACTAGGTGTTTCTCTGTGGTCTCCACAGGGGATTCAGACATCCTTTCGTCTTGGGAGATGCAAGACGAGCCTGCATTCAAGTCACTGCAGGGATATCCGGTCTTATTTCGCAACAGGGCATCGCAGTGTCCATTCGACTTGAGCCCGCAAACTCAGGGTCCCTCTCACTTACCTAGAGATGAGAGAAGCCGCCTCTTGAGGTGCTTGTGGTAAGGTGGTATTCCTCTGGAGTCGAAGCCAGGGACAAACCTCTCATCTCGAGTTTATTTTTGGTCCACGGAGCTCTTTCGTGTTGCTACAGTGACCTCAGGATCCCGTCAGCCTTGAAACAGTGTTCTTGGGGTTTCTCTGGAGTGCCATCAAGGAAATCAAGGCTCGTTTCATGTGTCATGTTCAACACTTAATTGCTCTGCACGCAGTGCAGGGGAATCGGGCCTCATCTCGCGGCGAGGGGGAAGTCTCATGGTTTTTCTCGAGTTGCGGTGGGAACCTGGGGTATGTTCTCGAGTTACGACTGGGATGGCCCTTCCACACACGTGTTTGTTCAGCCACGTCAGGACTCTTGCCTACTTGCGAGGGACAACTCGGGATTCTCCTCGAGGCTTGGCAGGGCAATTGGGACGCCTCTCCAGCTGAGCCGGGAGACGAAGGGACCCTTTCCAAGTGCCACAGGAATCCTGGGACTCCTATCAAGTTTCACGAGAAGTCAGGCATCGTCTACTTTGGAGGCACTGATCTCCGCGTACCTCTGGAGTTTTCAAAGGATGTGAGGCTATCGGTCGCGATGAGGTGGGAAACTAAGTCTTTCTCTGTGCTTTCCACAGGGGATTCAGACATCCTTTCGTCTTGGGAGATGCAAGACGAGCCTGCATTCCAGTCACTGCAGGGATATCCGGCCTTATTTCGCGTCAGGGCATCGCGGTGTCCATTCCACTTGAGTCCGCAAAATCAGGGTCCCTCTCACATACCTAGAGCTGAGAGAAGCCTCCTCTTGAGGTGCTTGTGGTAAGGTGGTATTCCTCTGGAGTCGAAGCCAGGGACTAACCTCTCATCTCGAGTTGATTTTGGTCCACGGAGCTCTTTCGTGTGGCTACAGTGACCTCAGGATCCCTCTAGCCTTGAAACAGTGTTCTTGGGGTTTCTCTGGAGTGCCATCAAGGAAATCAAGGCTCCTTTCATGTGTGATGTGCAAGACGGAATTACTCTGCACGCAGTGCAGGGGAATCGGGCCTCATCTCACGGCGAGGGGGAAGTCTCATGTTTTTTCTCGAGTTGCGGCGGGAACCTGGGGTATATTCTCGCGTTACAACGGGGATGGCCCTTCCACCCACGTGTTTGTTCAGTGACGTCAGGGCTCCTGCCTAGTTGCGAGGGATAACTCGGAATTCTCCTCGAGGCTTGGCAGGGCAATTGGGACGCCTCTCCAGCTGAGGCGGGAGACCAAGGGTCCCTTTCCACGTGCCACAGGAATCCTGGAACTACTATCAAGTTTCACGAGGAGTCAGGCATCGTCTCCTTTGGAAGCACTGATCTCCTCGTACCTCTGGAGTTTTCAAAGGATGTGAGGCCTCCGGTTACGATGAGGTGGGGAACTAGGTCTTTCTCTGTGGTCTCCACAGGGGATTCAGACATCCTTTCTTCTTGGGAGATGCAAGACGAGCCTGCATTCAAGTCACTGCAGGGATATCCGGCCTTATTTCGAGTCAGGGCATCGCGGTGTCCATTCCACTTGAGGCCGCAAACTCAGGGTCCCTCTCACATACCTAGAGCTGAGCGAAGCCTCCTCTTGAGGTGCTTGTTGTAAGGTGGTATTCCTCTCGAGTCGAAGCCAGGGACTAACCTCTCATCTCGAGTTGATGTTTGGTCCACGGAGCTCTTTCGTTTTGCTACAGTGACCTCAGTTTCCCTCTAGCCTTGAAACAGTGTTCTTCGGGTTTCTCTGGAGTGCCATCAAGGAAATCAAGGCTCCTTTCATGTGTGATGTGCAACACGGAATTGCTCTGCACGCAGTGCAGGGGAATCGGGCCTCATCTCGCGGCGAGGGGGAAGTCTCATGGTTTTTCTCGATTTGCGGCGGGAACCTGGGGTATATTCTCGAGTTACGACGGGGATGGCCCTTCCAACCACGTGTTTGTTCAGCGACGTCAGGACTCCTGACTAGTTGCGAGGGAAAACTCGTGATTCTCCTCTAGGCTTGGCAGGGCAATTGGGACGCCTCTCCAGCTGAGGCGGGAGACCAAGTGTCCCTTTCCACGTGCCACAGGAATCCTGGGACTCCTATCAAGTTTCACGAGGAGTCAGGCATCGTCTCCTTTGGAGGCACTGATCTCCGCGTACCTCTGGAGTTTTCAAAGGATGTGAGGCCTCCGGTCGCCATGAGGTGGGGAACTAGGTCTTTCTCTGTGGTCTCCACAGGGGATTCAGTCATCCTTTCGTCTTGGGAGATGCAAGACGAGCCTGCATTCAAGTCACTGCAGGGACATCCGGCCTTATTTCGAGTCAGGGCATCGCGGTGTCCATTCCACTTGAGGCCGCAAACTCAGGGTCCCTCTCACATACCTAGAGCTGAGAGAAGCCTCCTCTTGAGGTGCTTGTGGTAAGGTGGTATTCCTCTGGAGTCGAAGCCAGGGACTAACCTCTCATGTCGAGTTGATTTTTGGTCCACGGAGCTCTTTCGTGTTGCTACAGTGACCTCAGGATCCCTCTAGCCTTGAAACAGTGTTCTTGGGGTTTCTCTGGAGTGCCATCAAGGAAATCAAGGCTCCTTTCATGTGTGATGTGCAAGACGGAATTGCTCTGTACGCAGTGCAGGAGAATCGGGCCTCATCTCGCGGCGAGGGGGAAGTCTCATTGTTTTTCTTGAGTTGCGGCGGGAACCTGGGGTATATTCTCGATTTACGACTGGGATGGCCCTTCCACACACGTGTTTCTTCAGCGACGTCAGGACTCCTGCCTAGTTGCGAGGGACAACTCGGGATTCTCCTCGAGGCTTGGCAGGGCAATTCGGACGCCTCTCCAGCTGAGGCGGGAGACCAAGGGTCCCTTTCCACGTGCCACAGGAATCCTGGGACTCCTATCAAGTTTCACGAGGAGTCAGGCATCGTCTCCTTTGGAGGCACTGATCTCCGCGTACCTCTGGAGTTTTCAAAGGATGTGAGGCCTCCGGTCGTGATGAGGTGGGGAACTAGGTCTTTCTCTGTGGTCTCCACAGGGGATTTAGACATCCTTTCGTCTTGGGAGATGCAAGACGAGCCTGCATTCAAGTCACTGCAGGGATATCCGGCCTTATTTCGAGTCAGGGCATCGCGGTGTCCATTCCACTTGAGGCCGCAAACTCAGGGTCCCTCTCACATACCTAGAGCTGAGAGAAGCCTCCTCTTGAGGTGCTTGTGGTAAGGTGGTATTCCTCTGGAGTCGAAGCCAGGGACTAACCTCTCATCTCGAGTTGATTTGTGGTCCACGGAGCTCTTTCGTGTTGCTACAGTGACCTCAGGATCCCTCTAGCCTTGAAACAGTGTTCTTGGGGTTTCTCTGGAGTGCCATCAAGGAAATCAAGGCTCCTTTCATGTGTGATGTGCAACACGGAATTGCTCTGCACGCAGTGCAGGGGAATCAGGCCTCATCTCGCGGCGAGGGGGAAGTCTCATGATTTTTCTCGAATTGCGGCGGGAATCTGGGGTATATTCTCGAGTTACGACGGGGATGGCCCTTCCACCCACGTGTTTGTTCAGCGACGTCAGGACTCCTGCCTAGTTGCAAGGGACAACTCGCGATTCTCCTCGAGGCTTGGCAGGGCAATTGGGACGCCTCTCCAGCTGAGGCGGGAGATCAAGGGTCCCTTTCCACGTGCCACAGGAATCCTGGGACTCCTATCAAGTTTCACGAGGAGTCAGGCATCGTCTCCTTTGGAGGCACTGATCTCCGCGTACCTCTGGAGTTTTCAAAGGATGTGAGGCCTCCGGTCGCGATGAGGTGGGGAACTAGGTCTTTCTCTGTGGTCTCCAAAGGGGATTCAGACATCCTTTCATCTTGGGAGATGCAAGAGGAGCCTGCATTCAAGTCACTGCAGGGATATCCGGCCTTATTCCGCCTCAGGGCATCGCAGTGTCCATTCCACTTGAGGCCGCAAACTCAGGGTCCCTCTCACATACCTAGAGCTGAGAGAAGCCTCCTCTTGAGGTGCTTGTGGTAAGGTGGTATGCTTCTGAAGTCGAAGCCAGGGACTAACCTCTCATCTCGAGTTGATTTTTGGTCCACGGAGCTCTTTCGTGTTCCTACAGTGACCTCAGGATCCCTCGAGCCTTGAAACAGTGTTCTTGGGGTTTCTCTGGAGTGCCATCAAGGAAATCAAGGCTCCTTTCATGTGTGATGTGCAACACGGAATTGCTCTGCACGCAGTGCAGGGGAATCGGGCCTCATCTCGCGGTGAGGGGGAAGTCTCATGGTTTTTCTCGAGTTGCGGCGGGAACCTGGGGTATATTCTCGAGTTATGACGGAGATGGCCCTTCCACACACGTGTTTGTTCAGTGACGTCAGGACTCCTGCCTAGTTGCGAAGGACAACTCGGGATTCTCCTCGAGGCTTGGCAGGGCAATTGGGACGCCTCTCCAGCTGAGGCGGGAGACAAAGGGTCCCTTTCCACGTGCCACAGGAGTCCTGGGACTGCTATCAAGTTTCACGAGGAGTCAGGCATCGTCTCCTTTGGAGGCACTGATCTCCGCGTACCTCTGGAGTTTTCAAAGGATGTGAGGCCTCCGGTGGCGATGAGGTTGGGAACTAGGTCTTTTTCTGTGGTCTCCACAGGGGATTCAGACATCGTTTCGTCTTGGGAAATGCAAGACGAGCCTGCAATCAAGTCACTGCAGGGATATCCGGCCTTATTTCGAGTCAGGGCATCACGGTGTCCATTCCACTTGAGGCCGCAAACTCAGGGTCCCTCTCACATACCTAGAGCTGAGAGAAGCCTCCTCTTGAGGTGCTTGTGGTAAGGTGGTATTCCTCTGGAGTCGAAGCCAGGGACTAACCTCTCATCTCGAGTTGATTTGTGGTCCACGGAGCTCTTTCGTGTTGCTTCAGTGACCTCAGGATCCTCGAGCCTTGAAACAGTGTTCTTGGGGTTTCTCTGGAGTGCCATCAAGGAAATCAAGGCTCCTTTCATGTGTGATGTGCAACACGGAATTGCTCTGCATGCAGTGCAGGGTATCGGGCCTCATTTTGCGGCGAGGGGGAAGTCTCATGGTTTTTCTCGAGTTGCGATGGGAACCTGGGGTATATTCTCGAGTTACGACGGGGATGGCCCTTCCACACACATGTTTGTTCAGCGACGTCAGGACTCCTGCCTAGTTGCGAAGGACAACTCTGGATTCTCCTCGAGGCTTGGCAGGGCAATTGGGACGCCTCTCCAGCTGAGGCGGGAGACCAAGTGTCCCTTTCCACGTGCCACAGGAATCCTGGGACTCCTATCAAGTTTCACGAGGAGTCAGGCATCGTCTCCTTTGGAGGCACTGATCTCCGCGTACCTAAGGAGTTTTCAAAGGATGTGAGGCCTCCGGTCGCAGTGAGGTGGGAAACTAGGTCTTTTTCTGTGGTCTCCACAGGGGATTCAGACATCCTTTCATCTTGGGAAATGCAAGACGAGCCTGCATTCAAGTCACTGCAGGGATATCCGGCCTTATTTCGAGTCAGGGCATCGCGGTGTCCATTCCACTTGAGGCCGCAAACTCAGGGTCCCTCTCACATACCTAGAGCTGAGAGAAGCCTCCTCTTGAGGTGCTTGTGGTAAGTTGGTATTCCTCTGGAGTCGAAGCCAGGGTCTAACGTCTCATCTCGAGTTGATTTTTGGTCCACGGAGCTCTTTCGTGTTGCTACAGTGACCTCAGGATCTCTCTAGCCTTGAAACAGTGTTCTTGGGGATTCTCTGGAGTGCCATCAAGGAAATCAAGGCTCCTTTCATGTTTGATGTGCAATACGGAATTGCTTTGAATGCAGTGCAGGGGAATTGGCCCTCATCTTGCGGCAAGCGGGAAGTCTCATGGTTGTTCTCGAGTTGCGGCGGGAACCTGTGGTATATTCTCGAGTTACGACGGGGATGGCCCTTCCACCCACGTGTTTGTTCAGCGATGTCAGATTCCTGCCTAGTTGCGAGGGACAACTCGGGATTCCCCTCGAGGCTTGGCAGGGCAATTGGGACGCCTCTCCAGCTGAGGGGGGAGACCAAGGGGCCCTTTCCACGTTCCACAGGAATCCTGGGACTCCTATCAAGTTTCACGAGGAGTCAGGCATCGTCTCCTTTGGAGGCACTGATCTCCGCGTACCTCTGGAGTTTTCAAAGAATGTGAGGCCTCCCGTCGCGATGAGGTGGGGAACTAGGTCTTTCTCTGTGGTCTCCACAGGGGATTCAGACATCCGTTCATCTTGGGAGATGCAAGACGAGCCTGCATTCAAGTCACTGCAGGGATATCCGGACTTATTTCCCGTCAGGGCATCGCAGTGTCCATTCCACTTGAGGCCGCAAAATCAGGGTCCCTCTCACATACCTAGAGCTGAGAGAAGCCTCCTCTCGAGATGCTTGTGGTAATGTGATATTCCTCTGGAATCGAAGCCAGGGACTAAACTCTTATCTCGAGTTGATTTTTGGTCCACGGAGCTGTTTCGTGTGGCTACAGTGACCTCAGGATCTCGCTAGCCTTGAAACAGTGTTCTTGGGGTTTCTCTGGAGTGCCATCAAGGAAATCAAGGCTCCTTTCATGTGTGATGTGCAACACGGAATTGCTCTGCACGCAGTGCAGGGGAATCGGGCCTCATCTCACGGCGAGGGGAAAGTCTCATGGTTTTTCTCGAGTTGCGGCGGGAACCTGTGGTATATTCTCGAGTTACGACGGGGATGGCCCTTCCACCCACGTGTTTGTTCAGCGACGTCCGGACTCCTACCTAGTTGCGAGGGACAACTCGGGGTTCTCCTCGAGGCTCGGCAGGGCAATTGGGACGCCTCTCCAGTTGAGGCGGGAGACCAAGGGTCCCTTTCCACGTGCCACAGGAATCCTGGGACTCCTATCAAGTTTCACGAGGAGTCAGGCATCGTCTCCTTTGGAGGCACTGATCTCCGCATACCTCTGGAATTTTCAAACGATATGATGCCTCCGGTCGCGATGAGGTGGGAACTAGGTGTTTCTCTGTGGTCTCCACAGGGGATTCAGACATCCTTTCGTCTTGGGAGATGCAAGACGAGCCTGCATTCAAGTCACTGCAGGGATATCCGGTCTTATTTCGCAACAGGGCATCGCAGTGTCCATTCGACTTGAGCCCGCAAACTCAGGGTCCCTCTCACTTACCTAGAGATGAGAGAAACCGCCTCTTGAGGTGCTTGTGGTAAGGTGGTATTCCTCTGGAGTCGAAGCCAGGGACAAACCTCTCATCTCGAGTTGATTTTTGGTCCACGGAGCTCTTTCGTGTTGCTACAGTGACCTCAGGATCCCGTCAGCCTTGAAACAGTGTTCTTGGGGTTTCTCTGGAGTGCCATCAAGGAAATCAAGGCTCGTTTCATGTGTCATGTTCAACACTTAATTGCTCTGCACGCAGTGCAGGGGAATCGGGCCTCATCTCGCGGCGAGGGGGAAGTCTCATGGTTTTTCTCGAGTTGCGGTGGGAACCTGGGGTATGTTCTCGAGTTACGACTGGGATGGCCCTTCCACACACGTGTTTGTTCAGCCACGTCAGGACTCTTGCCTACTTGCGAGGGACAACTCGGGATTCTCCTCGAGGCTTGGCAGGGCAATTGGGACGCCTCTCCAGCTGAGCCGGGAGACGAAGGGACCCTTTCCAAGTGCCACAGGAATCCTGGGACTCCTATCAAGTTTCACGAGAAGTCAGGCATCGTCTACTTTGGAGGCACTGATCTCCGCGTACCTCTGGAGTTTTCAAAGGATGTGAGGCTATCGGTCGCGATGAGGTGGGAAACTAAGTCTTTCTCTGTGCTTTCCACAGGGGATTCAGACATCCTTTCGTCTTGGGAGATGCAAGACGAGCCTGCATTCCAGTCACTGCAGGGATATCCGGCCTTATTTCGCGTCAGGGCATCGCGGTGTCCATTCCACTTGAGGCCGCAAACTCAGGGTCCCTCTCACATACCTAGAGCTGAGAGAAGCCTCCTCTTGAGGTGCTTGTGGTAAGGTGGTATTCCTCTGGAGACGAATCCAGGGACTAACCTCTCTTTTCGAGTTGATTTTTGGTCCACAGAGTTCTTTCGTGTTGCTACAGTGACCTCAGGATCCCTCTATCCTTGAAACAGTGTTCTTGGGGTTTCTCTGGAGTGCCATCAAGGAAATCAAGGCTCCTTTCATGTGTGATGTGCAAGACGGAATTGCTCTGCACGCAGTACAGGGGAATCGGGCCTCATCTCGCATCGAGGGGGAATTCTCATGGTTTTTCTCGAGTTGCGGCGGGAACCTGGGGTATATTCTCGAGTTACGACGAGGATGACCCTTCCACCCACGTGTTTGTTCAGCCATGTCAGGACTCCTGCCTAGTTGCGAGGGACAACTCAGGATTCTCCTCGAGGCTTGGCAGGGCAATTGGAACGCCTCTCCAGCTGAGGCGGGAGACCAAGGGTCCCTTTCCACGTGCCACAAGAATCCTGGGACTCCTATCAAGTTTCACGAGGAGTCAGGCATCGTCTCCTTTGGAGGCACTGATCTCCGCGTACCTCTGGAGTTTTCCAAGGATGTGAGGCCTCCGGTCGCGATGTGGTGGGGATCTAGGTCTTTCTCTGTGGTCTCCACAGGGGATTCAGACAGCCTTTCGTCTTGGGAGATGAAAGACGAGCCTGCATTCAAGTCACTGCAGGGATATCCGGCCTTATTTCGAATCAGGGCATCGCAGTGTCCATTTCACTTGAGGCCGCAATCTCAGGGTCCCTCTCACATACCTAGAGCTGAGAGAAGCCTCCTCTTGAGGTGCTTGTGGTAAGGTGGTATTCCTCTGGAGTCGAAGCCAGGGACTAACCTCTCATCTCAAGTTGATTTTTGGTCCACGGAGCTCTTTCGTGTTACTACAGTGACCTCAGGATCCCTCTAGCCTTGAAACAGTGTTCTTGGGGTTTCTCTGGAGTGCCATCAAGGAAATCAAGGCTCCTTTCATGTGTGATGTGCAAGACGGAATTACTCTGCACGCAGTGCAGGGGAATCGGGCCTCATCTCACGGCGAGGGGGAAGTCTCATGGTTTTTCTCGAGTTGCGGCGGGAACCTGGGGTATATTCTCGAGTTACGAAGGGGATGGCCCTTCCACACACGTGTTTGTTTAGCGACGTCAGGACTCCTGCCTAGTTGCGAAGGACAAATCGGGATTCTCCTCAAAGCTTGGCAGGGCAATTGGGACGCCTCTCCAGCTGAGGCGGGAGACCAAGAGTCCCTTTCCACGTGCCACAGGAATCCTGGGACTCCTATCAAGTTTCACGAGGAGTCAGGCATCGTTTCCTTTGGAGGCACTGATCTCCGCGTACCTCTGGAGTTTTCAAAGGATGTGAGTCCTCCGGTCGCGATGAGGTAGGGAACTAGGTCTTTCTCTGTCGTCTCCACAGGGGATTCAGACATCCTTTCGTCTTGGGAGATGCAAGACGAGCCTGCATTCAAGTCACTGCAGGGATATCCGGCCTTATTTCGAGTCAGGGCATTGCGGTGTTCATTCCACTTGAGGCCGCAAACTCAGGGTCCCTCTCACATACCTACAGCTGAGAGAAGCCTCCTCTTGAGGTGCTTGTGGTACGGTGGTATTCCTCTGGAGTCGAAGCCAGGGACTAAGCTATCATCTCGAGTTGACTTTTGGTCCACAGAGCTCTTTCGTGTTGCTACAGTGACCTCAGGATCCCTCTAGCCTTGAAACAGTGTTCTTGGGGTTTCTCTGGAGTACCATGAAGGAAATCAAGGCTCCTTTCATGTGTGATGTGCAACACAGAATTGCTCTGCACGCAGTGCAGGGGAATCGGGCCTCATCTCGCGGCGAGGGGGAAGTCTCATGGTTTTTCTCGAGTTGCGGTGGGAACCTGGGGTATATTCTCGAGTTACGACGGGGATGGCCCTTCCACACACCTGTTTGTTCAGCCACGTCAGGACTCTTGCCTACTTGCGAGGGACAACTCAGGATTCTCCTCGAGGCTTGGCAGGGCAATTGGGACGCCTCTCCAGCTGAGCCGGGAGACCAAGGGACTCTTTCCAAGTGCCACAGGAATCCTGGGACTCCTATCAAGTTTCACGAGGAGTCAGGCATCGTCTCCTTTGGAGGCACTGATCTCCGCGTACCTCTGGAGTTTTCAAAGGAAGTGAGGCTATCGGTCGCGATGAGGTGGGGAACTAAGTCTCTCTCTGTGCTTTCCACAGAGGATTCAGACATCCTTTCGTCTTGGGAGATGCAGGACGAGCCTGCATTCAAGTCACTGCAGGGATATCCGGCCTTATTTCGAGTCAGTGCATCGCGGTGTCCATTCCACTTGAGGCCGCAAACTCAGGGTCCCTCTCACATACCTAGAGCTGAGAGAAGCCTCCGCTTGAGGTGCTTGTGGTAAGGTGGTATTCCTCTGGAGACGAATCCAGAGACTAACCTCTCTTCTCGAGTTGATTTTTGGTTCACAGAGTTCTTTCTTGTTGCTACAGTGACCTCAGGATCCCTCTATCCTTGAAACAGTGTTCTTGGTGTTTCTCTGGAGTGCCATCAAGCAAATCAAGGCTCCTTTCATGTGTGATGTGCAAGACGGAATTGCTCTGCACGCAGTACAGGGGAATCGGGCCTCATCTCGCATCGAGTGGGAAGTCTCATGGTTTTTCTCGAGTTGCAGCGGGGATGGCCCTTCCACCCACGTGTTTCTTCAGCGAAGTCAGGACTCCTGCCTAGTTGCGAGGGACAACTCGGGATTCTCCTCGAGGCTTGGCAGGGCAATTGGGACGCCTCTCCAGCTGAGCCGGGAGACGAAGGGACCCTTTCCAAGTGCCACAGGAATCCTGGGACTCCTATCAAGTTTCACGAGAAGTCAGGCATCGTCTACTTTGGAGGCACTGATTTCCGCGTACCTCTGGAGTTTTCAAAGGATGTGAGGCTATCGGTCGCGATGAGGTGGGGAACTAAGTCTTTCTCTGTGCTTTCCACAGGGGATTCAGACATCCTTTCGTCTTGGGAGATGCAAGACGAGCCTGCATTCCAGTCACTGCAGGGATATCCGGCCTTATTTCGCGTCAGGGCATCGCGGTGTCCATTCCACTTGAGGCCGCAAACTCAGGGTCCCTCTCACATACCTAGAGCTGAGAGAAGCCTCCTCTTGAGGTGCTTGTGGTAAGGTGGTATTCCTCTGGAGACGAATCCAGGGACTAACCTCTCTTTTCGAGTTGATTTTTGGTCCACAGAGTTCTTTCGTGTTGCTACAGTGACCTCAGGATCCCTCTATCCTTGAAACAGTGTTCTTGGGGTTTCTCTGGAGTGCCATCAAGGAAATCAAGGCTCCTTTCATGTGTGATGTGCAAGACGGAATTGCTCTGCACGCAGTACAGGGGAATCGGGCCTCATCTCGCATCGAGGGGGAATTCTCATGGTTTTTCTCGAGTTGCGGCGGGAACCTGGGGTATATTCTCGAGTTACGACGAGGATGACCCTTCCACCCACGTGTTTGTTCAGCCATGTCAGGACTCCTGCCTAGTTGCGAGGGACAACTCGGGATTCTCCTCGAGGCTTGGCAGGGCAATTGGAACGCCTCTCCAGCTGAGGCGGGAGACCAAGGGTCCCTTTCCACGTGCCACAAGAATCCTGGGACTCCTATCAAGTTTCACGAGGAGTCAGGCATCGTCTCCTTTGGAGGCACTGATCTCCGCGTACCTCTGGAGTTTTCAAAGGATGTGAGGCGTCCGGTCGCGATGTGGTGGGGATCTAGGTCTTTCTCTGTGGTCTCCACAGGGGATTCAGACAGCCTTTCGTCTTGGGAGATGAAAGACGAGCCTGCATTCAAGTCACTGCAGGGATATCCGGCCTTATTTCGAGTCAGGGCATCGCAGTGTCCATTTCACTTGAGGCCGCAATCTCAGGGTCCCTCTCACATACCTAGAGCTGAGAGAAGCCTCCTCTTGAGGTGCTTGTGGTAAGGTGGTATTCCTCTGGAGTCGAAGCCAGGGACTAACCTCTCATCTCAAGTTGATTTTTGGTCCACGGAGCTCTTTCGTGTTACTACAGTGACCTCAGGATCCCTCTATCCTTGAAACAGTGTTCTTGGGGTTTCTCTGGAGTGCCATCAAGGAAATCAAGGCTCCTTTCATGTGTGATGTGCAAGACGGAATTGCTCTGCACGCAGTGCAGGGGAATCGGGCCTCATCTCACGGCGAGGGGGAAGTCTCATGGTTTTTCTCGAGTTGCGGCGGGAACCTGGGGTATATTCTCGAGTTACGACGGGGATGCCCTTCCACACACGTGTTTGTTCAGCCACGTCAGGACTCCTGCCTAGTTGCGAGGGACAACTCGGGATTCTCCTCGAGGCTTGGCAGGGCAATTGAGACGCCTCTCCAGCTGAGGCGGGAGACCAAGAGTCCCTTTCCAAGTGCCACAGGAATCCTGGGACTCCAAACAAGTTTGACGAGGAGTCAGGCATCGTCTCCTTTGGAGGCACTGATCTCCGCGTACCTCTGGAGTTTTCAAAGGATGTGAGGCCTCCGGTCGCGATGAGGTGGGGAACTAGGTGTTTCTCTGTGGTCTCCACAGGGGATTCAGACATCCTTTCTTCTTGGGGGATGCAAGACGAGCCTGCATTCAAGTCACTGCAGGGATATCTGTCCTTATTTCGAGTCAGGGCATCGCAGTGTCCATTCCACTTGAGGCCGCAAACTCAGGGTCCCTCTCACATACCTAGAGCTGAGAGAAGCCTCCTCTTGAGGTACTTGTGGTAAGGTGGTATTCCTCAGGAGTCGAAGCCGGGGACTAACCTCTCATCTCGTGTTGATTCTTGGTCAACGGAGCTGTTTCGTGTTGCTACAGTGACTTCAGGATCCCGCTAGCCTTGAAACAGTGTTCTTGGGGTTTCTCTGGAGTGCCATCAAGGAAATCAAGGCTCCTTTCATGTGTGATGTGCAACACGGAATTGCTCTGCACGCAGTACAGGGGAATCGGGCCTCATCTCGCGGCGAGGGGGAAGTCTCATGGTTTTTCTCGAGTTGCGGTGGGAACCTGGGGTATATTCTCGAGTTACGACGGGGATGGCCCTTCCACCCACGTGTTTGTTCAGCCACGTCAGGACTCCTGCCTAGTTGCGAGGGACAACTCGGGATTCTCCTCGAGGCTTGGCAGGGCAATTGGGACGCCTCTCCAGCTGAGGCGGGAGACCAAGTGTCCCTTTCCACGTGCCACAGGAATCCTGGGACACCTATCAAGTTTCACGAGGAGTCAGGCATCGTCTCCTTTTGAGGCACTGATCTCCGCGTACCTCTGGAGTTTTCAAAGGATGTGAGGCCTCCGGTCGCGATGAGGTGGGGAACTAGGTCTTTCTCTGTGGTCTCCACAGGGGATTCAGACATCCTTTCATCTTGGGAGATGCAAGACGAGCCTGCATTCAAGTCACTGCAGGGATATCCAGGCTTATTTCGCGTCAGGGCATCGCGGTGTCCATTCCACTTGAGGCCGCAAACTCAGGGTTCCTCTCACATACCTAGAGCTGAGAGAAGCCTCCTCTTAAGGTGCTTGTGGTAAGGTGGTATTCCTCTGGAGTCGAAGCCAGGGACTAACCTCTCATCTCGAGTTGATTTTTGGCCCACGGAGCTCTTTCGTGTTGCTACAGTGACCTCAGGATCCCTCTAGCCTTGAAACAGTGTTCTTGGGGTTTCTCTGGAGTGCCATCAAGGAAATCAAGGCTCCTTTCATGTGTGATGTGCAACACGGAATTGCTCTGCACGCAGTGCAGGGGAATCGGGCCTCATCTCGCGGCGAGGGGGAAGTCTCATGGTTTTTCTCGAGTTGCGGCGGGAACCTGGGGTATATTCTCGAGTTACGACGGGGATGGCCCTTCCACCCACGTGTTTCTTCAGCGACGTCAGGACTCCTGCCTACTTGCGAGGGACAACTCGGGATTCTCCTCGAGGCTTGGCAGGGCAATTGGGACGCCTCTCCAGCTGAGGCGGGAGACCAAGGGTCCCTTTCCACGTGCCACAGGAATCCTGGGACTCCTATCAAGTTTCACGAGGAGTCAGGCATCGTCTCCTTTGGAGGCACTGATCTCCGCGTACCTCTGGAGTTTTCAAAGGATGTGAGGCCTCCGGTCGCGATGAGGTGGGGAACTAGGTGTTTCTCTGTGGTCTCCACAGGGGATTCAGACATCCTTTCATCTTGGGAGATGCAAGACGAGCCTGCATTCAAGTCACTGCAGGGATATCCAGGCTTATTTCGCGTCAGGGCATCGCGGTGTCCATTCCACTTGAGGCCGCAAACTCAGGGTCCCTCTCACATACCTAGAGCTGAGAGAAGCCTCCTCTTGAGGTGCTTGTGGTAAGGTGGTATTCCTTTGGAGTCGAAGCCAGGGACTAACCTCTCATCTCGTGTTGATTTTTAGCCCACGGAGCTCTTTCGTGTTGCTACAGTGACCTCAGGATCCCTCTATCCTTGAAACAGTGTTCTTGGGGTTTCTCTGGAGTGCCATCAAGGAAATCAAGGCTCCTTTCATGTGTGATGTGCAAGACGGAATTGCTCTGCACGCAGTGCAGGGGAATCGGGCCTCATCTCGCGGCGAGTGGGAAGTCTCATGGTTTTTCTCGAGTTACGGCGGGAACCTGGGGTATATTCTCGAGTTACGACGGGGATGGCCCTTCCACCCACGTGTTTGTTCAGCCACGTAAGGACTCCTGCCTAGTTGCGAGGGACAACTCGGGATTCTCCTCGAGGCTTTGCAGGGCAATTGGAACGCCTCTCCAGCTGAGGCAGGAGACCAAGGGTCCCTTTCCAAGTGCCACAGGAATCCTGGGACTCCTATCAAGTTTCACGAGGAGTCAGGCATCGTCTCCTTTGGAGGCACTGACCTCCGCGTACCTCTGGAGTTTTCAAAGGATGTGAGGCCTCCGGTCGCGATGAGGTGGGGAACTAGGTCTTTCTCTGTGGTCTCCACAGGGGATTCAGACATCCTTTCATCTTGGGAGATGCAAGACGAGCCTGCATTCAAGTTACTGCAGGGATATCCAGGCTTATTTCGCGGCAGGGCATCGCGGTGTCCATTCCACTTGAGGCCGCAAACTCAGGGTCCCTCTCACTTACCTAGAGATGAGAGAAGCCTCCTCTTGAGGTGCTTGTGGTAAGGTGGTATTCCTCTGGAGTCGAAGCCAGGGACTAACCTCTCATCTCGAGTTGATTTTTGGCCCACGGAGCTCTTTCGTGTTGCTATAGTGACCTCAGGATCCCTCTAGCCTTGAAACAGTGTTCTTGGGGTTTCTCTGGAGTGCCATCAAGGAAATCAAGGCTTCTTTCATGTGTGATGTGCAACACGGAATTGCTCTGCACGCAGTGCAGGGGAATCGGGCCTCATCTCGCGGCGAGGGGGAAGTCTCATGGTTTTTCTCGAGTTGCGGCGGGAACCTGGGGTATATTCTCGAGTTACGACAGGGATGGCCCTTCCACCAACGTGTTTCTTCAGCGACGTCAGGACTCCTGCCTAGTTGCGAGGGACAACTCTGTATTCTCCTCGAGGCTTGGCAGGGCAATTGGGACGCCTCTCCAGCTGAGGCGGGAGACCAAGAGTCCCTTTCCAAGTGCCACAGGAATCCTGGGACTCCTATCAAATTTCACGGGGAGTCAGGCATCGTCTTCTTTGAAGGCACTGATCTCCGCATACCTCTGGAGTTTTCAAAGGATGTGAGGTTATCGGTCGCGATGAGGTGGGGAGCTAAGTCTTTCTCTGTGCTTTCCACAGGGGATTCAGACATCCTTTCGTCCTGGGAGATGCAAGACGAGCCTGCATTGAAGTCACTGCAGGGATATCCGGCCTTATTACGAATCAGGGCATCTTGGTGTCCATTCCACTTGAGGCCGCAAACTCAGGGTCCCTCTCACATACCTAGAGCTGAGAGAAGCCTCCTCTTGAGGTGCTTGTGGTAAGGTGGTATTCCTCTGGAGACGAATCCAGGGACTAACCTCTCTTTTCCAGTTGATTTTTGGTCCACAGAGTTCTTTGGTGTTGCTACAGTGACCTCAGGATCCCTCTATCCTTGAAACAGTGTTCTTGGGGTTTCTCTGGAGTGCCATCAAGGAAATCAAGGCTCCTTTCATGTGTGATGTGCAAGACGAAATTGCTCTGCACGCAGTACAGGGGAATCGGGCCTCATCTCCCATCGAGGGGGAAGTCTCATGGTTTTTCTCGAGTTGCGGCGGGAACCTGGGGTATATTCTCGAGTTACGACGGGGATGGCCCTTCCACCCACGTGTTTGTTCAGCCACGTCAGGACTCCTGCCTAGTTGTGAGGGACAACTCGGGATTCTCCTCGAGGATTGGCAGGGCAATTGGAACGCCTCTCCAGCTGAGGCGGGAGACCAAGGGTCCCTTTCCACGTGCCACAAGAATCCTGGGACTCCTATCAAGTTTCCCGAGGAGTCAGGCATCGTCTCCTTTGGAGGCACTGATCTCCGCGTACCTCTGGAGTTTTCAAAGGATGTGAGGCCTCCGGTCGCGATGAGGTGGGGAACTAGGTGTTTCTCTGTGGTCTCCACAGGGGATTCAGACATCCTTTCTTCTTGGGAGATGCAAGACGAGCCTGCATTCAAGTCACTGCAGGGATATCCGGCCTTATTTCGAGTCAGGGCATCGCGGTGTCCATTCCACTTGAGGCCGCAAACGCAGGGTCCCTCTCACATACCTAGAGCTGAGAGAAGCCTCCTCTTGAGGTGCTTGTGGTAAGGTGGTATTCCTCAGGAGTCGAAGCCAGGGACTAACCTCTCATCTCGTGTTGATTCTTAGTTCATGGAGCTCTTTCGTGTTGCTACAGTGCCCTCAGGATCCCTCTAGCCTTGAAACAGTGTTCTTGGGGTTTCTCTGGAGTGCCATCAAGGAAATCAAGGCTCCTTTCATGTGTGATGTGCAACACGGAATTGCTCTGCACGCAGTGCAGGGGAATCGGGCCTCATCTCGCGGCGAGGGGGAAGTCTCATGGTTTTTCTCGAGTTGCGGCGGGAACCTGGGGTATATTCTCGAGTTACGAAGGGGATTCCCCTTCCACCCACGTGTTTCTTCAGCGACGTCAGGACTCCTGCCTAGTTGCGAGGGACAACTCTGGATTCTCCTCGAGGCTTGGCAGGGCAATTGGGACGCCTCTCCAGCTGAGGCGGGAGACCAAGTGCCCCTTTCCAAGTGCCACAGGAATCCTGGGACTCCTATCAAGTTTCACGAGGAGTCAGGCATCGTGTCCTTTGGAGGCACTGATCTCCGCGTACCTCTGGAGTTTTCAAAGGATGTGAGGCTATCGGTCGCGATGAGGTGGGGAACTAAGTCTTTCTCTGTGCTTTCCACAGGGGATTCAGACATCTTTCGTCTTGGGAGATGCAAGACGAGCCTGCATTGAAGTCACTGCTGGGATATCCGGCCTTATTTCAAGTCAGGGCATCGCGGTGTCCATTCCACTTGAGGCCGCAAACTCAGGGTCCCTCTCACATACCTAGAGCTGAGAGAAGCCTCCTCTTGAGGTGCTTGTGGTAAGGTGGTATTCCTCTGGAGTCGAAGCCAGGGACTAACCTCTCTTTTCGAGTTGATTTTTGGTCCACAGAGTTCTTTCGTGTTGCTACAGTGACCTCAGGCTCCCTCTATCCTTGAAACAGTGTTCTTGTGGTTTCTCTGGAGTGCCATTAAGGAAATCAAGGCTCCTTTCATGTGTGATGTGCAAGACGGAATTGCTCTGCACGCAGTACAGGGGAATCGGGCCTCATCTCGCATCGAGGGGGAAGTCTCATGGTTTTTCTCGAGTTGCGGCGGGAACCTGGGGTATATTCTCGAGTTACGACGGGGATGGCCCTTCCACCCACGTGTTTGTTCAGCCACGTCAGGACTCCTGCCTAGTTGTGAGGGACAACTCGGGATTCTCCTCGATGCTTGGCAGGGCAATGGAACGCCTCTCCAGCTGAGGCGGGAGGCCAAGGGTCCCTTTCCACGTGCCACAAGAATTCTGGGACTCCTATCAAGTTTCACGAGGAGTCAGGCATCGTCTCCTTTGGAGGCACTGATCTCCGCGTACCTCTGGAGTTTTCAAAGGATGTGAGGCCTCCGGTCGCGATGAGGTGGGGAACTAGGTGTTTCTCTGTGGTCTCCACAGGGGATTCAGACATCCTTTCTTCTTGGGAGATGCAAGACGAGCCTGCATTCAAGTCACTGCAGGGATATCCGGCCTTATTTCGAGTCAGGGCATCGCAGTGTCCATTCCACTTGAGGCCGCAAATTCAGGGTCCCTCTCACATACCTAGAGCTGAGAGAAGCCTCCTCTTGAGGTGCTTGTGGTAAGGTGGTATTCCTCTGGAGTCGAGGCCAGGGACTAACCTCTCATCTCGAGTTGATTTTTGGCCCACGGAGCTCTTTCGTGTTACTACAGTGACCTCAGGATCCCTCGAGCCTTGAAACAGTGTTCTTGGGGTTTCTCTGGAGTGCCATCAAGGAAATCAAGGCTCCTTTCATGTGTGATGTGCAAGACGGAATTGCTCTGCACGCAGTGCAGGGGAATCGGGCCTCATCTCGCGGCGAGGGGGATGTCTCATGGTTTTTCTCGAGTTGCGGTGGGAACCTGGGGTATATTCTCGAGTTACGACGGGGATGCCCTTCCACACACGTGTTTGTTCAGCCACGTCAGGACTCCTGCCTAGTTGCGAGGGACAACTCGGGATTCTCCTCGAGGCTTGGCAGGGCAATTGAGACGCCTCTCCAGCTGAGGCGGGAGACCAAGTGTCCCTTTCCACGTGCCACAAGAATCCTGGGACACCTATCAAGTTTCACGAGGAGTCAGGCATCGTCTCCTTTGGAGGCACTGATCTCTGCGTACCTCTGGAGTTTTCAAAGGATGTGAGGCCTCCGGTCGCGATGAGGTGGGGAACTAGGTGTTTCTCTGTGGTCTCCACAGGGGATTCAGATATCCTTCCGTCTTGGGAGATGCAAGACGAGCCTGCATTCCAGTCACTGCAGGGATATCCGGCCTTATTTCGAGTCAGGGCATCGCAGTGTCCATTCCACTTGAGGCCGCAAAATCAGGGTCCCTCTCACATACCTAGAGCTGAGAGAAGCCTCCTCTTGAGGTGCTTGTGGTAAGGTGGTATTCCTCAGGAGTCGAAGCCAGGGACTAACCTCTCATCTCGTGTTGATTCTTGGTCCACGGAGCTCTTTCGTGTTGCTACAGTGACCTCAGGATCCCTCCAACCTTGAAACAGTTTTCTTGGGGTTTCTCTGGAGTGCCATCAAGGAAATCAAGGCTCCTTTAATGTGTGATGTGCAACACGGAATTGCTCTGCACGCAGTGCAGGGGAATCGGGCCTCATCTCGCGGCGAGGGGGAAGTCTCATGGTTTTTCTCGAGTTGCGGTGGGAACCTGGGGTTTATTCTCGAGTTACGACGGGGATGGCCCTTCCACCCACGTGTTTGTTCAGCCACGTCAGGACTCCTGCCTACTTGCGAGGGACAACTCGGGGTTCTCCTCGAGGCTTGACAGGGCAATTGGGACGCCTCACCAGCTGAGGCGGGAGACCAAGTGTCCCTTACCACGTGCCACAGGAATCCTGTGACACTTATCAAGTTTCACGAGGAGTCAGGCATCGTCTCCTTTGGAGGCACTGATCTCCGCGTACCTCTGGAGTTTTCAAAGGATGTGAGGCCTCCGGTCGCGATGAGGTGGGGAATTAGGTGTTTCTCTGTGGTCTCCACAGGGGATTCAGATATCCTTTCGTCTTGGGAGATTCAAGACGAGCCTGCATTGAAGTCACTGCAGGGATATCCGGCCTTATTTCGAGTCAGGGCATCGCAGTGTCCATTCCACTTGAGGCCGCAAACTCAGAGTCCCTCTCACATACCTAGAGCTGAGAGAAGCCTCCTCTTGAGGTGCTTGTGGTAAAGTGGTATTCCTCTGGAGTCGAAGCCAGGGACTAACCTCTCATCTCGTGTTGATTCTTGGTCCACGGAGCTCTTTCGTGTTGCTACAGTGACCTCAGGATCCCTCGAGCCTTGAAACAGTGTTCTTGGGGTTTCTCTGGAGTGCCATCAAGGAAATCAAGGCTCCTTTCATGTGTGATGTGCAACACGGAATTGCTCTGCACGCAGTGCAGGGGAATCGGGCCTCATCTCGCGGCGAGGGGGAAGTCTCATGGTTTTTCTCGAGTTGCGGCGGGAACCTGGGGTATATTCTCGAGTTATGACGGGGATGGCCCTTCCACCAACGTGTTTCTTCAGCGACGTCAGGACTCCTGCCTAGTTGCGAGGGACAACTCGGGATTCTCCTCGAGGCTTGGCAGGGCAATTGGAACGCCTCTCCAGCTGAGGCGGGAGAACAAGGGTCCCTTTCCACGTGCCACAAGAATCCTGGGACTCCTATCAAGTTTCACGAGGAGTCAGGCATCGTCTCCATTGGAGGCACTGATCTCCGCGTACCTCTGGAGTTTTCAAAGGATGTGAGGCCTCCGGTCGCGATGAGGTGGGGAACTAGGTGTTTCTCTGTGGTCTCCACAGTGGATTCAGACATGCTTTCTTCTTGGCAGATGCAAGACGAGCCTGCATTCAAGTCACTGCAGGGATATCCGGCCTTATTTCGAGTCAGGGCATCGCGGTGTCCATTCCACTTGAGGCCGCAAACTCAGGGTCCCTCTCACATACCTAGAGCTGAGAGAAGCCTCCTCTTGAGGTGCTTGTGGTAAGGTGGTATTCCTCAGGAGTCGAAGCTAGGGACTAACCTCTCATCTCCTGTTGATTCTTGGTCCACGGAGCTCTTTCGTGTTACTAGAGTGACCTCAGGATCCCTCTAGCCTTGAAACAGTGTTCTTGGGGTTTCTCTGGAGTGCCATCAAGGAAATCAAGGCTACTTTCATGTGTGATGTGAAACACGGAATTGCTCTGCACGCAGTGCAGGGGAATCGGGCCTCATCTCGCGGCGAGGTGGAAGTCTCATGGTTTTTCTCGAGTTGCGGCGGGAACCTGGGGTATATTCTCGAGTTACGACGGGGATGGCCCTTCCACACACGTGTGTGTTCAGCCATGTCAGGACTCCTGCCTAGTTGCGATTGAGAACTCTGGATTCTCCTCGAGGCTTGGCAGGGCAATTGGGACGCCTCTCCAGCTGAGACGGGAGACCAAGGGTCCCTTTCCACGTGCCACAGGAATCCTGGGACTCCTATCAAGTTTCACGAGGAGTCAGGCATCGTCTCCTTTGGAGGCACTGATCTCCGCGTACCTCTGGAGTTTTCAAAGGATGTGAGGCCTCCGGTCATGATGAGGTGGGGA
Organism: Cervus elaphus; assembly: GCF_910594005.1. Lineage (NCBI taxonomy): Eukaryota > Metazoa > Chordata > Mammalia > Artiodactyla > Cervidae > Cervus > Cervus elaphus. The sequence goes on from NC_057836.1 coordinate 73,963,552, forward strand.
ACTCAGTCTTTCTCTGTGCTTTCCACAGGGGATTCAGACATCCTTTCGTCCTGGGAGATGCAAGACGAGCCGGCATTGAAGTCACTGCAGGGATATCCGGCCTTATTTCGAGTCAGGGCATCGCGGTGTCCATTCCACTTGAGGCTGCAAACTCAGGGTCCCTCTCACATACCTAGAGCTGAGAGAAGCCTCCTCTTGAGGTGCTTGTCGTAAGGTGGTATTCCTCTGGAGACGAATCCAGGGACTAACCTCTCTTTTCGAGTTGATATTTGGTCCACAGAGTTCTTTCGTGTTGCTACAGTGACCTCAGGATCCCTCTATCCTTAAAACAGTGTTCTTGGGGTTTCTCTGGAGTGCCATCAAGGAAATCAAGGCTCCTTTCATGTGTGATGTGCAAGACGGAATTTCTCTGCACGCAGTGCAGGGGAATCGGGCCTCATCTCGCATCGAGGGGGAAGTCTCATGGTTTTTCTCGAGTTGCGGCGGGAACCTGGGGTATATTCTCGAGTTACGACGGGGATGGCCCTTCCACCCACGTGTTTGTTCAGCCACGTCAGGACTCCTGCCTAGTTGCGAGGGACAACTCGGGATTCTCCTCGAGGCTTGGCAGGGCAATTGGAACGCCTCTCCACTTGAGGCGGGAGACCAAGGGTCCCTTTCCACGTGCCACAAGAATCCTGGGACTCCTATCAAGATTCACGAGGAGTCAGGCATCGTCTCCTTTGGAGGCACTGATCTCCGCGTACCTCTGGAGTTTTCAAAGGATGTGAGGCCTCCGGTCGCGATGAGGTGGGGAACTAGGTCTTTCTCTGTGGTCTCCACAGGGGATTCAGACATCCTTTCGTCTTGGGAGATGCAAGACGAGCCTGCATTCAAGTCACTGCAGGGATATCCGGCCTTATTTCGAGTCAGGGCATCGCAGTGTCCATTCCACTTGAGGCCGCAAACTCAGGGTCCCTCTCACATACCTAGAGCTGAGAGAAGCCTCCTCTTGAGGTGCTTGTGGTAAGGTGGTATTCCTCTGGAGTCGAAGCCAGGGACTAACCTCTCATCTCGAGTTGATTTTTGGTCCACGGAGCTCTTTCGTGTTACTACAGTGACCTCAGGATCCCTCGAGCCTTGAAACAGTGTTCTTGGGGTTTCTCTGGAGTGCCATCAAGGAAATCAAGGCTCCTTTCATGTTTGATGTGCAAGACGGAATTGCTCTGCACGCAGTGCAGGGGAATCGGGCCTCATCTCGTGGCGAGGGGGAAGTCTCATGGTTTTTCTCGTGTTGCGGCGGGAACCTGGGGTATATTCTCGAGTTACGACGGGGATGCCCTTCCACACACGTGTTTGTTCAGCCACGTCAGGACTCCTGCCTAGTTGCGAGACACAACTCGGGATTCTCCTCGAGGCTTGGCAGGGCAATTGGAACGCCTCTCCAGCTGTGGCGGGAGACCAAGGGTCACTTTCCACGTGCCACAGGAATCCTGGGACTCCTAACAAGTTTGACGAGGAGTCAGGCATCGTCTCCTTTGGAGGAACTGATCTCCGCGTACCTCTGGAGTTTTCAAAGGATGTGAGGCCTCCGGTCGGGATGAGGTGGGGAACTAGGTGTTTCTCTGTGGTCTCCACAGGGGATTCAGACATCCTTTCTTCTTGGGAGATGCAAGACGAGCCTGCATTCAAGTCACTGCAGGGATATCCAGGCTTATTTCGCGTCAGGGCATCACGGTGTCCATTCCACTTGAGGCCGCAAACTCAGGGTTCCTCTCACATACCTAGAGCTGAGAGAAGCCTCCTCTTGAGGTGCTTGTTGTAAGGTGGTATTCCTCTGGAGTCGAAGCCAGTTACTAACCTCTCATCTCGAGTTGATTTTTGGCCCACGGAGCTCTTTCGTGTTGCTACAGTGACCTCAGGATCCCTCTAGCCTTCAAACAGTGTTCTTGGGGTTTCTCTGGAGTGCCATTAAGGAAATCAAGGCTCCTTTCATGTGTGATGTGCAACACGGAATTGCTCTGCACGCAGTGCAGGGGAATCGGGCCTCATCTCGCGGCGAGGGGGAAGTCTCATGGTTTTTCTCGAGTTGCGGCGGGAACCTGGGGTATATTCTCGAGTTACGACGGGGATGGCCCTCCACCCACGTGTTTGTTCAGCCAAGTCAGGACTCATGCCTAGTTGCGAGACACAACTCGGGATTCTCCTCGAGGCTTGGAAAGGCAATTGGGACGCCTCTCCAGCTGAGGCGGGAGACCAAAGGTCCCTTTCCATGTGACACAGGAATCCTGGGACTCCTATCAAGATTCACGAGGAGTCAGGTATCGTCTCCTTTGGAGGCACTGATCTCCGCGTACCTCTGGAGTTTTCAAAGGATGTGAGGCCTCCGGTCGCGATGAGGTGGGGAACTAGGTCTTTCTCTGTGGTCTCCACAGGGGATTCAGACATCCTTTCTTCTTGGGAGATGCAAGACGAGCCTGCATTCCAGTCACTGCAGGGATATCCGGCCTTATTTCGAGTCAGGGCATCGCGGTGTCCATTCCACTTGAGGCCGCAAACTCAGGATCCCTCTCACATACCTAGAGTTGAGAGAAGCCTCCTCTTGAGGTGCTTGTGGTAAGGTGGTATTCCTCAGGAGTCGAAGCCAGGGACTAACCTCTCATCTCGTGTTGATTCTTGGTCCACGGAGCTCTTTCGTGTTGCTACAGTGACCTCAGGATCCCTCTAGCCTTGAAACAGTGTTCTTGGGGTTTCTCTGGAGTGCCATCAAGGAAATCAAGGCTCCTTTCATGTGTGATGTGCAACACGGAATTGCTCTGCACGCAGTGCAGGGGAATCGGGCCTCATCTCGCGGCGAGGGGGAAGTCTCATGGTTTTTCTCGAGTTGCGGTGGGAACCTGGGGTATATTCGTGAGTTACAACGGGGATGGCCCTTCTACAAACGTGTGTGTTCAGCCATGTCAGGACTCCTGCCTAGTTGCGAGGGACAACTCGGGATTCTCCTCGAGGCTTTGCAGGGCAATTGGGACGCCTCTCCAGCTGAGACGGGAGACCAAGGGTCCCTTTCCACGTGCCACAGGAATCCTGGGTCTCCTATCAAGTTTCACGAGGAGTCAGGCATCGTCTCCTTTGGAGGCACTGATCTCCGCATACCTCTGGAGTTTTCAAAGGATGTGAGGCCTCCGGTCGCGATGAGGTGGGGAACTAGGTCTTTCTCTGAGGTCTCCACAGGGGATTCAGACACCCTTTCTTCTTGGGAGATGCAAGACGAGCCTGCATTCCAGTCACTGCAGGGATATCCGGCCTTATTTCGAGTCAGGGCATCGCGGTGTCCATTCCACTTGAGGCCGCAAACTCAGGGTCCCTCTCACACACCTAGAGCTGAGAGAAGCTTCCTCTTGAGGTGCTTGTGGTAAGGTGGTATTCCTCTGGAGTCGAAGCCAGGGACTAACCTCTCATCTCGAGTTGATTTTTGGTCCACGGAGCTCTTTAGTGTTACTACAGTGACCTCAGGATCCCTCGAGCCTTGAAACAGTGTTCTTGGGGTTTCTCTGGAGTGCCATCAAGGAAATCAAGGCTCCTTTCATGTGTGATGTGCAAGACGGAATTGCTCTGCACGCAGTACAGGGGAATCGGGCCTCATCTCGCATCGAGGAGGAAGTCTCATGGTTTTTCTCTAGTTGCGGCGGGAACCTGGGGTATATTCTCGAGTTACGACGGGGATGGCCCTTCCACCCACGTGTTTGTTCAGCGACGTCAGGACTCCTGCCTAGTTGCGAGGGACAACTCGGAATTCTCCTCGAGGCTTGGCAGGGCAATGGAACGCCTCTCCAGATGAGGCGGGAGACCAAGGGTCCCTTTCCACGTGCCACAAGAATCCTGGGACTCCTATCAAGTTTCACGAGGAGTCAGGCATCGTCTCCTTTGGAGGCACTGATCTCCGCGTACCTCTGGAGTTTTCAAAGGATGTGAGGCCTCCGGTCGCGATGAGGTGGGGAACTAGGTGTTTCTCTGTGGTCTCCACAGGGGATTCACACATCCTTTCGTCTTGGGAGATGCAAGACGAGCCTGCATTGAAGTCACTGCAGGGATATCCGGCCTTATTTTGCGTCAGGGCATCGCGGTGTCCATTCCACTTGAGGCCGCAAACTCAGGGTCCCTCTCACATACCTAGAGCTGAGAGAAGCCTCCTCTTGAGGTGCTTGTGGTAAGGTGGTATTCCTGTGGAGTCGAAGCCAGGGACTAACCTCTCATCTCGAGTTGATTTTTGGTCCACGGAGCTCTTTAGTGTTACTACTGTGACCTCAGAATCCCTCGAGCCTTGAAACAGTGTTCTTGGGGTTTCTCTGGAGTGCCATCAAGGAAATCAAGGCTCCTTTCATGTGTGATGTGCAACACGGAATTGCTCTGCTCGCAGTGCAGGGGAATCGGGCCTCATCTCGGGGCGAGGGGGAAGTCTCATGGTTTTTCTCGAGTTGCGGCGGGAACCTGGGGTATATTCTCGAGTTACGACGGGGATAGACCTTCCACCCACGTGTTTGTTCAGCCACGTCAGGACTCCTGCCTAGTTGCGAGACCCAACTCGGGATTCTCCTCGAGGCTTGGCAGGGCAATTGAGACGCCTCTCCACCTGAGGCGGTGTACCAAGTGTCCCTTTCCATGTGCCACAGGAATCCTGGGACTCCTAACAAGTTTGACGAGGAGTCAGGCATCGTCTCCTTTGGAGGAACTGATCTCCGCGTACCTCTGGAGTTTTCAAAGGATGTGAGGCCTCCGGTCGCGATGAGGTGGGGAACTAGGTGTTTCTCTGTGGTCTCCACAGGGGATTCAGACATCCTTTCTTCTTGGGAGATGCAAGACGAGCCTGCATTCAAGTCACTGCAGGGATATCCAGGCTTATTTCGCGTCAGGGCATCACGGTGTCCATTCCACTTGAGGCCGCAAACTCAGGGTTCCTCTCACATACCTAGAGCTGAGAGAAGCCTCCTCTTGAGGTGCTTGTTGTAAGGTGGTATTCCTCTGGAGTCGAAGCCAGGGACTAACCTCTCATCTCGAGTTGATTTTTGGCCCACGGAGCTCTTTCGTGTTGCTACAGTGACCTCAGGATCCCTCTAGCCTTCAAACAGTGTTCTTGGGGTTTCTCTGGAGTGCCATCAAGGAAATCAAGGCTCCTTTCATGTGTGATGTGCAACACGGAATTGCTCTGCACGCAGTGCAGGGGAATCGGGCCTCATCTCGCGGCGAGGGGAAAGTCTCATGGTTTTTCTCGAGTTGCGGCGGGAACCTGGGGTGTATTCTCGAGTTACGACGGGGATGGCCCTTCCACCCACGTGTTTGTTCAGCCACGTCAGGACTCCTGCCTAGTTGCGAGGGACAACTCGGGATTCTCCTCGAGGCTTGGCAGGGCAATTGGGACGCCTCTCCAGCTGAGGTGGGAGATCAAGGGTCCCTTTCCATGTGCCACAGGAATCCTGGGACTCCTATCAAGTTTCACGAGGAGTCAGGCATCGTCTCCTTTGGAGGCACTGATCTCCGCGTACCTCTGGAGTTTTCAAAGGATGTGAGGCCTCCGGTCGCGATGAGGTGGGGAACTAGGTCTTTCTCTGTGGTCTCCACAGGGGATTCAGACATCCTTTCTTCTTGGGAGATGCAAGACGAGCCTGCATTCAAGTCACTGCAGGGATATCCGGCCTTATTTCGAGTCAGGGCATCGCGGTGTCCATTCCACTTGAGGCCGCAAACTCAGGATCCCTCTCACATACCTAGAGCTGAGAGAAGCCTCCTCTTGAGGTGCTTGTGGTAAGGTGGTATTCCTCAGGAGTCGAAGCCAGGGACTAACCTCTCATCTCGTGTTGATTCTTGGTCCACGGAGCTCTTTCGTGTTGCTACAGTGACCTCAGGATCCCTCTAGCCTTGAAACAGTGTTCTTGGGGTTTCTCTGGAGTGCCATCAAGGAAATCAAGGCTCCTTTCATGTGTGATGTGCAACACGGAATTGCTCTGCACGCACTGCAGGGGAATCGGGCCTCATCTCGCGGCGAGGGGGAAGTCTCATGGTTTTTCTCGAGTTGCGGCGGGAACCTGGGGTATATTCTCGAGTTACGACGGGGATGGCCCTTCCTCCCTCGTGTTTCTTCAGCGACGTCAGGACTCCTGCCTAGTTGCGAGGGACAACTCGGGATTCTCCTCGAGGCTTTACAGGGCAATTGGGACGCCTCTCCAGCTGAGACGGGGGACCAAGGGTCCCTTTCCACGTGCCACAGGAATCCTGGGTCTCCTATCAAGTTTCACGAGGAGTCAGGCATCGTCTCCTTTGGAGACACTGATCTCCACATACCTCTGGAGTTTTCAAAGGATTTGAGGCCTCCTGTCGCGATGAGGTGGGGAACTAGGTCTTTCTCTGTGGTCTCCACAGGGGATTCAGACACCCTTTCGTCTTGGGAGATGCAAGACGAGCCTGCATTCCAGTCACTGCAGGGATATCCGGCCTTATTTCGAGTCAGGGCATCGCGGTGTCCATTCCACTTGAGGCCGCAAACTCAGGGTCCCTCTCACATACCTAGAGCTGAGAGAAGCCTCCTCTTGAGGTGCTTGTGGTAAGGTGGTATTCCTCTGGAGTCGAAGCCAGGGACTAACCTCTCATCTCGAGTTGATTTTTGGTCCACAGAGCTCTTTCGTGTTGCTACAGTGACCTCAGGATCCCTCTAGCCTTGAAACAGTGTTCTTGGGGTTTCTCTGGAGTGCCATGAAGGAAATCAAGGCTCCTTTCATGTGTGATGTGCAACACAGAATTGCTCTGCACGCAGTGCAGGGGAATCGGGCCTCATCTCGCGGCGAGGGGGAAGTCTCATGGTTTTTCTCGAGTTGCGGCGGGAACCTGGGTTATATTCTCGAGTTACGACGGGGATGGCCCTTCCACACACGTGTTTGTTCAGCCACGTCAGGACTCTTGCCTAGTTGCGAGACACAACGCGGGATGCTCCTTGAGGCTTGGCAAGGCAATTGGGACGCATCTCCAGCTGAGGCGGGAGACCAAGGATCCCTTTCCACGTGCCACAGGTATCCTGGGACTCCTATCAAGTTTCACGAGGAGTCAGGCATCGTCTCCTTTGGAGGCACTGATCTCCGCGTACCTCTGGAGTTTTCAAAGGATGTGAGGCCTCCGGTCGCGATGAGGTGGGGAACTAGGTCTTTCTCTGTGGTCTCCACAGGGGATTCAGACATCCTTTCATCTTGGGAGATGCAAGACGAGCCTGCATTCAAGTCACTGCAGGGATATCGAGCCTTATTTCGCGTCAGGACATCGCGGTGTCCATTCCACTTGAGGCCGCAAACTCAGGGTCCCTCTCACATACCTAGAGCTGAGAGAAGCCTCCTCTTGAGGTGCTTGTGGTAAGGTGGTATTCCTCTGGAGTCGAAGCCAGGGACTAACCTCTCATCTCGAGTTGATTTTTGGCCCACGGAGCTCTTTCGTGTTGCTACAGTGACCTCAGGATCCCTCTAGCCTTGAAACAGTGTTCTTGGGGTCTCTCTGGAGTGCCATCAAGGAAATCAAGGCTCCTTTCATGTGTGATGTGCAAGACGGAATTGCTCTGCACATAGTGCAGGGGAATCGAACCTCATCTTGCGGCGAGGGGGAAGTCTCATGGTTTTTCTCGATTTGCGGCGGGAACCTGGGGTATATTCTCGAGTTACGACGGGGATGGCCCTTCCACACACGTGTGTGTTCAGCGACGTCAGGACTCCTGCCTAGTTGCGAGGGACAACTCGGGATTCTCCTCGAGGCTTTGCAGGGCAATTGGGACGCCTCTCCAGCTGAGACGGTAGACCAAGGGTCCCTTTCCACGTGCCACAGGAATCCTGGGTCTCCTATCAAGTTTCACGAGGAGTCAGGCATCGTCTCCTTTGGAGGCACTGATCTCCGCATACCTCTGGAGTTTTCAAAGGATTTGAGGCCTCCTGTCGCGATGAGGTGGGAAACTAGGTCTTTCTCTGTGCTCTCCACAGGCGATTCAGACACCCTTTCTTCTTGGGAGATGCAAGACGAGCCTGCATTCTAGTCACTGCAGGGATATCCGGGCTTATTTCGAGTCAGGGCATCGCGGTGTCCATTCCACTTGAGGCCGCAAACTCAGGGTCCCTCTCACATACCTAGAGCTGAGAGAAGCCTCCTCTTGAGGTGCTTGTGCTAAGGTGGTATTCCTCTGGAGTCAAAGCCAGGGACTAACCTCTCATCTCGAGTTGATTTTTGATCCACGGAGCTCTTTCGTGTTGCTACAGTGACCTCAGGATCCCTCTAGCCTTGAAACAGTGTTCTTGGGGTTTCTCTGGAGTGCCATGAAGGAAATCAAGGCTCCTTTCATGTGTGATGTGCAACACAGAATTGCTCTGCACGCAGTGCAGGGGAATCGGGCCTCATCTCGCGGCGAGGGGGAAGTCTCATGGTTTTTCTCGAGTTGCGGCGGGAACCTGGGGTATATTCTCGAGTTATGACGGGGATGGCCCTTCCACACACGTGTTTGTTCAGCCACCTCAGGACTCTTGCCTAGTTGCGACACACAACTCGGGATTCTCCTCGAGGCTTGGCAAGGCAGTTGGGACGCCTCTCCAGCTGAGGCGGGAGACCAAGGGTCCCTTTCCACGTGCCACAAGAATCCTGGGACTCCTATCAAGGTTCACGAGGAGTCAGGCATCGTCTCCTTTGGAGGCACTGATCTCCGCGTACCTCTGGAGTTTTCAAAGGATGTGAGGCCTCCGGTCGCGATGAGGTGGGGAACTAGGTCTTTCTCTGTGGTCTCCACAGGGGATTCAGACATCCTTTCATCTTGGGAGATGCAAGACGAGCCTGCATTCAAGTCACTGCAGGGATATCCAGCCTTATTTCGCGTCAGGGCATCGCGGTGTCCATTCCACTTGAGGCCGCAAACTCAGGGTCCCTCTCACATACCTAGAGCTGAGAGAAGCCTCCTCTTGAGGTGCTTGTGGTAAGGTGGTATTTCTCTGGAGTCGAAGCCAGGGACTAACCTCTCATCTCGAGTTGATTTTTGGCCCACGGAGCTCTTTCGTGTTGCTACAGTGACCTCAGGATCCCTCTAGCCTTGAAACAGTGTTCTTGGGGTTTCTCTGGAGTGCCATCAAGGATATCAAGGCTCCTTTCATGTGTGATGTGCAACACGGAATTGCTCTGCACGCAGTGCAGGGGAATCGGGCCTCATCTCGCGGCGAGGGGGAAGTCTCATGGTTTATCTCGAGTTGCGGCGGGAACCTGGGGTATATTCTCGAGTTACGACGGGGATGGCCCTTCCACCCACGTGTTTCTTCAGCGACGTCAGGACTCCTGCCTCGTTGCGAGGGACAACTCGGGATTCTCCTCGAGGCTTTGCAGGGCAATTGAGACGCCTCTCCAGCTGAGGCGGGAGACCAAGGGTCCCTTTCCACGTGCCACAGGAATCCTGGGTCTCCTATCAAGTTTCACGAGGAGTCAGGCATCGTCTCCTTTGGAGGCACTGATCTCCGCATACCTCTGGAGTTTTCAAAGGATTTGAGGCCTCCTGTCGCGATGAGGTGGGGAACTAGGTCTTTCTCTGTGGTCTCCACAGGGGATTCAGACACCCTTTCGTCTTGGGAGATGCAAGACGAGCCTGCATTCCAGTCACTGTAGGGATATCCGGCCTTATTTCGCGTCAGGGCATCGCGGTGTCCATTCCACTTGAGGCCGCAAACTCAGGGTCCCTCTCACATACCTAGAGCTGAGAGAAGCCTCCTCTTGAGGTGCTTGTGGTAAGGTGGTATTCCTGTGGAGTCGAAGCCCGGGACTAACCTCTCATCTCGAGTTGATTTTTGGTCCACGGAGCTCTTTCGTGTTGCTACAGTGACCTCAGGATCCCTCTAGCCTTGAAACAGTGTTCTTGGGGTTTCTCTGGAGTGCCATGAAGGAAATCAAGGCTCCTTTCATGTGTGATGTGCAGCACAGAATTGCTCTGCACGCAGTGCAGGGGAATCGGGCCTCATCTCGCGGCGAGGGGGAAGTCTCATGGTTTTTCTCGAGTTGCGGCGGGAACCTGGGGTATATTCTCGAGTTACGACGGGGATGGCCCTTCCACACACGTGTTTGTTCAGCCACGACAGGACTCTTGCCTAGTTGCGAGGGACAACTCGGGATTCTCCTCGAGGCTTGGCAAGGCAATTGGGACGCCTCTCCAGCTGAGGCGGGAGACCAAGGGTCCCTTTCCACGTGCCACAGGAATCCTGGGACTCCTATCAAGTTTCACGAGGAGTCAGGCATCGTCTCCTTTGGAGGCACTGATCTCCGCGTACCTCTGGAGTTTTCAAAGGATGTGAGGCCTCCGGTCGCGATGAGGTGGGGAACTAGGTGTTTCTCTGTGGTCTCCACAGGGGATTCAGACATCCTTTCATCTTGGGAGATGCAAGACGAGCCTGCATTCAAGTCACTGCAGGGATATCCAGCCTTATTTCGCGTCAGGGCATCGCGGTGTCCATTCCACTTGAGGCCGCAAACTCAGGGTCCCTCTCACATACCTAGAGCTGAGAGAAGCCTCCTCTTGAGGTGCTTGTGGTAAGGTGGTATTCCTCTGGAGTCGAAGCCAGGGACTAACCTCTCATCTCGAGTTGATTTTTGGCCCACGGAGCTCTTTCATGTTGCTACAGTGACCTCAGGATCCCTCTAGCCTTGAAACAGTGTTCTTGGGGTTTCTCTGGAGTGCCATCAAGGAAATCAAGGCTCCTTTCATGTGTGATGTGCAACACGGAATTGCTCTGCACGCAGTGCAGTGGAATCGGGCCTCATCTCGCGGCGAGGGGGAAGTCTCATGGTTTTTCTCGAGTTGCGGCGGGAACCTGGGGTATATTCTCGAGTTACGACGGGGATGGCCCTTCCACCCACGTGTTTCTTCAGCGACGTCAGGACTCCTGCCTAGTTGCGAGGGCCAGCTCTGGATTCTCCTCGAGGCTTGGCAGGGCAATTGGGACGCCTCTCCAGCTGAGGCGGGAGACCAAGTGTCCCGTTCCAAGTGCCACAGGAATCCTGGGACTCCTATCAAGTTTCACGAGGAGTCAGGCATCGTCTCCTTTGGAGGCACTGATCTCCGCGTACCTCTGGAGTTTTCAAAGGATGTGAGGCTATCGGTCGCGATGAGGTGGGGAACTAAGTCTTTCTCTGTGCTTTCCACAGGGGTTCAGACATCCTTTCGTCCTGGGAGATGCAAGACGAGCCTGCATTCAAGTCACTGCAGGGATATCCGGCCTTATTTCGAGTCAGGGCATCGCGGTGTCCATTCCACTTGAGGCCGCAAACTCAGGGTCCCTCTCACATACCTAGAGCTGAGAGAAGCCTCCTCTTGAGGTGCTTGTGGTAAGGTGGTATTCCTCTGGAGACGAATCCAGGGACTAATCTCTCTTTTCGAGTTGATTTTTGGTCCACAGAGTTCTTTCGTGTTGCTACAGTGACCTCAGGATCCCTCTATCCTTGAAACAGTGTTCGTGGGGTTTCTCTGGAGTGCCATCAAGGAAATCAAGGCTCCTTTCATGTGTGATGTGCAACACGGAATTGCTCTGCACACAGTACAGGGGAATCGGGCCTCATCTCGCATAGAGGGGGAAGTCTCATGGTTTTTCTCGATTTGCGGCAGGAACCTGGGGTATATTCTCGAGTTACGACGGGGATGGCCCTTCCACCCACGTGTTTCTTCAGCGACGTCAGGACTCCTGCCTAGTTGCGAGGGACAACTCTGGATTCTCCTCGAGGCTTGGCAGGGCAATTGGGACGCCTCTCCAGCTGAGGCGGGAGACCAAGTGTCCCTTTCCAAGTGCCACAGGAATCCTGGGACTCCTATCAAGTTTCACGAGGAGTCAGGCATCGTCTCCTTTGGAGGCACTGATCTCCGCGTACCTCTGGAGTTTTCAAAGGATGTGAGGCTATCGGTCGCGATGAGGTGGGGAACTAAGTCTTTCTCTGTGGTCTCCACAGGGGATTCAGACATCCTTTCGTCCTGGGAGATGCAAGACGAGCCTGCATTCAAGTCACTGCAGGGATATCCGGCCTTATTTCGAGTCAGGGCATCGCGGTGTCCATTCCACTTGAGGCCGCAAACTCAGGGTCCCTCTCACATACCTAGAGCTGAGAGAAGCCTCCTCTTGAGGTGCTTGTGGTAAGGTGGTATTCCTCTGGAGTCGAAGCCCGGGACTAACCTCTCATCTCGAGTTGATTTTTGGTCCACGGAGCTCTTTCGTGTTGCTACAGTGACCTCAGGATCCCTCTAGCCTTGAAACAGTGTTCTTGGGGTTTCTCTGGAGTGCCATGAAGGAAATCAAGGCTCCTTTCATGTGTGATGTGCAGCACAGAATTGCTCTGCACGCAGTGCAGGGGAATCGGGCCTCATCTCGCGGCGAGGGGGAAGTCTCATGGTTTTTCTCGAGTTGCGGCGGGAACCTGGGGTATATTCTCGAGTTACGACGGGGATGGCCCTTCCACACACGTGTTTGTTCAGCCACGACAGGACTCTTGCCTAGTTGCGAGGGACAACTCGGGATTCTCCTCGAGGCTTGGCAAGGTAATTGGGACGCCTCTCCAGCTGAGGCGGGAGACCAAGGGTCCCTTTCCACGTGCCACAGGAATCCTGGGACTCCTATCAAGTTTCACGAGGAGTCAGGCATCGTCTCCTTTGGAGGCACTGATCTCCGCGTACCTCTGGAGTTTTCAAAGGATGTGAGGCCTCTGGTCGCGATGAGGTGGGGAACTAGGTGTTTCTCTGTGGTTTCCACAGGGGATTCAGACACCCTTTCGTCTTGGGAGATGCAAGACGAGCCTGCATTGAAGTCACTGCAGGGATATCCGGCCTTATTTCGAGTCAGGGCATCGCGGTGTCCATTCCACTTGAGGCCGCAAACTCAGGGTCCCTCTCACATACCTAGAGCTGAGAGAAGCCTCCTCTTGAGGTGCTTGTGGTAAGGTGGTATTCCTCTGGAGTCGAAGCCCGGGACTAACCTCTCATCTCGAGTTGATTTTTGGTCCACGGAGCTCTTTCGTGTTGCTACAGTGACCTCAGGATCCCTCTAGCCTTGAAACAGTGTTCTTGGGGTTTCTCTGGAGTGCCATGAAGGAAATCAAGGCTCCTTTCATGTGTGATGTGCAGCACAGAATTGCTCTGCACGCAGTGCAGGGGAATCGGGCCTCATCTCGCGGCGAGGGGGAAGTCTCATGGTTTTTCTCGAGTTGCGGCGGGAACCTGGGGTATATTCTCGAGTTACGACGGGGATGGCCCTTCCACACACGTGTTTGTTCAGCCACGACAGGACTCTTGCCTAGTTGCGAGGGACAACTCGGGATTCTCCTCGAGGCTTGGCAAGGCAATTGGGACGCCTCTCCAGCTGAGGCGGGAGACCAAGGGTCCCTTTCCACGTGCCACAGGAATCCTGGGACTCCTATCAAGTTTCACGAGGAGTCAGGCATCGTCTCCTTTGGAGGCACTGATCTCCGCGTACCTCTGGAGTTTTCAAAGGATGTGAGGCCTCCGGTCGCGATGAGGTGGGGAACTAGGTGTTTCTCTGTGGTCTCCACAGGGGATTCAGACATCCTTTCATCTTGGGAGATGCAAGACGAGCCTGCATTCAAGTCACTGCAGGGATATCCAGCCTTATTTCGCGTCAGGGCATCGCGGTGTCCATTCCACTTGAGGCCGCAAACTCAGGGTCCCTCTCACATACCTAGAGCTGAGAGAAGCCTCCTCTTGAGGTGCTTGTGGTAAGGTGGTATTCGTCTGGAGTCGAAGCCAGGGACTAACCTCTCATCTCGAGTTGATTTTTGGTCCACGGAGCTCTTTCGTGTTGCTACAGTGACCTCAGGATCCCTCTATCCTTGAAACAGTGTTCTTGGGGTTTCTCTGGAGTGCCATCAAGGAAATCAAGGCTCCTTTCATGTGTGATGTGCAACACGGAATTGCTCTGCACGCAGTGCAGGGGAATCGGGCCCCATCTCGCGGCGAGGGGGAAGTCTCATGGTTTTTCTCGAGTTGCGGCGGGAACCTGGGGTATATTCTCGAGTTACGACGGGGATGGCCCTTCCACCCACGTGTTTCTTCAGCCACGTCAGGACTCCTGCCTAGTTGCGAGGGACAACTCTGGATTCTCCTCGAGGCTTGGCAGGGCAATTGGGACGCCTCTCCAGCTGAGGGGGGAGACCAAGTGTCCCTTTCCAAGTGCCACAGGAATCCTGGGACTCCTATCAAGTTTCACGAGGAGTCAGGCATCGTCTCCTTTGGAGGCACTGATCTCCGCGTACCTCTGGAGTTTTCAAAGGATGTGAGGCCTCCGGTCGCGATGAGGTGGGGAACTAGGTGTTTCTTTGTGGTCTCCACAGGGGATTCAGACATCCTTTCTTCTTGGGAGATGCAAGACGAGCCTGCATTCAAGTCACTGCAGGGATATCCGGCCTTATTTCGAGTCAGGGCATCGCGGTGTCCATTCCACTTGAGGCCGCAAACTCAGGATCCCTCTCACATACCTAGAGCTGAGAGAAGCCTCCTCTTGAGGTGCTTGTGGTAAGGTGGTATTCCTCATGAGTCGAAGCCAGGGACTAACCTCTCATCTCGTGTTGATTCTTGGTCCACGGAGCTCTTTCGTGTTGCTACAGTGACCTCAGGATCCCTCTAGCCTTGAAACAGTGTTCTTGGGGTTTCTCTGGAGTGCCATCAAGGAAATCAAGGCTCCTTTCATGTGTGATGTGCAACACGGAATTGCTCTGCACGCAGTGCAGGGGAATCGGGCCTCATCTCGCGGCGAGGGGGAAGTCTCATGGTTTTTATCGAGTTGCGGCGGGAACCTGGGGTATATTCTCGAGTTACGACGGGGATGGCCCTTCCACCCACGTGTTTCTTCAGCGACGTCAGGACTCCTGCCTAGTTGCGAGGGACAACTCTGGATTCTCCTCGAGGCTTGGCAGGGCAATTGGGACGCCTCTCCAGCTGAGGCGGGAGACCAAGTGTCCCTTTCCAAGTGCCACAGGAATCCTGGGACTCCTATCAAGTTTCACGAGGAGTCAGGCATCGTCTCCTTTGGAGGCACTGATCTCCGCGTACCTCTGGAGTTTTCAAAGGATGTGAGGCTATCGGTCGCGATGAGGTGGGGAACTAAGTCTTTCTCTGTGCTTTCCACAGGGGATTCAGACATCCTTTCGTCCTAGGAGATGCAAGACGAGCCTGCATTCAAGTCACTGCAGGGATATCCGGCCTTATTTCGAGTCAGGGCATCGCGGTGTCCATTCCACTTGAGGCCGCAAACTCAGGGTCCCTCTCACATACCTAGAGCTGAGAGAAGCCTCCTCTTGAGGTGCTTGTGGTCAGGTGGTATTCCTCTGGAGCCGAATCCAGGGACTAACCTCTCTTTTCGAGTTGATTTTTGGTCCACAGAGTTCTTTCGTGTTGCTACAGTGACCTCAGGATCCCTCTATCCTTGAAACAGTGTTCTTGGGGTTTCTCTGGAGTGCCACGAAGGAAATCAAGGCTCCTTTCATGTGTGATGTGCAAGACGGAATTGCTCTGCACGCAGTACAGGGGAATCGGGCCTCATCTCGCATCGAGGGGGAAGTCTCATGGTTTTTCTCGATTTGCGGCAGGAACCTGGGGTATATTCTCGAGTTACGACGGGGATGGCCCTTCCACCCACGTGTTTGTTCAGCCACGTCAGGACTCCTGCCTAGTTGCGAGGGACAACTCGGGATTCTCCTCGAGGCTTGGCAGGGCAATTGGAACGCCTCTCCAGCTGAGGCGGGAGACCAAGGGTCTCTTTCCACGTGCCATAGGAATCCTGGGACTCCTATCAAGTTTCACGAGGAGTCAGGCATCGTCTCCTTTGGAGGCACTGATCTCCGCGTACCTCTGGAGTTTTCAAAGGATGTGAGGCCTCCGGTCGCGATGAGGTGGGGAACTAGGTCTTTCTCTGTGGTCTCCACAGGGGATTCAGACATCCTTTCATCTTGGGAGATGCAAGACGAGCCTGCATTCAAGTCACTGCAGGGATATCCGGCCTTATTTCGAGTCAGGGCATCGCGGTGTCCATTCCACTTGAGGCCGCAAACTCAGGGTCCCTCTCACATACCTAGAGCTGAGAGAAGCCTCCTCTTGAGGTGCTTGTGGTAAGGTGGTATTCCTCTGGAGTCGAAGCCAGGGACTAACCTCTCATCTCGAGTTGATTTTTGGTCCACGGAGCTCTTTCATGTTGCTACAGTGACCTCAGGATCCCTCTAGCCTTGAAACAGTGTTCTTGGGGTTTCTCTGGAGTGCCATCAAGGAAATCAAGGCTCCTTTCATGTGTGATGTGCAACACGGAATTGCTCTGCACGCAGTGCAGTGGAATCGGGCCTCATCTCGCGGCGAGGGGGAAGTCTCATGGTTTTTCTCGAGTTGCGGCGGGAACCTGTGGTATATTCTCGAGTTACGACGGGGATGGCCCTTCCACCCACGTGTTTCTTCAGCGACGTCAGGACTCCTGCCTAGTTGCGAGGGACAGCTCTGGATTCTCCTGGAGGCTTGGCAGGGCAATTGGGACGCCTCTCCAGCTGAGGCGGGAGACCAAGTGTCCCTTTCCAAGTGCCACAGGAATCCTGGGACTCCTATCAAGTTTCACGAGGAGTCAGGCATCGTCTCCTTTGGAGGCACTGATCTCCGCGTACCTCTGGAGTTTTCAAAGGATGTGAGGCTATCGGTCGCGATGAGGTGGGGAACTAAGTCTTTCTCTGTGCTTTCCACAGGGGTTCAGACATCCTTTCGTCCTGGGAGATGCAAGACGAGCCTGCATTCAAGTCACTGCAGGGATATCCGGCCTTATTTCGAGTCAGGGCATCGCGGTGTCCATTCCACTTGAGGCCGCAAACTCAGGGTCCCTCTCACATACCTAGAGCTGAGAGAAGCCTCCTCTTGAGGTGCTTGTGGTAAGGTGGTATTCCTCTGGAGACGAATCCAGGGACTAACCTCTCTTTTCGAGTTGATTTTTGGTCCACAGAGTTCTTTCGTGTTGCTACAGTGACCTCAGGATCCCTCTATCCTTGAAACAGTGTTCGTGGGGTTTCTCTGGAGTGCCATCAAGGAAATCAAGGCTCCTTTCATGTGTGATGTGCAAGACGGAATTGCTCTGCACACAGTACAGGGGAATCGGGCCTCATCTCGCATCGAGGGGAAAGTCTCATGGTTTTTCTCGATTTGCGGCAGGAACCTGGGGTATATTCTCGAGTTACGACGGGGATGGCCCTTCCACCCACCTGTTTCTTCAGCCACGTCAGGACTCCTGCCTAGTTGCGAGGGACAACTCTGGATTCTCCTCGAGGCTTGGCAGGGCAATTGGGACGCCTCTCCAGCTGAGGCGGGAGACCAAGTGTCCCTTTCCAAGTGCCACAGGAATCCTGGGACTCCTATCAAGTTTCACGAGGAGTCAGGCATCGTCTCCTTTGGAGGCACTGATCTCCGCGTACCTCTGGAGTTTTCAAAGGATGTGAGGCTATCGGTCGCGATGAGGTGGGGAACTAAGTCTTTCTCTGTGGTCTCCACAGGGGATTCAGACATCCTTTCGTCCTGGGAGATGCAAGACGAGCCTGCATTCAAGTCACTGCAGGGATATCCGGCCTTATTTCGAGTCAGGGCATCGCGGTGTCCATTCCACTTGAGGCCGCAAACTCAGGGTCCCTCTCACATACCTAGAGCTGAGAGAAGCCTCCTCTTGAGGTGCTTGTGGTAAGGTGGTATTCCTCTGGAGTCGAAGCCCGGGACTAACCTCTCATCTCGAGTTGATTTTTGGTCCACGGAGCTCTTTCGTGTTGCTACAGTGACCTCAGGATCCCTCTAGCCTTGAAACAGTGTTCTTGGGGTTTCTCTGGAGTGCCATGAAGGAAATCAAGGCTCCTTTCATGTGTGATGTGCAGCACAGAATTGCTCTGCACGCAGTGCAGGGGAATCGGGCCTCATCTCGCGGCGAGGGGGAAGTCTCATGGTTTTTCTCGAGTTGCGGCGGGAACCTGGGGTATATTCTCGAGTTACGACGGGGATGGCCCTTCCACCCACGTGTTTCTTCAGCCACGTCAGGACTCCTGCCTAGTTGCGAGGGACAACTCGGGATTCTCCTCGAGGCTTGGCAGGGCAATTGGAACGCCTCTCCAGCTGAGGCGGGAGACCAAGGGTCTCTTTCCACGTGCCACAGGAATCCTGGGACTCCTATCAAGTTTCACGAGGAGTCAGGCATCGTCTCCTTTGGAGGCACTGATCTCCGCGTACCTCTGGAGTTTTCAAAGGATGTGAGGCCTCCGGTCGCGATGAGGTGGGGAACTAGGTGTTTCTCTGTGGTCTCCACAGGGGATTCAGACATCCTTTCATCTTGGGAGATGCAAGACGAGCCTGCATTCAAGTCACTGCAGGGATATCCAGCCTTATTTCGCGTCAGGGCATCGCGGGGTCCATTCCTCTTGAGGCCGCAAACTCAGGGTCCCTCTCACATACCTAGAGCTGAGAGAAGCCTCCTCTTGAGGTGCTTGTGGTAAGGTGGTATTCCTCTGGAGTCGAAGCCAGGGACTAACCTCTCATCTCGAGTTGATTTTTGGTCCACGGAGCTCTTTCGTGTTGCTACAGTGACCTCAGGATCCCTCTAGCCTTGAAACAGTGTTCTTGGGGTTTCTCTGGAGTGCCATCAAGGAAATCAAGGCTCCTTTCATGTGTGATGTGCAACACGGAATTGCTCTGCACGCAGTGCAGTGGAATCGGGCCTCATCTCGCGGCGAGGGGGAAGTCTCATGGTTTTTCTCGAGTTGCGGCGGGAACCTGGGGTATATTCTCGAGTTACGACGGGGATGGCCCTTCCACCCACGTGTTTCTTCAGCGACGTCAGGACTCCTGCCTAGTTGCGAGGGACAGCTCTGGATTCTCCTCGAGGCTTGGCAGGGCAATTGGGACGCCTCTCCAGCTGAGGCGGGAGACCAAGTGTCCCTTTCCAAGTGCCACAGGAATCCTGGGACTCCTATCAAGTTTCACGAGGAGTCAGGCATCGTCTCCTTTGGAGGCACTGATCTCCGCGTACCTCTGGAGTTTTCAAAGGATGTGAGGCTATCGGTCGCGATGAGGTGGGGAACTAAGTCTTTCTCTGTGCTTTCCACAGGGGTTCAGACATCCTTTCGTCCTAGGAGATGCAAGACGAGCCTGCATTCAACTCACTGCAGGGATATCCGGCCTTATTTCGAGTCAGGGCATCGCAGTGTCCATTCCACTTGAGGCCGCAAACTCAGGGTCCCTCTCACATACCTAGAGCTGAGAGAAGCCTCCTCTTGTGGTGCTTGTGGTAAGGTGTATTCCTCTGGAGTCGAATCCAGGGACTAACCTCTCTTTTCGAGTTGATTTTTGGTCCACAGAGTTCTTTCGTGTTGCTACAGTGACCTCAGGATCCCTCTATCCTTGAAACAGTGTTCTTGGGGTTTCTCTGGAGTGCCATCAAGGAAATCAAGGCTCCTTTCATGTGTGATGTGCAAGACGGAATTGCTCTGCACGCAGTACAGGGGAATCAGGCCTCATCTCGCATCGAGGGGGAAGTCTCACGGTTTTTCTCGATTTGCGGCAGGAACCTGGGGTATATTCTCGAGTTACGACGGGGATGGCCCTTCCACCCACGTGTTTGTTCAGCCACGTCAGGACTCCTGCCTAGTTGCGAGGGACAACTCGGGATTCTCCTCGAGGCTTGGCAGGGCAATTGGAACGCCTCTCCAGCTGAGGCGGGAGACCAAGGGTCCCTTTCCACGTGCCACAAGAATCCTGGGACTCCTATCAAGTTTCACGAGGAGTCAGGCATCGTCTCCTTTGGAGGCACTGATCTCCGCGTACCTCTGGAGTTTTCAAAGGATGTGAGGCCTCCGGTCGCGATGAGGTGGGGAACTAGGTCTTTCTCTGTGGTCTCCACAGGGGATTCAGACATCCTTTCGTCCTGGGAAATGCAAGACGAGCCTGCATTGAAGTCACTGCAGGGATATCCGGCCTTATTTCGAGTCAGGGCATCGCGGTGTCCATTCCACCTGAGGCCGCAAACTCAGGGTCCCTCTCACATACCTAGAGCTGAGAGAAGCCTCCTCTTGAGGTGCTTGTGGTAAGTTGGTATTCCTCAGGAGTCGAAGCCAGGAACTAACCTCTCATCTCGTGTTGATTCTTGGTCCACGGAGCTCTTTCGTGTTGCTACAGTGACCTCAGGATCCCTCTAGCCTTGAAACAGTGTTCTTGGGGTTTCTCTGGAGTGCCATCAAGGAAATCAAGGCTCCTTTCATGTGTGATGTGCAACACAGAATTGCTCTGCACGCAGTGCAGGGGAATCGGGCCTCATCTCGCGGCGAGGGGGAAGTCTCATGGTTTTTCTCAAGTTGCGGCGGGAACCTGGGGTATATTCTCGAGTTACGACGGGGATGGCCCTTCCACCCACGTGTTTCTTCAGTGACGTCAGGACTCCTGCCTAGTTGCGAGGGACAACTCTGGATTCTCCTCGAGGCTTGGCAGGGCAATTGGGACGCCTCTCCAGCTGAGGCGGGAGACCAAGTGTCCCTTTCCAAGTGCCACAGGAATCCTGGGTCTCCTATCAAGTTTCACGAGGAGTCAGGCATCGTCTCCTTTGGAGGCACTGATCTCCGCGTACCTCTGGAGTTTTCAAAGGATGTGAGGCTATCGGTCGCGATGAGGTGGGGAACTAAGTCTTTCTCTGTGCTTTCCACAGGGGATTCAGACATCCTTTCGTCCTGGGAGATGCAAGACGAGCCTGCATTCAAGTCACTGCAGGGATATCCGGCCTTATTTCGAGTCAGGGCATCGCGGTGTCCATTCCACTTGAGGCCGCAAACTCAGGGTCCCTCTCACATACCTAGAGCTGAGAGAAGCCTCCTCTTGAGGTGCTTGTGGTAAGGTGGTATTCCTCTGGAGACGAATCCAGGGACTAACCTCTCTTTTCGAGTTGATTTTTGGTCCACAGAGTTCTTTCGTGTTGCTACAGTGACCTCAGGATCCCTCTATCCTTGAAACAGTGTTCTTGGGGTTTCTCTGGAGTGCCATCAAGGAAATCAAGGCTCCTTTCATGTGTGATGTGCAAGACGGAATTGCTCTGCACGCAGTACAGGGGAATCGGGCCTCATCTCGCATCGAGGGGGAAGTCTCATGGTTTTTCTCGATTTGCGGCAGGAACCTGGGGTATATTCTCGAGTTACGACGGGGATGGCCCTTCCACCCACGTGTTTGTTCAGCCACGTCAGGACTCCTGCCTAGTTGCGAGGGACAACTTGGGATTCTCCTCGAGGCTTGGCAGGGCAATTGGAACGCCTCTCCAGCTGAGGCGGGAGACCAAGGGTCTCTTTCCACGTGCCACAGGAATCCTGGGACTCCTATCAAGTTTCACGAGGAGTCAGGCATCGTCTCCTTTGGAGGCACTGATCTCCGCGTACCTCTGGAGTTTTCAAAGGATGTGAGGCCTCCGGTCGCGATGAGGTGGGAACTAGGTGTTTCTCTGTGGTCTCCACAGGGGATTCAGACATCCTTTCATCTTGGGAGATGCAAGACGAGCCTGCATTCAAGTCACTGCAGGGATATCCAGCCTTATTTCGCGTCAGGGCATCGCGGTGTCCATTCCACTTGAGGCCGCAAACTCAGGGTCCCTCTCACATACCTAGAGCTGAGAGAAGCCTCCTCTTGAGGTGCTTGTGGTAAGGTGGTATTTCTCTGGAGTCGAAGCCAGGGACTAACCTCTCATCTCGAGTTGATTTTTGGTCCACGGAGCTCTTTCGTGTTGCTACAGTGACCTCAGGATCCCTCTAGCCTTGAAACAGTGTTCTTGGGGTTTCTCTGGAGTGCCATCAAGGAAATCAAGGCTCCTTTCATGTGTGATGTGCAACACGGAATTGCTCTGCATGCAGTGCAGTGGAATCGGGCCTCATCTCGCGGCGAGGGGGAAGTCTCATGGTTTTTCTCGAGTTGCGGCGGGAACCTGGGGTATATTCTCGAGTTACGACGGGGATGGCCCTTCCACCCACGTGTTTCTTCAGCGACGTCAGGACTCCTGCCTAGTTGCGAGGGACAGCTCTGGATTCTCCTCGAGGCTTGGCAGGGCAATTGGGACGCCTCTCCAGCTGAGGCGGGAGACCAAGTGTCCCTTTCCAAGTGCCACAGGAATCCTGGGACTCCTATCAAGTTTCACGAGGAGTCAGGCATCGTCTCCTTTGGAGGCACTGATCTCCGCTTACCTCTGGAGTTTTCAAAGGATGTGAGGCTATCGGTCGCGATGAGGTGGGGACTAAGTCTTTCTCTGTGCATTCCACAGGGGATTCAGACATCCTTTCGTCCTGGGAGATGCAAGACGAGCCTGCATTGAAGTCACTGCAGGGATATCCGGCCTTATTTCGAGTCAGGGCATCGCGGTGTCCATTCCATTTGAGGCCGCAAACTCAGGGTCCCTCTCACATACCTAGAGCTGAGAGAAGCCTCCTCTTGAGGTGCTTGTGGTAAGGTGGTATTCCTCTGGAGTCGAAGCCAGGGACTAACCTCTCATCTCGTGTTGATTCTTGGTCCACGGAGCTCTTTCGTGTTGCTACAGTGACCTCAGGATCCCTCTAGCCTTGAAACAGTGTTCTTGGGGTTTCTCTGGAGTGCCATCAAGGAAATCAAGGCTCCTTTCATGTGTGATGTGCAACACGGAATTGCTCTGCACGCAGTGCAGGGGAATCGGGCCTAATCTCGCGGCGAGGGGGAAGTCTCATGGTTTTTCTCGAGTTGCGGCGGGAACCTGGGGTATATTCTCGAGTTACGACGGGGATGGCCCTTCCACACACGTGTTTGTTCAGCCACGTCAGGACTCTTGCCTAGTTGCGAGACACAACTCGGGATTCTCCTCGAGGCTTGGAAAGGCAATTGGGACGCCTCTCCAGCTGAGGCGGGAGACCAAGGGTCCCTTTCCACGTGCCACAGGAATCCTGGGACTCCTATCAAGTTTCACGAGGAGTCAGGCATCGTCTCCTTTGGAGGCACTGATCTCCGCGTACCTCTGGAGTTTTCAAAGGATGTGAGGCTTCCGGTCGCGATGAGGTGGGGAACTAGGTCTTTCTCTGTGGTCTCCACAGGGGATTCAGACATCCTTTCATCTTGGGAGATGCAAGACGAGCCTGCATTCAAGTCAATGCAGGGATATCCAGCCTTATTTCGCGTCAGGGCATCGCGGTGTCCATTCCACTTGAGGCCGCAAACTCAGGGTCCCTCTCACATACCTAGAGCTGAGAGAAGCCTCCTCTTGAGGTGCTTGTGGTAAGGTAGTATTCCTCTGGAGTCGAAGCCAGGGACTAACCTCTCATCTCGAGTTGATTTTTGGCCCACGGAGCTCTTTCGTGTTGCTACAGTGACCTCAGGATCCCCCTAGCCTTGAAACAGTGTTCTTGGGGTTTCTCTGGAGTGCCATGAAGGAAATCAAGGCTCCTTTCATGTGTGATGTGCAACACAGAATTGCTCTGCACGCAGTGCAGGGGAATCGGGCCTCATCTCGCGGCGAGGGGGAAGTCTCATGGTTTTTCTCGAGTTGCGGCGGGAACCTGGGGTATATTCTCGAGTTACGACGGGGATGGCCCTTCCACCCACGTGTTTCTTCAGCGACGTCAGGACTCCTGCCTAGTTGCGAGGGACAACTTGGGATTCTCCTCGAGGCTTGGCAGGGCAATTGGGACGCCTCTCCAGCTGAGACGGGAGATCAAGGGTCCTTTTCCACGTGCCACAGGAATCCTGGGTCTCCTATCAAGTTTCACGAGGAGTCAGGCATCGTCTCCTTTGGAGGCACTGATCTCCGCATACCTCTGGAGTTTTCAAAGGATTTGAGGCCTCCTGTCGCGATGAGGTGGGGAACTAGGTCTTTCTCTGTGGTCTCCACAGGGGATTCAGACACACTTTCGTCTTCGGAGATGCAAGACGAGCCTGTATTCCAGTCACTGCAGGGATATCCGGCCTTATTTCGCGTCAGGGCATCGCGGTGTCCATTCCACTTGAGGCCGCAAACTCAGGGTCCCTCTCACATACCTAGAGCTGGGAGAAGCCTCCTCTTGAGGTGCTTGTGGTAAGGTGGTATTCCTCTGGAGTCGAAGCCAGGGACTAACCTCTCATCTCGAGTTGATTTTTGGTCCACGGAGCTCTTTCGTGTTGCTACAGTGACCTCAGGATCCCTCTAGCCTTGAAACAGTGTTCTTGGGGTTTCTCTGGAGTGCCATCTAGGAAATCAAGGCTCCTTTCATGTGTGATGTGCAACACAGAATTGCTCTGCACGCAGTGCAGGGGAATCGGGCCTCATCTCGCGGCGAGGGGGAAGTCTCATGGTTTTTCTCGAGTTGCGGCGGGAGCCTGGGGTATATTCTCGAGTTACGACGGGGATGGCCCTTCCACCCACGTGTTTCTTCAGCGACGTCAGGACTCCTGCCTAGTTGCGAGGGACAACTCTGGATTCTCCTCGATGCTTGGCAGGGCAATTGGGACGCCTCTCCCGCTGAGGCGGGAGACCATGTGTCCCTTTCCAAGTGCCACAGGAATCCTGGGACTCCTATCAAGTTTCACGAGGAGTCAGGCATCGTCTCCTTTGGAGGCACTGATCTCCGCTTACCTCTGGAGTTTTCAAAGGATGTGAGGCTATCGGTCGCGATGAGGTGGGGACTAAGTCTTTCTCTGTGCATTCCACAGGGGATTCAGACATCCTTTCGTCCTGGGAGATGCAAGACGAGCCTGCATTGAAGTCACTGCAGGGATATCCGGCCTTATTTCGAGTCAGGGCATCGCGGTGTCCATTCCACTTGAGGCCGCAAACTCAGGGTCCCTCTCACATACCTAGAGCTGAGAGAAGCCTCCTCTTGAGGTGCTTGTGGTAAGGTGGTATTCCTCTGGAGTCGAAGCCAGGGACTAACCTCTCATCTCGTGTTGATTCTTGGTCCACGGAGCTCTTTCGTGTTGCTACAGTGACCTCAGGATCCCTCTAGCCTTGAAACAGTGTTCTTGGGGTTTCTCTGGAGAGCCATCAAGGAAATCAAGGCTCCTTTCATGTGTGATGTGCAACACGGAATTGCTCTGCACGCAGTGCAGGGGAATCGGGCCTCATCTCGCGGCGAGGGGGAAGTCTCATGGTTTTTCTCGAGTTGCGGCGGGAACCTGGGGTATATTCTCGAGTTACGACGGGGATGGCCCTTCCACACACGTGTTTGTTCAGCCACGTCAGGACTCTTGCCTAGTTGCGAGACACAACTCGGGATTCTCCTCGAGGCTTGGAAAGGCAATTGGGACGCCTCTCCAGCTGAGGCGGGAGACCAAGGGTCCCTTTCCACGTGCCACAGGAATCCTGGGACTCCTATCAAGTTTCACGAGGAGTCAGGCATCGTCTCCTTTGGAGGCACTGATCTCCGCGTACCTCTGGAGTTTTCAAAGGATGTGAGGCTTCCGGTCGCGATGAGGTGGGGAACTAGGTCTTTCTCTGTGGTCTCCACAGGGGATTCAGACATCCTTTCATCATGGGAGATGCAAGACGAGCCTGCATTCAAGTCACTGCAGGGATATCCAGCCTTATTTCGCGTCAGGGCATCGCGGTGTCCATTCCACTTGAGGCCGCAAACTCAGGGTCCCTCTCACATACCTAGAGCTGAGAGAAGCCTCCTCTTGAGGTGCTTGTGGTAAGGTAGTATTCCTCTGGAGTCGAAGCCAGGGACTAACCTCTCATCTCGTGTTGATTTTTGGCCCACGGAGCTCTTTCGTGTTGCTACAGTGACCTCAGGATCCCTCTAGCCTTGAAACAGTGTTCTTGGGGTTTCTCTGGAGTGCCATCAAGGAAATCAAGGCTCCTTTCATGTGTGATGTGCAACACAGAATTGCTCTGCACGCAGTGCAGGGGAATCGGGCCTCATCTCGCGGCGAGGGGGAAGTCTCATGGTTTTTCTCGAGTTGCGGCGGGAACCTGGGGTATATTCTCGAGTTACGACGGGGATGGCCCTTCCACACACGTGTGTGTTCAGCCATGTCAGGACTCCTGCCTAGTTGCGAGGGACAACTCGGGATTCTGCTCGAGGCTTTGCAGGGCAATTGGGACGCCTCTCCAGCTGAGACGGGAGACCAAGGTTCCCTTTCCACGTGCCACAGGAATCCTGGGACTCCTATCAAGTTTCACGAGGAGTCAGGCATCGTCTCCTTTGGAGGCACTGATCTCCGCATACCTCTGGAGTTTTCAAAGGATTTGAGGCCTCCTGTCGCGATGAGGTGGGGAACTAGGTCTTTCTCTGTGGTCTCCACAGGGGTTTCAGACACCCTTTCGTCTTGGGAGATGCAAGACGAGCCTGCATTCCAGTCACTGCAGGGATATCCGGCCTTATTTCGAGTCAGGGCATCGCGGTGTCCATTCCACTTGAGGCCGCAAACTCAGGGTCCCTCTCACATACCTAGAGCTGAGAGAAGCCTCCTCTTGAGGTGCTTGTGGTAAGGTGGTATTCCTCTGGAGTCGAAGCCAGGGACTAACCTCTCATCTCGAGTTGATTTTTGGTCCACGGAGATCTTTCGTGTTGCTACAGTGACCTCAGGATCCCTCTAGCCTTGAAACAGTGTTCTTGGGGTTTCTCTGGAGTGCCATGAAGGAAATCAAGGCTCCTTTCATGTGTGATGTGCAACACAGAATTGCTCTGCACGCAGTGCAGGGGAATCGGGCCTCATCTCGCGGCGAGGGGGAAGTCTCATGGTTTTTCTCGAGTTGCGGCGGGAACCTGGGGTATATTCTCGAGTTACGACGGGGATGGCCCTTCCACCCACGTGTGTGTTCAGCCACGTCAGGACTCTTGCCTAGTTGCGAGACACAACTCTGGATTCTCCTCGAGGCTTTGCAAGGCAATTGGGACGCCTCTCCAGCTGAGGCGGGAGACCAAGGGTCCCTTTCCACGTGCCACAGGAATCCTGGGTGTCCTATCAAGTTTCACGAGGAGTCAGGCATCGTCTCCTTTGGAGCCACTGATCTCCGCGTACCTCTGGAGTTTTCAAAGGATGTGAGGCCTCCGGTCGCGATGAGGTGGGGAACTAGGTCTTTCTCTGTGGTCTCCACAGGGGATTCAGACATCCTTTCATCTTGGGAGATGCAAGACGAGCCTGCATTCAAGTCACTGCAGGGATATTCAGCCTTATTTCGCGTCAGGGCATCGCGGTGTCCATTCCACATGAGGCCGCAAACTCAGGGTCCCTCTCACATACCTAGAGCTGAGAGAAGCCTCCTCTTGAGGTGCTTGTGGTAAGGTGGTATTCGTCTGGAGTCGAAGCCAGGGACTAACCTCTCATCTCAAGTTGATTTTTGGCCCACGGAGCTCTTTCGTGTTGCTACAGTGACCTCAGGATCCCTCTAGCCTTGAAACAGTGTTCTTGGGGTTTCTCTGGAGTGCCATCAAGGAAATCAAGGCTCCTTTCATGTGTGATGTGCAACACGGAATTGCTCTGCACGCAGTGCAGGGGAATCGGGCCTCATCTCGCGGCGAGGGGGAAGTCTCATGGTTTTTCTCGAGTTGCGGCGGGAACCTGGGGTATATTCTCGAGTTACGACGGGGATGGCCCTTCCACACACGTGTTTCTTCAGCGACGTCAGGACTCCTGCCTAGTTGCGAGGGACAACTCTGGATTCTCCTCGAGGCTTGGCAGGGCAATTGGGACGCCTCTCCAGCTGAGGCGGGAGACCAAGGGTCCCTTTCCACGTGCCACAGGAATCCTGGGACTCCTATCAAGTTTCACGAGGAGTCAGGCATCGTCTCCTTTGGAGGCACTGATCTCCGCGTACCTCTGGAGTTTTCAAAGGATGTGAGGCCTCTGGTCGCGATGAGGTGGGGAACTAGGTGTTTCTCTGTGGTCTCCACAGGGGATTCAGACATCCTTTCGTCTTGGGAGATGCAAGACGAGCCTGCATTGAAGTCACTGCAGGGATATCCGGCCTTATTTCGAGTCAGGGCATCGCGGTGTCCATTCCACTTGAGGCCGCAAACTCAGGGTCCCTCTCACATACCTAGAGCTGAGAGAAGCCTCCTCTTGAGGTGCTTGTGGTAAGGTGGTATTCCTCTGGAGTCGAAGCCCGGGACTAACCTCTCTTTTCGAGTTGATTTTTGGTCCACAGAGTTCTTTCGTGTTGCTACAGTGACCTCAGGATCCCTCTATCCTTGAAACAGTGTTCTTGGGGTTTCTCTGGAGTGCCATGAAGGAAATCAAGGCTCCTTTCATGTGTGATGTGCAAGACGGAATTGCTCTGCACGCAGTACAGGGGAATCGGGCCTCATCTCGCATCGAGGGGGAAGTCTCATGGTTTTTCTCGATTTGCGGCAGGAACCTGGGGTATATTCTCGAGTTACGACGGGGATGGCCCTTCCACCCACGTGTTTGTTCAGCCACGTCAGGACTCCTGCCTAGTTGCGAGGGACAACTTGGGATTCTCCTCGAGGCTTGGCAGGGCAATTGGAACGCCTCTCCAGCTGAGGCGGGAGACCAAGGGTCTCTTTCCACGTGCCACAGGAATCCTGGGACTCCTATCAAGTTTCACGAGGAGTCAGGCATCGTCTCCTTTGGAGGCACTGATCTCCGCGTACCTCTGGAGTTTTCAAAGGATGTGAGGCCTCCGGTCGCGATGAGGTGGGAACTAGGTGTTTCTCTGTGGTCTCCACAGGGGATTCAGACATCCTTTCATCTTGGGAGATGCAAGACGAGCCTGCGTTCAAGTCACTGCAGGGATATCCAGCCTTATTTCGCGTCAGGGCATCGCGGTGTCCATTCCACTTGAGGCCGCAAACTCAGGGTCCCTCTCACATACCTAGAGCTGAGAGAAGCCTCCTCTTGAGGTGCTTGTGGTAAGGTGGTATTTCTCTGGAGTCGAAGCCAGGGACTAACCTCTCATCTCGAGTTGATTTTTGGTCCACGGAGCTCTTTCGTGTTGCTACAGTGACCTCAGGATCCCTCTAGCCTTGAAACAGTGTTCTTGGGGTTTCTCTGGAGTGCCATCAAGGAAATCAAGGCTCCTTTCATGTGTGATGTGCAACACGGAATTGCTCTGCATGCAGTGCAGTGGAATCGGGCCTCATCTCGCGGCGAGGGGGAAGTCTCATGGTTTTTCTCGAGTTGCGGCGGGAACCTGGGGTATATTCTCGAGTTACGACGGGGATGGCCCTTCCACCCACGTGTTTCTTCAGCGACGTCAGGACTCCTGCCTAGTTGCGAGGGACAGCTCTGGATTCTCCTCGAGGCTTGGCAGGGCAATTGGGACGCCTCTCCAGCTGAGGCGGGAGACCAAGTGTCCCTTTCCAAGTGCCACAGGAATCCTGGGACTCCTATCAAGTTTCACGAGGAGTCAGGCATCGTCTCCTTTGGAGGCACTGATCTCCGCGTACCTCTGGAGTTTTCAAAGGATGTGAGGCTATCGGTCGCGATGAGGTGGGGACTAAGTCTTTCTCTGTGCATTCCACAGGGGATTCAGACATCCTTTCGTCCTGGGAGATGCAAGACGAGCCTGCATTGAAGTCACTGCAGGGATATCCGGCCTTATTTCGAGTCAGGGCATCGCGGTGTCCATTCCATTTGAGGCCGCAAACTCAGGGTCCCTCTCACATACCTAGAGCTGAGAGAAGCCTCCTCTTGAGGTGCTTGTGGTAAGGTGGTATTCCTCTGGAGTCGAAGCCAGGGACTAACCTCTCATCTCGTGTTGATTCTTGGTCCACGGAGCTCTTTCGTGTTGCTACAGTGACCTCAGGATCCCTCTAGCCTTGAAACAGTGTTCTTGGGGTTTCTCTGGAGAGCCATGAAGGAAATCAAGGCTCCTTTCATGTGTGATGTGCAACACGGAATTGCTCTGCACGCAGTGCAGGGGAATCGGGCCTAATCTCGCGGCGAGGGGGAAGTCTCATGGTTTTTCTCGAGTTGCGGCGGGAACCTGGGGTATATTCTCGAGTTACGACGGGGATGGCCCTTCCACACACGTGTTTGTTCAGCCACGTCAGGACTCTTGCCTAGTTGCGAGACACAACTCGGGATTCTCCTCGAGGCTTGGAAAGGCAATTGGGACGCCTCTCCAGCTGAGGCGGGAGACCAAGGGTCCCTTTCCACGTGCCACAGGAATCCTGGGACTCCTATCAAGTTTCACGAGGAGTCAGGCATCGTCTCCTTTGGAGGCACTGATCTCCGCGTACCTCTGGAGTTTTCAAAGGATGTGAGGCTTCCGGTCGCGATGAGGTGGGGAACTAGGTCTTTCTCTGTGGTCTCCACAGGGGATTCAGACATCCTTTCATCTTGGGAGATGCAAGACGAGCCTGCATTCAAGTCAATGCAGGGATATCCAGCCTTATTTCGCGTCAGGGCATCGCGGTGTCCATTCCACTTGAGGCCGCAAACTCAGGGTCCCTCTCACATACCTAGAGCTGAGAGAAGCCTCCTCTTGAGGTGCTTGTGGTAAGGTAGTATTCCTCTGGAGTCGAAGCCAGGGACTAACCTCTCATCTCGAGTTGATTTTTGGCCCACGGAGCTCTTTCGTGTTGCTACAGTGACCTCAGGATCCCTCTAGCCTTGAAACAGTGTTCTTGGGGTTTCTCTGGAGTGCCATGAAGGAAATCAAGGCTCCTTTCATGTGTGATGTGCAACACAGAATTGCTCTGCACGCAGTGCAGGGGAATCGGGCCTCATCTCGCGGCGAGGGGGAAGTCTCATGGTTTTTCTCGAGTTGCGGCGGGAACCTGGGGTATATTCTCGAGTTACGACGGGGATGGCCCTTCCACCCACGTGTTTCTTCAGCGACGTCAGGACTCCTGCCTAGTTGCGAGGGACAACTCTGGATTCTCCTCGAGGCTTGGCAGGGCAATTGGGACGCCTCTCCAGCTGAGGCGGGAGACCAAGTGTCCCTTTCCAAGTGCCACAGGAATCCTGGGTCTCCTATCAAGTTTCACGAGGAGTCAGGCATCGTCTCCTTTGGAGGCACTGATCTCCGCGTACCTCTGGAGTTTTCAAAGGATGTGAGGCTATCGGTCGCGATGAGGTGGGGAACTAAGTCTTTCTCTGTGCTTTCCACAGGGGATTCAGACATCCTTTCGTCCTGGGAGATGCAAGACGAGCCTGCATTCAAGTCACTGCAGGGATATCCGGCCTTATTTCGAGTCAGGGCATCGCGGTGTCCATTCCACTTGAGGCCGCAAACTCAGGGTCCCTCTCACATACCTAGAGCTGAGAGAAGCCTCCTCTTGAGGTGCTTGTGGTAAGGTGGTATTCCTCTGGAGACGAATCCAGGGACTAACCTCTCTTTTCGAGTTGATTTTTGGTCCACAGAGTTCTTTCGTGTTGCTACAGTGACCTCAGGATCCCTCTATCCTTGAAACAGTGTTCTTGGGGTTTCTCTGGAGTGCCATGAAGGAAATCAAGGCTCCTTTCATGTGTGATGTGCAAGACGGAATTGCTCTGCACGCAGTACAGGGGAATCGGGCCTCATCTCGCATCGAGGGGGAAGTCTCATGGTTTTTCTCGATTTGCGGCAGGAACCTGGGGTATATTCTCGAGTTACGACGGGGATGGCCCTTCCACCCACGTGTTTGTTCAGCCACGTCAGGACTCCTGCCTAGTTGCGAGGGACAACTTGGGATTCTCCTCGAGGCTTGGCAGGGCAATTGGAACGCCTCTCCAGCTGAGGCGGGAGACCAAGGGTCTCTTTCCACGTGCCACAGGAATCCTGGGACTCCTATCAAGTTTCACGAGGAGTCAGGCATCGTCTCCTTTGGAGGCACTGATCTCCGCGTACCTCTGGAGTTTTCAAAGGATGTGAGGCCTCCGGTCGCGATGAGGTGGGAACTAGGTGTTTCTCTGTGGTCTCCACAGGGGATTCAGACATCCTTTCATCTTGGGAGATGCAAGACGAGCCTGCGTTCAAGTCACTGCAGGGATATCCAGCCTTATTTCGCGTCAGGGCATCGCGGTGTCCATTCCACTTGAGGCCGCAAACTCAGGGTCCCTCTCACATACCTAGAGCTGAGAGAAGCCTCCTCTTGAGGTGCTTGTGGTAAGGTGGTATTTCTCTGGAGTCGAAGCCAGGGACTAACCTCTCATCTCGAGTTGATTTTTGGTCCACGGAGCTCTTTCGTGTTGCTACAGTGACCTCAGGATCCCTCTAGCCTTGAAACAGTGTTCTTGGGGTTTCTCTGGAGTGCCATCAAGGAAATCAAGGCTCCTTTCATGTGTGATGTGCAACACGGAATTGCTCTGCATGCAGTGCAGTGGAATCGGGCCTCATCTCGCGGCGAGGGGGAAGTCTCATGGTTTTTCTCGAGTTGCGGCGGGAACCTGGGGTATATTCTCGAGTTACGACGGGGATGGCCCTTCCACCCACGTGTTTCTTCAGCGACGTCAGGACTCCTGCCTAGTTGCGAGGGACAGCTCTGGATTCTCCTCGAGGCTTGGCAGGGCAATTGGGACGCCTCTCCAGCTGAGGCGGGAGACCAAGTGTCCCTTTCCAAGTGCCACAGGAATCCTGGGACTCCTATCAAGTTTCACGAGGAGTCAGGCATCGTCTCCTTTGGAGGCACTGATCTCCGCTTACCTCTGGAGTTTTCAAAGGATGTGAGGCTATCGGTCGCGATGAGGTGGGGACTAAGTCTTTCTCTGTGCATTCCACAGGGGATTCAGACATCCTTTCGTCCTGGGAGATGCAAGACGAGCCTGCATTGAAGTCACTGCAGGGATATCCGGCCTTATTTCGAGTCAGGGCATCGCGGTGTCCATTCCATTTGAGGCCGCAAACTCAGGGTCCCTCTCACATACCTAGAGCTGAGAGAAGCCTCCTCTTGAGGTGCTTGTGGTAATGTGGTATTCCTCTGGAGTCGAAGCCAGGGACTAACCTCTCATCTCGTGTTGATTCTTGGTCCACGGAGCTCTTTCGTGTTGCTACAGTGACCTCAGGATCCCTCTAGCCTTGAAACAGTGTTCTTGGGGTTTCTCTGGAGAGCCATCAAGGAAATCAAGGCTCCTTTCATGTGTGATGTGCAACACGGAATTGCTCTGCACGCAGTGCAGGGGAATCGGGCCTAATCTCGCGGCGAGGGGGAAGTCTCATGGTTTTTCTCGAGTTGCGGCGGGAACCTGGGGTATATTCTCGAGTTACGACGGGGATGGCCCTTCCACACACGTGTTTGTTCAGCCACGTCAGGACTCTTGCCTAGTTGCGAGACACAACTCGGGATTCTCCTCGAGGCTTGGAAAGGCAATTGGGACGCCTCTCCAGCTGAGGCGGGAGACCAAGGGTCCCTTTCCACGTGCCACAGGAATCCTGGGACTCCTATCAAGTTTCACGAGGAGTCAGGCATCGTCTCCTTTGGAGGCACTGATCTCCGCGTACCTCTGGAGTTTTCAAAGGATGTGAGGCTTCCGGTCGCGATGAGGTGGGGAACTAGGTCTTTCTCTGTGGTCTCCACAGGGGATTCAGACATCCTTTCATCTTGGGAGATGCAAGACGAGCCTGCATTCAAGTCAATGCAGGGATATCCAGCCTTATTTCGCGTCAGGGCATCGCGGTGTCCATTCCACTTGAGGCCGCAAACTCAGGGTCCCTCTCACATACCTAGAGCTGAGAGAAGCCTCCTCTTGAGGTGCTTGTGGTAAGGTAGTATTCCTCTGGAGTCGAAGCCAGGGACTAACCTCTCATCTCGAGTTGATTTTTGGCCCACGGAGCTCTTTCGTGTTGCTACAGTGACCTCAGGATCCCTCTAGCCTTGAAACAGTGTTCTTGGGGTTTCTCTGGAGTGCCATGAAGGAAATCAAGGCTCCTTTCATGTGTGATGTGCAACACAGAATTGCTCTGCACGCAGTGCAGGGGAATCGGGCCTCATCTCGCAGCGAGGGGGAAGTCTCATGGTTTTTCTCGAGTTGCGGCGGGAACCTGGGGTATATTCTCGAGTTACGACGGGGATGGCCCTTCCACCCACGTGTTTCTTCAGCGACGTCAGGACTCCTGCCTAGTTGCGAGGGACAACTCTGGATTCTCCTCGAGGCTTGGCAGGGCAATTGGGACGCCTCTCCAGCTGAGACGGGAGATCAAGGGTCCTTTTCCACGTGCCACAGGAATCCTGGGTCTCCTATCAAGTTTCACGAGGAGTCAGGCATCGTCTCCTTTGGAGGCACTGATCTCCGCATACCTCTGGAGTTTTCAAAGGATTTGAGGCCTCCTGTCGCGATGAGGTGGGGAACTAGGTCTTTCTCTGTGGTCTCCACAGGGGATTCAGACACACTTTCGTCTTCGGAGATGCAAGACGAGCCTGTATTCCAGTCACTGCAGGGATATCCGGCCTTATTTCGCGTCAGGGCATCGCGGTGTCCATTCCACTTGAGGCCGCAAACTCAGGGTCCCTCTCACATACCTAGAGCTGGGAGAAGCCTCCTCTTGAGGTGCTTGTGGTAAGGTGGTATTCCTCTGGAGTCGAAGCCAGGGACTAACCTCTCATCTCGAGTTGATTTTTGGTCCACGGAGCTCTTTCGTGTTGCTACAGTGACCTCAGGATCCCTCTAGCCTTGAAACAGTGTTCTTGGGGTTTCTCTGGAGTGCCATCTAGGAAATCAAGGCTCCTTTCATGTGTGATGTGCAACACAGAATTGCTCTGCACGCAGTGCAGGGGAATCGGGCCTCATCTCGCGGCGAGGGGGAAGTCTCATGGTTTTTCTCGAGTTGCGGCGGGAGCCTGGGGTATATTCTCGAGTTACGACGGGGATGGCCCTTCCACCCACGTGTTTCTTCAGCGACGTCAGGACTCCTGCCTAGTTGCGAGGGACAACTCTGGATTCTCCTCGATGCTTGGCAGGGCAATTGGGACGCCTCTCCCGCTGAGGCGGGAGACCATGTGTCCCTTTCCAAGTGCCACAGGAATCCTGGGACTCCTATCAAGTTTCACGAGGAGTCAGGCATCGTCTCCTTTGGAGGCACTGATCTCCGCTTACCTCTGGAGTTTTCAAAGGATGTGAGGCTATCGGTCGCGATGAGGTGGGGACTAAGTCTTTCTCTGTGCATTCCACAGGGGATTCAGACATCCTTTCGTCCTGGGAGATGCAAGACGAGCCTGCATTGAAGTCACTGCAGGGATATCCGGCCTTATTTCGAGTCAGGGCATCGCGGTGTCCATTCCACTTGAGGCCGCAAACTCAGGGTCCCTCTCACATACCTAGAGCTGAGAGAAGCCTCCTCTTGAGGTGCTTGTGGTAAGGTGGTATTCCTCTGGAGTCGAAGCCAGGGACTAACCTCTCATCTCGTGTTGATTCTTGGTCCACGGAGCTCTTTCGTGTTGCTACAGTGACCTCAGGATCCCTCTAGCCTTGAAACAGTGTTCTTGGGGTTTCTCTGGAGAGCCATCAAGGAAATCAAGGCTCCTTTCATGTGTGATGTGCAACACGGAATTGCTCTGCACGCAGTGCAGGGGAATCGGGCCTCATCTCGCGGCGAGGGGGAAGTCTCATGGTTTTTCTCGAGTTGCGGCGGGAACCTGGGGTATATTCTCGAGTTACGACGGGGATGGCCCTTCCACACACGTGTTTGTTCAGCCACGTCAGGACTCTTGCCTAGTTGCGAGACACAACTCGGGATTCTCCTCGAGGCTTGGAAAGGCAATTGGGACGCCTCTCCAGCTGAGGCGGGAGACCAAGGGTCCCTTTCCACGTGCCACAGGAATCCTGGGACTCCTATCAAGTTTCACGAGGAGTCAGGCATCGTCTCCTTTGGAGGCACTGATCTCCGCGTACCTCTGGAGTTTTCAAAGGATGTGAGGCTTCCGGTCGCGATGAGGTGGGGAACTAGGTCTTTCTCTGTGGTCTCCACAGGGGATTCAGACATCCTTTCATCATGGGAGATGCAAGACGAGCCTGCATTCAAGTCACTGCAGGGATATCCAGCCTTATTTCGCGTCAGGGCATCGCGGTGTCCATTCCACTTGAGGCCGCAAACTCAGGGTCCCTCTCACATACCTAGAGCTGAGAGAAGCCTCCTCTTGAGGTGCTTGTGGTAAGGTAGTATTCCTCTGGAGTCGAAGCCAGGGACTAACCTCTCATCTCGTGTTGATTTTTGGCCCACGGAGCTCTTTCGTGTTGCTACAGTGACCTCAGGATCCCTCTAGCCTTGAAACAGTGTTCTTGGGGTTTCTCTGGAGTGCCATCAAGGAAATCAAGGCTCCTTTCATGTGTGATGTGCAACACAGAATTGCTCTGCACGCAGTGCAGGGGAATCGGGCCTCATCTCGCGGCGAGGGGGAAGTCTCATGGTTTTTCTCGAGTTGCGGCGGGAACCTGGGGTATATTCTCGAGTTACGACGGGGATGGCCCTTCCACACACGTGTGTGTTCAGCCATGTCAGGACTCCTGCCTAGTTGCGAGGGACAACTCGGGATTCTGCTCGAGGCTTTGCAGGGCAATTGGGACGCCTCTCCAGCTGAGACGGGAGACCAAGGTTCCCTTTCCACGTGCCACAGGAATCCTGGGACTCCTATCAAGTTTCACGAGGAGTCAGGCATCGTCTCCTTTGGAGGCACTGATCTCCGCATACCTCTGGAGTTTTCAAAGGATTTGAGGCCTCCTGTCGCGATGAGGTGGGGAACTAGGTCTTTCTCTGTGGTCTCCACAGGGGTTTCAGACACCCTTTCGTCTTGGGAGATGCAAGACGAGCCTGCATTCCAGTCACTGCAGGGATATCCGGCCTTATTTCGAGTCAGGGCATCGCGGTGTCCATTCCATTTGAGGCCGCAAACTCAGGGTCCCTCTCACATACCTAGAGCTGAGAGAAGCCTCCTCTTGAGGTGCTTGTGGTAAGGTGGTATTCCTCTGGAGTCGAAGCCAGGGACTAACCTCTCATCTCGAGTTGATTTTTGGTCCACGGAGATCTTTCGTGTTGCTACAGTGACCTCAGGATCCCTCTAGCCTTGAAACAGTGTTCTTGGGGTTTCTCTGGAGTGCCATGAAGGAAATCAAGGCTCCTTTCATGTGTGATGTGCAACACAGAATTGCTCTGCACGCAGTGCAGGGGAATCGGGCCTCATCTCGCGGCGAGGGGGAAGTCTCATGGTTTTTCTCGAGTTGCGGCGGGAACCTGGGGTATATTCTCGAGTTACGACGGGGATGGCCCTTCCACCCACGTGTGTGTTCAGCCACGTCAGGACTCTTGCCTAGTTGCGAGACACAACTCTGGATTCTCCTCGAGGCTTTGCAAGGCAATTGGGACGCCTCTCCAGCTGAGGCGGGAGACCAAGGGTCCCTTTCCACGTGCCACAGGAATCCTGGGTGTCCTATCAAGTTTCACGAGGAGTCAGGCATCGTCTCCTTTGGAGCCACTGATCTCCGCGTACCTCTGGAGTTTTCAAAGGATGTGAGGCCTCCGGTCGCGATGAGGTGGGGAACTAGGTCTTTCTCTGTGGTCTCCACAGGGGATTCAGACATCCTTTCATCTTGGGAGATGCAAGACGAGCCTGCATTCAAGTCACTGCAGGGATATTCAGCCTTATTTCGCGTCAGGGCATCGCGGTGTCCATTCCACATGAGGCCGCAAACTCAGGGTCCCTCTCACATACCTAGAGCTGAGAGAAGCCTCCTCTTGAGGTGCTTGTGGTAAGGTGGTATTCGTCTGGAGTCGAAGCCAGGGACTAACCTCTCATCTCAAGTTGATTTTTGGCCCACGGAGCTCTTTCGTGTTGCTACAGTGACCTCAGGATCCCTCTAGCCTTGAAACAGTGTTCTTGGGGTTTCTCTGGAGTGCCATCAAGGAAATCAAGGCTCCTTTCATGTGTGATGTGCAACACGGAATTGCTCTGCACGCAGTGCAGGGGAATCGGGCCTCATCTCGCGGCGAGGGGGAAGTCTCATGGTTTTTCTCGAGTTGCGGCGGGAACCTGGGGTATATTCTCGAGTTACGACGGGGATGGCCCTTCCACACACGTGTTTCTTCAGCGACGTCAGGACTCCTGCCTAGTTGCGAGGGACAACTCTGGATTCTCCTCGAGGCTTGGCAGGGCAATTGGGACGCCTCTCCAGCTGAGGCGGGAGACCAAGGGTCCCTTTCCACGTGCCACAGGAATCCTGGGACTCCTATCAAGTTTCACGAGGAGTCAGGCATCGTCTCCTTTGGAGGCACTGATCTCCGCGTACCTCTGGAGTTTTCAAAGGATGTGAGGCCTCTGGTCGCGATGAGGTGGGGAACTAGGTGTTTCTCTGTGGTCTCCACAGGGGATTCAGACATCCTTTCGTCTTGGGAGATGCAAGACGAGCCTGCATTGAAGTCACTGCAGGGATATCCGGCCTTATTTCGAGTCAGGGCATCGCGGTGTCCATTCCACTTGAGGCCGCAAACTCAGGATCCCTCTCACATACCTAGAGCTGAGAGAAGCCTCCTCTTGAGGTGCTTGTGGTAAGGTGGTATTCCTCTGGAGTCGAAGCCCGGGACTAACCTCTCTTTTCGAGTTGATTTTTGGTCCACAGAGTTCTTTCGTGTTGCTACAGTGACCTCAGGATCCCTCTATCCTTGAAACAGTGTTCTTGGGGTTTCTCTGGAGTGCCATGAAGGAAATCAAGGCTCCTTTCATGTGTGATGTGCAAGACGGAATTGCTCTGCACGCAGTACAGGGGAATCGGGCC
This sequence comes from Cervus elaphus, assembly GCF_910594005.1. Lineage (NCBI taxonomy): Eukaryota > Metazoa > Chordata > Mammalia > Artiodactyla > Cervidae > Cervus > Cervus elaphus. Next base: position 74,002,181 of record NC_057836.1, read on the forward strand.
TCATCTCGCATCGAGGGGGAAGTCTCATGGTTTTTCTCGATTTGCGGCAGGAACCTGGGGTATATTCTCGAGTTACGACGGGGATGGCCCTTCCACCCACGTGTTTGTTCAGCCACGTCAGGACTCCTGCCTAGTTGCGAGGGACAACTTGGGATTCTCCTCGAGGCTTGGCAGGGCAATTGGAACGCCTCTCCAGCTGAGGCGGGAGACCAAGGGTCTCTTTCCACGTGCCACAGGAATCCTGGGACTCCTATCAAGTTTCACGAGGAGTCAGGCATCGTCTCCTTTGGAGGCACTGATCTCCGCGTACCTCTGGAGTTTTCAAAGGATGTGAGGCCTCCGGTCGCGATGAGGTGGGAACTAGGTGTTTCTCTGTGGTCTCCACAGGGGATTCAGACATCCTTTCATCTTGGGAGATGCAAGACGAGCCTGCGTTCAAGTCACTGCAGGGATATCCAGCCTTATTTCGCGTCAGGGCATCGCGGTGTCCATTCCACTTGAGGCCGCAAACTCAGGGTCCCTCTCACATACCTAGAGCTGAGAGAAGCCTCCTCTTGAGGTGCTTGTGGTAAGGTGGTATTTCTCTGGAGTCGAAGCCAGGGACTAACCTCTCATCTCGAGTTGATTTTTGGTCCACGGAGCTCTTTCGTGTTGCTACAGTGACCTCAGGATCCCTCTAGCCTTGAAACAGTGTTCTTGGGGTTTCTCTGGAGTGCCATCAAGGAAATCAAGGCTCCTTTCATGTGTGATGTGCAACACGGAATTGCTCTGCATGCAGTGCAGTGGAATCGGGCCTCATCTCGCGGCGAGGGGGAAGTCTCATGGTTTTTCTCGAGTTGCGGCGGGAACCTGGGGTATATTCTCGAGTTACGACGGGGATGGCCCTTCCACCCACGTGTTTCTTCAGCGACGTCAGGACTCCTGCCTAGTTGCGAGGGACAGCTCTGGATTCTCCTCGAGGCTTGGCAGGGCAATTGGGACGCCTCTCCAGCTGAGGCGGGAGACCAAGTGTCCCTTTCCAAGTGCCACAGGAATCCTGGGACTCCTATCAAGTTTCACGAGGAGTCAGGCATCGTCTCCTTTGGAGGCACTGATCTCCGCTTACCTCTGGAGTTTTCAAAGGATGTGAGGCTATCGGTCGCGATGAGGTGGGGACTAAGTCTTTCTCTGTGCATTCCACAGGGGATTCAGACATCCTTTCGTCCTGGGAGATGCAAGACGAGCCTGCATTGAAGTCACTGCAGGGATATCCGGCCTTATTTCGAGTCAGGGCATCGCGGTGTCCATTCCATTTGAGGCCGCAAACTCAGGGTCCCTCTCACATACCTAGAGCTGAGAGAAGCCTCCTCTTGAGGTGCTTGTGGTAAGGTGGTATTCCTCTGGAGTCGAAGCCAGGGACTAACCTCTCATCTCGTGTTGATTCTTGGTCCACGGAGCTCTTTCGTGTTGCTACAGTGACCTCAGGATCCCTCTAGCCTTGAAACAGTGTTCTTGGGGTTTCTCTGGAGAGCCATCAAGGAAATCAAGGCTCCTTTCATGTGTGATGTGCAACACGGAATTGCTCTGCACGCAGTGCAGGGGAATCGGGCCTAATCTCGCGGCGAGGGGGAAGTCTCATGGTTTTTCTCGAGTTGCGGCGGGAACCTGGGGTATATTCTCGAGTTACGACGGGGATGGCCCTTCCACACACGTGTTTGTTCAGCCACGTCAGGACTCTTGCCTAGTTGCGAGACACAACTCGGGATTCTCCTCGAGGCTTGGAAAGGCAATTGGGACGCCTCTCCAGCTGAGGCGGGAGACCAAGGGTCCCTTTCCACGTGCCACAGGAATCCTGGGACTCCTATCAAGTTTCACGAGGAGTCAGGCATCGTCTCCTTTGGAGGCACTGATCTCCGCGTACCTCTGGAGTTTTCAAAGGATGTGAGGCTTCCGGTCGCGATGAGGTGGGGAACTAGGTCTTTCTCTGTGGTCTCCACAGGGGATTCAGACATCCTTTCATCTTGGGAGATGCAAGACGAGCCTGCATTCAAGTCAATGCAGGGATATCCAGCCTTATTTCGCGTCAGGGCATCGCGGTGTCCATTCCACTTGAGGCCGCAAACTCAGGGTCCCTCTCACATACCTAGAGCTGAGAGAAGCCTCCTCTTGAGGTGCTTGTGGTAAGGTAGTATTCCTCTGGAGTCGAAGCCAGGGACTAACCTCTCATCTCGAGTTGATTTTTGGCCCACGGAGCTCTTTCGTGTTGCTACAGTGACCTCAGGATCCCTCTAGCCTTGAAACAGTGTTCTTGGGGTTTCTCTGGAGTGCCATGAAGGAAATCAAGGCTCCTTTCATGTGTGATGTGCAACACAGAATTGCTCTGCACGCAGTGCAGGGGAATCGGGCCTCATCTCGCGGCGAGGGGGAAGTCTCATGGTTTTTCTCGAGTTGCGGCGGGAACCTGGGGTATATTCTCGAGTTACGACGGGGATGGCCCTTCCACCCACGTGTTTCTTCAGCGACGTCAGGACTCCTGCCTAGTTGCGAGGGACAACTCTGGATTCTCCTCGAGGCTTGGCAGGGCAATTGGGACGCCTCTCCAGCTGAGACGGGAGATCAAGGGTCCTTTTCCACGTGCCACAGGAATCCTGGGTCTCCTATCAAGTTTCACGAGGAGTCAGGCATCGTCTCCTTTGGAGGCACTGATCTCCGCATACCTCTGGAGTTTTCAAAGGATTTGAGGCCTCCTGTCGCGATGAGGTGGGGAACTAGGTCTTTCTCTGTGGTCTCCACAGGGGATTCAGACACACTTTCGTCTTCGGAGATGCAAGACGAGCCTGTATTCCAGTCACTGCAGGGATATCCGGCCTTATTTCGCGTCAGGGCATCGCGGTGTCCATTCCACTTGAGGCCGCAAACTCAGGGTCCCTCTCACATACCTAGAGCTGGGAGAAGCCTCCTCTTGAGGTGCTTGTGGTAAGGTGGTATTCCTCTGGAGTCGAAGCCAGGGACTAACCTCTCATCTCGAGTTGATTTTTGGTCCACGGAGCTCTTTCGTGTTGCTACAGTGACCTCAGGATCCCTCTAGCCTTGAAACAGTGTTCTTGGGGTTTCTCTGGAGTGCCATCTAGGAAATCAAGGCTCCTTTCATGTGTGATGTGCAACACAGAATTGCTCTGCACGCAGTGCAGGGGAATCGGGCCTCATCTCGCGGCGAGGGGGAAGTCTCATGGTTTTTCTCGAGTTGCGGCGGGAGCCTGGGGTATATTCTCGAGTTACGACGGGGATGGCCCTTCCACCCACGTGTTTCTTCAGCGACGTCAGGACTCCTGCCTAGTTGCGAGGGACAACTCTGGATTCTCCTCGATGCTTGGCAGGGCAATTGGGACGCCTCTCCCGCTGAGGCGGGAGACCATGTGTCCCTTTCCAAGTGCCACAGGAATCCTGGGACTCCTATCAAGTTTCACGAGGAGTCAGGCATTGTCTCCTTTGGAGGCACTGATCTCCGCTTACCTCTGGAGTTTTCAAAGGATGTGAGGCTATCGGTCGCGATGAGGTGGGGACTAAGTCTTTCTCTGTGCATTCCACAGGGGATTCAGACATCCTTTCGTCCTGGGAGATGCAAGACGAGCCTGCATTGAAGTCACTGCAGGGATATCCGGCCTTATTTCGAGTCAGGGCATCGCGGTGTCCATTCCACTTGAGGCCGCAAACTCAGGGTCCCTCTCACATACCTAGAGCTGAGAGAAGCCTCCTCTTGAGGTGCTTGTGGTAAGGTGGTATTCCTCTGGAGTCGAAGCCAGGGACTAACCTCTCATCTCGTGTTGATTCTTGGTCCACGGAGCTCTTTCGTGTTGCTACAGTGACCTCAGGATCCCTCTAGCCTTGAAACAGTGTTCTTGGGGTTTCTCTGGAGAGCCATCAAGGAAATCAAGGCTCCTTTCATGTGTGATGTGCAACACGGAATTGCTCTGCACGCAGTGCAGGGGAATCGGGCCTCATCTCGCGGCGAGGGGGAAGTCTCATGGTTTTTCTCGAGTTGCGGCGGGAACCTGGGGTATATTCTCGAGTTACGACGGGGATGGCCCTTCCACACACGTGTTTGTTCAGCCACGTCAGGACTCTTGCCTAGTTGCGAGACACAACTCGGGATTCTCCTCGAGGCTTGGAAAGGCAATTGGGACGCCTCTCCAGCTGAGGCGGGAGACCAAGGGTCCCTTTCCACGTGCCACAGGAATCCTGGGACTCCTATCAAGTTTCACGAGGAGTCAGGCATCGTCTCCTTTGGAGGCACTGATCTCCGCTTACCTCTGGAGTTTTCAAAGGATGTGAGGCTTCCGGTCGCGATGAGGTGGGGAACTAGGTCTTTCTCTGTGGTCTCCACAGGGGATTCAGACATCCTTTCATCATGGGAGATGCAAGACGAGCCTGCATTCAAGTCACTGCAGGGATATCCAGCCTTATTTCGCGTCAGGGCATCGCGGTGTCCATTCCACTTGAGGCCGCAAACTCAGGGTCCCTCTCACATACCTAGAGCTGAGAGAAGCCTCCTCTTGAGGTGCTTGTGGTAAGGTAGTATTCCTCTGGAGTCGAAGCCAGGGACTAACCTCTCATCTCGTGTTGATTTTTGGCCCACGGAGCTCTTTCGTGTTGCTACAGTGACCTCAGGATCCCTCTAGCCTTGAAACAGTGTTCTTGGGGTTTCTCTGGAGTGCCATCAAGGAAATCAAGGCTCCTTTCATGTGTGATGTGCAACACAGAATTGCTCTGCACGCAGTGCAGGGGAATCGGGCCTCATCTCGCGGCGAGGGGGAAGTCTCATGGTTTTTCTCGAGTTGCGGCGGGAACCTGGGGTATATTCTCGAGTTACGACGGGGATGGCCCTTCCACACACGTGTGTGTTCAGCCATGTCAGGACTCCTGCCTAGTTGCGAGGGACAACTCGGGATTCTGCTCGAGGCTTTGCAGGGCAATTGGGACGCCTCTCCAGCTGAGACGGGAGACCAAGGTTCCCTTTCCACGTGCCACAGGAATCCTGGGACTCCTATCAAGTTTCACGAGGAGTCAGGCATCGTCTCCTTTGGAGGCACTGATCTCCGCATACCTCTGGAGTTTTCAAAGGATTTGAGGCCTCCTGTCGCGATGAGGTGGGGAACTAGGTCTTTCTCTGTGGTCTCCACAGGGGTTTCAGACACCCTTTCGTCTTGGGAGATGCAAGACGAGCCTGCATTCCAGTCACTGCAGGGATATCCGGCCTTATTTCGAGTCAGGGCATCGCGGTGTCCATTCCACTTGAGGCCGCAAACTCAGGATCCCTCTCACATACCTAGAGCTGAGAGAAGCCTCCTCTTGAGGTGCTTGTGGTAAGGTGGTATTCCTCATGAGTCGAAGCCAGGGACTAACCTCTCATCTCGTGTTGATTCTTGGTCCACGGAGCTCTTTCGTGTTGCTACAGTGACCTCAGGATCCCTCTAGCCTTGAAACAGTGTTCTTGGGGTTTCTCTGGAGTGCCATCAAGGAAATCAAGGCTCCTTTCATGTGTGATGTGCAACACGGAATTGCTCTGCACGCAGTGCAGGGGAATCGGGCCTCATCTCGCGGCGAGGGGGAAGTCTCATGGTTTTTATCGAGTTGCGGCGGGAACCTGGGGTATATTCTCGAGTTACGACGGGGATGGCCCTTCCACCCACGTGTTTCTTCAGCAACGTCAGGACTCCTGCCTAGTTGCGAGGGACAACTCTGGATTCTCCTCGAGGCTTGGCAGGGCAATTGGGACGCCTCTCCAGCTGAGGCGGGAGACCAAGTGTCCCTTTCCAAGTGCCACAGGAATCCTGGGACTCCTATCAAGTTTCACGAGGAGTCAGGCATCGTCTCCTTTGGAGGCACTGATCTCCGCGTACCTCTGGAGTTTTCAAAGGATGTGAGGCTATCGGTCGCGATGAGGTGGGGAACTAAGTCTTTCTCTGTGCTTTCCACAGGGGATTCAGACATCCTTTCGTCCTAGGAGATGCAAGACGAGCCTGCATTCAAGTCACTGCAGGGATATCCGGCCTTATTTCGAGTCAGGGCATCGCGGTGTCCATTCCACTTGAGGCCGCAAACTCAGGGTCCCTCTCACATACCTAGAGCTGAGAGAAGCCTCCTCTTGAGGTGCTTGTGGTAAGGTGGTATTCCTCTGGAGACGAATCCAGGGACTAACCTCTCTTTTCGAGTTGATTTTTGGTCCACAGAGTTCTTTCGTGTTGCTACAGTGACCTCAGGATCCCTCTATCCTTGAAACAGTGTTCTTGGGGTTTCTCTGGAGTGCCATGAAGGAAATCAAGGCTCCTTTCATGTGTGATGTGCAAGACGGAATTGCTCTGCACGCAGTACAGGGGAATCGGGCCTCATCTCGCATCGAGGGGGAAGTCTCATGGTTTTTCTCGATTTGCGGCAGGAACCTGGGGTATATTCTCGAGTTACGACGGGGATGGCCCTTCCACCCACGTGTTTGTTCAGCCACGTCAGGACTCCTGCCTAGTTGCGAGGGACAACTCGGGATTCTCCTCGAGGCTTGGCAGGGCAATTGGAACGCCTCTCCAGCTGAGGCGGGAGACCAAGGGTCTCTTTCCACGTGCCATAGGAATCCTGGGACTCCTATCAAGTTTCACGAGGAGTCAGGCATCGTCTCCTTTGGAGGCACTGATCTCCGCGTACCTCTGGAGTTTTCAAAGGATGTGAGGCCTCCGGTCGCGATGAGGTGGGGAACTAGGTCTTTCTCTGTGGTCTCCACAGGGGATTCAGACATCCTTTCGTCTTGGGAGATGCAAGACGAGCCTGCATTCAAGTCACTGCAGGGATATCCAGCCTTATTTCGCGTCAGGGCATCGCGGTGTCCATTCCACTTGAGGCCGCAAACTCAGGGTCCCTCTCACATACCTAGAGCTGAGAGAAGCCTCCTCTTGAGGTGCTTGTGGTAAGGTGGTATTCCTCTGGAGTCGAAGCCAGGGACTAACCTCTCATCTCGAGTTGATTTTTGGCCCACGGAGCTCTTTCATGTTGCTACAGTGACCTCAGGATCCCTCTAGCCTTGAAACAGTGTTCTTGGGGTTTCTCTGGAGTGCCATCAAGGAAATCAAGGCTCCTTTCATGTGTGATGTGCAACACGGAATTGCTCTGCACGCAGTGCAGTGGAATCGGGCCTCATCTCGCGGCGAGGGGGAAGTCTCATGGTTTTTCTCGAGTTGCGGCGGGAACCTGGGGTATATTCTCGAGTTACGACGGGGATGGCCCTTTCACCCACGTGTTTCTTCAGCGACGTCAGGACTCCTGCCTAGTTGCGAGGGACAGCTCTGGATTCTCCTCGAGGCTTGGCAGGGCAATTGGGACGCCTCTCCAGCTGAGGCGGGAGACCAAGTGTCCCGTTCCAAGTGCCACAGGAATCCTGGGACTCCTATCAAGTTTCACGAGGAGTCAGGCATCGTCTCCTTTGGAGGCACTGATCTCCGCGTACCTCTGGAGTTTTCAAAGGATGTGAGGTTATCGGTCGCGATGAGGTGGGGAACTAAGTCTTTCTCTGTGCTTTCCACAGGGGTTCAGACATCCTTTCGTCCTGGGAGATGCAAGACGAGCCTGCATTCAAGTCACTGCAGGGATATCCGGCCTTATTTCGAGTCAGGGCATCGCGGTGTCCATTCCACTTGAGGCCGCAAACTCAGGGTCCCTCTCACATACCTAGAGCTGAGAGAAGCCTCCTCTTGAGGTGCTTGTGGTAAGGTGGTATTCCTCTGGAGACGAATCCAGGGACTAATCTCTCTTTTCGAGTTGATTTTTGGTCCACAGAGTTCTTTCGTGTTGCTACAGTGACCTCAGGATCCCTCTAGCCTTGAAACAGTGTTCGTGGGGTTTCTCTGGAGTGCCATCAAGGAAATCAAGGCTCCTTTCATGTGTGATGTGTAAGACGGAATTGCTCTGCACGCAGTACAGGGGAATCGGGCCTCATCTCGCATCGAGGGGGAAGTCTCATGGTTTTTCTCGATTTGCGGCAGGAACCTGGGGTATATTCTCGAGTTACGACGGGGATGGCCCTTCCACCCACGTGTTTCTTCAGCGACGTCAGGACTCCTGCCTAGTTGCGAGGGACAACTCTGGATTCTCCTCGAGGCTTGGCAGGGCAATTGGGACGCCTCTCCAGCTGAAGCGGGAGACCAAGTGTCCCTTTCCAAGTGCCACAGGAATCCTGGGACTCCTATCAAGTTTCACGAGGAGTCAGGCATCGTCTCCTTTGGAGGCACTGATCTCCGCGTACCTCTGGAGTTTTCAAAGGATGTGAGGCTATCGGTCGCGATGAGGTGGGGAACTAAGTCTTTCTCTGTGGTCTCCACAGGGGATTCAGACATCCTTTCGTCCTGGGAGATGCAAGACGAGCCTGCATTCAAGTCACTGCAGGGATATCCGGCCTTATTTCGAGTCAGGGCATCGCGGTGTCCATTCCACTTGAGGCCGCAAACTCAGGGTCCCTCTCACATACCTAGAGCTGAGAGAAGCCTCCTCTTGAGGTGCTTGTGGTAAGGTGGTATTCCTGTGGAGTCGAAGCCCGGGACTAACCTCTCATCTCGAGTTGATTTTTGGTCCACGGAGCTCTTTCGTGTTGCTACAGTGACCTCAGGATCCCTCTAGCCTTGAAACAGTGTTCTTGGGGTTTCTCTGGAGTGCCATGAAGGAAATCAAGGCTCCTTTCATGTGTGATGTGCAGCACAGAATTGCTCTGCACGCAGTGCAGGGGAATCGGGCCTCATCTCGCGGCGAGGGGGAAGTCTCATGGTTTTTCTCGAGTTGCGGCGGGAACCTGGGGTATATTCTCGAGTTACGACGGGGATGGCCCTTCCACACACGTGTTTGTTCAGCCACGACAGGACTCTTGCCTAGTTGCGAGGGACAACTCGGGATTCTCCTCGAGGCTTGGCAAGGTAATTGGGACGCCTCTCCAGCTGAGGCGGGAGACCAAGGGTCCCTTTCCACGTGCCACAGGAATCCTGGGACTCCTATCAAGTTTCACGAGGAGTCAGGCATCGTCTCCTTTGGAGGCACTGATCTCCGCGTACCTCTGGAGTTTTCAAAGGATGTGAGGCCTCTGGTCGCGATGAGGTGGGGAACTAGGTGTTTCTCTGTGGTCTCCACAGGGGATTCAGACACCCTTTCGTCTTGGGAGATGCAAGACGAGCCTGCATTGAAGTCACTGCAGGGATATCCGGCCTTATTTCGAGTCAGGGCATCGCGGTGTCCATTCCACTTGAGGCCGCAAACTCAGGGTCCCTCTCACATACCTAGAGCTGAGAGAAGCCTCCTCTTGAGGTGCTTGTGGTAAGGTGGTATTCCTCTGGAGTCGAAGCCCGGGACTAACCTCTCATCTCGAGTTGATTTTTGGTCCACGGAGCTCTTTCGTGTTGCTACAGTGACCTCAGGATCCCTCTAGCCTTGAAACAGTGTTCTTGGGGTTTCTCTGGAGTGCCATCAAGGAAATCAAGGCTCCTTTCATGTGTGATGTGCAGCACAGAATTGCTCTGCACGCAGTGCAGGGGAATCGGGCCTCATCTCGCGGCGAGGGGGAAGTCTCATGGTTTTTCTCGAGTTGCGGCGGGAACCTGGGGTATATTCTCGAGTTACGACGGGGATGGCCCTTCCACACACGTGTTTGTTCAGCCACGACAGGACTCTTGCCTAGTTGCGAGGGACAACTCGGGATTCTCCTCGAGGCTTGGCAAGGCAATTGGGACGCCTCTCCAGCTGAGGCGGGAGACCAAGGGTCCCTTTCCACGTGCCACAGGAATCCTGGGACTCCTATCAAGTTTCACGAGGAGTCAGGCATCGTCTCCTTTGGAGGCACTGATCTCCGCGTACCTCTGGAGTTTTCAAAGGATGTGAGGCCTCCGGTCGCGATGAGGTGGGGAACTAGGTGTTTCTCTGTGGTCTCCACAGGGGATTCAGACATCCTTTCATCTTGGGAGATGCAAGACGAGCCTGCATTCAAGTCACTGCAGGGATATCCGGCCTTATTTCGAGTCAGGGCATCGCGGTGTCCATTCCACTTGAGGCCGCAAACTCAGGATCCCTCTCACATACCTAGAGCTGAGAGAAGCCTCCTCTTGAGGTGCTTGTGGTAAGGTGGTATTCCTCATGAGTCGAAGCCAGGGACTAACCTCTCATCTCGTGTTGATTCTTGGTCCACGGAGCTCTTTCGTGTTGCTACAGTGACCTCAGGATCCCTCTAGCCTTGAAACAGTGTTCTTGGGGTTTCTCTGGAGTGCCATCAAGGAAATCAAGGCTCCTTTCATGTGTGATGTGCAACACGGAATTGCTCTGCACGCAGTGCAGGGGAATCGGGCCTCATCTCGCGGCGAGGGGGAAGTCTCACGGTTTTTATCGAGTTGCGGCGGGAACCTGGGGTATATTCTCGAGTTACGACGGGGATGGCCCTTCCACCCACGTGTTTCTTCAGCGACGTCAGGACTCCTGCCTAGTTGCGAGGGACAACTCTGGATTCTCCTCGAGGCTTGGCAGGGCAATTGGGACGCCTCTCCAGCTGAGGCGGGAGACCAAGTGTCCCTTTCCAAGTGCCACAGGAATCCTGGGACTCCTATCAAGTTTCACGAGGAGTCAGGCATCGTCTCCTTTGGAGGCACTGATCTCCGCGTACCTCTGGAGTTTTCAAAGGATGTGAGGCTATCGGTCGCGATGAGGTGGGGAACTAAGTCTTTCTCTGTGCTTTCCACAGGGGATTCAGACATCCTTTCGTCCTAGGAGATGCAAGACGAGCCTGCATTCAAGTCACTGCAGGGATATCCGGCCTTATTTCGAGTCAGGGCATCGCGGTGTCCATTCCACTTGAGGCCGCAAACTCAGGGTCCCTCTCACATACCTAGAGCTGAGAGAAGCCTCCTCTTGAGGTTCTTGTGGTAAGGTGGTATTCCTCTGGAGTCGAAGCCAGGGACTAACCTCTCATCTCGAGTTGATTTTTGGTCCACGGAGCTCTTTCGTGTTGCTACAGTGACCTCAGGATCCCTCTATCCTTGAAACAGTGTTCTTGGGGTTTCTCTGGAGTGCCATCAAGGAAATCAAGGCTCCTTTCATGTGTGATGTGCAACACGGAATTGCTCTGCACGCAGTGCAGGGGAATCGGGCCTCATCTCGCGGCGAGGGGGAAGTCTCATGGTTTTTCTCGAGTTGCGGCGGGAACCTGGGGTATATTCTCGAGTTACGACGGGTATGGCCCTTCCACCCACGTGTTTCTTCAGCCACGTCAGGACTCCTGCCTAGTTGCGAGGGACAACTCTGGATTCTCCTCGAGGCTTGGCAGGGCAATTGGGACGCCTCTCCAGCTGAGGCGGGAGACCAAGTGTCCCTTTCCAAGTGCCACAGGAATCCTGGGACTCCTATCAAGTTTCACGAGGAGTCAGGCATCGTCTCCTTTGGAGGCACTGATCTCCGCGTACCTCTGGAGTTTTCAAAGGATGTGAGGCTATCGGTCGCGATGAGGTGGGGAACTAAGTCTTTCTCTGTGGTCTCCACAGGGGATTCAGACATCCTTTCGTCCTGGGAGATGCAAGACGAGCCTGCATTCAAGTCACTGCAGGGATATCCGGCCTTATTTCGAGTCAGGGCATCGCGGTGTCCATTCCACTTGAGGCCGCAAACTCAGGGTCCCTCTCACATACCTAGAGCTGAGAGAAGCCTCCTCTTGAGGTGCTTGTGGTAAGGTGGTATTCCTCTGGAGTCGAAGCCCGGGACTAACCTCTCATGTCGAGTTGATTTTTGGTCCACGGAGCTCTTTCGTGTTGCTACAGTGACCTCAGGATCCCTCTAGCCTTGAAACAGTGTTCTTGGGGTTTCTCTGGAGTGCCATGAAGGAAATCAAGGCTCCTTTCATGTGTGATGTGCAGCACAGAATTGCTCTGCACGCAGTGCAGGGGAATCGGGCCTCATCTCGCGGCGAGGGGGAAGTCTCATGGTTTTTCTCGAGTTGCGGCGGGAACCTGGGGTATATTCTCGAGTTACGACGGGGATGGCCCTTCCACACACGTGTTTGTTCAGCCACGACAGGACTCTTGCCTAGTTGCGAGGGACAACTCGGAATTCTCCTCGAGGCTTGGCAAGGTAATTGGGACGCCTCTCCAGCTGAGGCGGGAGACCAAGGGTCCCTTTCCACGTGCCACAGGAATCCTGGGACTCCTATCAAGTTTCACGAGGAGTCAGGCATCGTCTCCTTTGGAGGCACTGATCTCCGCGTACCTCTGGAGTTTTCAAAGGATGTGAGGCCTCTGGTCGCGATGAGGTGGGGAACTAGGTGTTTCTCTGTGGTCTCCACAGGGGATTCAGACACCCTTTCGTCTTGGGAGATGCAAGACGAGCCTGCATTGAAGTCACTGCAGGGATATCCGGCCTTATTTCGAGTCAGGGCATCGCGGTGTCCATTCCACTTGAGGCCGCAAACTCAGGGTCCCTCTCACATACCTAGAGCTGAGAGAAGCCTCCTCTTGAGGTGCTTGTGGTAAGGTGGTATTCCTCTGGAGTCGAAGCCTGGGACTAACCTCTCATCTCGAGTTGATTTTTGGTCCACGGAGCTCTTTCGTGTTGCTACAGTGACCTCAGGATCCCTCTAGCCTTGAAACAGTGTTCTTGGGGTTTCTCTGGAGTGCCATGAAGGAAATCAAGGCTCCTTTCATGTGTGATGTGCAGCACAGAATTGCTCTGCACGCAGTGCAGGGGAATCGGGCCTCATCTCGCGGCGAGGGGGAAGTCTCATGGTTTTTCTCGAGTTGCGGCGGGAACCTGGGGTATATTCTCGAGTTACGACGGGGATGGCCCTTCCACACACGTGTTTGTTCAGCCACGACAGGACTCTTGCCTAGTTGCGAGGGACAACTCGGGATTCTCCTCGAGGCTTGGCAAGGCAATTGGGACGCCTCTCCAGCTGAGGCGGGAGACCAAGGGTTCCTTTCCACGTGCCACAGGAATCCTGGGACTCCTATCAAGTTTCACGAGGAGTCAGGCATCGTCTCCTTTGGAGGCACTGATCTCCGCGTACCTCTGGAGTTTTCAAAGGATGTGAGGCCTCCGGTCGCGATGAGGTGGGGAACTAGGTGTTTCTCTGTGGTCTCCACAGGGGATTCAGACATCCTTTCATCTTGGGAGATGCAAGACGAGCCTGCATTCAAGTCACTGCAGGGATATCCAGCCTTATTTCGCGTCAGGGCATCGCGGTGTCCATTCCACTTGAGGCCGCAAACTCAGGGTCCCTCTCACATACCTAGAGCTGAGAGAAGCCTCCTCTTGAGGTGCTTGTGGTAAGGTGGTATTCGTCTGGAGTCGAAGCCAGGGACTAACCTCTCATCTCGAGTTGATTTTTGGTCCACGGAGCTCTTTCGTGTTGCTACAGTGACCTCAGGATCCCTCTATCCTTGAAACAGTGTTCTTGGGGTTTCTCTGGAGTGCCATCAAGGAAATCAAGGCTCCTTTCATGTGTGATGTGCAACACGGAATTGCTCTGCACGCAGTGCAGGGGAATCGGGCCCCATCTCGCGGCGAGGGGGAAGTCTCATGGTTTTTCTCGAGTTGCGGCGGGAACCTGGGGTATATTCTCGAGTTACGACGGGGATGGCCCTTCCACCCACGTGTTTCTTCAGCCACGTCAGGACTCCTGCCTAGTTGCGAGGGACAACTCTGGATTCTCCTCGAGGCTTGGCAGGGCAATTGGGACGCCTCTCCAGCTGAGGGGGGAGACCAAGTGTCCCTTTCCAAGTGCCACAGGAATCCTGGGACTCCTATCAAGTTTCACGAGGAGTCAGGCATCGTCTCCTTTGGAGGCACTGATCTCCGCGTACCTCTGGAGTTTTCAAAGGATGTGAGGCCTCCGGTCGCGATGAGGTGGGGAACTAGGTGTTTCTTTGTGGTCTCCACAGGGGATTCAGACATCCTTTCTTCTTGGGAGATGCAAGACGAGCCTGCATTCAAGTCACTGCAGGGATATCCGGCCTTATTTCGAGTCAGGGCATCGCGGTGTCCATTCCACTTGAGGCCGCAAACTCAGGGTCCCTCTCACATACCTAGAGCTGAGAGAAGCCTCCTCTTGAGGTGCTTGTGGTAAGGTGGTATTCCTCATGAGTCGAAGCCAGGGACTAACCTCTCATCTCGTGTTGATTCTTGGTCCACGGAGCTCTTTCGTGTTGCTACAGTGACCTCAGGATCCCTCTAGCCTTGAAACAGTGTTCTTGGGGTTTCTCTGGAGTGCCATCAAGGAAATCAAGGCTCCTTTCATGTGTGATGTGCAAGACGGAATTGCTCTGCACACAGTACAGGGGAATCGGGCCTCATCTCGCATCGAGGGGGAAGTCTCATGGTTTTTCTCGATTTGCGGCAGGAACCTGGGGTATATTCTCGAGTTACGACGGGGATGGCCCTTCCACCCACGTGTTTCTTCAGCCACGTCAGGACTCCTGCCTAGTTGCGAGGGACAACTCTGGATTCTCCTCGAGGCTTGGCAGGGCAATTGGGACGCCTCTCCAGCTGAGGCGGGAGACCAAGTGTCCCTTTCCAAGTGCCACAGGAATCCTGGGACTCCTATCAAGTTTCACGAGGAGTCAGGCATCGTCTCCTTTGGAGGCACTGATCTCCGCGTACCTCTGGAGTTTTCAAAGGATGTGAGGCTATCGGTCGCGATGAGGTGGGGAACTAAGTCTTTCTCTGTGGTCTCCACAGGGGATTCAGACATCCTTTCGTCCTGGGAGATGCAAGACGAGCCTGCATTCAAGTCACTGCAGGGATATCCGGCCTTATTTCGAGTCAGGGCATCGCGGTGTCCATTCCACTTGAGGCCGCAAACTCAGGGTCCCTCTCACATACCTAGAGCTGAGAGAAGCCTCCTCTTGAGGTGCTTGTGGTAAGGTGGTATTCCTCTGGAGTCGAAGCCCGGGACTAACCTCTCATGTCGAGTTGATTTTTGGTCCACGGAGCTCTTTCGTGTTGCTACAGTGACCTCAGGATCCCTCTAGCCTTGAAACAGTGTTCTTGGGGTTTCTCTGGAGTGCCATGAAGGAAATCAAGGCTCCTTTCATGTGTGATGTGCAGCACAGAATTGCTCTGCACGCAGTGCAGGGGAATCGGGCCTCATCTCGCGGCGAGGGGGAAGTCTCATGGTTTTTCTCGAGTTGCGGCGGGAACCTGGGGTATATTCTCGAGTTACGACGGGGATGGCCCTTCCACACACGTGTTTGTTCAGCCACGACAGGACTCTTGCCTAGTTGCGAGGGACAACTCGGAATTCTCCTCGAGGCTTGGCAAGGTAATTGGGACGCCTCTCCAGCTGAGGCGGGAGACCAAGGGTCCCTTTCCACGTGCCACAGGAATCCTGGGACTCCTATCAAGTTTCACGAGGAGTCAGGCATCGTCTCCTTTGGAGGCACTGATCTCCGCGTACCTCTGGAGTTTTCAAAGGATGTGAGGCCTCTGGTCGCGATGAGGTGGGGAACTAGGTGTTTCTCTGTGGTCTCCACAGGGGATTCAGACACCCTTTCGTCTTGGGAGATGCAAGACGAGCCTGCATTGAAGTCACTGCAGGGATATCCGGCCTTATTTCGAGTCAGGGCATCGCGGTGTCCATTCCACTTGAGGCCGCAAACTCAGGGTCCCTCTCACATACCTAGAGCTGAGAGAAGCCTCCTCTTGAGGTGCTTGTGGTAAGGTGGTATTCCTCTGGAGTCGAAGCCTGGGACTAACCTCTCATCTCGAGTTGATTTTTGGTCCACGGAGCTCTTTCGTGTTGCTACAGTGACCTCAGGATCCCTCTAGCCTTGAAACAGTGTTCTTGGGGTTTCTCTGGAGTGCCATGAAGGAAATCAAGGCTCCTTTCATGTGTGATGTGCAGCACAGAATTGCTCTGCACGCAGTGCAGGGGAATCGGGCCTCATCTCGCGGCGAGGGGGAAGTCTCATGGTTTTTCTCGAGTTGCGGCGGGAACCTGGGGTATATTCTCGAGTTACGACGGGGATGGCCCTTCCACACACGTGTTTGTTCAGCCACGACAGGACTCTTGCCTAGTTGCGAGGGACAACTCGGGATTCTCCTCGAGGCTTGGCAAGGCAATTGGGACGCCTCTCCAGCTGAGGCGGGAGACCAAGGGTTCCTTTCCACGTGCCACAGGAATCCTGGGACTCCTATCAAGTTTCACGAGGAGTCAGGCATCGTCTCCTTTGGAGGCACTGATCTCCGCGTACCTCTGGAGTTTTCAAAGGATGTGAGGCCTCCGGTCGCGATGAGGTGGGGAACTAGGTGTTTCTCTGTGGTCTCCACAGGGGATTCAGACATCCTTTCATCTTGGGAGATGCAAGACGAGCCTGCATTCAAGTCACTGCAGGGATATCCAGCCTTATTTCGCGTCAGGGCATCGCGGTGTCCATTCCACTTGAGGCCGCAAACTCAGGGTCCCTCTCACATACCTAGAGCTGAGAGAAGCCTCCTCTTGAGGTGCTTGTGGTAAGGTGGTATTCGTCTGGAGTCGAAGCCAGGGACTAACCTCTCATCTCGAGTTGATTTTTGGTCCACGGAGCTCTTTCGTGTTGCTACAGTGACCTCAGGATCCCTCTATCCTTGAAACAGTGTTCTTGGGGTTTCTCTGGAGTGCCATCAAGGAAATCAAGGCTCCTTTCATGTGTGATGTGCAACACGGAATTGCTCTGCACGCAGTGCAGGGGAATCGGGCCCCATCTCGCGGCGAGGGGGAAGTCTCATGGTTTTTCTCGAGTTGCGGCGGGAACCTGGGGTATATTCTCGAGTTACGACGGGGATGGCCCTTCCACCCACGTGTTTCTTCAGCCACGTCAGGACTCCTGCCTAGTTGCGAGGGACAACTCTGGATTCTCCTCGAGGCTTGGCAGGGCAATTGGGACGCCTCTCCAGCTGAGGGGGGAGACCAAGTGTCCCTTTCCAAGTGCCACAGGAATCCTGGGACTCCTATCAAGTTTCACGAGGAGTCAGGCATCGTCTCCTTTGGAGGCACTGATCTCCGCGTACCTCTGGAGTTTTCAAAGGATGTGAGGCCTCCGGTCGCGATGAGGTGGGGAACTAGGTGTTTCTTTGTGGTCTCCACAGGGGATTCAGACATCCTTTCTTCTTGGGAGATGCAAGACGAGCCTGCATTCAAGTCACTGCAGGGATATCCGGCCTTATTTCGAGTCAGGGCATCGCGGTGTCCATTCCACTTGAGGCCGCAAACTCAGGGTCCCTCTCACATACCTAGAGCTGAGAGAAGCCTCCTCTTGAGGTGCTTGTGGTAAGGTGGTATTCCTCATGAGTCGAAGCCAGGGACTAACCTCTCATCTCGTGTTGATTCTTGGTCCACGGAGCTCTTTCGTGTTGCTACAGTGACCTCAGGATCCC
This sequence comes from Cervus elaphus, assembly GCF_910594005.1. Lineage (NCBI taxonomy): Eukaryota > Metazoa > Chordata > Mammalia > Artiodactyla > Cervidae > Cervus > Cervus elaphus. The sequence goes on from NC_057836.1 coordinate 74,019,569, forward strand.
TCTAGCCTTGAAACAGTGTTCTTGGGGTTTCTCTGGAGTGCCATCAAGGAAATCAAGGCTCCTTTCATGTGTGATGTGCAACACGGAATTGCTCTGCACGCAGTGCAGGGGAATCGGGCCTCATCTCGCGGCGAGGGGGAAGTCTCACGGTTTTTATCGAGTTGCGGCGGGAACCTGGGGTATATTCTCGAGTTACGACGGGGATGGCCCTTCCACCCACGTGTTTCTTCAGCGACGTCAGGACTCCTGCCTAGTTGCGAGGGACAACTCTGGATTCTCCTCGAGGCTTGGCAGGGCAATTGGGACGCCTCTCCAGCTGAGGCGGGAGACCAAGTGTCCCTTTCCAAGTGCCACAGGAATCCTGGGACTCCTATCAAGTTTCACGAGGAGTCAGGCATCGTCTCCTTTGGAGGCACTGATCTCCGCGTACCTCTGGAGTTTTCAAAGGATGTGAGGCTATCGGTCGCGATGAGGTGGGGAACTAAGTCTTTCTCTGTGCTTTCCACAGGGGATTCAGACATCCTTTCGTCCTAGGAGATGCAAGACGAGCCTGCATTCAAGTCACTGCAGGGATATCCGGCCTTATTTCGAGTCAGGGCATCGCGGTGTCCATTCCACTTGAGGCCGCAAACTCAGGGTCCCTCTCACATACCTAGAGCTGAGAGAAGCCTCCTCTTGAGGTGCTTGTGGTAAGGTGGTATTCCTCTGGAGTCGAAGCCAGGGACTAACCTCTCTTTTCGAGTTGATTTTTGGTCCACAGAGTTCTTTCGTGTTGCTACAGTGACCTCAGGATCCCTCTAGCCTTGAAACAGTGTTCTTGGGGTTTCTCTGGAGTGCCACGAAGGAAATCAAGGCTCCTTTCATGTGTGATGTGCAAGACGGAATTGCTCTGCACGCAGTACAGGGGAATCGGGCCTCATCTCGCATCGAGGGGGAAGTCTCATGGTTTTTCTCGATTTGCGGCAGGAACCTGGGGTATATTCTCGAGTTACGACGGGGATGGCCCTTCCACCCACGTGTTTGTTCAGCCACGTCAGGACTCCTGCCTAGTTGCGAGGGACAACTCGGGATTCTCCTCGAGGCTTGGCAGGGCAATTGGAACGCCTCTCCAGCTGAGGCGGGAGACCAAGGGTCTCTTTCCACGTGCCATAGGAATCCTGGGACTCCTATCAAGTTTCACGAGGAGTCAGGCATCGTCTCCTTTGGAGGCACTGATCTCCGCGTACCTCTGGAGTTTTCAAAGGATGTGAGGCCTCCGGTCGCGATGAGGTGGGGAACTAGGTGTTTCTCTGTGGTCTCCACAGGGGATTCAGACATCCTTTCATCTTGGGAGATGCAAGACGAGCCTGCATTCAAGTCACTGCAGGGATATCCAGCCTTATTTCGCGTCAGGGCATCGCGGTGTCCATTCCTCTTGAGGCCGCAAACTCAGGGTCCCTCTCACATACCTAGAGCTGAGAGAAGCCTCCTCTTGAGGTGCTTGTGGTAAGGTGGTATTCCTGTGGAGTCGAAGCCCGGGACTAACCTCTCATCTCGAGTTGATTTTTGGTCCACGGAGCTCTTTCGTGTTGCTACAGTGACCTCAGGATCCCTCTAGCCTTGAAACAGTGTTCTTGGGGTTTCTCTGGAGTGCCATGAAGGAAATCAAGGCTCCTTTCATGTGTGATGTGCAGCACAGAATTGCTCTGCACGCAGTGCAGGGGAATCGGGCCTCATCTCGCGGCGAGGGGGAAGTCTCATGGTTTTTCTCGAGTTGCGGCGGGAACCTGGGGTATATTCTCGAGTTACGACGGGGATGGCCCTTCCACACACGTGTTTGTTCAGCCACGACAGGACTCTTGCCTAGTTGCGAGGGACAACTCGGGATTCTCCTCGAGGATTGGCAAGGCAATTGGGACGCCTCTCCAGCTGAGGCGGGAGACCAAGTGTCCCTTTCCACGTGCCACAGGAATCCTGGGACTCCTATCAAGTTTCACGAGGAGTCAGGCATCGTCTCCTTTGGAGGCACTGATCTCCGCGTACCTCTGGAGTTTTCAAAGGATGTGAGGCTATCGGTCGCGATGAGGTGGGGAACTAAGTCTTTCTCTGTGCTTTCCACAGGGGTTCAGACATCCTTTCGTCCTGGGAGATGCAAGACGAGCCTGCATTCAAGTCACTGCAGGGATATCCGGCCTTATTTCGAGTCAGGGCATCTCGGTGTCCATTCCACTTGAGGCCGCAAACTCAGGGTCCCTCTCACATACCTAGAGCTGAGAGAAGCCTCCTCTTGAGGTGCTTGTGGTAAGGTGGTATTCCTCTGGAGACGAATCCAGGGACTAATCTCTCTTTTCGAGTTGATTTTTGGTCCACAGAGTTCTTTCGTGTTGCTACAGTGACCTCAGGATCCCTCTATCCTTGAAACAGTGTTCGTGGGGTTTCTCTGGAGTGCCATCAAGGAAATCAAGGCTCCTTTCATGTGTGATGTGCAAGACGGAATTGCTCTGCACACAGTACAGGGGAATCGGGCCTCATCTCGCATCGAGGGGGAAGTCTCATGGTTTTTCTCGATTTGCGGCAGGAACCTGGGGTATATTCTCGAGTTACGACGGGGATGGCCCTTCCACCCACGTGTTTCTTCAGCCACGTCAGGACTCCTGCCTAGTTGCGAGGGACAACTCTGGATTCTCCTCGAGGCTTGGCAGGGCAATTGGGACGCCTCTCCAGCTGAGGCGGGAGACCAAGTGTCCCTTTCCAAGTGCCACAGGAATCCTGGGACTCCTATCAAGTTTCACGAGGAGTCAGGCATCGTCTCCTTTGGAGGCACTGATCTCCGCGTACCTCTGGAGTTTTCAAAGGATGTGAGGCTATCGGTCGCGATGAGGTGGGGAACTAAGTCTTTCTCTGTGGTCTCCACAGGGGATTCAGACATCCTTTCGTCCTGGGAGATGCAAGACGAGCCTGCATTCAAGTCACTGCAGGGATATCCGGCCTTATTTCGAGTCAGGGCATCGCGGTGTCCATTCCACTTGAGGCCGCAAACTCAGGGTCCCTCTCACATACCTAGAGCTGAGAGAAGCCTCCTCTTGAGGTGCTTGTGGTAAGGTGGTATTCCTCTGGAGTCGAAGCCCGGGACTAACCTCTCATGTCGAGTTGATTTTTGGTCCACGGAGCTCTTTCGTGTTGCTACAGTGACCTCAGGATCCCTCTAGCCTTGAAACAGTGTTCTTGGGGTTTCTCTGGAGTGCCATGAAGGAAATCAAGGCTCCTTTCATGTGTGATGTGCAGCACAGAATTGCTCTGCACGCAGTGCAGGGGAATCGGGCCTCATCTCGCGGCGAGGGGGAAGTCTCATGGTTTTTCTCGAGTTGCGGCGGGAACCTGGGGTATATTCTCGAGTTACGACGGGGATGGCCCTTCCACACACGTGTTTGTTCAGCCACGACAGGACTCTTGCCTAGTTGCGAGGGACAACTCGGAATTCTCCTCGAGGCTTGGCAAGGTAATTGGGACGCCTCTCCAGCTGAGGCGGGAGACCAAGGGTCCCTTTCCACGTGCCACAGGAATCCTGGGACTCCTATCAAGTTTCACGAGGAGTCAGGCATCGTCTCCTTTGGAGGCACTGATCTCCGCGTACCTCTGGAGTTTTCAAAGGATGTGAGGCCTCTGGTCGCGATGAGGTGGGGAACTAGGTGTTTCTCTGTGGTCTCCACAGGGGATTCAGACACCCTTTCGTCTTGGGAGATGCAAGACGAGCCTGCATTGAAGTCACTGCAGGGATATCCGGCCTTATTTCGAGTCAGGGCATCGCGGTGTCCATTCCACTTGAGGCCGCAAACTCAGGGTCCCTCTCACATACCTAGAGCTGAGAGAAGCCTCCTCTTGAGGTGCTTGTGGTAAGGTGGTATTCCTCTGGAGTCGAAGCCTGGGACTAACCTCTCATCTCGAGTTGATTTTTGGTCCACGGAGCTCTTTCGTGTTGCTACAGTGACCTCAGGATCCCTCTAGCCTTGAAACAGTGTTCTTGGGGTTTCTCTGGAGTGCCATGAAGGAAATCAAGGCTCCTTTCATGTGTGATGTGCAGCACAGAATTGCTCTGCACGCAGTGCAGGGGAATCGGGCCTCATCTCGCGGCGAGGGGGAAGTCTCATGGTTTTTCTCGAGTTGCGGCGGGAACCTGGGGTATATTCTCGAGTTACGACGGGGATGGCCCTTCCACACACGTGTTTGTTCAGCCACGACAGGACTCTTGCCTAGTTGCGAGGGACAACTCGGGATTCTCCTCGAGGCTTGGCAAGGCAATTGGGACGCCTCTCCAGCTGAGGCGGGAGACCAAGGGTTCCTTTCCACGTGCCACAGGAATCCTGGGACTCCTATCAAGTTTCACGAGGAGTCAGGCATCGTCTCCTTTGGAGGCACTGATCTCCGCGTACCTCTGGAGTTTTCAAAGGATGTGAGGCCTCCGGTCGCGATGAGGTGGGGAACTAGGTGTTTCTCTGTGGTCTCCACAGGGGATTCAGACATCCTTTCATCTTGGGAGATGCAAGACGAGCCTGCATTCAAGTCACTGCAGGGATATCCAGCCTTATTTCGCGTCAGGGCATCGCGGTGTCCATTCCACTTGAGGCCGCAAACTCAGGGTCCCTCTCACATACCTAGAGCTGAGAGAAGCCTCCTCTTGAGGTGCTTGTGGTAAGGTGGTATTCGTCTGGAGTCGAAGCCAGGGACTAACCTCTCATCTCGAGTTGATTTTTGGTCCACGGAGCTCTTTCGTGTTGCTACAGTGACCTCAGGATCCCTCTATCCTTGAAACAGTGTTCTTGGGGTTTCTCTGGAGTGCCATCAAGGAAATCAAGGCTCCTTTCATGTGTGATGTGCAACACGGAATTGCTCTGCACGCAGTGCAGGGGAATCGGGCCCCATCTCGCGGCGAGGGGGAAGTCTCATGGTTTTTCTCGAGTTGCGGCGGGAACCTGGGGTATATTCTCGAGTTACGACGGGGATGGCCCTTCCACCCACGTGTTTCTTCAGCCACGTCAGGACTCCTGCCTAGTTGCGAGGGACAACTCTGGATTCTCCTCGAGGCTTGGCAGGGCAATTGGGACGCCTCTCCAGCTGAGGGGGGAGACCAAGTGTCCCTTTCCAAGTGCCACAGGAATCCTGGGACTCCTATCAAGTTTCACGAGGAGTCAGGCATCGTCTCCTTTGGAGGCACTGATCTCCGCGTACCTCTGGAGTTTTCAAAGGATGTGAGGCCTCCGGTCGCGATGAGGTGGGGAACTAGGTGTTTCTTTGTGGTCTCCACAGGGGATTCAGACATCCTTTCTTCTTGGGAGATGCAAGACGAGCCTGCATTCAAGTCACTGCAGGGATATCCGGCCTTATTTCGAGTCAGGGCATCGCGGTGTCCATTCCACTTGAGGCCGCAAACTCAGGGTCCCTCTCACATACCTAGAGCTGAGAGAAGCCTCCTCTTGAGGTGCTTGTGGTAAGGTGGTATTCCTCATGAGTCGAAGCCAGGGACTAACCTCTCATCTCGTGTTGATTCTTGGTCCACGGAGCTCTTTCGTGTTGCTACAGTGACCTCAGGATCCCTCTAGCCTTGAAACAGTGTTCTTGGGGTTTCTCTGGAGTGCCATCAAGGAAATCAAGGCTCCTTTCATGTGTGATGTGCAAGACGGAATTGCTCTGCACACAGTACAGGGGAATCGGGCCTCATCTCGCATCGAGGGGGAAGTCTCATGGTTTTTCTCGATTTGCGGCAGGAACCTGGGGTATATTCTCGAGTTACGACGGGGATGGCCCTTCCACCCACGTGTTTCTTCAGCCACGTCAGGACTCCTGCCTAGTTGCGAGGGACAACTCTGGATTCTCCTCGAGGCTTGGCAGGGCAATTGGGACGCCTCTCCAGCTGAGGCGGGAGACCAAGTGTCCCTTTCCAAGTGCCACAGGAATCCTGGGACTCCTATCAAGTTTCACGAGGAGTCAGGCATCGTCTCCTTTGGAGGCACTGATCTCCGCGTACCTCTGGAGTTTTCAAAGGATGTGAGGCTATCGGTCGCGATGAGGTGGGGAACTAAGTCTTTCTCTGTGGTCTCCACAGGGGATTCAGACATCCTTTCGTCCTGGGAGATGCAAGACGAGCCTGCATTCAAGTCACTGCAGGGATATCCGGCCTTATTTCGAGTCAGGGCATCGCGGTGTCCATTCCACTTGAGGCCGCAAACTCAGGGTCCCTCTCACATACCTAGAGCTGAGAGAAGCCTCCTCTTGAGGTGCTTGTGGTAAGGTGGTATTCCTCTGGAGTCGAAGCCCGGGACTAACCTCTCATGTCGAGTTGATTTTTGGTCCACGGAGCTCTTTCGTGTTGCTACAGTGACCTCAGGATCCCTCTAGCCTTGAAACAGTGTTCTTGGGGTTTCTCTGGAGTGCCATGAAGGAAATCAAGGCTCCTTTCATGTGTGATGTGCAGCACAGAATTGCTCTGCACGCAGTGCAGGGGAATCGGGCCTCATCTCGCGGCGAGGGGGAAGTCTCATGGTTTTTCTCGAGTTGCGGCGGGAACCTGGGGTATATTCTCGAGTTACGACGGGGATGGCCCTTCCACACACGTGTTTGTTCAGCCACGACAGGACTCTTGCCTAGTTGCGAGGGACAACTCGGAATTCTCCTCGAGGCTTGGCAAGGTAATTGGGACGCCTCTCCAGCTGAGGCGGGAGACCAAGGGTCCCTTTCCACGTGCCACAGGAATCCTGGGACTCCTATCAAGTTTCACGAGGAGTCAGGCATCGTCTCCTTTGGAGGCACTGATCTCCGCGTACCTCTGGAGTTTTCAAAGGATGTGAGGCCTCTGGTCGCGATGAGGTGGGGAACTAGGTGTTTCTCTGTGGTCTCCACAGGGGATTCAGACACCCTTTCGTCTTGGGAGATGCAAGACGAGCCTGCATTGAAGTCACTGCAGGGATATCCGGCCTTATTTCGAGTCAGGGCATCGCGGTGTCCATTCCACTTGAGGCCGCAAACTCAGGGTCCCTCTCACATACCTAGAGCTGAGAGAAGCCTCCTCTTGAGGTGCTTGTGGTAAGGTGGTATTCCTCTGGAGTCGAAGCCTGGGACTAACCTCTCATCTCGAGTTGATTTTTGGTCCACGGAGCTCTTTCGTGTTGCTACAGTGACCTCAGGATCCCTCTAGCCTTGAAACAGTGTTCTTGGGGTTTCTCTGGAGTGCCATGAAGGAAATCAAGGCTCCTTTCATGTGTGATGTGCAGCACAGAATTGCTCTGCACGCAGTGCAGGGGAATCGGGCCTCATCTCGCGGCGAGGGGGAAGTCTCATGGTTTTTCTCGAGTTGCGGCGGGAACCTGGGGTATATTCTCGAGTTACGACGGGGATGGCCCTTCCACACACGTGTTTGTTCAGCCACGACAGGACTCTTGCCTAGTTGCGAGGGACAACTCGGGATTCTCCTCGAGGCTTGGCAAGGCAATTGGGACGCCTCTCCAGCTGAGGCGGGAGACCAAGGGTTCCTTTCCACGTGCCACAGGAATCCTGGGACTCCTATCAAGTTTCACGAGGAGTCAGGCATCGTCTCCTTTGGAGGCACTGATCTCCGCGTACCTCTGGAGTTTTCAAAGGATGTGAGGCCTCCGGTCGCGATGAGGTGGGGAACTAGGTGTTTCTCTGTGGTCTCCACAGGGGATTCAGACATCCTTTCATCTTGGGAGATGCAAGACGAGCCTGCATTCAAGTCACTGCAGGGATATCCAGCCTTATTTCGCGTCAGGGCATCGCGGTGTCCATTCCACTTGAGGCCGCAAACTCAGGGTCCCTCTCACATACCTAGAGCTGAGAGAAGCCTCCTCTTGAGGTGCTTGTGGTAAGGTGGTATTCGTCTGGAGTCGAAGCCAGGGACTAACCTCTCATCTCGAGTTGATTTTTGGTCCACGGAGCTCTTTCGTGTTGCTACAGTGACCTCAGGATCCCTCTATCCTTGAAACAGTGTTCTTGGGGTTTCTCTGGAGTGCCATCAAGGAAATCAAGGCTCCTTTCATGTGTGATGTGCAACACGGAATTGCTCTGCACGCAGTGCAGGGGAATCGGGCCCCATCTCGCGGCGAGGGGGAAGTCTCATGGTTTTTCTCGAGTTGCGGCGGGAACCTGGGGTATATTCTCGAGTTACGACGGGGATGGCCCTTCCACCCACGTGTTTCTTCAGCCACGTCAGGACTCCTGCCTAGTTGCGAGGGACAACTCTGGATTCTCCTCGAGGCTTGGCAGGGCAATTGGGACGCCTCTCCAGCTGAGGGGGGAGACCAAGTGTCCCTTTCCAAGTGCCACAGGAATCCTGGGACTCCTATCAAGTTTCACGAGGAGTCAGGCATCGTCTCCTTTGGAGGCACTGATCTCCGCGTACCTCTGGAGTTTTCAAAGGATGTGAGGCCTCCGGTCGCGATGAGGTGGGGAACTAGGTGTTTCTTTGTGGTCTCCACAGGGGATTCAGACATCCTTTCTTCTTGGGAGATGCAAGACGAGCCTGCATTCAAGTCACTGCAGGGATATCCGGCCTTATTTCGAGTCAGGGCATCGCGGTGTCCATTCCACTTGAGGCCGCAAACTCAGGGTCCCTCTCACATACCTAGAGCTGAGAGAAGCCTCCTCTTGAGGTGCTTGTGGTAAGGTGGTATTCCTCATGAGTCGAAGCCAGGGACTAACCTCTCATCTCGTGTTGATTCTTGGTCCACGGAGCTCTTTCGTGTTGCTACAGTGACCTCAGGATCCCTCTAGCCTTGAAACAGTGTTCTTGGGGTTTCTCTGGAGTGCCATCAAGGAAATCAAGGCTCCTTTCATGTGTGATGTGCAACACGGAATTGCTCTGCACGCAGTGCAGGGGAATCGGGCCTCATCTCGCGGCGAGGGGGAAGTCTCACGGTTTTTATCGAGTTGCGGCGGGAACCTGGGGTATATTCTCGAGTTACGACGGGGATGGCCCTTCCACCCACGTGTTTCTTCAGCGACGTCAGGACTCCTGCCTAGTTGCGAGGGACAACTCTGGATTCTCCTCGAGGCTTGGCAGGGCAATTGGGACGCCTCTCCAGCTGAGGCGGGAGACCAAGTGTCCCTTTCCAAGTGCCACAGGAATCCTGGGACTCCTATCAAGTTTCACGAGGAGTCAGGCATCGTCTCCTTTGGAGGCACTGATCTCCGCGTACCTCTGGAGTTTTCAAAGGATGTGAGGCTATCGGTCGCGATGAGGTGGGGAACTAAGTCTTTCTCTGTGCTTTCCACAGGGGATTCAGACATCCTTTCGTCCTAGGAGATGCAAGACGAGCCTGCATTCAAGTCACTGCAGGGATATCCGGCCTTATTTCGAGTCAGGGCATCGCGGTGTCCATTCCACTTGAGGCCGCAAACTCAGGGTCCCTCTCACATACCTAGAGCTGAGAGAAGCCTCCTCTTGAGGTGCTTGTGGTAAGGTGGTATTCCTCTGGAGTCGAAGCCAGGGACTAACCTCTCTTTTCGAGTTGATTTTTGGTCCACAGAGTTCTTTCGTGTTGCTACAGTGACCTCAGGATCCCTCTAGCCTTGAAACAGTGTTCTTGGGGTTTCTCTGGAGTGCCACGAAGGAAATCAAGGCTCCTTTCATGTGTGATGTGCAAGACGGAATTGCTCTGCACGCAGTACAGGGGAATCGGGCCTCATCTCGCATCGAGGGGGAAGTCTCATGGTTTTTCTCGATTTGCGGCAGGAACCTGGGGTATATTCTCGAGTTACGACGGGGATGGCCCTTCCACCCACGTGTTTGTTCAGCCACGTCAGGACTCCTGCCTAGTTGCGAGGGACAACTCGGGATTCTCCTCGAGGCTTGGCAGGGCAATTGGAACGCCTCTCCAGCTGAGGCGGGAGACCAAGGGTCTCTTTCCACGTGCCATAGGAATCCTGGGACTCCTATCAAGTTTCACGAGGAGTCAGGCATCGTCTCCTTTGGAGGCACTGATCTCCGCGTACCTCTGGAGTTTTCAAAGGATGTGAGGCCTCCGGTCGCGATGAGGTGGGGAACTAGGTGTTTCTCTGTGGTCTCCACAGGGGATTCAGACATCCTTTCATCTTGGGAGATGCAAGACGAGCCTGCATTCAAGTCACTGCAGGGATATCCAGCCTTATTTCGCGTCAGGGCATCGCGGTGTCCATTCCTCTTGAGGCCGCAAACTCAGGGTCCCTCTCACATACCTAGAGCTGAGAGAAGCCTCCTCTTGAGGTGCTTGTGGTAAGGTGGTATTCCTGTGGAGTCGAAGCCCGGGACTAACCTCTCATCTCGAGTTGATTTTTGGTCCACGGAGCTCTTTCGTGTTGCTACAGTGACCTCAGGATCCCTCTAGCCTTGAAACAGTGTTCTTGGGGTTTCTCTGGAGTGCCATGAAGGAAATCAAGGCTCCTTTCATGTGTGATGTGCAGCACAGAATTGCTCTGCACGCAGTGCAGGGGAATCGGGCCTCATCTCGCGGCGAGGGGGAAGTCTCATGGTTTTTCTCGAGTTGCGGCGGGAACCTGGGGTATATTCTCGAGTTACGACGGGGATGGCCCTTCCACACACGTGTTTGTTCAGCCACGACAGGACTCTTGCCTAGTTGCGAGGGACAACTCGGGATTCTCCTCGAGGATTGGCAAGGCAATTGGGACGCCTCTCCAGCTGAGGCGGGAGACCAAGTGTCCCTTTCCACGTGCCACAGGAATCCTGGGACTCCTATCAAGTTTCACGAGGAGTCAGGCATCGTCTCCTTTGGAGGCACTGATCTCCGCGTACCTCTGGAGTTTTCAAAGGATGTGAGGCCTCCGGTCGGGATGAGGTGGGGAACTAGGTGTTTCTCTGTGGTCTCCACAGGGGATTCAGACATCCTTTCATCTTGGGAGATGCAAGACGAGCCTGCATTCAAGTCACTGCAGGGATATCCAGCCTTATTTCGCGTCAGGGCATCGCGGTGTCCATTCCACTTGAGGCCGCAAACTCAGGGTCCCTCTCACATACCTAGAGCTGAGAGAAGCCTCCTCTTGAGGTTCTTGTGGTAAGGTGGTATTCCTCTGGAGTCGAAGCCAGGGACTAACCTCTCATCTCGAGTTGATTTTTGGTCCACGGAGCTCTTTCGTGTTGCTACAGTGACCTCAGGATCCCTCTATCCTTGAAACAGTGTTCTTGGGGTTTCTCTGGAGTGCCATCAAGGAAATCAAGGCTCCTTTCATGTGTGATGTGCAACACGGAATTGCTCTGCACGCAGTGCAGGGGAATCGGGCCTCATCTCGCGGCGAGGGGGAAGTCTCATGGTTTTTCTCGAGTTGCGGCGGGAACCTGGGGTATATTCTCGAGTTACGACGGGTATGGCCCTTCCACCCACGTGTTTCTTCAGCCACGTCAGGACTCCTGCCTAGTTGCGAGGGACAACTCTGGATTCTCCTCGAGGCTTGGCAGGGCAATTGGGACGCCTCTCCAGCTGAGGGGGGAGACCAAGTGTCCCTTTCCAAGTGCCACAGGAATCCTGGGACTCCTATCAAGTTTCACGAGGAGTCAGGCATCGTCTCCTTTGGAGGCACTGATCTCCGCGTACCTCTGGAGTTTTCAAATGATGTGAGGCCTCCGGTCGCGATGAGGTGGGGAACTAGGTCTTTCTCTGTGGTCTCCACAGGGGATTCAGACATCCTTTCATCTTGGGAGATGCAAGACGAGCCTGCATTCAAGTCACTGCAGGGATATCCGGCCTTATTTCGAGTCAGGGCATCGCGGTGTCCATTCCACTTGAGGCCGCAAACTCAGGGTCCCTCTCACATACCTAGAGCTGAGAGAAGCCTCCTCTTGAGGTGCTTGTGGTAAGGTGGTATTCCTCTGGAGTCGAAGCCAGGGACTAACCTCTCATCTCGAGTTGATTTTTGGTCCACGGAGCTCTTTCATGTTGCTACAGTGACCTCAGGATCCCTCTAGCCTTGAAACAGTGTTCTTGGGGTTTCTCTGGAGTGCCATCAAGGAAATCAAGGCTCCTTTCATGTGTGATGTGCAACACGGAATTGCTCTGCACGCAGTGCAGTGGAATCGGGCCTCATCTCGCGGCGAGGGGGAAGTCTCATGGTTTTTCTCGAGTTGCGGCGGGAACCTGGGGTATATTCTCGAGTTACGACGGGGATGGCCCTTCCACCCACGTGTTTCTTCAGCGACGTCAGGACTCCTGCCTAGTTGCGAGGGACAGCTCTGGATTCTCCTCGAGGCTTGGCAGGGCAATTGGGACGCCTCTCCAGCTGAGGCGGGAGACCAAGTGTCCCGTTCCAAGTGCCACAGGAATCCTGGGACTCCTATCAAGTTTCACGAGGAGTCAGGCATCGTCTCCTTTGGAGGCACTGATCTCCGCGTACCTCTGGAGTTTTCAAAGGATGTGAGGCTATCGGTCGCGATGAGGTGGGGAACTAAGTCTTTCTCTGTGCTTTCCACAGGGGTTCAGACATCCTTTCGTCCTGGGAGATGCAAGACGAGCCTGCATTCAAGTCACTGCAGGGATATCCGGCCTTATTTCGAGTCAGGGCATCTCGGTGTCCATTCCACTTGAGGCCGCAAACTCAGGGTCCCTCTCACATACCTAGAGCTGAGAGAAGCCTCCTTTTGAGGTGCTTGTGGTAAGGTGGTATTCCTCTGGAGACGAATCCAGGGACTAATCTCTCTTTTCGAGTTGATTTTTGGTCCACAGAGTTCTTTCGTGTTGCTACAGTGACCTCAGGATCCCTCTATCCTTGAAACAGTGTTCGTGGGGTTTCTCTGGAGTGCCATCAAGGAAATCAAGGCTCCTTTCATGTGTGATGTGCAAGACGGAATTGCTCTGCACACAGTACAGGGGAATCGGGCCTCATCTCGCATCGAGGGGGAAGTCTCATGGTTTTTCTCGATTTGCGGCAGGAACCTGGGGTATATTCTCGAGTTACGACGGGGATGGCCCTTCCACCCACGTGTTTCTTCAGCCACGTCAGGACTCCTGCCTAGTTGCGAGGGACAACTCTGGATTCTCCTCGAGGCTTGGCAGGGCAATTGGGACGCCTCTCCAGCTGAGGCGGGAGACCAAGTGTCCCTTTCCAAGTGCCACAGGAATCCTGGGACTCCTATCAAGTTTCACGAGGAGTCAGGCATCGTCTCCTTTGGAGGCACTGATCTCCGCGTACCTCTGGAGTTTTCAAAGGATGTGAGGCTATCGGTCGCGATGAGGTGGGGAACTAAGTCTTTCTCTGTGGTCTCCACAGGGGATTCAGACATCCTTTCGTCCTGGGAGATGCAAGACGAGCCTGCATTCAAGTCACTGCAGGGATATCCGGCCTTATTTCGAGTCAGGGCATCGCGGTGTCCATTCCACTTGAGGCCGCAAACTCAGGGTCCCTCTCACATACCTAGAGCTGAGAGAAGCCTCCTCTTGAGGTGCTTGTGGTAAGGTGGTATTCCTCTGGAGTCGAAGCCCGGGACTAACCTCTCATCTCGAGTTGATTTTTGGTCCACGGAGCTCTTTCGTGTTGCTACAGTGACCTCAGGATCCCTCTAGCCTTGAAACAGTGTTCTTGGGGTTTCTCTGGAGTGCCATGAAGGAAATCAAGGCTCCTTTCATGTGTGATGTGCAGCACAGAATTGCTCTGCACGCAGTGCAGGGGAATCGGGCCTCATCTCGCGGCGAGGGGGAAGTCTCATGGTTTTTCTCGAGTTGCGGCGGGAACCTGGGGTATATTCTCGAGTTACGACGGGGATGGCCCTTCCACCCACGTGTTTCTTCAGCGACGTCAGGACTCCTGCCTAGTTGCGAGGGACAACTCGGGATTCTCCTCGAGGCTTGGCAGGGCAATTGGAACGCCTCTCCAGCTGAGGCGGGAGACCAAGCGTCTCTTTCCACGTGCCACAGGAATCCTGGGACTCCTATCAAGTTTCACGAGGAGTCAGGCATCGTCTCCTTTGGAGGCACTGATCTCCGCGTACCTCTGGAGTTTTCAAAGGATGTGAGGCCTCCGGTCGCGATGAGGTGGGGAACTAGGTGTTTCTCTGTGGTCTCCACAGGGGATTCAGACATCCTTTCATCTTGGGAGATGCAAGACGAGCCTGCATTCAAGTCACTGCAGGGATATCCAGCCTTATTTCGCGTCAGGGCATCGCGGGGTCCATTCCTCTTGAGGCCGCAAACTCAGGGTCCCTCTCACATACCTAGAGCTGAGAGAAGCCTCCTCTTGAGGTGCTTGTGGTAAGGTGGTATTCCTCTGGAGTCGAAGCCAGGGACTAACCTCTCTTTTCGAGTTGATTTTTGGTCCACAGAGTTCTTTCGTGTTGCTACAGTGACTTCAGGATCCCTCTATCCTTGAAACAGTGTTCTTGGGGTTTCTCTGGAGTGCCATCAAGGAAATCAAGGCTCCTTTCATGTGTGATGTGCAAGACGGAATTGCTCTGCACGCAGTACAGGGGAATCAGGCCTCATCTCGCATCGAGGGGGAAGTCTCATGGTTTTTCTCGATTTGCGGCAGGAACCTGGGGTATATTCTCGAGTTACGACGGGGATGGCCCTTCCACCCACGTGTTTCTTCAGCCACGTCAGGACTCCTGCCTAGTTGCGAGGGACAACTCGGGATTCTCCTCGAGGCTTGGCAGGGCAATTGGAACGCCTCTCCAGCTGAGGCGGGAGACCAAGGGTCCCTTTCCACGTGCCACAAGAATCCTGGGACTCCTATCAAGTTTCACGAGGAGTCAGGCATCGTCTCCTTTGGAGGCACTGATCTCCGCGTACCTCTGGAGTTTTCAAAGGATGTGAGGCCTCCGGTCGCGATGAGGTGGGGAACTAGGTCTTTCTCTGTGGTCTCCACAGGGGATTCAGACATCCTTTCGTCCTGGGAAATGCAAGACGAGCCTGCATTCAAGTCACTGCAGGGATATCCGGCCTTATTTCGAGTCAGGGCATCGCGGTGTCCATTCCACCTGAGGCCGCAAACTCAGGGTCCCTCTCACATACCTAGAGCTGAGAGAAGCCTCCTCTTGAGGTGCTTGTGGTAAGTTGGTATTCCTCAGGAGTCGAAGCCAGGAACTAACCTCTCATCTCGTGTTGATTCTTGGTCCACGGAGCTCTTTCGTGTTGCTACAGTGACCTCAGGATCCCTCTAGCCTTGAAACAGTGTTCTTGGGGTTTCTCTGGAGTGCCATCAAGGAAATCAAGGCTCCTTTCATGTGTGATGTGCAACACAGAATTGCTCTGCACGCAGTGCAGGGGAATCGGGCCTCATCTCGCGGCGAGGGGGAAGTCTCATGGTTTTTCTCAAGTGGCGGCGGGAACCTGGGGTATATTCTCGAGTTACGACGGGGATGGCCCTTCCACCCACGTGTTTCTTCAGCGACGTCAGGACTCCTGCCTAGTTGCGAGGGACAACTCTGGATTCTCCTCGAGGCTTGGCAGGGCAATTGGGACGCCTCTCCAGCTGAGGCGGGAGACCAAGTGTCCCTTTCCAAGTGCCACAGGAATCCTGGGTCTCCTATCAAGTTTCACGAGGAGTCAGGCATCGTCTCCTTTGGAGGCACTGATCTCCGCGTACCTCTGGAGTTTTCAAAGGATGTGAGGCTATCGGTCGCGATGAGGTGGGGAACTAAGTCTTTCTCTGTGCTTTCCACAGGGGATTCAGACATCCTTTCGTCCTGGGAGATGCAAGACGAGCCTGCATTCAAGTCACTGCAGGGATATCCGGCCTTATTTCGAGTCAGGGCATCGCGGTGTCCATTCCACTTGAGGCCGCAAACTCAGGGTCCCTCTCACATACCTAGAGCTGAGAGAAGCCTCCTCTTGAGGTGCTTGTGGTAAGGTGGTATTCCTCTGGAGACGAATCCAGGGACTAACCTCTCTTTTCGAGTTGATTTTTGGTCCACAGAGTTCTGTCGTGTTGCTACAGTGACCTCAGGATCCCTCTATCCTTGAAACAGTGTTCTTGGGGTTTCTCTGGAGTGCCATGAAGGAAATCAAGGCTCCTTTCATGTGTGATGTGCAAGACGGAATTGCTCTGCACGCAGTACAGGGGAATCGGGCCTCATTTCGCATCGAGGGGGAAGTCTCATGGTTTTTCTCGATTTGCGGCAGGAACCTGGGGTATATTCTCGAGTTACGACGGGGATGGCCCTTCCACCCACGTGTTTGTTCAGCCACGTCAGGACTCCTGCCTAGTTGCGAGGGACAACTCGGGATTCTCCTCGAGGCTTGGCAGGGCAATTGGAACGCCTCTCCAGCTGAGGCGGGAGACCAAGGGTCTCTTTCCACGTGCCACAGGAATCCTGGGACTCCTATCAAGTTTCACGAGGAGTCAGGCATCGTCTCCTTTGGAGGCACTGATCTCCGCGTACCTCTGGAGTTTTCAAAGGATGTGAGGCCTCCGGTCGCGATGAGGTGGGAACTAGGTGTTTCTCTGTGGTCTCCACAGGGGATTCAGACATCCTTTCATCTTGGGAGATGCAAGACGAGCCTGCGTTCAAGTCACTGCAGGGATATCCAGCCTTATTTCGCGTCAGGGCATCGCGGTGTCCATTCCACTTGAGGCCGCAAACTCAGGGTCCCTCTCACATACCTAGAGCTGAGAGAAGCCTCCTCTTGAGGTGCTTGTGGTAAGGTGGTATTCCTCTGGAGTCGAAGCCAGGGACTAACCTCTCATCTCGAGTTGATTTTTGGTCCACGGAGCTCTTTCGTGTTGCTACAGTGACCTCAGGATCCCTCTAGCCTTGAAACAGTGTTCTTGGGGTTTCTCTGGAGTGCCATCAAGGAAATCAAGGCTCCTTTCATGTGTGATGTGCAACACGGAATTGCTCTGCATGCAGTGCAGTGGAATCGGGCCTCATCTCGCGGCGAGGGGGAAGTCTCATGGTTTTTCTCGAGTTGCGGCGGGAACCTGGGGTATATTCTCGAGTTACGACGGGGATGGCCCTTCCACCCACGTGTTTCTTCAGCGACGTCAGGACTCCTGTCTAGTTGCGAGGGACAGCTCTGGATTCTCCTCGAGGCTTGGCAGGGCAATTGGGACGCCTCTCCAGCTGAGGCGGGAGACCAAGTGTCCCTTTCCAAGTGCCACAGGAATCCTGGGACTCCTATCAAGTTTCACGAGGAGTCAGGCATCGTCTCCTTTGGAGGCACTGATCTCCGCTTACCTCTGGAGTTTTCAAAGGATGTGAGGCTATCGGTCGCGATGAGGTGGGGACTAAGTCTTTCTCTGTGCATTCCACAGGGGATTCAGACATCCTTTCGTCCTGGGAGATGCAAGACGAGCCTGCATTGAAGTCACTGCAGGGATATCCGGCCTTATTTCGAGTCAGGGCATCGCGGTGTCCATTCCATTTGAGGCCGCAAACTCAGGGTCCCTCTCACATACCTAGAGCTGAGAGAAGCCTCCTCTTGAGGTGCTTGTGGTAAGGTGGTATTCCTCTGGAGTCGAAGCCAGGGACTAACCTCTCATCTCGTGTTGATTCTTGGTCCACGGAGCTCTTTCGTGTTGCTACAGTGACCTCAGGATCCCTCTAGCCTTGAAACAGTGTTCTTGGGGTTTCTCTGGAGAGCCATCAAGGAAATCAAGGCTCCTTTCATGTGTGATGTGCAACACGGAATTGCTCTGCACGCAGTGCAGGGGAATCGGGCCTCATCTCGCGGCGAGGGGGAAGTCTCATGGTTTTTCTCGAGTTGCGGCGGGAACCTGGGGTATATTCTCGAGTTACGACGGGGATGGCCCTTCCACACACGTGTTTGTTCAGCCACGTCAGGACTCTTGCCTAGTTGCGAGACACAACTCGGGATTCTCCTCGAGGCTTGGAAAGGCAATTGGGACACCTCTCCAGCTGAGGCGGGAGACCAAGGGTCCCTTTCCACGTGCCACAGGAATCCTGGGACTCCTATCAAGTTTCACGAGGAGTCAGGCATCGTCTCCTTTGGAGGCACTGATCTCCGCGTACCTCTGGAGTTTTCAAAGGATGTGAGGCTTCCGGTCGCGATGAGGTGGGGAACTAGGTCTTTCTCTGTGGTCTCCACAGGGGATTCAGACATCCTTTCATCTTGGGAGATGCAAGACGAGCCTGCATTCAAGTCAATGCAGGGATATCCAGCCTTATTTCCCGTCAGGGCATCGCGGTGTCCATTCCACTTGAGGCCGCAAACTCAGGGTCCCTCTCACATACCTAGAGCTGAGAGAAGCCTCCTCTTGAGGTGCTTGTGGTAAGGTAGTATTCCTCTGGAGTCGAAGCCAGGGACTAACCTCTCATCTCGAGTTGATTTTTGGCCCACGGAGCTCTTTCGTGTTGCTACAGTGACCTCAGGATCCCTCTAGCCTTGAAACAGTGTTCTTGGGGTTTCTCTGGAGTGCCATCAAGGAAATCAAGGCTCCTTTCATGTGTGATGTGCAACACAGAATTGCTCTGCACGCAGTGCAGGGGAATCGGGCCTCATCTCGCGGCGAGGGGGAAGTCTCATGGTTTTTCTCGAGTTGCGGCGGGAACCTGGGGTATATTCTCGAGTTACGACGGGGATGGCCCTTCCACCCACGTGTTTCTTCAGCGACGTCAGGACTCCTGCCTAGTTGCGAGGGACAACTCTGGATTCTCCTCGAGGCTTGGCAGGGCAATTGGGACGCCTCTCCAGCTGAGACGGGAGATCAAGGGTCCTTTTCCACGTGCCACAGGAATCCTGGGTCTCCTATCAAGTTTCACGAGGAGTCAGGCATCGTCTCCTTTGGAGGCACTGATCTCCGCATACCTCTGGAGTTTTCAAAGGATTTGAGGTCTCCTGTCGCGATGAGGTGGGGAACTAGGTCTTTCTCTGTGGTCTCCACAGGGGATTCAGACACACTTTCGTCTTCGGAGATGCAAGACGAGCCTGTATTCCAGTCACTGCAGGGATATCCGGCCTTATTTCGCGTCAGGGCATCGCGGTGTCCATTCCACTTGAGGCCGCAAACTCAGGGTCCCTCTCACATACCTAGAGCTGGGAGAAGCCTCCTCTTGAGGTGCTTGTGGTAAGGTGGTATTCCTCTGGAGTCGAAGCCAGGGACTAACCTCTCATCTCGAGTTGATTTTTGGTCCACGGAGCTCTTTCGTGTTGCTACAGTGACCTCAGGATCCCTCTAGCCTTGAAACAGTGTTCTTGGGGTTTCTCTGGAGTGCCATCAAGGAAATCAAGGCTCCTTTCATGTGTGATGTGCAACACGGAATTGCTCTGCACGCAGTGCAGGGGAATCGGGCCTCATCTCGCGGCGAGGGGGAAGTCTCATGGTTTTTCTCGAGTTGCGGCGGGAACCTGGGGTATATTCTCGAGTTACGACGGGGATGGCCCTTCCACCCACGTGTTTCTTCAGCGACGTCAGGACTCCTGCCTAGTTGCGAGGGACAACTCTGGATTCTCCTCGATGCTTGGCAGGGCAATTGGGACGCCTCTCCCGCTGAGGCGGGAGACCATGTGTCCCTTTCCAAGTGCCACAGGAATCCTGGGACTCCTATCAAGTTTCACGAGGAGTCAGGCATCGTCTCCTTTGGAGGCACTGATCTCCGCGTACCTCTGGAGTTTTCAAAGGATGTGAGGCTATCGGTCGCGATGAGGTGGGGACTAAGTCTTTCTCTGTGCATTCCACAGGGGATTCAGACATCCTTTCGTCCTGGGAGATGCAAGACGAGCCTGCATTGAAGTCACTGCAGGGATATCCGGCCTTATTTCGAGTCAGGGCATCGCGGTGTCCATTCCACTTGAGGCCGCAAACTCAGGGTCCCTCTCACATACCTAGAGCTGAGAGAAGCCTCCTCTTGAGGTGCTTGTGGTAAGGTGGTATTCCTCTGGAGTCGAAGCCAGGGACTAACCTCTCATCTCGTGTTGATTCTTGGTCCACGGAGCTCTTTCGTGTTGCTACAGTTACCTCAGGATCCCTCTAGCCTTGAAACAGTGTTCTTGGGGTTTCTCTGGAGAGCCATCAAGGAAATCAAGGCTCCTTTCATGTGTGATGTGCAACACGGAATTGCTCTGCACGCAGTGCAGGGGAATCGGGCCTCATCTCGCGGCGAGGGGGAAGTCTCATGGTTTTTCTCGAGTTGCGGCGGGAACCTGGGGTATATTCTCGAGTTACGACGGGGATGGCCCTTCCACACACGTGTTTGTTCAGCCACGTCAGGACTCTTGCCTAGTTGCGAGACACAACTCGGGATTCTCCTCGAGGCTTGGAAAGGCAATTGGGACGCCTCTCCAGCTGAGGCGGGAGACCAAGGGTCCCTTTCCACGTGCCACAGGAATCCTGGGACTCCTATCAAGTTTCACGAGGAGTCAGGCATCGTCTCCTTTGGAGGCACTGATCTCCGCGTACCTCTGCAGTTTTCAAAGGATGTGAGGCTTCCGGTCGCGATGAGGTGGGGAACTAGGTCTTTCTCTGTGGTCTCCACAGGGGATTCAGACATCCTTTCATCTTGGGAGATGCAAGACGAGCCTGCATTCAAGTCACTGCAGGGATATCCAGCCTTATTTCGCGTCAGGGCATCGCGGTGTCCATTCCACTTGAGGCCGCAAACTCAGGGTCCCTCTCACATACCTAGAGCTGAGAGAAGCCTCCTCTTGAGGTGCTTGTGGTAAGGTAGTATTCCTCTGGAGTCGAAGCCAGGGACTAACCTCTCATCTCGTGTTGATTTTTGGCCCACGGAGCTCTTTCGTGTTGCTACAGTGACCTCAGGATCCCTCTAGCCTTGAAACAGTGTTCTTGGGGTTTCTCTGGAGTGCCATGAAGGAAATCAAGGCTCCTTTCATGTGTGATGTGCAACACAGAATTGCTCTGCACGCAGTGCAGGGGAATCGGGCCTCATCTCGCGGCGAGGGGGAAGTCTCATGGTTTTTCTCGAGTTGCGGCGGGAACCTGGGGTATATTCTCGAGTTACGACGGGGATGGCCCTTCCACACACGTGTGTGTTCAGCCATGTCAGGACTCCTGCCTAGTTGCGAGGGACAACTCGGGATTCTGCTCGAGGCTTTGCAGGGCAATTGGGACGCCTCTCCAGCTGAGACGGGAGACCAAGTGTCCCTTTCCACGTGCCACAGGAATCCTGGGTCTCCTATCAAGTTTCACGAGGAGTCAGGCATCGTCTCCTTTGGAGGCACTGATCTCCGCATACCTCTGGAGTTTTCAAAGGATTTGAGGCCTCCTGTCGCGATGAGGTGGGGAACTAGGTCTTTCTCTGTGGTCTCCACAGGGGTTTCAGACACCCTTTCGTCTTGGGAGATGCAAGACGAGCCTGCATTCCAGTCACTGCAGGGATATCCGGCCTTATTTCGAGTCAGGGCATCGCGGTGTCCATTCCACTTGAGGCCGCAAACTCAGGGTCCCTCTCACATACCTAGAGCTGAGAGAAGCCTCCTCTTGAGGTGCTTGTGGTAAGGTGGTATTCCTCTGGAGTCGAAGCCAGGGACTAACCTCTCATCTCGAGTTGATTTTTGGTCCACGGAGATCTTTCGTGTTGCTACAGTGACCTCAGGATCCCTCTAGCCTTGAAACAGTGTTCTTGGGGTTTCTCTGGAGTGCCATGAAGGAAATCAAGGCTCCTTTCATGTGTGATGTGCAACACAGAATTGCTCTGCACGCAGTGCAGGGGAATCGGGCCTCATCTCGTGGCGAGGGGGAAGTCTCATGGTTTTTCTCGAGTTGCGGCGGGAACCTGGGGTATATTCTCGAGTTACGACGGGGATGGCCCTTCCACACACGTGTTTGTTCAGCCACGTCAGGACTCTTGCCTAGTTGCGAGACACAACTCGGGATTCTCCTCGAGGCTTGGAAAGGCAATTGGGACGCCTCTCCAGCTGAGGCGGGAGACCAAGGGTCCCTTTCCACGTGCCACAGGAATCCTGGGACTCCTATCAAGTTTCACGAGGAGTCAGGCATCGTCTCCTTTGGAGCCACTGATCTCCGCGTACCTCTGGAGTTTTCAAAGGATGTGAGGCCTCCGGTCGCGATGAGGTGGGGAACTAGGTCTTTCTCTGTGGTCTCCACAGGGGATTCAGACATCCTTTCATCTTGGGAGATGCAAGACGAGCCTGCATTCAAGTCACTGCAGGGATATTCAGCCTTATTTCGCGTCAGGGCATCGCGGTGTCCATTCCACATGAGGCCGCAAACTCAGGGTCCCTCTCACATACCTAGAGCTGAGAGAAGCCTCCTCTTGAGGTGCTTGTGGTAAGGTGGTATTCGTCTGGAGTCGAAGCCAGGGACTAACCTCTCATCTCAAGTTGATTTTTGGCCCACGGAGCTCTTTCGTGTTGCTACAGTGACCTCAGGATCCCTCTAGCCTTGAAACAGTGTTCTTGGGGTTTCTCTGGAGTGCCATCAAGGAAATCAAGGCTCCTTTCATGTGTGATGTGCAACACGGAATTGCTCTGCACGCAGTGCAGGGGAATCGGGCCTCATCTCGCGGCGAGGGGGAAGTCTCATGGTTTTTCTCGAGTTGCGGCGGGAACCTGGGGTATATTCTCGAGTTACGACGGGGATGGCCCTTCCACACACGTGTTTGTTCAGCCACGTCAGGACTCTTGCCTAGTTGCGAGGGACAACTCTGGATTCTCCTCGAGGCTTGGCAGGGCAATTGGGACGCCTCTCCAGCTGAGGCGGGAGACCAAGTGTCCCTTTCCAAGTGCCACAGGAATCCTGGGACTCCTATCAAGTTTCACGAGGAGTCAGGCATCGTCTCCTTTGGAGGCACTGATCTCCGCGTACCTCTGGAGTTTTCAAAGGATGTGAGGCTATCGGTCGCGATGAGGTGGGGAACTAAGTCTTTCTCTGTGCTTTCCACAGGGTTTCAGACATCCTTTCGTCCTGGGAGATGCAAGACGAGCCTGCATTCAACTCACTGCAGGGATATCCGGCCTTATTTCGAGTCAGGGCATCGCAGTGTCCATTCCACTTGAGGCCGCAAACTCAGGGTCCCTCTCACATACCTAGAGCTGAGAGAAGCCTCCTCTTGTGGTGCTTGTGGTAAGGTGGTATTCCTCTGGAGTCGAATCCAGGGACTAACCTCTCTTTTCGAGTTGATTTTTGGTCCACAGAGTTCTTTTGTGTTGCTACAGTGACCTCAGGATCCCTCTATCCTTGAAACAGTGTTCTTGGGGTTTCTCTGGAGTGCCATCAAGGAAATCAAGGCTCCTTTCATGTGTGATGTGCAAGACGGAATTGCTCTGCACGCAGTACAGGGGAATCAGGCCTCATCTCGCATCGAGGGGGAAGTCTCATGGTTTTTCTCGATTTGCGGCAGGAACCTGGGGTATATTCTCGAGTTACGACGGGGATGGCCCTTCCACCCACGTGTTTGTTCAGCCACGTCAGGACTCCTGCCTAGTTGCGAGGGACAACTCGGGATTCTCCTCGAGGCTTGGCAGGGCAATTGGAACGCCTCTCCAGCTGAGGCGGGAGACCAAGGGTCCCTTTCCACGTGCCACAAGAATCCTGGGACTCCTATCAAGTTTCACGAGGAGTCAGGCATCGTCTCCTTTGGAGGCACTGATCTCCGCGTAACTCTGGAGTTTTCAAAGGATGTGAGGCCTCCCGTCGCGATGAGGTGGGGAACTAGGTCTTTCTCTGTGGTCTCCACAGGGGATTCAGACATCCTTTCGTCCTGGGAAATGCAAGACGAGCCTGCATTCAAGTCACTGCAGGGATATCCGGCCTTATTTCGAGTCAGGGCATCGCGGTGTCCATTCCACTTGAGGCCGCAAACTCAGGGTCCCTCTCACATACCTAGAGCTGAGAGAAGCCTCCTCTTGAGGTGCTTGTGGTAAGTTGGTATTCCTCAGGAGTCGAAGCCAGGAACTAACCTCTCATCTCGTGTTGATTCTTGGTCCACGGAGCTCTTTCGTGTTGCTACAGTGACCTCAGGATCCCTCTAGCCTTGAAACAGTGTTCTTGGGGTTTCTCTGGAGTGCCATCAAGGAAATCAAGGCTCCTTTCATGTGTGATGTGCAACACGGAATTGCTCTGCACGCAGTGCAGGGGAATCGGGCCTCATCTCGCGGCGAGGGGGAAGTCTCATGGTTTTTCTCGAGTTGCGGCGGGAACCTGGGGTATATTCTCGAGTTACGACGGGGATGGCCCTTCCACCCACGTGTTTGTTCAGCCACGTCAGGACTCCTGCCTAGTTGCGAGGGACAACTCGGGATTCTCCTCGAGGCTTGGCAGGGCAATTGGAACGCCTCTCCAGCTGAGGCGGGAGACCAACGGTCTCTTTCCACGTGCCACAGGAATCCTGGGACTCCTATCAAGTTTCACGAGGAGTCAGGCATCGTCTCCTTTGGAGGCACTGATCTCCGCGTACCTCTGGAGTTTTCAAAGGATGTGAGGCCTCCGGTCGCGATGAGGTGGGGAACTAAGTCTTTCTCTGTGCTTTCCACAGGGGTTCAGACATCCTTTCGTCCTGGGAGATGCAAGACGAGCCTGCATTCAAGTCACTGCAGGGATATCCGGCCTTATTTCGAGTCAGGGCATCGCGGTGTCCATTCCACTTGAGGCCGCAAACTCAGGGTCCCTCTCACATACCTAGAGCTGAGAGAAGCCTCCTCTTGAGGTGCTTGTGGTAAGGTGGTATTCCTCTGGAGACGAATCCAGGGACTAACCTCTCTTTTCGAGTTGATTTTTGGTCCACAGAGTTCTTTCATGTTGCTACAGTGACCTCAGGATCCCTCTATCCTTGAAACAGTGTTCGTGGGGTTTCTCTGGAGTGCCATCAAGGAAATCAAGGCTCCTTTCATGTATGATGTGCAAGACGGAATTGCTCTGCACACAGTACAGGGGAATCGGGCCTCATCTCGCGGCGAGGGGGAAGTCTCATGGTTTTTCTCGATTTGCGGCAGGAACCTGGGGTATATTCTCGAGTTACGACGGGGATGGCCCTTCCACCCACGTGTTTCTTCAGCGACGTCAGGACTCCTGCCTAGTTGCGAGGGACAACTCTGGATTCTCCTCGAGGCTTGGCAGGGCAATTGGGACGCCTCTCCAGCTGAGGCGGGAGACCAAGTGTCCCTTTCCAAGTGCCACAGGAATCCTGGGACTCCTATCAAGTTTCACGAGGAGTCAGGCATCGTCTCCTTTGGAGGCACTGATCTCCGCGTACCTCTGGAGTTTTCAAAGGATGTGAGGCTATCGGTCGCGATGAGGTGGGGAACTAAGTCTTTCTCTGTGCTTTCCACAGGGGTTCAGACATCCTTTCGTCCTGGGAGATGCAAGACGAGCCTGCATTCAACTCACTGCAGGGATATCCGGCCTTATTTCGAGTCAGGGCATCGCAGTGTCCATTCCACTTGAGGCCGCAAACTCAGGGTCCCTCTCACATACCTAGAGCTGAGAGAAGCCTCCTCTTGTGGTGCTTGTGGTAAGGTGGTATTCCTCTGGAGACGAATCCAGGGACTAACCTCTCTTTTCGAGTTGATTTTTGGTCCACAGAGTTCTTTCGTGTTGCTACAGTGACCTCAGGATCCCTCTAGCCTTGAAACAGTGTTCTTGGGGTTTCTCTGGAGTGCCATCAAGGAAATCAAGGCCCCTTTCATGTGTGATGTGCAAGACGGAATTGCTCTGCACGCAGTACAGGGGAATCAGGCCTCATCTCGCATCGAGGGGGAAGTCTCACGGTTTTTCTCGATTTGCGGCAGGAACCTGGGGTATATTCTCGAGTTACGACGGGGATGGCCCTTCCACACACGTGTTTGTTCAGCCACGTCAGGACTCCTGCCTAGTTGCGAGGGACAACTCGGGATTCTCCTCGAGGCTTGGCAGGGCAATTGGAACGCCTCTCCAGCTGAGGCGGGAGACCAAGGGTCCCTTTCCACGTGCCACAAGAATCCTGGGACTCCTATCAAGTTTCACGAGGAGTCAGGCATCGTCTCCTTTGGAGGCACTGATCTCCGCGTACCTCTGGAGTTTTCAAAGGATGTGAGGCCTCCGGTCGCGATGAGGTGGGGAACTAGGTGTTTCTTTGTGGGCTCCACAGGGGATTCAGACATCCTTTCTTCTTGCGAGATGCAAGACGAGCCTGCATTCAAGTCACTGCAGGGATATCCGGCCTTATTTCGAGTCAGGGCATCGCGGTGTCCATTCCACTTGAGGCCGCAAACTCAGGATCCCTCTCACATACCTAGAGCTGAGAGAAGCCTCCTCTTGAGGTGCTTGTGGTAAGGTGGTATTCCTCATGAGTCGAAGCCAGGGACTAACCTCTCATCTCGTGTTGATTCTTGGTCCACGGAGCTCTTTCGTGTTGCTACAGTGACCTCAGGATCCCTCTAGCCTTGAAACAGTGTTCTTGGGGTTTCTCTGGAGTGCCATCAAGGAAATCAAGGCTCCTTTCATGTGTGATGTGCAACACGGAATTGCTCTGCACGCAGTGCAGGGGAATCGGGCCTCATCTCGCATCGAGGGGGAAGTCTCTTGGTTTTTCTCGAGTTGCGGCGGGAACCTGGGGTATATTCTCGAGTTACGACGGGGATGGCCCTTCCACCCACGTGTTTCTTCAGCGACGTCAGGACTCCTGCCTAGTTGCGAGGGACAACTCGGGATTCTCCTCGAGGCTTTGCAGGGAAATTGGGACGCCTCTCCAGCTGAGACGGGAGACCAAGGTTCCCTTTCCACGTGCCACAGGAATCCTGGGACTCCCATCAAGTTTCACGAGGAGTCAGGCATCGTCTCCTTTGGAGCCACTGATCTCCGCGTACCTCTGGAGTTTTCAAAGGATGTGAGGCCTCCGGTCGCGATGAGGTGGGAACTAGGTCTTTCTCTGTGGTCTCCACAGGGGATTCAGACATCCTTTCGTCTTGGTAGATGCAAGACGAGCCTGCATTCAAGTCACTGCAGGGATATCCGGCCTTATTTCGAGTCAGGGCATCGCGGTGTCCATTCCACTTGAGGCCGCAAACTCAGGGTCCCTCTCACATACCTAGAGCTGAGAGAAGCCTCCTCTTGAGGTGCTTGTGGTAAGGTGGTATTCCTCTGGAGTCGAAGCCAGGGACTAACCTCTCATCTCGAGTTGATTTTTGGTCCACGGAGCTCTTTCGTGTTGCTACAGTGACCTCAGGATCCCTCTAGCCTTGAAACAGTGTTCTTGGGGTTTCTCTGGAGTGCCATCAAGGAAATCAAGGCTCCTTTCATGTGTGATGTGCAACACGGAATTGCTCTGCATGCAGTGCAGGGGAATCGGGCCTCATCTCGCGGCGAGGGGGAAGTCTCATGGTTTTTCTCGAGTTGCGGCGGGAACCTGGGGTATATTCTCGAGTTACGACGGGGATGGCCCTTCCACCCACGTGTTTCTTCAGCGACGTCAGGACTCCTGCCTAGTTGCGAGGGACAACTCGGGATTCTCCTCGAGGCTTGGCAGGGCAATTGGAACGCCTCTCCAGCTGAGGCGGGAGACCAAGGGTCCCTTTCCACGTGCCACAAGAATCCTGGGACTCCTATCAAGTTTCACGAGGAGTCAGGCATCGTCTCCTTTGGAGGCACTGATCTCCGCGTAACTCTGGAGTTTTCAAAGGATGTGAGGCCTCCCGTCGCGATGAGGTGGGGAACTAGGTCTTTCTCTGTGGTCTCCACAGGGGATTCAGACATCCTTTCGTCCTGGGAAATGCAAGACGAGCCTGCATTCAAGTCACTGCAGGGATATCCGGCCTTATTTCGAGTCAGGGCATCGCGGTGTCCATTCCACTTGAGGCCGCAAACTCAGGGTCCCTCTCACATACCTAGAGCTGAGAGAAGCCTCCTCTTGAGGTGCTTGTGGTAAGTTGGTATTCCTCAGGAGTCGAAGCCAGGAACTAACCTCTCATCTCGTGTTGATTCTTGGTCCACGGAGCTCTTTCGTGTTGCTACAGTGACCTCAGGATCCCTCTAGCCTTGAAACAGTGTTCTTGGGGTTTCTCTGGAGTGCCATCAAGGAAATCAAGGCTCCTTTCATGTGTGATGTGCAACACGGAATTGCTCTGCACGCAGTGCAGGGGAATCGGGCCTCATCTCGCGGCGAGGGGGAAGTCTCATGGTTTTTCTCGAGTTGCGGCGGGAACCTGGGGTATATTCTCGAGTTACGACGGGGATGGCCCTTCCACCCACGTGTTTCTTCAGTGACGTCAGGACTCCTGCCTAGTTGCGAGGGACAACTCTGGATTCTCCTCGAGGCTTGGCAGGGCAATTGGGACGCCTCTCCAGCTGAGGCGGGAGACCAAGTGTCCCTTTCCAAGTGCCACAGGAATCCTGGGACTCCTATCAAGTTTCACGAGGAGTCAGGCATCGTCTCCTTTGGAGGCACTGATCTCCGCGTACCTCTGGAGTTTTCAAAGGATGTGAGGCTATCGGTCGCGATGAGGTGGGGAACTAAGTCTTTCTCTGTGCTTTCCACAGGGGATTCAGACATCCTTTCGTCCTGGGAGATGCAAGACGAGCCTGCATTCAAGTCACTGCAGGGATATCCGGCCTTATTTCGAGTCAGGGCATCGCGGTGTCCATTCCACTTGAGGCCGCAAACTCAGGGTCCCTCTCACATACCTAGAGCTGAGAGAAGCCTCCTCTTGAGGTGCTTGTGGTAAGGTGGTATTCCTCTGGAGACGAATCCAGGGACTAACCTCTCTTTTCGAGTTGATTTTTGGACAACAGAGTTCTTTCGTGTTGCTACAGTGACCTCAGGATCCCTCTAGCCTTGAAACAGTGTTCTTGTGGTTTCTCTGGAGTGCCATGAAGGAAATCAAGGCTCCTTTCATGTGTGATGTGCAAGACGGAATTGCTCTGCACGCAGTACAGGGGAATCGGGCCTCATCTCGCATCGAGGGGGAAGTCTCATGGTTTTTCTCGATTTGCGGCAGGAACCTGGGGTATATTCTCGAGTTACGACGGGGATGGCCCTTCCACCCACGTGTTTGTTCAGCCACGTCAGGACTCCTGCCTAGTTGCGAGGGACAACTCGGGATTCTCCTCGAGGCTTGGCAGGGCAATTGGAACGCCTCTCCAGCTGAGGCGGGAGACCAACGGTCTCTTTCCACGTGCCACAGGAATCCTGGGACTCCTATCAAGTTTCACGAGGAGTCAGGCATCGTCTCCTTTGGAGGCACTGATCTCCGCGTACCTCTGGAGTTTTCAAAGGATGTGAGGCCTCCGGTCGCGATGAGGTGGGGAACTAAGTCTTTCTCTGTGCTTTCCACAGGGGTTCAGACATCCTTTCGTCCTGGGAGATGCAAGACGAGCCTGCATTCAAGTCACTGCAGGGATATCCGGCCTTATTTCGAGTCAGGGCATCGCGGTGTCCATTCCACTTGAGGCCGCAAACTCAGGGTCCCTCTCACATACCTAGAGCTGAGAGAAGCCTCCTCTTGAGGTGCTTGTGGTAAGGTGGTATTCCTCTGGAGACGAATCCAGGGACTAACCTCTCTTTTCGAGTTGATTTTTGGTCCACAGAGTTCTTTCATGTTGCTACAGTGACCTCAGGATCCCTCTATCCTTGAAACAGTGTTCGTGGGGTTTCTCTGGAGTGCCATCAAGGAAATCAAGGCTCCTTTCATGTATGATGTGCAAGACGGAATTGCTCTGCACACAGTACAGGGGAATCGGGCCTCATCTCGCGGCGAGGGGGAAGTCTCATGGTTTTTCTCGATTTGCGGCAGGAACCTGGGGTATATTCTCGAGTTACGACGGGGATGGCCCTTCCACCCACGTGTTTCTTCAGCGACGTCAGGACTCCTGCCTAGTTGCGAGGGACAACTCTGGATTCTCCTCGAGGCTTGGCAGGGCAATTGGGACGCCTCTCCAGCTGAGGCGGGAGACCAAGTGTCCCTTTCCAAGTGCCACAGGAATCCTGGGACTCCTATCAAGTTTCACGAGGAGTCAGGCATCGTCTCCTTTGGAGGCACTGATCTCCGCGTACCTCTGGAGTTTTCAAAGGATGTGAGGCTATCGGTCGCGATGAGGTGGGGAACTAAGTCTTTCTCTGTGCTTTCCACAGGGGTTCAGACATCCTTTCGTCCTGGGAGATGCAAGACGAGCCTGCATTCAACTCACTGCAGGGATATCCGGCCTTATTTCGAGTCAGGGCATCGCAGTGTCCATTCCACTTGAGGCCGCAAACTCAGGGTCCCTCTCACATACCTAGAGCTGAGAGAAGCCTCCTCTTGTGGTGCTTGTGGTAAGGTGGTATTCCTCTGGAGACGAATCCAGGGACTAACCTCTCTTTTCGAGTTGATTTTTGGTCCACAGAGTTCTTTCGTGTTGCTACAGTGACCTCAGGATCCCTCTAGCCTTGAAACAGTGTTCTTGGGGTTTCTCTGGAGTGCCATCAAGGAAATCAAGGCCCCTTTCATGTGTGATGTGCAAGACGGAATTGCTCTGCACGCAGTACAGGGGAATCAGGCCTCATCTCGCATCGAGGGGGAAGTCTCACGGTTTTTCTCGATTTGCGGCAGGAACCTGGGGTATATTCTCGAGTTA